>NC_138886.1:52076121-53276121 GCF_965194825.1 Balaenoptera physalus
TCTGCCTTTTCACCTTTAATTTTTTTTTCTTCTAGTTTTATTGAGATAAATTGACATATAGCCCTGTATAAGTTTAAGGTGTACAGCATAGTGATCTGACCTACATGCATCATGAAATGATGACCACAAGTTTAGTGAACATCCACCATCTCATATAGATATGAAATTAAAGATAAAGAAAAAATATGTTTTCCTCGGGATGAGAACTCAGGATTTACTCTCTTAACAGCTTTCATATATAACATCAAACACAGATCCTCATGGATCCAAATTCCACATTCTTTTCCTCTTCCTACCACTTGCTATCTCGACTCCTCAGGTGGTAGCAAAGAAGTGCAGTCAAAAATTAAAGGTGATTAAAGAGGAAAAGAATGTGGAATTTGGATCCATGAGGCTCTGTGTTTGGGTCCTGGTTCTGCCACGTATGAACCGTGGGATCTTGAGGAAACCATTTTACCTCTGCCTCTGAGCCGTGGTTTTTCCATCCGTAAATAGGAGACAGGAATCCCAGCTCAAAGGACGCTTGTGAGAATTAAATGGCGCCTGTGATACTGTTTCATAAACTATGTAACACCTTTTCAAATGTTCATTTAGTAATTGTTCCACATGAAGGGACTGAGTCCCTGGTATTCTTGTTCTTGGTTTCCTTCCCCTGTTTTTCCCAGCTTTCCCTGTGGTGGGGAACTACAGAACCAGTTATTGCATCTTCATACACTGAAGGGCAGTTTTTGCTGAGCACAGTCAATCTCAGGGGCCAGATCTGCTCTTTAACTCATGAATGAACCTTCCCTCACCTTCAAACCCCCCACCAACCCCCAAAGTCACACTCCAAACACTGGAAGTCTCACGGGCTGACTTAAGTGGGGACTGCTCCAAACTTGATCTGGACCACCCCAAATGATCCAAACTGCTTGAAACTCAAAATTCCCTGCTAATTAGTCCACAGTTGACTTCTAGACCATGTCATTAATTAAAAATGTTTTCCTCTGAGTTCTTCCAGAAACAATACAAGTTTTGGGTGAATTTGAGGAAGTTGTTTATAAAGACCCTCAGGAATGGAAACCTTCCACATTTCTCTAGTTAAGATCCCAGGCAGCTCAGGTTCAACCATAGCACTTATACTTAGAGGTCTGATGTACCCATTACTTACCCCTGATAGAGGCAGTTCGTGCCTTGGGAAAATACTCATCTTTTCTCTAAGCCGTTCCACTGAAAATGCAATGCAGAAAGTCAATGTCAAGATGAAGGAGGAGCTCTCAGATCACCTCTCAGGTCACAGAGTTTGGTTGTGAATTCTGATTTCTGACTCGCTCAGGAGTGTAGATCTGGCCTCTCCAGGATCAGGTAAGCTCCATGCGGCTAGGGGACATTGTCTTATGCTACTGTTGTGTCCCTTACAACTTGTGGCACAATGGTTGGAATAATTTGACCTGGAGAGGTATGAAAATGACCCAGGGACTTCAGGAAGGGGGAACGGTTCTGTAGATATTCAGTAGTGCAGAAGAGGTGGTCATTTAGGCAGAATGTATGTAGATTTCAGGACCGTTGAACCAGGATGAAGAAATGGATATCAAAACTGGCTTTGAAGTTTTGCAGTGGATCTGGGGGAGGAAGGAAGCCCAGCAAAGAGGAGGTTGAGGTTTACAGTCTCTAGAGAAATAAATTTCTTTGACCCCTTAGCATGTGCTTCAAATCCTTTCTTGGAAGCAGAAGTGGATATAAATGGTGAAAGAGTAAATATCTTAAGGAAAAATTGGAAGCTCCCAGAAGGAGGCATTTCTAAAATATATTCATAAAAATACTGGATCTTTGGGTTTTAGATGGATATTTCAAAGGATAGAGGTTTTGTGATTAAATCTACCAGAGTAAATCAAGTTAATGTATACTAGTGTCCATCTCCAAAGGGATTTCTGTAGTGTGTATCATTTCTCAAAATTATTTAATCATGGAACCCTCTTAGTGCAGAACACTTACTATCAAGTCTTTCAAAGACTATGGATCAGGAAACGCTGCTCTAAGGTAAGCTGGGCCACTTGGGAATTCCTAAAAAGAATGAATTTTAGAATATCTTTCCAATTTCACCTTCGTTTTTGAGTGCTTATTAAATGTTAGGCACTGCTCTAAGCATGTGGTATATATTATTCCATTTTTTTCCTCAAAACAAACCAATTAGGTGAGTATACCTTCTAATATGTTTTAAAGATGAGAAAACTAAGGTTCAGAGAAGCGAAATAACTGGAAATTACTGAGCTTGTACCTGAACCCAGTCTTTCTGTTTCAGAACCCATGCTATTAATCACTATGATCTATGACCATAGCAAAAACAAAATAGAACAAAACAAAGCAAAATTCTTCAATACTTTATTCTGTACTGTGATGGTTTCAGGGGTTGTAAACTGGTTATTCCATTTTTCTTGGTACAGTATTTAAAAATAACTGGAATTTGAATACCTTTGAGCAGTGCATGAACTTATTTGTTCTACACTGGACTCTCTACTCTCTAGTGTTTAATCTCAATCTGATGCAGAAAATTAATCACCTGCCTATAGGCATTCGGGTTTTCACTTGTTGTCGCAGCTCACTGTGGCTGGTTCAGAAAGGAAAAGAGTGTAGCCTGGGAATATTGGAGCTAAATTACTTTCATGTTTTTAGGAGGCAAGAGAAATCTGGGACCTCCTCAATGTCAGCAAAAGCAGCAGCAAAGAAAGTGGTAGAGCCTCTCTAGTGAACCGTCTCATTGTAGCTTCCACTCAATGTAGGAATTCTTCTTTAAAACATTTTTTAAAAAATTATTTAATTAAAAATTTTATTGGGGTATAGTTGATTTACCATGTTGTATAGGAATTCTTTCTAAAATATTCTGGAGGTAGACATTTCATGTCTGCTCCAACACTTTTAATGACAGGGGAATTACTACTTATAATACTGACTTAATACACATATTAAATTGGGATCTTTTGCGTCCCTTGCCTAAAACTTGCTCCTTAATGCTTCTGCCCAATGGAGGAACATAGAAAAAAATCTGTGTCTTTGCTAGAATGTCCATTCTATTGGATGGTCCTCTGAACATACTGATTCCTTCCATGGTTTTTCTTTCCTTTTTTTTTTTTTTTTTAAACATCTTTATTGGAGTATAATTGGTTTACAGTGGTGTGTTAGTTTGTGCTTTACAACAAAGTGAATCAGCTATACATATACATATATCCCCATATCTCCTCCCTCTTGTGTCTTCCTCCCACCCTTTGTATCCCACCCCTCTAGGTGGTCACACATCATCGAGCTGATCTCCCTGTGCTATGTGGCTGCTTCCCACTAGCTATCTATTTTACATTTGGTAGTATATATAAGTCCATGCCACTCTCTCACTTCGTCCCAGCTTACCCTTCCCCCTCCCTATGTCCTCAAGTCCATTCTCAATGTCTGAGTCTTTATTTCTGTCCTGCCCCTAGGTTCTTCAGAACCATTTGTTTTTTTTTAGATTCCATATATAGGTGTTAGCATACGGTATTTGTTTTTCTCTTTCTGACTTACTTCACTCTGTATGACAGTCTCTAGGTCCATCCACCTCACTACAAATAACTCAATTTCTTTTCTTTTTTTGGCTGAGTAATATTCCATTGTATATATGTGCCACATCTTCTTTATCCATTCATCCGATGATGGACACTTGGGTTGCTTCCATGTCCTGGCTATTGTAAATAGTGCTGCAATGAATATTGTGGTACATGACTCTTTGAATTACGGTTTTCTCAGGGTATCTGCCCAGTAGTGGGATTGCTGGGTCATATGGTAGTTCTATTTTTAGTGTGTTTTTTTTTTTTTTAACATCTTTATTGGAGTATAATTGCTTTACAGTGGTGTGTTAGTTTCTGCTTTATAACAAAGTGAATCAGTTATACATATACATATGTCCCCATATCTCTTCCCTCTTGTATCTCCCTCCCTCCCATCCTCCCTATCCCACCCCTCTAGGTGGTCACAAAGCACCGAGCTGATCTCCCTGTGCTATGCGGCTGCTTCCCACTAGCTATCTGTTTTACGTTTGGTAGTGTATATATGTCCATGCCACTCTCTCACTTTGTCCCAGCTTACCCTTCCCCCTCCCTGTATCCTCAAGTCCATTCTCTAGTAGGTTTGTGTCTTTATTCCCGTCTTGCCCCTAGGTTCTTCAAGACTGTTTTTTTTGTTTTTTTAGATTCCATATATATGTGTTAGCATGCGGTATTTGTTTTTCTCTTTCTGACTTACTTCACTCTGTATGACAGACTCTAGGTCCATCCACCTCACTATAAATAACCCAATTTCATTTCATTTTATGGCTGAGTAATGTTCCATTGTATATATGTGCCACATCTTCTTTATCCCTTCATCTGTCGATGGACATTTAGGTTGCTTCCATGTCCTGGGTATTATAAATAGAGCTGCAATGAACATTGTGGTACATGACTCTTTTTGAATAATGGTTTTCTCAGGGTATATGCCCAGTAGTGGGATTGCTGGGTCATATGGTAGTTCTGTTTTTACTTTTTTAGGCACGTCCATACTGTTTTCCATAGTGGCTGTATCAATTTACATTCCCACCAACAGTGCAAGAGGGTTCCCTTTTCTTCACACGCTCTCCAGCATTTATTGTTTGTAGATTTTTTGATGATGGCCATTCTGACCGGTGTGAGATGATATCTCATTGTAGTTTTGATTTACATTTCTCTAATGATTAATGATGTTGAGCATTCTTTCATGTGTTTGTTGGCAATCTATATCTTCTTTGGAGAAATGTCTATTTAGGTCTTCTGCCCATTTTTGGATTGGGTTGTTTGTTTTTTTGATATTGAACTGCATCAGCTGCTTGTAAATTTTGGAGATTAATCCTTTGTCAGTTGCTTCCTTTGCCAATATTTTGTCCCATTCTGAGGGTTGTCTTTTTGTCTTGTTTATGGTTTCCTTTGCTGTGCAAAAGCTTTTAAGTTTCATTAGGTCCCATTTGTTTTTTTTTTTTTTTTAACATCTTTATTGAAGTATAATTGCCTTACAATGGTGTGTTAGCTTCTGCTTTATAACAAAGTGAATCAGTTATACATATACAATATGTTCCCATTTCTCTTCCCTCTTGCATCTCCCTCCCTCCCACCCTCCCCATCCCACCCCTCTAGGTGGTCACAAAGCACCGAGCTGATCTCCCTGTGCTATGTGGCTGCTTCCCACTAGCTATCTATTTTACATTTGGTAGTGTATATATGTCCATGACACTCTCTTACCCTGTCACATCTCACCCCACCCCCTCCCCATATCCTCAAGTCCATTCTCTAGTAGGTCTGTGTCTTTATTCCCGTCTTGCCACTAGGTTCTTCATGGCTTTTTTTTTTTTTTTTCCTTAGATTCCATATATATGTGTTAGCATACTGTATTTGTTTTTCTCTTTCTGACTTACTTCACTCTGTATGACAGACTCTAGGTCCATCCACCTCACTAAAAATAACTCATTTCTTTTTATGGCTGAGTAATATTCCATTGTATATATGTGCCACATCTTCTTTATCCATTCATCTGTCGATGGACATTTAGGTTGCTTCCATGTCCTGGCTATTGTAAATAGAGCTGCAATGAACATTTTGGTACATGACTCTTTTTGACCTATGGTTTTCTCAGGGTATATGCCCAGTAGTGGGATTGCTGGGTCATATGGTAGTTCTATTTGTAGTTTTTTAAGGAACCTCCATACTGTTCTCCAGAGTGGCTGTATCAATTTACATTCCCACCAACAGTGCAAGAATGTTCCCTTTCCTCCACACCCTCTCCAGCATTTATTGTTTCTAGATTTTTTGATGATGGCCATTCTGATCGGTGTGAGATGATATCTCATTGTAGTTTTGATTTGCATTTCTCTAATGATTAATGATGTTGAGCATTCTTTCATGTGTCTGTTGGCAATCTGTATATCTTCTTTGGAGAAATGTCTATTTAGGTCTTCTGCCCATTTTTGGATTGGGTTGTTTGTTTTTTTGTTATTGAGCTGCATGAGCTGCTTGTAAATCTTGGAGATTAATCCTTTGTCAGTTGCTTCCTTTGCCAATATTTTGTCCCATTCTGAGGGTTGTCTTTTTGTCTTGTTTATGGTTTCCTTTGCTGTGCAAAAGCTTTTAAGTTTCATTAGGTCCCATTTGTTTATTTGTGTTCTTATTTCCATTTCTCTGGGAGCTGGGTCAAAAAGAATCTTGCTGTGATGTATGTCATAGAGTGTTCTGCCTATGTTTTCTCTAAGAGTTTGATAGTGTCTGGCCCTACATTTAGGTCTTTAATCCATTTGGAGTTTATTTTTGTGTATGGTGTTAGGGAGTGTTCTAATTTCATTCTTTTACATGTAGCTAAAAGTATGGAATGCTTTACGAATTTGCGTGTCATCCTTGTGCAGGGGCCATGCTAATCTTCTCTGTATCGTTCCAATTTTAGTATATGTGCTGCTGAAGCGAGCACCACAGTTTTTCCTTTGTAATCAATTCTATATCCCTTCCTTAGCTTCATCCCACTTCTGGGGATGATCAGTAGCTTGACCAGGTGATACACAGAATTTGAGCAGGGCATCCAGAGTTGCATGCATCACTCAGGATGTGCCCTGGTCAGTGGAGGCTGTCTTGGGACCTATATTCATGATCTGGGCACCATGCTTCTCATGACACAGGCCCGGTGTGTCTTGTCTTGGCTTTTTCAAGTGGTTGTGTTCCTCAACTGGTTCACTTAAATTTATGGTCAATCAAAGGCCAAGATCTGTTTCATACAAAGCCAAGCTATGTGTTTTGATTCAGGAAAATTGTCCAGACTGTATCATAGTTAATTTAGAAATGGATGTGTTGACTGAGTCCTGTGCACTGGGTTCTCTGTGAAATGCAATAATATTAAACTTGTGTAATCATGAGAATGGTGCTTGAACAGTGATTTGGGTTGGAGTGGTACAGATTGACAGGTGGGTCTTGTTGGTGAGGGGATTGGTGGAGGTGATCTCATTGTGTAGAACAAAGGTGGGAGTATCAAAAGGTAGGATGGGGCCAGCTATAGGGGGCCTTGATATCCAGACAGAGGAATCTCACCTCGCGATTGTAGGTGTAGAGGGAGGTAGGAAATGGCAGAAGCGCTGCTGAAGGAAGTCTAGTCTGAAACTGGTGTTAGAGGGTCTAGATGCTTGAGGCAGGGAGCACAGCTCCAAGGCAGTTGGAATAAGAAAGTGATGATCAGCTGCCTTGAAGAACCATTTTGGAGGAGAAAAGACAAGACTTACTGACTGCATGCAGGTAAGGAAGAAGGGTTAGATAAATGACTGTAGTTTCACACAGGGTTGATGTAGATATGGTGGTTCCATGGTCAGAACTGAAGAAATGTTTGGATGAAAGAGGATGGTTTTGTTTGGGGCCATTTTTGGGTGGTTGTGTGGGTTTGGGGGCAGCATGATGTGGCCCAGTAAACCTTCTGGAGATACAAACTGGGTAGACAGCCAATGGGAAAAACTTGTGAATGTGTTTGTCTTCTTAGTACGTGCCCTTGTTACATGCCCCGTTCTGAGTGAACAGATAGGTGTGTACCTGGTGCAGAGGTTAAGAGCAGTCAAACCCCGCTCTGCCATTTACTAGCTGTTTGACTTGGGCAGTCAGTGTAACCTCTCTGAGCCTCAGGATAGTTATCTATAAAAGGAGGAATAATAATAACAACTTCACAAAGATGTTAGGAGGATTAAGTAAAACTGGGTACAGTTTTATTTACAAAGAAGCGTACAGTGGCGTGTAGTACTCCACACATCACAGATGCTGTTATTGTTGATGTTGTTATCACTACTGTCGACCCATCAGTGGGGTGGAGACTCTCAGGAGATGGTGTTTAGGTACTGAGACTGTTCTGAGTGGATCTGGCTGATAAACTTGTCATCACTCTGGAGCTGCTGAGCAGAGATAAAAGCATTCACTCCTTCCTGAAAGCCTGGTTGGAGAAAAATACCCACTCACCAGGGGTGTATTTTTTCAGCCTCCAGAGCCCCCAGCGCCGCCTACCTCCCCATCTCCCACTAACAGGCTAGCTTTATACAGCTGTCTTACACACCTGCAGTCCTGTCCAAGTCCTTACCAGCTTTCCCCTCCCCCAGCAACTACCCCTGAGCCCTAACACCCAAGGATGGCAATGAACTCAGATGGCAATGACCATAAGCAGCAGCGGCCAAAGCACACAGCACTAGGATCTTCCCCTGATACTCCAGGTCCCGCACAGACGTGGACTTGAAATAGCTCTCCCGTGACTGGTCTCAGGTGCATTTCAGGTGCTTGTAGGTCACTTGGCATTGGCTGCAAGACCACAATGGACATAACAGCACAGCTATTTCTTTTTTTTTTTAGTCCTTTTTTAAAAAAAATTTTATTGGAGTACGGTTGATTTACAATGTTGTGTTAGTTTCAGGTGTACAGCAAAGTGAGTCAGTTATACACGTACATATATCCACTCTTTTTAAGTTTCTTTTCCCATATAGGTCATTACAGAATATTGGGTAGAGTTCCCTGTGCTCTACAATAGATCCTTATTAGTTATATATTTTGTATATAGTAGTGTGCATATGTCAATCCCAGTCTCCCAGCTTATCCCTCCCCCTCTTCCCCTCTGGTCAGCAGAGCTATTTCATGTGCTGCAGTGTCAGAAAATGCTGCATGCACACAAGCCAGGGTTGGGTAAGCCTGTGTGTGGTAACATAAGCGAAGACAGCCAAGCCTACCTGCGCTCAGAGAATGCTGGGAAACATGAATGGGGACTCTTGGCAGCTTTGGGGCGAGCTGGACTCCTTAGCACAGGGTTTGGGAAGCTGTCTGTACTTAGATGGATTATTTTTTTCCTAGTGAAGTAAGACGTGACAAGTCTGATGGCGAACGCCCTAGAACTGTGAGAAAGATTCCTCTCTTATGTTAACTTTCATGCCAACTTCTTGGGAAACGACACCTGCCTGATCCATCTGCTACCTGGTCTGCATTTGTGTGTGTGGCTTTTCAACGGAAGGGCAGAGCATCTAAATTCCCCTCCTCTGGACAAATAACTCAGGCCAGAAAGGCTCTGGGCTCTTTATCGGCACTCACCAAATCCCTACCTCTTTGGTCATCCTGACATGCTCGTTTGGCCACCAATGAGTGTAGCTTTTTGTGCGCTTAGGTTTGATTGTGGGTACTGTTTTGAAAGACAGATTTGCATAGGTAAGCATCTTAGAAATATTTTTCTGAAGGCAACTGTCAAGGAGAAACGTGCAAGCCCGAAGGCAGAAGGAAGCTGGAGGAGGGTGTGGGAGAAGAGGTGGGTGGGGGGGACCAGAGCATGTGCTTTTCAGCTGCCGTGGAGCAGCCCCACGCCTGTGGGAGGGAGGCTCTGCAGGTTGCAGTGCGCTCTGAGAGATTTATGCCCTGCGTGCTGAACACATATCGATGACTCTCCATGGCACAAGTTTGAAAAGGTGATTATGGGTCTGACATGAAGGAATATTTTATATGAAATTGCTGAAAGATATCTGGGTACTAAGCAGTAATCACCTTAACGCTTTAGAAAGGGCTCCAGTTTGTTTCCCATCGGCTTCTTGGCAGTTGGGATTTGTATGCCACTTAACATCCAGTCCTGGGCATCCCACATGCCACCACGCTAAGCAGAGGGGTTCCCCTTGAAGAAAAATGCACTACAGTTTGGGGATAAGTCTCAGTAGCTTTAAAAACGTGCATAGACTTGGCATCCGTAATTCTACCTCTTGGAATATTTTAAAGAAAGAAAAAATCAGAAAAAGGTTGTCCGTTGAAAACATACATGTTCAAAGACGTTTATTGTAGTGCGATTGAAAAAAAAAAGATATCCTTCCAGAATTAAATGCCATGCAAGTGTGTGTGTCTACATGTTTTAACAGAGAAAAGTTGGAAACACCCTAAATATGCCAAAGTACAGGATTTGATGTTTTAAAAAGTATAGAATGTTGTGTATTACTAAGTCTGAAAAAATAAGTGTAACATAGTATATATATATGCTATAATTCTGTTTTTATAAAATGCAAGTTTACTTATATATTTGTATGGGAATGAATTCTATCAATACAAGGACATATATAAACATGCAAAGATGGTTGTCTCTGGGTGGTGAGGATATGGGTGACTTTGCTTTTTAAAATATTATCCTGTCTATTTTCTGTAATAAACATAGATTATTTATGTTGAAAAAAGCAAGGAGTGCTGCCTTAGTGAGTGACTCCCTTGTTTACTTTGGCTGTTGACATCTGGGCTTCCCCTTAAAGGTTTGTGCTCATGTGACCTTCACAGGGTGTCGAGCAAAGCCAGGTCTGTGGTTGTCCTCTGGTGTCCAGCGCACAGCCTCTTGCAACTGAATGGAGCTGCTGAAAGTAGGCCTAGGCTGCAAAGATGACAGGCGGCACCTCAAATTCTGTTCAATGCCAAGGAAAGGAGGTTGGGATTGGTATGCCACTTAACGTCCAATCCTGGGTATCCCACATGCCACCACGCTAAGCAGAGGGGCTCCCCTTGAAGAAAAATGCACTAGTTTGGGGATAAGTCTCAGTAGCTTTAAAAACTGCATAGACTTGGCATCCGTAATTCTACCTCTTGGAATATTTTACAGAAAAAAAAATCAGAAAAAGGATGTTCATTGAAAAATTGGCATCTTTCATCAGTTGAGCTCGGGCTACCATATCAGACTTGTGGGGAGAACAGGACCTCTTTACCCCTGTTGTAAATGATTGTGTCTGTACTTGGGGCTATGTGTCGGTGCAGCAGGAGGCTGCATTCTTTTCTATCAGTCTCTTGTGTTTTTCATTAAAATTGTATTATTTATTTAGATACTTGTTTCATCAGCATCGTGAGTCTTTGCTTCTGAATCTGAGTCAGGGAATGAGAAGCTTTTTGGAATCTGGCGTTTGTGCTTTGTGATTTATTATCCCAATCAACTGAAATTTTTGCCCTGAAATTTTTGGTGTAAAGATTCAGATATTGGGCTTCCCTGGTGGTGTGGTGGTTACAAATCCACCTGCTGATGCAGGGGACACAGGTTTCAGCCCTGGTCCAGGAAGATCCCACATGCCGCGGAGCAACTAAGCCCGTACGCCACCACTACCGAGCCTGCGCTCTAGAGCCCGCGAACCACAACTACTGAGCCCATGTGCCAAAACTACTGAAGCCCGCGTGCCTAGAGCCCATACTCTGCAACAAGAGAAGCCACCACAATGAGAAGCCCCCGCGCCGCAACAAAGAGTAGTCCCCGCTTGCCGCAACTAGAGAAAGCCGACGCGCGGCAACGAAGACCCAACGCAGCCAAAAATAAAAAATAAATAAAAATTAAAAAAATTTATTAAAAAAAATAAAGATTCAGATATTGAACTATCTTATTATTACAGGAGCTGACAGAAAACCCTGTCCTGATTTCTTCCCTCTGTGTTCTTCTCTGTCAAGGTGGGGCAGGAAGGGCATAGTTTTTAATAACATACCTGGCCTCCAAAATGGCCCTAATTTTGAGTAATCTTTTCACATTCCACACTACTACACTACTATTATGGAAATGACGTTTGAGCAGAAAGAAGTGTTCTAAGACTACCTGCAAGACAAAAAGAAACTCCCCTCACTTATATTGTTTTTCTTTTTATCATGCACGTCATCCTGGAGACAGATGAATTGAGCTCTTTCTAAGCAAAGGACCTAATGCTCATCTTGCACAAAGGAAAAATGAAGCCCCACGTATCGGATCTCAGTTCTTGTGCCAGAAGACAAGGAAGCAATGAGTGTGTGCAACATCTGCATTAAAATTGGGATTTCTTTTGCTATTGTTGGCATTGCATGGATGAGATGTGTTTCTGGAAGCAGATATTTGAGCAACTTTCATGTTTTCAGTTTCAGGAGTACACTGAAGACCCTGGGAAAGGTTGTATAAAGGGAAAATAACATTTGCTTGGATCTGCCCATGTGCTAGGTGCTTTAAATCCATGTTTGATTGCAGGGTTAAAATTCCACTCATCATTCTGATCCTAAAGTCCACCATGGACTACATACGAAAACCAAAGTGACATTACATCTCCAGAGCTAACAGTTTATTTTTCTTAATCTGTTTTTTAAAAAAGAGGAATCTTTCTCTTGGAGTAAATAATATAATGAGTCTGATCAGAAATCAATATTTTAGCTTTGCTCAGTTCAGTTAACCCTGAAAATTACTGGATAGGGTCGTGGGCTTAGATGGAGACCATTTCATTGAATCCTATACTTTTACAAATGAGAACACTGAGGTCAGAAGGATTAAGGGACTTGTCAAGATCACACAGAGAGTTATAGAGCAGATCCTGAAATTCCAGGATGTTGACCTCCCACTACTGAATGATGCCATCTGGGAACAGTTTTCCATTTAGTTGGTTATGTACTTTCTGATAAGAAATGGTGTAGGGAGCAAATCTTCCCGCCTGGATACAAAAGAAAGGACAGGAAGAGCTGTGCTTTCTGTTTTCTGGTAACTCTACAACCATGAATCTATATTCTGGTTTCCTATATTAAGTTCATATCCATGTTGAGTCTTGAATAAGTGATGATAAAATGGAAACTCACCACATAGGGCCCAGGAAAGCATTTGTTGCACCCCAAGTCCTTTGAAAGTTCCCAAGAGAGAAGAGACAGGGGCTACAGAAAGGTGACTCATCTACCCCCTGAAGAGTTAACAGAGGAATCAACCAACCCTTGTGGACAGTGACACCAGAAGTTGTTGATGGACATGAACCATCTTTGGGCAAAGAGGATGACACTCCACAAGGGTCTTATATTCCAATTCCTTTTCTAGGCCTTGGAGTAAATTGCAAGTTAAACTTCACAAATGACAATGTGGTATTAATGTATAGATAAAAATGTTAATGTATAGAAAAAAGTGTAGATTTCTTTTTTCAGCCATGACTTACACTTCCTTTTCTGTTGTGAATTAATGTATACATTCTATTTTTTACTGTTGAGTTGTCAAAATTTCCACCATCCCCACCCCCTTGGTAGAGTCTTTAGATGGTGGATGATGGCAGATACGGTACACTTGCCTTGGCCAAGTGGCTCACAGACCGAATATCTCTCAGCCCCATACTTATCTCAGGGCAGCTCACCTTTTTCACACTGTCTATTGTTTATAAAAGCTGTGTTGGAAAAGAAAAATACTTCACATTTATGTAAAATGTACTTTTACAGCTATTGTTCAGCTCAGTCATCAACTTTTTATACTAGTCATATTTTAACTTGAAAACTGAGGAAACTGAGGACTGGAGAAGTGATAGGACTTTACCAAGGGCACACAACTAGCAGTTAGAATTGGGACTCAAACCCAGAACTTGGATTCCATTTTAAATGGTTTTCCTACCATGTCAGAGTTGATGTTGATCTTGTGATGAAGAAATGCTGAATAGAGTAGCTTATTAAGACAAGGAAAAGGCATAAGGCATCATCCAATAAGTTCTACTAGAATAGAGAGTGTATTTCATGATATTTTTTTAAGGATGGGTGTTATTGTACACATTTTAGAGATGAGGAAACTGAGACTTTTAGAGGTAAAGTAACTGCCACGTAATATGTAAGCTAGAAAAACAGGGATTTGAACACACTGATTTGAATTTGATAACTCACTGAGTATCTCTAATGTAACCTGCATGAGTATCTCTGCAATGCTATAAATGAATGAATTCATGCCACAGTAATCCCCCTTGGTGCCCCCCAAATCACGAAGTAGTAGATTTATCAGTTTAATGGAGTGATAGTTCTACTAGTCATTAAAAGATAGACCTTTTTGCCAGTGTTAGACACCCTTTAAATTGAATTGACAGCGTCAAAGATTTGGGAGTCTTCGTGTATATATTTAGGTAGCTTTCACAAGTAAGATGTAAATTATATGCAAATGAATGTAAATTACAGGGACATTAATTGCTTAAGCCTCTCATTTTTGGTTATGATGTTTTACGGTGGATGGAATAGAATGTGGGAGAGACGGTTGACAATTAAGTTTATTCTAAATTAAATTTTGGGCTGCATTAGTGACTAATAGCTTTGAAATGCCTCTTCTGAGGAGTCCTACTTCCTCATTCAGTGGTGACTACTCCCCACTAATCTTCATTTTACAGATAGCTTTCCTATCCCTACCCCTAAAGGCTTAGGTATATTTTCTCCAGCAATTAGCATTATATACAAGCCCTGATGAGTCTTAAAAACATGTTAAATGTGAGATTATCTCCCTCTGGAGATGGACTTAAAAAAATTTTTGGCACTCTGGTTACCCTGTGAGAAATGGCAACAATCCCTGTTAGGGTGACCTGAAAATTTTCTTTTCAAAGGACCAGAAACAGTGAGAAGGACAGAAAAGAGGGAAAGACAAGAGCAGGAAGATGAAGAATGGGGCCAAGTGGGGAAAAGGTGGAGGAGAGATGGAAAGAGAGGAAGGTGGAGAAGGGGAAAGAGATGGAATGGTGGAAAGAGAAATAGACAGATGCAGACAATGGAGAATGAGAAAGGGGGAGAGAGAGAGATGGGAATGAGTGAGAGAGAGAGGAGGAAAGAAAGCAGGAAGGCAGGACTTCAACCCCTCCTGGGCCCAGCCAGCAGGGAGCTGGCAAGAAAGAATTTGAAGCCAGAGGGACATATTATCCAGAACCAGGAGATGAATCTAATTGTAAGCAGACCCTTCCCACACCCTTCAGATGAGTGATGGACTCCTGGCATGTGACCTGGCTTGGCAATCTCCACCCCCTGTCCGGGCTGCCATAAGGAGATACGTAATGTCTAGAGTGATGGGAAAGTCATGCCTGCAGATGGTACAGATGGAGCTGCCTCATAAAATGACTCACTGTGAATCCTCACTGAAATCTCCGCTATAAAATGATAATGGAAAAAGCACAAGAAAGGCTAAACGAGCTTGAAAGAAATTTGTTCCAGCTTGTGTAGCTCCCTTCAAATTTTGAAAGGAGGAGAAAAAAAGACCTATTAGTAAAATGCCAAGAAGATAATGTATCTTCTCTCCTGGCTATAACCCTTCCTCACCCCCACCTCCTTTTTGACATCAGTATGTAAATGAAAGCGGCAAGAGAGAAAGAGGAAGTGTTGTGGAGGAAGATGTAAGAATTATTTATTAAGCAGGAGGGCTGATGTTCTGGAGGGGGAGGGCTGGGAGGCTGGGAAGAAAGGGAGTGGTGTTTTGGAGAGCAAAGAGGCAGACTCTCAGGGAGCAGGAGATGTGGTGTTTTGCTTCTAGTCTGGGGTAGATATTGCCAGAGTGGAGTGGGTCTCCCAGAGAGTGAGGTCAGACACTGGATGAGGGAGGCATTTAGTAGTTAGTCATGAAGAACTCTGTAGCAAGAAGAGGAAGTTTTTAACTCCAAAGAACATGGCATTCCAAGGATAATTATCATTGGCTATTTCAAAGTCACCCAAGACCATGATGCTTCTACATATGATGCCAAATATAGCTCAGTTTTATGGATAAGGAATCCGCCAGAGTTTGAGTGTTTTTAATGGAAGGCTAATTATTCAATGGGAGGTCTTCTGGCTTTCATCTCCTTATGTCCGCTGACAGAGCTGGTACAGCAATGGATTACAACGAGGAGGTGCTAGCTGGAGCAGAGTTATGGGATAGAAGCGCAGATATAAGGGCAGCCTAGACCCTGAGTAACATTTGGAAGCTGGTAGTCAGGGTGGAGCTGGGCTTCAATACAGGGGGAAGAACCCAGAGCGAGGTACATCCACCATCCTGATGGTGAGTGCAAGGTGGGTCAGAATCAGGATGTGCATGAATGGTATGCATTGGGATAGTCTCAGGTCAGAAATGGTCCAGCTAGACAGTGAAGTCATGGGTGTCTTGCTTGTATAGTTGGAGTGTGCAGAGCCTAATGCCTATGTTTTATAGTGTGGTTGGGACGCTTGGTGGGATGCAGAGGCAAGGAATGCCCTGCGCACCAGGCAGAGTTGGCCTAGGTAGGGGGTGGTGGAGAATATGGCAGATGGAATGGGGGGGGGGCGGGAAGGATATGATGGAAGATATAAGTTAGGGAGCTTGCAAGAAATAGAATCCAGTTCAGATGGCTCAAGACACTATGATGAAGGGACAAGTTAGGAAGGTGTGGACAGGGATAAGTGAGCCAACAAAGCGTGGTGAAGTATTCCGGGACTAGCGACAGCTGGGAGCTGTTACCATCCTATACCTGAAGGAGCAAGGGTGGGGGCAGTTGTTTCTGCAGCCCAGTGAGGTGGAAGCTGTGCTCTAGGGGCAGCCGGGCCACTGTTGTGATCATGGAGGACCACAGCCACCGCTAGACAGACTGGGGAGGGTGTCTTAGTCTGTTCAAGTTGTTATAACAAAATACCAGAGGCTTAGTGGCTTATAAACAACAGAAATATATTTTTCAGTTTTGGAAGTCTAAGGTCAAGGTGCCAGCTTGGTAGTCGAGGGCCTTCTTCTGGGCTGCAGACTTCTTCCTGTGTGTGTCCTCACGTGGTGGAAGGGCTCGGGAGCTCACTGGGGTCTCTTTTAAAAGAGCAGTAATCCCATTCATGAGGGTTCCACCCTAATAAGCAGAGGCCCCACCTCCTAGTACCGTCACATTGGACATGAGGATTTCAAATGTGAATTTCAAGGAACACAAACATTCAGACCGTAGCAGAGGGAGTGTAGAAGAAATACCCTGACCTCTTGTCCTTCTCTCCCATCTCTTCTTGGCGCTTCCCATTGGTGAAACCCAATCTGAAGATAGAAGTGAGGGAATCCATGAGGTCAGCCTCCTGGGGCACAGAGCCAGGCATTCATTGAAGGGTGGAGCATAGCTGGAGTTGAGGAGAAAACAGAGACTGACCAGCATATATGCAAACCTAGCCAGATGGCAGTTGTTCATTGCCAGGTCACATGTCTATTTGTGTCTGGACCTAGTCACAGGCAGCCAGATCCAGCCCACAGGGAGAAAGTGACTCCAAACTACGGGCCCACACTCTGATGGGCACGGCTCTAGTGCTGCTGGGCAACACGAGTGCTAAACAGGGAAACTGAGGCAGGAAGCTTACCCCCTGGAGAGCTTCAGTATGAGAAATGGGGAAGGTTGTTTTTCAGAATGGGGCTTACTAGTTACCTTGGCTGTATACAACTGATTTAGTTCTTGGTTCCATCAGATGGGAGTGGAGACAAGGGTATGGATGTCTTTGTCTCCAACCTGATGGGCTCAAGAATTGGGCTGGGTCTGGGACCCGCCAGAGTTTCAGTTGTTGGAGTTACTGTGGGATATGGGGGGAAAGCCTTGGTGATGGGGACGGGTGATTTGAGTGCTAGTGGACTTGTTAACACACAGAGGATACAGAAGCCTTGGGGGAAAGTCTAAGAGTGACCAAGAGCCTAGAGAGGTAGTTTCCAGGAGCTGAAAGGTCCATGTGCAGCAGGAAACAGGCCAAGGCCGCATCCATACCAGGAAGGGCCTTGTAGACAAGTTGAATCTCCTTCACCCCAGAGCTCTTTTGGTTTGGTTGTAGTAAGGGCCAGTCTCCATGTCGTCAGCCTGGGGCCTGTGGAGGGGAGCAGGAATGGGGAAGAACTTGCTGAGGAGCATGGTGGAGGTGCGAGAAGTGTTAGTTTTATGGGGAGAGATCTTGACAGTCTCTGGTTTTCAGCCTTGCAAGTTCTTGGAAGACATCTCCTAATATATCTTCCTTGAATGAGGCTTACAGTTCAAGAAGGCACCTTTCTACCTCATGTTAAATTAAAGCCTTGGTCTGAGTTCATTTCTGCATTAACTGAGGAAATAATTAATTGATTCTATTATGTATATATGGGATAGATTTTATTTCATATGTTCATAAATAATACTAAAATATTCTTTTTAACATTATTTACTTATTTATTTCTTGGCTGTGCCACACAGCTTGCAGGATCCTAGTTCCCCGACCAGGGATCAAACCCGGGCCCCATACAGTGGAAGCATGAAGTCCTAACTACTGGACCACCAGGGAATTCCCTAAAACTTTTTTTTTTTTTTTTTAAATTGAAGTATAGTTGATTTACAGTGTTGTGTTAGTTTCAGTTGTACTGCAAAGTGATTCAGTTATACATACATTCACTTATATATACATATATATACACACACATATATATTCTTTTTTCAGATTCTTTTCCATTATAGGTTATTACAAGATATTGAATACAGTTTCCTGTGCTATACAGTAGGTCCTTATTGTTTACCCGTTTTACATATAGTAGTGTGTACCCATCAAATTCCTAACTTATCCCTCCCCGCCTTTCCCCCTTTGGTAACCATAAGGTTGTTCTCTATGTCTGAGAGTCTGTTTCTGTTTTGTAGATAAGTTCATTTGTGCCATTCTTTAGATTCCACATATAAGTGATATATAATATTTGTCTTTCTCTGTCTGACTTACTTCACTTAGTATGATAATCTCTAGGTCCATCCATGTTGCTGCAGATGGCATTATTTCATTCTCTTTTATGGCTGAGTAATACTCCATTGTATATATGTACCACAGCTTCTTTATCCATTCATCTGTCAACGGACATTTAGGTTGCTTGCATGTCTTGGCTATTGCAAATAGTGCTGCTGTGAACATCGAGGTGCATGTATCTTTTTGAATTAGAGTTTTCATCTTTTCCAGATATATGCCCAGGAGTGGGATTGCTGGGTCACATGGTAACTCTTAAAATGGATTTTTAAAGAAGTGTAGAATATGCCTTCAATTAATCCCTATAATCTTCTTCTGGGATAGTCACAAAACATATGATGGTTGATTATTTTCTAGGGCACATTCTGGTATTTTGAATCACGGTTGTTTCTGTCTTGAAAGAATCCTGTACTGTTATTTTTTTCACTCTCCCCCTGGCTCAGGAGTGGGTCATCTTTGGGCTGCTGCCTTCCTTGGACATGAGAGCTGTTTCTCAGGTTCCCTCTCTGATTTCTCAACACCCACGGTCAGTGTTTCAGGCATGGTGACTTCCATTAAAAGTTAATAATTTTGTATCAATTACATTTATAGCTTTAGATAGATTCAAAGTTGGAAAATTTAGAATTGCCAGAATGAGTAAAAACAACTCCCTAAATCTGCCCTTTACATCTTCAGGAATGTTACAGATGTTCCTAATGTTAATTCCTGGTAACGTGGGTACAGTTGGAAAGATGGGTACTGCACATCCTTTCAGGGAGCAGCTTCAGAGAACAGGACTACCCCTCTGAGTGCATCCGCCTCTCAGCCTCATGCACATCCCACTTCTGTTATTTGCATCTTTGAACCATTTCATCCTAGTATTTTTTCCCTTGTGCTGATATTTTGTGGCAGCTTGAAAATGGTGGAACCAAATGTCTCAGGCACCTTATAAAACAGGTGATACTTAAAAACAGTTATAAGCCAGTTTTAAATGGGGAATATAATTAATAACTTACTAAAAGTCTTTGAAGAATTATCCAAAAGTCAAGTATCTATTGTAGTTTCTGAAATGACTTCCAGATTTAAGTGATTGTGTCAGCTCTATTAGTGAAAATTCAGATGAGGGGCCATTATTCTGTATTTTACTATACTTTTTGAATTCACTGTATCCAGAATTAGGTCTTATTTTTGCTTCCAAAACTTGTTTAGTTTATACTAAATTTTGGATCTTACTCTGTAGCTAACTACATCTCTGACTAAACTAAGCCAGAAGCTGTACCCTATGAGCACCTGAGCAGTAGAAAATAACCTGGCTTACCTTAAAAGGGTAGGTCCCACGGGGGCACCAGTTCGTACATATACAGAAGATGTCAGATCACACATGGCCATGTGACTGGGTGTCCTGGAATAGTTCCAGTGTTAATGGTCTGTACTGTCATCCCTGTAAGACAAGTGAGAATGTAGATTCCATGTCTCCAATCTTAATTTAGAAAACAGTTCATGCTTCTTTTCTGATCTTCCGGATTCCCCTAGCTGAGCTGGTTCTCCTCTCCCAGGACGCTTGCCGACCCACCTGGTCTGGTCTGGCACTGGCTTCACGCTGAAACTTCCTACGGCCCTTCAGACCCTTGAATTCCACTTTGTTCCCTGGATTCTGCCATTAGCTTTCAGGGAGGGGGTTGTTGTCTTGATTTTGGATAGGAGTAAATAACTTTGGGGTTGTTGAGACTATTGTCCTAGAAAAGATAAAACCTTTTCTCAGAGATCTTCTTTCAGTTTCCCTGGGGTATTTCTGGGAAACACCCATTTTAGCCCAGGCTTGGAGGAAATCCTGGGAGTCCTGTAAAACTTTCCCTGCTTTTTTCCCTGCACATGGCTGGGTTACAGAGGCATGTGAGCCCCTGGATATGCCCTCCTTTTCTCCTGCTTCTGAGAGCTAATATGATCACATGATTACCTCTCCTGATTTTCCTTCTGATGAGGCTGAAGGACAGAGTTACCTTCCTTTTATAGGTTTGTGACTTGTAGACTAAATATGCCTTTCTTTCCTTTGATTCACTCATATGTAATTCTAAATGTTTGGAGTGGGCAGTATTATATTAAAGCAGTCCTGCTGGAAGATTTGCTTGTGGCCTCTTTTTCCATTAAAACTTTATTTAGTACTTTCGTAATACCTTTGTTTTTCTGCTTATAAAAGTAATACAGAAAAGTATAAATTACTTCCTTAGACTGATTCCTACAAGTACAAATACTAGTTTTATGTAGAATATAAATAGTTTAAAGACCCTTAATATACATATTGTGAAATTATGTTTCAGAAAGCTTGTACCAGTTTACCTTGCTGCTAATTAAGTGAATATATTGTTATTGGAATTTATTATTACTAATAAAACCTTTGCTAACTTGATAGGTGAAAATATCTTATTTTTACTGCATTTATTTAATTACTAGTGAGCTTTATAAAAAATACATAAGCAAACAAATGCATATTTTTCAGTCTTATGTACCCACTTCCAAGGTATAGAAATATAACATTTTGAGTGCTAAAATATATTTATCTTGTTTTCTTTTTTACTTTTCTTCTTTAGAGAGTTCTTCTCCTTCCAAAGTTCATCTATATTTTTTCTAGATTTTAAGAATGGTTTGATTTGAAAACAAATTTGTCACTTGACCTGCATGACATTTATTTTAATGCATGTGGTATGAGGTGAGAATTTAAATATGCTTTTTCTTTAAATCAATAAGCAATTTTTATGAGAACCTTAGTTGTAAATAACAGAATGCACTCTGGCTAGCTTAAGTAGATGTGGAATATTCTGAGGAATTTAGGTGGCTTACAGAATTTCTGGGCTCAGGGCTAACTTCTGGTAATAACACCCAGAGCGGTGCCACAGGACTGGCCAGGTGAGGTATCTACTAGCTGCCTCTGCTGCCACCTGTACCAGAAAAATTGAGGTCAGGCAATGCTTAGAGCTAGTTTCTCCACTTACTTTTGAGGAAAAGCCTCGTGGGGCTGCATTTGATTGAGGAAGCAATTTTTCTGGAAATTATTTTGGGAAGGCGGTCCTGACAGTGTGGGAAGTGATCAAAATATAGGGAGAATGTATACCGGATTGGGTGACCCCAAGTGACTAAACCAGGTGTCTCAGCACCTCTCACCACTGATTAGTGATGAAACCTTCATCACATATTAAATTTGCATTTTAAAAAAAGTATAGACTAGTAGGATCAGTTTCTGGTGTGTGTGTGTTCAATTTTATCTGATTATTTTTATATTCTTGTGCTATTGCCATAATTATTTTTTGTTGTGTTATATTTTAACTACTATGGTGTATATTGCACTTCTTTTTCAGTTCTTAGTTATTGCCTATTTTTTTCTTCCAGATGAACTTTAACGTGATTTTATTAACTTACAAAAATAAATTAAATTGATATTTTGGTTAGAATTGCATTAAACCTTCACATTAATTTGGCAACTTTTGACCTTGTTAGAATATTCATTCTTTCCCTCCAATTATGTGGTATACATTTTCATCTAGTCAAAAAATTTTAATTTTCCTCAAGAAAGTTTTGTAGTTTTCTTTATAAGGGTATTCCTATTTCTCACTAGTTATTCTGAAGTGTATACTATTATTAATATAGATTGACTGAGTTTTCCTTTTATTTTCTGTGTCTTTTTCTGCTAGGCAGGAAAGCTATTAAATTTTGCATATATATTTTGTGTTAGACACTTAAAAATTGTATTAATTCTAAGAAAATTTCAGTTAATTTTGTTGAGCTTTCTAAGAATACATCGATATATGCAAATAACAGTAGTTTTGGAACCTAAGTCAAACAACTAAAAAAAGACATGAAAAAATGATTTATATATAATTAATTCAATAAGCTAGGTGTAAAAATACCCTGAAAGGGGAGATGGTTCTAATATCGGAATAATACTTGAGTTCCCTCTGTACAGATATTCTAAGTAACATGTGTACAGATGGTGATTTATAGCATCCAGATATGCTCTGTAAAGTAAGCCACATGCCTGCCTTGGTTTCCCTGTCAATCTATACCACATACCCAGACACACATGGTGTTTTCTCCCCAAATGCAAGTGCTTAAGATTTTGGGTAGCAACGCATTAATTCAAGCAGATTGATGCCTCCAAAAGTTTCTGTAGCCTCACCTCTCCATTGGTCCACTGGGGGAGAGGTTTCATAAATGAAAACAGGCCAGGGCTCATTTGGTACACTCTTCCTGCCCTGAGCCGCTCTCTTCCTTTCCACAACTAAGCCACGTGTTTGGAGAACAGTGTCAGTGGGGTTTATGGAATGTTACACTTAGAAGGCTTAAAAAAAAAGAAAAAAAGGTAAAAAAGCTCAGACAAGTGGAAAGAATTTGGTGAATGCCTGCTTTTAGGACTTCAGAGACTCCAACTTATCCTGTTTCTCCCAGGCAAGCTAACAACTAACAAAAGGGCGTTAGTTATACAGAAATTCACTGAAAAGCCATGGGAAGATTAATGCCTGGAGTTGATAAGAAGCATCATTGGATAACAGCTTCTAATTCCATGGGATGTAAAATACACAGAAACAAACATGTCCTGAATAGGGACAGGATCCTGTTTGACAGATTTTCTCTGGGACTTTCAAAATTTTAATAAGTATTCATTTTTATTTGTAGCCTTAAAAGCAATTACCAGGCAGCCTCATGCCTTGGTTGTTCGTTGGTCTTTGAACTATATACTCAGTAGTTTCTGCATCTTGCCTTTTGAGAATACAAACAAAGAGGCTGAGCAGACTGGACTGAGTCACTTACCTGACTTGACCATTCTAAGACCCACAGGAGAAGGTGGGATTTGGGAGTGTTTTTGCCATAAGACAGTTGAAGGTCCTATCTATTTCTTGAGGTTTTCGACCTCTGGGACTCTTGTGATTTGTCATTTTAGGTTAATGAACTTAGGAATTTGGCTGTGAGCCTAACCCAAGTAGCTCAGATTCTGCTCTTTCTGGTCAGTGATGGACCAGAAGGAAAGGCCTTGTGGTAAAGTGAGGTGGTGTGTTAAGTCAAACTTATGTAAGGCCAAGGTGTGAGCTTTCTTAATGCTTGAAGTATTCCAGGATATTTGAGGTTGGAGGAGGTTGCATTTACAGCAGGAAATGCAAGGAATCCTGTCACATCTTGAGGGAACGCTATAGGAGCTGTAACATTCTCCTGCTGGGCTTAAATATTAGAATCCTTATGCAGTCCTTTCATGCTCCCTTCAAAGTCTCCTGGGTCTGACTTTGGTATTGCCACAAAACAATGCTCCACACATTTCTTTCTGGCTAACAAAGGCTGCGTGCACAGTAGCTGAAAATTTTAAAAAATAATAACTTTGTGTGGGTAATATCTGGTGGTGATACTGCTTTAGAAAAATCTATGTAATTAACCATTTTTGCTATTTAAAAATGTTGCAATCTGATCTGGAAAGTAGGACACAATCTCCTTAAAGCTTAAAGTTCATTTTGGAAATGAACTGCAAATCTACTACAGTAATGGCTAATTATCCAATATTCAGTTATTTATTCTGGTAATCAACTTCATGATGGAATCCTGCCTTTCAGAGAAGGGAAAACAACTTATTTCTGGTTGGAAAAGTGCTGTAGGGGTTTTGACATCAAGGAGAAGTGGATCAAGCTTTTGGAGTTGTGAACCTAAGGTTTCCTACTTTTAAAATCTTTTCTTAAATGATATTCTTTAAAAACTTAAGCAATGGCAGGTTATTTTAAATTTATTTATTTTTGGCTGCGTTTGTTCTTCGTTGCTGTGCGCAGGCTTTCTCTAGTTGCAGTGAGCGGGGGCTACTCCGTTACCGTGGGCGAACTTCTCATCGCAGTGGCTTTTCTTGTTGCGGAGCACGGGCTCTAGGCGCATGGGCTTCAGTAGTTGTGGCTCGTGGGCTCTAGAGTGCAGGCTCAGTAGTTGTGGCGCACGGGCTTAGTTGCTCTGCGGCATGTGGGATCTTCCCAGACCAGGGATCGAACCTGTGTCCCCTGCATTGGCAGGCAGATTCTTAACCACTGTGCCACCAGGGAAATCCCTTAAATTAATTAATATACTAGCAAATTATACTCTTACATAGAAAATGGGGTTGAGTGGAACAATATTGGTCAATCCAGGTGTCTGTGTCTCATAAGCTTGTGCGTTTGGGTCACCAGGTTCAGGTCCCACTGTCTTCCTGGTGGGGTCTAGGGTGGCAGAGTGAAAACTATGCTGTCCATGAAAACTCAAAGGCACTGAGGGCAAAGTCACAGACCACATGATAGCTTTTTCCTCCTGGAATGAACTGATTTTGATGGTGTAGCTAGATGTATTTTGGGATAGTCATTTGTGATAATTAATTTCCCCTTTCTCTCCCTTCTGTATCAAGTCATTTCCTCAGGAAGGTCAACAACAGGGTTGAAAGTGAAAAAGTCATCAATCCCCTCCTAGCTTTTGTTTTCAAAGGTCAAGAGCATGTTTTCAAAGGTCAAGAGGGGGCTTAAAGTATCCACCAAGGATGAGAAAAGGAGAGAGTTGTTCACAGGAAGAAGCAGAGTGACCTGGCAGATGCAGGGGGTTCATAGAAGGGCTTACTGCAGACCAGGAGAATATTCTCCTGACTGGATAGGGGAAAGTGAGAGATGGGTGGGCCCTAGAGAAGTGGGATCCTGACAGCATCCTGCAGAGGAAGCAAGGCCCCAGCAAGCATGTCTAGGTAGATAAGACCAGAGGAATTCTCAGGGAAACAAGTGTTATTGGACCATCGAAACAGCAGAGAGAAATTGGGCCCCAGGGAGCCATAGGGACAAGACAGTGGCCGACTCTTTGGCAAACTGTGTAGGCAAATGAATGATTGCCAACAAACCCTCTTCCCTCCATGCCTTAGGAACCTAGATGCAACCTGAGGAAAGAAAGGTGACCACAGAACCACTGTGATTGTTTCCTACTAGCTGTATGAGGGATTAATTTCAAAATTGATTTCTAGAAAAGACAGATGTACTATTTCTTTTAGATTCAATTTTGTGGATTGAGATAAAGCTCCACTGCAGTTGCTTAAGCTGATCAGTTATCATAATGAAAACAATGAAACTATTTTGGGAATAAACACAATTTAAGGATAGATTCCTCCTGTTACGAATCTATGTTATTCCTCCCTGAGTCAAGGTTACTGTCACTGATGGAAGTGATGTTGAGAAGACGATTCACATACTATTGGTAGAGAACAGTGACTTTGGACATTTATAAATAGAATTAAAATAAATTCCCTACATGAAAATTAAGTTATACCCTCTGTGGACTTTCTTTTACTTTACTCTTTTTTGGGCGGGGTGGAGAATGCTGAAATTCTATTCCCTTAGCAAATTTTAATTCTGCAATACAGTATTATCAACTGTAGTCACCATTAGATCCTCAGACCTCTTTCTTTTGACCTTAAATGTATTCTGTAAGTCCCAGAAAAAAACAGGTGGAACACGCAAATTGGAGAATTTGAGAAGAGACTAATAAAAATGCCCTATTTACAAAAGAGCAGGCAAAATTTAGAGAAAGCAAGAAAGGATGGTGTCGTATCTTGAGGCTAGTAACAATGGGAAGTCATTCCCATCCCTAGGCCCGAAGGGGAAAGGGACTTGGTGGTTACTGGAACCCACAGGGAGAGAGGGAACAAGGGAAAGAGAGAGAGGGAGGAGGAGATGAAAGAGGAAGAAGAGGTAGAGGATGAGGAATAGGAGGAGGAGCAAGGAGTAGGAGGAGAAGATAAGGAGAGGGAGGTGGAGGACCAGGAGGAGGGGGAGGAGAGGGCTTTATGAAAAGGGCCACTTTGCAGGAGCTGCCTTCAGTTGAGGGATGTAGTTAACTTGCTGTGATTGCCTGGGAGGGAGGGAGTGGGTAAATATCGCACCTCAACCACATCCTCCCCCTCTTTTTTTTTTTTTCTAATTTCTTGCTAGTGCCTTTCTTTGGCCAAACTCCACCAGAAGCTAGAGGACAGGGAGCCCAAGGATGCAGTCTACTATTGGTCAGCTCTTGGTGCCCAGAGAAGAGGAAAAAAGGGGCACAATAAACACTGTAAGAGAGTGATAGTGATAATCACCACCACACAATCATGCAGGCAAATCTTTACTTTTCATTTTTAATTTTTTTGCTGTCACCAACAACATAGAGCAGAAATAATTGGCTTAAAATGAATTAGAGGGAAAAACAAAGAGTAGGGAAGGCATCTGAAAAATCAGTGACTTCAGATATTCATTTTCTACCAAGCTCTTGGTTTAATTTTATCATGTTAATCAGTTTGCTTTTGTTTTTTTGCCAAAGTCATCTGGAGCCATTTGTAATGTATAGACAGGTTCAGACATGGATGACTATGATTAGTCTCTTTGAAGGAAACAGTAGGATAAGCAATAAACAGGACTGACTCAGGTAAGTCTTCCCAGACTCACAACCCAGTGAGGGTTACACCACAGTGTAAATGACAATGGCAGGGTGTGGATGGAGAACCCGGAATGTGCAATACGCTGGCACTGGGCACTTCTTGGGAACTTGTATTCACTCATCTGATGTTCGACTATAAAATGGGATTACGTATTACTAAATTTAACTCTAAAACACAAGCCTTGAAAATAACCATAACAACCAATGTCATTATTTGAACAGTTCCTTTGTGTCAGCTGTTATACTAAGTGCTTACATGCACGAGAATCAGTCTTCACTAAAATAAATAGTAGGGCTAGTTATTATCCTCATGTTAATGGTTGAGGAAAGCAAGGCTTACAGAGGTTCAATAATTTGCCTGTTTACTCAGCCAATAAGTGGCCAACCTGGAATTTGAACCCAGGTCTCTATCTCTCCAAAGCCCACACTGTTAACTATTGGCTTCTAACTCTTTATATGAAGGAGAAACTTTTACCTTTATGTGTTCTGATGAATTTTAAAAGAGTGAAGTCACACTTTGTATGCCCATTGGAGACATGGTCCCTTGTGAGGAAATATTTTTATAATATAGGGATACCATACTCCCATGGACCAGTGGGAGCCATTAGCACTTTAATACTTAGAGATCCAGGATTTCAGTTGAAAGGCAAGGATGGAGCAGCAGTTGTCAAGCGTGGTCAGGTGGTCTGAGTTTCCATTTGGTTAGCCTGTAAATGAACTGGTTGTTACCGGAAGGTGAGAGAATGTATTTTCAGCTACTTGCCTCTCTCACGGAGGGGATGATGTATCTGAATTGTGATTCATACATTGCTGCATGAAATATGGCCATCACTTCTACTTTCCCGACCTTCTCTAGATTCTGTTTTGGTTGGTTATTTGTCTTTTCTACACAAGGCAGGGGGGCCACAAATAAGGGAGAAATTAAACGGTCAGATAATCAAATTAAAGCACAATGTGAAGGTGGAGATAGAGCAGCACACTGCTATAATTCACAGAATGTGTGAATGATTGAACAATGGATCCTTCATCGACAAGAAGGGAATTTATATCTTGTGATAACCTAAAATGGAAAAAATCTGAAAAAGAATCTGAATTCAGTTATCTATATAACTGAAACACTTAGCTATACACCTGAAACTAACACAACATTGTAAATCAACTATACTTCAATAAAAAAAAAAAAGAAAGGAATTTCATTGACCAAGACAGTGCATCCATTGGAATCATTGATTCCTCCAACTGTGGTTATAGAAGATATGTGAGGTATTTTTTAAAGTGGTGAGAGTTTTGCTATAGATATGGTGACCAACATATAAGAAAGAGCTGCTAAGAGGCACTGGCATGTCTCAGATGTACTTTTTCCTTTCTGACTTCCAGCTCCTTGACTTAGGATGGGCCCCCTGGAAGCAGAGCCTGAGATGGAGAATCTTGTGCTAGTGGTTTATTGAGGGTTTCAGGAAAAATCAGTAAAGCAAGTGAGGGAAGCAGGATGAGGCAGGGGAGAAACTAAGTACACTCTGGCTTCAGCTGAAGTCCAGTTTCAGCCTGATCTCCAGGGGCTCTGAAGGAGCGATGCACCACAGAGTTGTCTCATTTTAAGGCAGTGGGGCTGGGCTTCTGACCCCATACCAATCAGTCTTTGGCTGTGGGCTGCACCTAGAGTGGACTGTGACCTCTGAGCATTTCCTGTCAAGATGGCTTCTGTAGGCCAAGAGCAATTACCCAGAGAAGGGTGCAGCTATGAGCTGTTAGCAGCCCCCAGTCACAGGTGCTGGTGTATGGGTGCATAGGCCTGCTGAAAGGGGTGGGGCACCAACAGCATCCATTGCACTCTCATACTTACACATTGCTTCCTTCCTAACTCTTACATATCATGGAAGGTGAGCAAAGTGAAGCTCTTGAAGTGCTTTACTGCTTTACATGAAGTAAGGGGAAGAATTGTTTTGGAAAACCTTTTTTAGTTTTATTTTTGTGTGTGGGGCACATGCAAGGCCATCTTGTAAAATATATTTCTTATTGTGGACTATAGTTGAGAAAGTTTGAAAGCTAACTCCTCCATGGGGGATGATTAGAAATATATTTTTGTTTTGGTTGTGTACTTAGGGTTTACAGACTGATAGACTCAGACTTTAGATGGGGGAGAACCTGTCCTGATTGTCCTTCCCTTCAAGCAGATGGTTTGAAATGGGAATGACTGCTTTGCTTCATTCTTTGCACAAAGGTTAAGAAAGTCATTCAGACGACACAGTGGTTTTCTTCCCTAGTCCCTTCGTTGTGCATCCCTGACCCATGAACTTTCTACATAACAGCTTCTTCAACATGTGCAAAAGCCTCATCTTTAAAATAGGGTATACTTAGGAAAAATGCTTTTTCTCTCACTTTTTTTTAAAACCCTCTGATGGAAAGAACCCTATCAGGCCCTTTACTCACTCTACCTTAGGGGAGATAAATTGTCTCACCTGATTGGTAAATTTTGGAAATACCATTGGTCATGCTTATCTCAGCTTTACTCTCCTTTCATTTAGGGCTATGCCTTTCCACAGAGGACATGAGTTCTCTGCTCCAATGCCAAATACTGTGGCGGGGTCTCCCTTGTGAGGAGGGTGTGCTGTTGAGATCCTTCTTTTCATGACTGGATGCCTAAGTTTATGTCTTTTTAATTCTAGGTTTCAGTATTAGCAGTCCCATTTGGCTAACAGAATCATTTATGATAAAAACTCTTAGCAAACTGGGAATAGAGGGAACTTTCTTAACCTGATCAAGGGCAACTACAAAAGCTTAGATGAGAAGTCATAATTAATGGTAGAATGTTGAAAACTTTCCCTCTGAGATGAGAAGCAGAATAGGAATGTCTGCTATAACCACTTCTATTCATCATTTTACTGTAGGTTCTAGCCAGTGTAGTGAGGTAGACAACAAAACAAAAAGATTAAAGATTAGTGATTAGAAAGGGGGAATTGAAACTGTCATTATTGAAGGTGAAATAATTGTATAAAAATGCAAACGTGTTTTTGAGTAAGTTATTAGAAAAAGTGGGTACACTTAAGTTGCTGCATATTACATCGATATTCCAGTCAATTGAATTCTATAAACCATCAACAATCAGTTGGACATGTGATTTCAAAGAATTTTGTATTTTACAGTAACTGTAGAATTATAAAGTACACAGGGATCAATGAAAATGAAATGTAAGCCCTTCATCCAGGAAATTATGGTGCTAATACACGGTATTAAAGTTCTAAATAAAAGGAGAGACGTTTTATATAGTTGGATAGAAAGATGTCAGTCCTCTTCAGATTTTTTCATAGATTCATAATAATTACAATTAGCATCCAAATGATGTTTTTTTTTAAAGTGTGATTAGTTAAGAGGCTATAAACTTTATTTGGATAAACAAAGTGTTCCTGAAGAATAAAAATACTCCTGAAGTAGGGCAAGATAGGGACTTGAGAAAGAAGAACAAGACTTGCCTTACCATGACTTTTAATAAAGCTGTGGTAATTAAGACTGTGATATTGTTGCAGGAATTGACAAAAGACCGGTTTCACAGAATAGGAAGCTCAGAACAAAGTCAGGGTATATAGAAATGTGCTTATAATACAGTTGAATATGTGGGTACGCTATGAACCAGCAATTTCACTCCTAAGGAAAACCTTTAGAAAACTCTTTGCTCTTGTACACCAGGAGACAGGTTCAAGACTGTTCACAGACACAATTTTTTAAAAAGCAAGGAAACAAAATTGGAAACATTTCAGCAGGACAAAATAGGATTATTTAATGGAATACTATACAGCAGTAAAAAGAAATGGAATACAGCTATAGATATATAGAGAGATGAAATCTTGAAAAAATAATTTTACTTCTTCAGAAGTCAGAAAAGACGATGTTTAATATGATTCATTTATATAAAGTTCAAAACCAGGCAGAATCAAGCAATACATTTGTTTGGACATGCATTATTCATAATAAAGTCTTAAAGAAAAACAAAGGAACAATTGTTAATTTTTGAGTGATGGTTACCTCTGTGAGGTGTGAGGGTAGTAGTAGGCGAGGGGAATGCTATTGGGAGGGAGCTTTCAAGTTATGGGTATGTTCCTTTTCTTAAGCCAGATGTTGGGTAAATGGGTATTTATTTTTTTATTCTTCTAACTGTACATAAGGATATTATATATTTTTTGTATGCATAATATATTTCAAAATAAGCCTAGCCACAAATCTTAGCTGGCAGGATTTGAAACTCGGGGGAGAAAATCCAACAGGCAACAGATGACATTTGGAGAGTGCAAAGGAGTAAGCATAGCACCTTTCTGCTGCTTGGGTCTTGAACTGCAGCTAGCAGCAGCCTGGTTCAGCGTCCCCACTGAGCTCTTTCTACTGGATCTTGCACTTTCATAACCTATGATGGATATTGCTCTTGACAAGAGGAGGAATAACATGGGTTTGATTCTATAGGAGTATCAGCCACGGGAAGAGCAATGGGAACACCCCATGGGCTTTGCAGACAAGTAAAGATGGAAGCCACGAAGGACTAAACCCATCTTTACCCATTTTTATCAGTCTTAAAGCAGGAATGGAGCTGTTCTGATATCTTTAGAAGTCACAATGCATTCTGAGCTGCTGAGTGGTTCAGGCAGCAAGTCTCACCTAAAGTATAGCTCTGCATTGTGTGATAGTCATTTTTTATTACTAATAACTGCAATGTCTGTTTTCTAATAGTTTGAATTTTAAACGAATTTCAGTGACTTGAAAGTTCCCCTCAAGATATGTCCCTGTGCACTGATGTTCTGTATGCCTTCTTGAATGGGAGAGGGAAGGGTGGCATTTCACTCAGAGGTACTGTGAATAGTAATGGTTAAAAATTAGTTTAGTATTTAACTTCTCTGCCAAATATTCTTGGGCAGGAACGGGGAGTTCTTCAGATCTGACTTTGCCCATAGGTGCAAAATGTCATTGGTCTTCTGTGTTGTTGTTCAAGTGTTGAGAACTGCTAGGCTAAAGTACTGTTACCCACCAGGCTGCTTAGGAAAATACCTGAGCACTTTAGTAACCTCCAAGAGGTGATGTGAGCAAGTGGGACTAAATTTAACAAGCAGCTGAAAGCATGCTCACGACCCTCTGGAGAAGATGAGGGCCATTGTACTGTTCAGTTTCATTAAGTCATGGCTCTTAACTAAACTCAAAGGCCTAACTGTCAGGCAGCCAGCCTTTTCCTTAGCTGCTGCTTTTCCAGTTTATCTCAAATGCATCTTGAAAACTGTGGTGCTGAATAGAGAATAGCTCAACATGGTTGCTAATGAATGTTTCTGAGTCCTTCCCTTCCTCCTGACGTATAGGAAGAGCAGATACCAGCTGGATGCCTGCAGGTGAGCCTGTCATGGCAATGCCTCCTTGCTCATCTCCAAGGGTGGCAAGGAGAATTCCATTTCCTGAGAATTACTGGTAGTTTACAAATCCTGTTGAACACTGTGAATGGATGGTGAAAGTTCAGAAGCCGCATGCGAGCAGTTGGCACATTGGAAATTCTTGCTGAGTGAAGAGAGCAGACCTAGAGCAATCTTTTTTTTTCTTTCATTAATTGGACTGCAGGCCAATGGAGAAGTAGAAAGTTCCATATTTTCTTTTCTGGGACCCAGGCCAGGCTTGTGGAAGACTGATCATAGAAAACTGATTATGAAATACTCAGGAACTAGGAAGTGGCCTTGTGTCCTTTCTCATGTCCTTACCTCAGGAGTTCGGCTACTTAATGCCACTAAGAAATTAGTTTGCAAGATACTGTCTGTTTCCTGTATTCCTGTCAAAATCATTGCCAAGCTGTTTTCTGTTTCTTAAGAAAAGTAAATGCTGGTTAATGACTTTTAGTTTTTGAACACAAGAAGAAAAATGATAAATTTAGATCTAAGCTTCTTACTCTTGATATTTCACGGACTTTAAAAAAAATTTTTATACAGCAGGTTCTTATTAGTTCTCTATTTTATACATATTAGTGTATACATGTCAATCCCAATCTCCCAATTCATCCCACCCGCCCCCCACTTTCCCCCCTTGGTGTCCATACGTTTGTTCTCTGCATCTGGATATTTCACAGACTATTATTTTGCTCTGAAAATACATTTATTGATATATTATCATGCTGTACAACATATACTTTACATTTCTGAGTTATTTTTAGAGAATTATACAATTTTGATTATTAGATGAACTAAAAATTCACCCATAAATCCATTATCATAGCAGACAATAGTTTTCTTAAGAAAGAGTAGTAGGTTGTTGCAATCTATCTATATATGTACATACAACTGAATATGCATTCTTCAGATAACATGGTATTATAATTTTCCATGGTGGTACATAGTTCTTATAGCCATCACTTAATATAGGTGATTAAAAATACATATTCTTTAATTAAAATATTGACAATACTTTAAAAATTGTTAATCGTTTGAATATATCTGTGTATTTTGTTTTGGTCTGTTTTTTATCCATACTCTAAAACTACCATGCAATTCACTATCCTGTTTTTGGCACTTAGCATAAGACTTTTTCTTGTTTATTACATAATCATCAATCACAGAATTTTAATGATTGCATTATATACCATTTAGTAGATTTACCAACAGTATATTTAAGCATTCTTTGTTGACATTTAGGATATTTCCTTTAATTTGCTATTATAAAAATGCTATTATAGACATCTTCCTGCCTGAAGCTTTTTCTTTAATTGGATTGTTTCACTAGAACATTACTGGATCAAAGGCTAACCAGTTTTCCAGCTTCTGATATTGTTGCCAAATGGGTTCCAAAAGTATTGCATTGATTTACACAGCTACGAACATTGTACAAGAGAGCCAACTTCTCACAATTCTCAATAATAATTATTAATTTAATAGTTTTCACTTTTATTTATTAAATTAATAGTGAAATTAATTTCTTAATGTGTTTACTGTTTTTTTCCATTTTGTGAATTGTCTGTTTACATAGTCCATGATCTTTTTCAATTTAACTTTTAGAGTGGTGTTTTTCTGATTGGATTACATGAAACTTGGTATAAATATTACTGTGAATATTATTTTTCCTCAGACTTCTTGCCTTTTATTTTTTTGACACTACAAAACTGTCATTTTTGGTAAATAATCAATCTTTTCCTTGGTGACTTCTATCACTTAGAAAGTCATTTCTTCTTTGAAGAATGGGTTAGTATTCAATCCCATATTCTTCTAAATTATTTGTGACATATAAAAGCAACTTCTCAAGTAATGTGAAATCTCTGTGGAAAGCTTAAAATATAAAAATAACCAGGAAAGGGAAAATCCCAATAAAATAATCAGAAATCCTGCTTCCCAGAGAAAATCATAGGTACGTTTTTTGGTATGAATCCTCTTAGACTATTTATACTGTAAATATAGAAAAATAGACAGTTATACACATTTTACAAAAATTGCACTGCATACAGAGAATGTATTGTTATATAAGCTAAACACATGTTCCTAAATCAAAATGTAACACATCTTTTCGTGGCTATAGATGTTGCTCAGAATTTCAAATGGCTACAGAGCATTTCTTTATATATCTGACCATTCTTTTAACATTGGACGTTTGGATTTTCTTCTATTATAAGCAAATCTGAGGTGAACCATCTCGTACAAACATTTTTCTTACTCGTCCAGTTCCCAGCAGGGGGTATTCCAGGATCAAGGTAGTTATAAAAAGATTTTTGATTATTTTCCGGAATTGGCTTTCCAAAGGTTGTACTAATTTCAACTGCAGTCAGTTAGGTTTGACAGTGCCTTCCTATATCTGTATGACTCTTTTTAATCTTTATCAGTCAGATAAGTAGAAGATAAAGATGTCTTATTGCTGCTTTAATTTGTATTCTTAGGTGATTAATGAAATTGAACATTTCTTCAAAGATATTGCCCATTTGTATTTCTACTTTTGTTCATATTCTTAGCTCACTTCATATTAAGGTTTTATATCTTTCTATAATTTGTTTTATAATTTAAAAATCTGATGCAGAATGCTCACCCCGCCTCGTTTTTGATGTAGTGTACTGCCTTGCAATCAATTTTTAACCTGAGAATTAAGGGAAAAAAGTATTCTCTGTGCACAGAGCAACTTTACAATTGCTGCCATCTCATGTGTAGGAAAACCATCGTCCTATTATTCTGAGCATGGAGTTACAATTTCTATCAAATTGTGGGAACTGTTAGAAAGTAAGGGCAAAAGCTACATTAAAGTATGCATGGGGAGCCATTTCCTACTAAAGGTGATGTTATCTTTTTATGTCAGTCACGTGAGGGAGAGAGATGTATCAGAGACCCAGAAGCCAGGATTGAGAGAAGGGATCCTAAGTGGGAAACAGAGGTGGTAGATGGCTCTTGACCACAAAGATGTCAAGACTCTAAGTTGTGGGTGTAAAAAGGCGCCATGATCATACCTCAACATGGAGCTTCCCAGGGCACCTTCAGCGGGAAGGATGCCTGGAGTAGTTGGACTAATAGATGCCCTGCCATGGGGGAGGAGCACTGAGGATCACATTGGCAACTTGGACTACAGACTGCTAATTTGTAATAACTGAGCTACCAGTTTACGGCTGGGCAATAGTTATCCATAATAGAGACTATATACTGCAATTTCCTTTGAAGCTGTTTGTAGCCATGGGACTAACTTCTGACAAAAGGAACATGGCGTGCAGAAGCAGTATCCACCCCTTCTGGGAAATGCCCTTAAAGAGAATGAGGATGCTCCTTCCTCTTTTTTTTACTGTCCAGAATATGGATTTGATGGTTGGACAATGTAGTGGACACTGTTGATGTCCTGCTTAGCTCCCCTTTACTGGACTGGGACACCCATCCGCCAGCAGTTGAGTGTGTTGGCAGCTAGTATATCCCTGTCCCCTTTTCAGAGAACTGTCTTCCGTCAGTCTTTCTTTTTAGAAGGGACCCAGCCGTGTCAGGGCCTCTGTTTTGGACTTCGAGGTGGAAGCCATGTATTGAGGATAGTAGAACAGCAGGGTTGACTCTTTCTCTGAGGATTATGACTGTCTGCCTCTAGAATTTTATGTGTGAAGGGCCTTGGAAGTACTTGGAAAGTTAAGAAGAATGACCACAGCCTATTGGTTCCATTTGCTTTTGTGAGGGGAAAAAAAAAATCATTCCATGCTTGTGCCAATGATTGCAGGCTCTTTTAAGCAGAGGATTTTCCTGGAGGTGTCACCTAGTAGATGATTTCAGCAGGCAGAAACTTGACCATCTGACTGGGCATTCAATATAGTGATTAAGCATGAGCTTCCGTGCTCAGGCAGAGTTAGAATCCTGGCTCCATTGCTTTCTCTCTCTGTGATTTTGACATTTCTCACTTGTAAAATAGGCCTAATATTACCTACACCGTAGGGTTGTTATTAGGATTTAGTATGTAAAACATATCATATAATGCTTAGTATAAATGGGTGTAAGTAGAGCCATTTTCCCCATGAGGATAAATTCCTTTGCAGCTTTAGGACAAGAAAATGAGATATTTGGAAACTTTTCAGAAACTCTTTCTGAACTAGTTCTTTTAGATCATTCCCATTCTCTTTAAGGACATTTCCCAGAAGGGGTACATTGGATTTGCTGACAGCTATTCCCATAGATGTTTTTTTTTTTTTTTCCCCACATACACACACTGTATTTTATTTTTACAAGAGATAAATAGACTGACACCAAGCATTGTACATGGATGACCACAACAAAAGCAACAATGATTGCAATTACCAAACATGAAACACACTCATACTATGTCATAATATTGACATTCAATCCAGTAATCCTCCACTGTAACAGCTCCTTTACTTTGCAGTGAAAATTGATTTGTATATTCTTTGCCTCTGAGTCCTTGTGGGATTTTTTTTTTTTAATTCAGACAGAAAGTCACAAAAATTATACTCATCCTCATCAGTTCACTCAGTCCCATGTAATTAATTTTTTTTTTCATCTTGATCTTTTGTTAGCACTTTTATGAGTTCATCAGTTTTTCATTAGAGTTCTGAAAATGCTTATTCATTCAGTTCAGCAGTACAATCAGTTACCAGAAACCTGTACTTGTCAGAGTCTTTTCCATGAATTTCTTGAAGATGAAACCCTTTTATAGGAACATATTTGCAAAAGCATCAGAGTACACCCAGAACTGTCTGTAAATGACAAAAGACTTAAAAATGACCACGGTTAAAGATTTGATGAAAGTTCATAATAATGCAGTTGACAAGAAAATTAGTTATTTCTGAGATATACATTTTAAAGTAATAACTAGGATTATGACTTATAACATTATACCAGAACATATAAGATTTTTAGAAATTTCATGTAATGTCTGAAACATTTATATTAACATATTTCCATACAAATAACCCAATGAAAGTTTAGTATTAGTTGTTTTGTTTGTTTGTTTTTTTATACTGCAGGTTCTTATTAGGCATCAATTTTATACACATCAGTGTATACATGTCAATCCCAATCGCCCAATTCAGCACCCATAGATGTTTTTTCATGGAAGAAAGGAAGCTGGAACTTAAATCTGTTATCTTCACAGATTGCTGAACCCTGATTAGCAGCTGGAAGAGCATCTGAAGTAGCCAACCCTTTCTGTTGTTCACTGAATAGCTGCATGGCCTCTATATGAAGCCACCACTCTGTCTAAATGAAAATCTACATCAAAATCAAGAGCTGTTGAAGTTCCCAAACTTGATTGGACAATGTGAATTTGAAAGAAGAGCCATTTCTTAAGATAAGATTCAAAGAGCCCAGTGAGGCCATAGGTTGAGGAGAGAATGCAATTGAGGGTCAGGCATTAGGCATTAAATGTAGGTGGCATGAGTCTGGGTCCCCCGTCCTTGAAATTTACTAGGATTTTGTTGAGCCCAATCCTGAATATACCGTTTCCATTATACAAGAAATCTGTGCTATGCATACTCATACTCATAACTTGGTGGATATGACAATACCCAACTCTTGAAACATAGCCCCAGGTGCAGCATCATTTGATGTCCTGCACAGTAGCTGTTTTTCAAATGGAGAGTAGTTCTCTGCTAAAGAAGGCCTTGTTCTGGAACCTCTGGGGCATGTGGAGCAACTGTCCTGTTGAGGCTTGCCAGAGACTCCATGGAGCATCCTTATCCACTACAGCTACCCGCATCAACATTGCTTATACTGGGTCACATAGACTGTACGGGGGCAGTTTCTACCACGGTCTGGACCTCCTCTGGGTTCTGGCCACATCTGGAACTGTGGCAGCCTTAGAAGTCACCAGATAGAGCTAACAGTCTCAGTGCCTGGCTCATATATCCTTGGCAGTCACTTCTACACATCAAAAGCTGTTCACTCTGAATACCCACGACCCTCTGCAGGTTTAGAAGCATTCACAGCCCACGCACAGAGCAAACCAGAAGTGTCAGAGAATTCATGCCTCTGGAAGCAGCTCTCAGGCAATTACAGATGGGTTAACCACTTGTTTGGGATGATTTTGAGGTGTGTTCTACATATTCTCCCAGAATTCCCCAGTAGGATTGAGCCTCAGGTCCAAGATGGTAATCTTGATATAACACATCCTTTAATGATCCTTCCCTTTCCTCTCTAATTTTCTTTGGTTGCCCTTTCAAATAAACTGCTTGTACTACTCACATATTTATCTTGGCAACTGCTACTGGGGAACCCAACCCAAGACATTTGATAATTAAATAAAAGCAGTATTCTATGGACAGTAAATGCTGCTTCCAAAGCCCAAAGACAGTCAGAAATCACTATGCCACTTTCTTAAAGGTATGATGTGCATGATATAATGACCAGCCCAGAGAAACTAGCTCTTAGCCTTAGAAGAGATGTCCTGGAGGGCCTAGAGATAGTACCTGTATCTGTTGTATCTCTAAACAACTTCAGTGATGTGGCAGCTTTCCAAGACTCTTAGGCTCTGGCATACAGGTGGTTCTTGGGCATCTTGCTAACTTGGTCCAGCTAACATGTTGTCATTAATATAGTAGACTAGCATAAAGTCCAGTGGAATCTCAAGAAGATCAGGGTCCCTACAAACTATATTAGGATGGAGAACAGGAGAGTTATTGATAACATAGCTCTGGGGTAAGATAGTCAACATGTATTGCTGTTCCTGTCACATGAAGCTAAGCTGCCTTTCATTCTCCTTAGTGTTGTGAATTAAGTAGAATACATTTGCCACACTGATGGCTGCTTACCAAGTGCCAAAAGCTGTATTGATCTCACTAGTGAAAACGGCACATCTGCTAGAGCAGCTGTGTTTGGGACACTTACCTGGATAAGTTCATGGTAATTCACCATCATCTGTCACAGTTAATCTCATTTGTTTAGGAGTCAGACAATTGAATTGAACAGGGATGTGATAGGGATCCATATACTTGTATCCCTTAATTTTTTTTGTTTTTTTTTTGCAGTGGTGAGGTATTGCTTCTCAGGTTATAATCTTGGTTGGGCAAGGTTGGGGGTAGTTTCAGGTGCTTCCACTTGGCTTTTCCCACCATAATGGCTCCTACTATACATGTCAGGATACAAATGTGATGATTCTGACAGCTGCTAAGTACTTTAATTATACACTCAGGGCTTGGGGACATAAGCCATTGTAGTAAGTGTGAGATAAAATTAGGATATATAGTAATGTAACACCTGACCTTCAAAGCCCCTACTCTAACTAGAGCACCATGCTGGCATTTGAGTCTTCTGCTATTAGTATCAGCTCAGACTCTGTATCTATTGGTCTTCAAAAAGCCTATGTTCCCTTTCCCCAGTACACAGTTGCCATGGCAATTAACTTAAAATTCCTTGGGGAAATATCAGAGGAACATTGACCATTGTACTTATAGTTGCACTGCAAGATCTTTCCTCAAGAAGACCTGATCTCACCTCCAATAAATGGTCTCTGGGAGGGTAAAGGGGTTAGATCTGTGTGAGGGACTTTTATTTTTCTGTTGTGATGGTTGATGTCAGTTGTTTGCTCTCTGTGGCACTGTACTCAGCAGCCTATCTCAATAAGCTTTTATTGGTCTAGTGATTATTTGGCTGTGCTGTCAAATGCAAATTCTGGACATCAGAATAATATTTAAAGTCAACCGTGAGGGTTATTTTATACCTATAAATGTATAATCCACAATGCAAATGTAACAATTGTGAATATGTATGGAATAATGCAGGCTAAAATTAGTTGAAGAAAAGAGTTGGAAACACAAGAGTCCACTGGTAGGTCCTTTAACACATCTTTATCTGACGGATCAAATAGCAACAATTAAATACATTTTGGGAAGATTTTCGTAATAAAATGATTAATAGCACTGTATGGAATATTAAACTCTAGAAAGAGAAAATGCACTTACTTTTTAAGCACCTGTTAAGCATACTAGGCTAGTGAGGACCATTCTTAATGTGGAAAATCTATGTATCCCTTGATTGTGAAATTTATAATGTCGGCAATCTACTATGAGTTCGAGTGGATGAGTGAGTGGATGTGGTTGTAAAATGACAGAGCCAGGGTCGATACCTAGTAGGCAAGCAATATGGTGGACGGGTGTTTTTGGAAGGCTGATTGGGTTGAGTCTGGAAAATGGGAGCACATTTTGTCTTTCTTTTTTCTCCTCAGCCCTCTCATGCCCTCTTCAAAATACTATTTGATGAGTTGGGGAGGATTAATAAAAAGGGACTTTTCATTGGAAAGCTAGTGTAGTTAGAGATGTGGTCTTCTTCTATGGTTGAGTTTTCAAGTTGAAAGCTGGTTCTTTGAGCTGGTAACATTAACCCCTCAGATATGGTGCATCTCTGAGCAGAAGGGTTGCATCTTGTTTGGTTAAATTAGTTGGCAAATGTAAAGCTATTAGTAAGTGTCCAATAAAAGATAATTATTATTCATCAGTGCCCTGCCTTACTATATTCCGAAGCCCCATCATCCTCAGCATCTGGCTCAAGTCTCTTCCGCCGGAATACTTCTCTGGATGCTCTAGCCCAATCCACTACAGTATCTGTCATGCATTTCATCATTTACTTGTCCTCTAATTGTTTCCCAGTGTTATTATCCCTTGTGCTAGACTGCAAGCACTTGAAGGCACAGTGCCAAGTTTTTATAGACTCTGTAGCTTGGAGCAAGTAGTATGGCATTGTAATTAAGTGTATGTTGCTGGTGCAGACTGCTTGGGTTCAAAACCTGGTTCTTCACTAAATAGTTGTGTGATCTGGGGCAAGTTATTTAATACATATCTCAAGGCCATTCATATATTTGTGTATACAGGTTTTTCTTTCTTTCAAGTTGTTTTCTTCCCAGCAATGGGATTACTAGGTCAAAAGATACTTCTTACAGCTGTGTGACCTAGTAAGTTAGATTTATCTGTATGCCTCAGTTTCATCTAAAATGGGGATAACAGATTCTCTCATAGTGTGACTCTGACAATTAACGGATAAAATGCATAGTCTTTGGCAAATAGGAAACAAGTGTTTGGCTATTATTGCTAACTATTATTAGTTTTGATTGATTGAAATAGTTGTGCTAACATTTCCTTTTAAACAGATGCTCTTTCGGTCAAAAGATAGAGAGGAAGTTTGAAAAAGAGAAGTAAACGCAATTATTCACTTAAGTGAGGCTTTTTTATCATCTCAGGTTTGCCGCAGGGACCGTGGTGCGCCATGATCGTACTCTGCGTTGTGTATTATCTAAGGTTTGAAATTTTGCATGCATTCCTGACTATCCTTATCCACAGTTAATTAAAAGAGTGCTGAATTTGGTATGGTGGCAGCTTTTCCCAAGGTCCACTTAAAACATGAGCTATAAAAGTCGTTTAGGTAATCTGGAGGGGGGCGGGTAAAAGGAAGAAAGTAAAAAACGATTAGATAGAAAATCTTAAATCTTTCTCTGCTTCATTATAAGACCAACTTTCTTCTTGCCCGTATAAACAGTTCACTTTTAGAATAGAACTTATGGAATGCAGACCTAAGATGGGAAGGCAAGATTCAATTTGCGGGGTCATGCTTGGTGAGAAAAATGTTCCCAGAAATAATATTTGAAAAAGGATTACATTCTGAATCCTGGTCAGTTTCTTACTTCCTGGCAAAATAAATTATGGTGCTGGGTAGATTTTAAGCCCTCCCTGTGCCAAATGCCAGAGTTGATATCCGATGAGGTTCTAGTCTGGGCTTTTTACACACATTTTAAATGGCTGCCAAGACACTTGCCTTTTCACTACATCTCTGTTGAGCAGTAAAGCTCATGGCTTGATGTGCCACGAGCTGCAGAAGGGAGTGGATTTTGACAACTTGGTGGGTCCAAAGATTCAACAGAGGCAGAGATCAGCTGGCAAAAGCAAAAGAGATACAGTCCCGTGATGGGACACTTAGAAATGACTTTCATTTCCCTGATAGGGGTAAGGAAAAAACTCTGTTCCTGCTCTAAAAAAGATAAAGGAATATGGTCAAACAGTTTTGGTGAGAATTTGAAATAAGCTTTTATATGTATACACATATAAAATACATGTAATTATGTATACATGTTGCTATATATCATATATAATATCATACATAATTATAATTATTACATATAAATTGCATATATGCATATATTATACAATAGAGATGTAGTGAAAAGGCAAGCGTCTTTAAAGGCAAGCCATTTAAAATGTGTGTAAAAAGCCCGGAGTAGAATCTCATCGGGTATCAACTCTGGCATTTGGCGGGGGGAGGGCTTAAAACCTGAGTACATTTATACACACACACAAACATTCACTTACATATACTTTTTATCTTTTGTGTTTTTGGCCATATTAAAACAGGAGAAAGGCTGAGCATAGATTAAAACATTATTTGGTAGCATTTATTGCTAAATACTGAACTCTGAATCTGCAGCTACCAAACAAGATTATAAGCCTGTTTATTTCACATCATCAATTTGTTGAATGTCCACTGTGTGGACACTGGTCTGGTCTGTTGTCAACACTCTTTACAAGAATATTGAAGCCAAGTCAGGATGGTCAGCCTAGATTATGTTGTAATATGATGCATATGTAATTGAGATCATTGGAGGAATAGGAAATATTTTTTCAAATAGATAAGCAAAAGAAATGCTACGGCATGCCTAATGACAACAAAAAAAAATCACCAAAACAATACAACTTCAATCAATGGATTTGGTCTTAGGAGAGAAGGCAGATTTATGGCTAGTAATTTGTATGCTTCAGAATTGTGAGGCAAGAGGCAGATGAAAGTATAGCACGTTCAGCAAAACCTCTCTATTTCTGTCAACTGTTGGACAGAAACCCGTTTCCTGAAAACTCATGGAAAAGCCATTCTGAACCCTAACTCCTGGACCCTTGTTATGATTGTGAAGAAAATAACTTTTAAAACCTGATACGTTCACTTATGCACAAAGGTATATTTTTACAGTATTTCAAAAAAGGTAAATTAGGAATATTCTTATATTCCAAATGCCCTGGTATTATTTTATTTTGCCATAAATTGCATGTATCCCAATGTGATTGAAATCCTACCAGGGTTTGAAGTTATAACCGCAGCTAATGTATTTGAAAAAATAAAAAGCTTTTTGTCAGTATGGTTTCTGCTTCAAACTGCAAGACGCACTTATTCTCCAAGATGGAAAGACCTCCCTTTTTTTTTTTTTTTTTTTTTTAAAGACAAAAACCTTAAAAGACTAAGCAGGAAATAACACACACTCACTGAGACATTTTAGCCAAAAAGGAATAATTGAATACAAGTGAGAAAAGGGATTTATTTTAAATTAAAGACTTTTGACAGGCCAGCCAAAGAACAAAGGGCTGTATTCTATATTACCTATTTTCCCAGGGGTTCCAGCCTCTCATGGACTTCAGTGGGAGGGCTACTCACAGGAGGGAGGCCTAGAGCTGAAGAAATGTGGATCAAAGCAATCAGCTTAAAGCATCTCAATCTGCCTTCGATAGGCTGGCTGTTCAGAAAGTTCTATGGCCTTCCACAGTCATGCCGGCTTTTTCTGAAATGGCAGTTGCAAGATAGTTAAGTCCCATTCTGAATGACTGGGTCTGTTTTAAAAAACTCTGTTAGGTTTCTTTTATATTTACACCACAGTTATATGGGGTCTTAATGGGTTGAATAGTGATAATGGAGTTTTGGTTAATGGAAAAGAGGGAAGCAACATAGAAATGATGGTTTCTTGGCTGAATAGCATTAAGAAGGTACTTCTTACTTGGGACTAGGTTTGGCTTTGGCCTCTCTGTGCTGACACAGTGAGCCAGAGAATGGGTGTGATGCTGAGGAAAGAACGTAAGATTTGGGACCCATCAGATCTGCGTCCGAGTCTAGCTTTGCCGGTTCACAGCAAGATGATCTTAGACAAGCCTCCCCCTCTCTCTGGGGGCTCAATTTTCTCACTTAAAGTGGGGCTAATAATACCTACCTCAGGAAGTTGGGGTGAGGATTGATAGAAAGGACTTGAGAGGGAAAAGCAAAATGAGTGCGACTTAGTATTTTATACTAAATACGCATCAGGTTTTTCTTAAGACTTCAGCTTCTGTGGCTTCAGAACTAGGTTCACGTTCTACTTCTACCACTTCTTCAGCCGTGACATTGGGAAGGCTCTCTGATGTCTCTGAACTTCATTTGGTGCATCAGTAAAATGTAGATGCATAAAAAATTGTATATGCTACCTCAAGGATTTGTTAAAAATAGTAAAACAAACATAAAATGTAAAATTAAAAACCAATAAATAAATGAAACAAAAAATATTTAGTACAGATCTTGGGAACACAGTAAGGTCTCCAAAAAAGTTATATTATTGTGATCGAGCTCTCCGTTAATCTGCTTGGCTATTTTTCTAAACCAGTTCCCAAACTCTTCTCCAGAGCCTGAATCTTCTTTCTCTTTCATTGCATCCTCTTTTCCAGCCCTGATAAAGAGACAGGCTATGGCATCTGCATTGTAGAACAGCTCCTTGGTCCACATTCAGTGTCTGAAAACAACATAAGCATCTACAATGGAATCGGGTGCAACATCGTGATGCTGCTCATTGCATTATCCAACCCCTTCCCTCTGGGCCATTCAGGTTTCATCCCTTTGGGATAACAGAAATGATGGTTTTCAAATTAAATAGACTGGATAATAGTTTATAATTGTGACGTGCTCCTATAGAAAACTATATACAGAATGATTATGTGTTCTGTATATTCCAAATTTTCCAGAGTGACCATGTATTGCTTCCTTACTCATGACAAACAGCAACAAAAAAGACAATAAAAATATGCATAAACTCGGAACAGATCTTTCCTTACTCTTCGCTTCCTCCCAACCAAACACCTCAAAATTAATGCATTCTATGAGCTGAAGGATTTGTTGTGCCACTTAGCAAAAAAAGATAAGCATGTAGATCCTTTGCATAGAATGAAGGTAGATGCCGAGACTTCGGTATCTGCACCAGCCCCCCACGTCTGGCTAAACTCCTTTCAGGAAATGATGGTGTATATATATTTTCTGAGAGAGGTAATGATGACAAAATGACGTGGGAGAGACTTTCATTTTTCCATTTCTCTTAGTCTCTGTAAATCCCAAAGTTTCTTGAGAATAGTTCAGGGTAGAGCAGATAAAGTCAACTTCCTGTGCTCTCTCTGTGGTGTGGTAGAATTTATGATGGACTTGTAGGAAGACAACTTGAATTCTATGAAGTTGTTGCTTAATAATCACAAAAGCTTGCATAAATCACTAAATTTCTTTGGGATGCAGTTTTCTCATTTGTAATTTTGGTATATTAATTAATATTTGTCTTTCCAAACACATAGACTGCTTGTGAGATTCAAATGAGAAAACCATTAGGGGAGCCATATTACACAATGGTGAGACATTATTAGGTTATATATACAGTATGTTTATTCTCTGCCAGTGCCTGTTTATCATCATGTGAGTATCCTGTACACATAACTCATGCGTGCATAAAGCTCGTGAGCATTATGAACCAATGATTTGTAAGTCTTAGATATACCCGAGTAGAATTTTATGCACTGCTTGGGATCTAGCAGCATTAAATAGCTTACGCAAATGAAAGTTATCTTATTTTTATCACTGGGAAAGTTTCCAGGACAGTATCAACACATGCTAAAATTTCCTACATAGAATGTAATACTGAAACCTCTGCTACCTTACACTTGGGCTCACGACTTCCATATGATTTGCCTCTCACTTATAAAAAAGCCACAGGTCTTGTCAGCCAAATTCCAAAGTGACATTCAGCAGTGAATATTTGGATTCAGTTTTGGTTTTGCTTTCAGCCTGTCACAGAAAACTACAAAAAGGCTGGACACGCGTATGCCCCCCTTTCCCACTTTTTTTCTTTCTCTACAGCTTGACTAACATGTTCGTTTCAAAACCACTAACACACATATTCACATAGACACCTTCAGCAGGATTGTTAAGATATTGCTTCCCACATGTGGATCATAGATCAATCTAACTATATAGCGCTGCCCTTGGTGATCGTCCCTCCTGAAACCATGTGGAATACTCATCTTCTCTAATCCTGGTCTATAGCATTTCCAAAGTACTTTACAAGCCCAGAGTAATGGCTTCTAATGCTTTGCAGCAGCTGAGCTGGTAGCACACATGATATCTTAAATGTAACAATCAAAGGAGCAGGCAGGATCTTGGTATTTCCGCAGGCTTGCAGATGTGCTGTGTCCAGGTCCAGAATCTGTAATGTCAATTTTACACAAAAGAAGTTTAAAACAAAGTAAAGTCTCCCTGCTTTGTGTCAACAACTGAACTAGGGTGAGAGAAGGCTCCCCAGTAGGGAGACTGTGTGTATTGTATATCAGTTATCTGACCCATACAGTAATTTTTTTGGGGTGTGTATCCGTGAGCAGCCTTGCTCAAGATTTATGTAATGGAGGGCATTGTTTTATTAATCTACACCATGTGGGACTCTCCAGGTGCTAAGCTTTGATCTTCCTGCCCTCTGGTGCATTAAGTTTTCCAGTACTCATTGACAATGATGTTTGTGATTTAAAGCCCTCTTTTCCTTACTGCAGAGGGGTGGGGGAAACAAAAAGGGTTCAGATAACTCTACCTTAAACCAGAGACCCTTGACTTCTTCCCTTGTTTGGTCTAAAATTCATCCTGATTCTGTTTAGGAGAATTTGGTCAGCACTCCAAGGAGTAAAAGAATATCTTTCTGAAACATTTTATGGCACATTAGATTACTGCTGGAAATGCCGGACGTGGCTAACTAGGGAAGCTTGCTTTGGTCAAAGTGGTATGAGAAGACGGAAAGTGAATGGCAATTTTCAATGTTTCCTAAGAGTGAAAGGGTTAATGGGGTGGGAGGGATAAAAAGAGATACAGACATTCAGAATCCAAGTCTGCCATGACCCTAATAGCATTAGGAACAAAAGGATAACATTTTTCTAATAAAGAATAATGATGAAGCTATCTGATTTGTTGTATTTCAGGGAATGCGGTATTACATTGGAGGAAAACGTAAAGAAATATCAAGCAGGTTAAGGGCAATATAACATATACTCATCACGGGTACAGACCCTGACATCAGGCTGTGTGTTCCAAGCCCCATTTCTGCTGTTTACTAGTGTCAGTTTTCCGACCTGGAAAATGGGGACAATAATAGTACTATCTCCCAGGTTATTGAAAAGATTAAATGAGCACTTAGAAATAGGGCTTGTACCTCCGAAGTGCTTTGTGTTTGCTAAGACCTTTGGCTGCAGTACCTGTGATTTGCGAGATGAATTCCTATTTTCCCTATTCTTTTTTTCTATTATTAAATAGTGTGGCGTCATTGAACTTTCTGGGGTGGCGGAGATCAAGGCTGGGTTCCTACAAGGTACGTAAAAGAATAGATTTCAACCACATTTATGTTCAGGAACACTGTTATCAGGATGAAATGAGGGAAGAGGCACAGTGACATTCTGGGGTCATGGAGTCCTTATGGTTCTGTGAGGCCATCCCTCGATGGAGAATTCGAGGCCATTCTCTCCTGAAGGTAGTGGGGACACCTTCTTCCCCAAACCTCTCCATAGGAGAATACAAAAAGGGTGCTTTCACATCTATCACCAGAGATTCATTTTACCTCTTCTTAAACTTCATATAAATGGGATCATGTACTAGATACTCTTCTGTGTCTGGCTTTTTCATTCAATAACAAGGATTCTTGCATATTTTTGCCTGTCTGAGTAGTTCACTCTTTTCCACTGCTGTGTAGAGTTTCCCTATGTGAATATATCACAATTTCTTTGCCATTCCACTGTTAAGTTGTTTTTCAATACTAGAAATACAACTTGAACATTACTTTAAAAAAAGACATTTTAATAGTATCCTCTATCAACAGTGTGATTTTGTAGTGATGTATATACTAACTTTTCTTCTTGTTACAGTCAAGTCGAGTTGAATTCAGGAAGCCTTTATGTTCTATAAGCATTTTTTTGGTATTTCCTGTCTAAAACAGATTGTCTTTTAAAGAACGGTTTAATTTTCATTGTTTGGGTCAGTGCCAGCTACCTTCATTAATAGTGATAGTTGGGTGAACAGTAACGAATGATGATCAGGTGAGATTCATCTTGCTGTTTGCAAAACAGCAGAGTGAGTGATTTCATGACTTATTTGGTCTAGCGCAAAAGAAAGATGGAAAATGCCAAGACAGTGAAAGATTCATGTTTCTAAACTAGTGTATATAGGATAATCAAGGTCTTTCTAATGAAAGCTCTATATCTTTATTCATTTTGGGAAGGTGAGTGTGGGATACTTTGAAGCCAGCTCAGTTGCTAGGCACAGGTATTCTAGGATTCCATTGCTTGTTCATATAATGTTAGGCAGACGTTGAGGCAGTATTTCTCAGAAGAGTAGAAAGAAGGGAGAGAGGGCATATCTTACACTCAGACAGCCAGAGCCTGTCCTGTATTCCTCATCAGCTGTCAGTGCTGGAGACCCAAGTCATGGGGGTAACACAATTGGAAATGAATGGAATGGTTGAGGGGGTGGGTACTAAAAGTTAGGGTCTAGCAGCCCCATTTTCCCCTTCAGGATGCACAGAAAAGGAGAAACGGCCTCATGAGACTTCGTAGTACTTGACAATGGCCAAAGAGAGGAAAGGAAGGCAGAGGAGAGTGCCAGAAAGTCCTGAAGCTTTTTCTTTGGAAAAGTGCATTAAATTAGACTGCTTTGTTAGGCCCAGGAAGAGGGTTTTCCATGAACTTGGGACTTTAGTGCAAAAACTGGGAAAGCCCTGGGCAGAGCAGGGACTTAGCAGCTCCCTCAGTGTTCTAGATGGTGTGTGCTGTAAGGGATCATCTAATCCAGTAGTTTTAAAGTTTGTTTTGCAGAAGACCAGCTTCCCTTCTTTTGAATACAAAATCTTAGGCATCGTTTTTAGAAACTCAGACTGATGAAGCAAGCTGCCCTGTTCAAAGCAGGATGGGGGCTATGGAAGTTTAGGGACGTCTCCATCTAGCCTAATCTGTTATTTATCACCACAGTAATGCTCCACAAGCAACCACCCTAAAACTCAGTGGCTAATTCAACAGTAATTTCTTCTCATGGTTCTTCAGGTTGATGGGGTGACTGTTTCAGGCTGTGGGTCTGCAGGTAGTCTGGGGTGGCTCTTCTCCCTGTGTTTCATGTTGGGGACCAGGCTTCCCAGAGTAGGTTCTCATGGTGATGCTAGCAGCAGATTTAAAGCCTCTGTTAATGTCTTATCTAGCAACATCACATTGGTGAAAACAAGTCACATGATCAAGGCAAAAGTGAGGGCAGGGAAGTACACTCTTCCCCTTCATTAGGTCATGGTGAGGATGTGGATATGTACTACTACCAGGGGGGAGTGCAGAAGTGAAGCCACCACAGGACCCATGTAGCACAGTGTGATCACCACTGGGGAAAATGACACTCTCCTCCCCTCTGCCCACTCTACAGCCCACATTCTACACATTGAGGAACCCGAGATCCAGACCTGCCTTGGCACCTGCAGGCTCCAGGCAGCACCTGGTGGAGGTGATGGCAGTGACTAGCAAGATTGATGGTGCCTGGTAAGGGCAGCTGGACTGTGTTCTGGAAGCTGTGACAAGTGCTGCAAGTGGGTTAGTGTAGCAGATGTTCAGAAGGAGGCATTGGTAACAGGAGATAGAGCAGGAGAGAAAGGGCCAGACCTTACGTGGCTGAAAGGACTTGGAAGAAGAACACATGAAACACCGCTAGAGACACCTAGAAACAACCAGGAATGACTTTGGGTGGCTGTACTAATTGTTGAAGGTCATTTATTGCTGTTAATGTAACACCATATATCCCAGGCTGACATGGTCTGGGGAAACACGAATTTCAGTAATCAGACATAGAATCTCAGAGTTGAAAAGGACCTCAGACCCGTGTAACACAACCCCTACTCCATGATATCACAGGTAAGTGTCATTCACCTTCTGTTTGGACACCTCTGATGACAGACGATCCACTCCCCATAAGGCAGCCATTCTGCTCTAGACAAATGACATTGACAATGACCTTGAGTGTGTGATATGCAGGATTAGAAAACATGAAATAAGATGTCAGGGAGGCAAAAGTCCAGAATGAGAGGAAGTTTGTGAAAAATTGCTAAATTTAGAGAAAAGATTCTTTTTGTTGTGTTTAGAGAGAGGATGAGGGAGAGACCAACAGAAGCCAGAAAGAATGAGAACTATTTTTCTCTTTTCATTGCATGCTCGTTGTCAATTTGAAAATTAATTAATGTGATTAAAAGAGAGTAAAACCTGGGAAGTGGAGAATGTTAGGTCATAATTGTCTGTTCCTAAGGGATTGTGTCTACGGGCATGTAGGGTAGAAAAAGACTTTTGGGGTAAGATCTGCCAAGTGTTTCTACTACAGATAGACAAATCTGACACATAGCTTAAGTTTGACCCTGGTTTACACATTCTATTTCCTATCTTTTGAATTCCCCTCATAGGTAAGGGAGCATACAGACAAGGATAAGTCTACCCCTGAGTAATGTCAACTAAGGAATAGAAATATTGTCCTCTAGTCCTACTCTAATAAGCCCACCTTGAGAGCTGATAAAAACTTGATGATAAGTCCAGGCTATAAGCCTGAAGGTGGTTTTTATAGTTATGAACTTTGCCCTCGGTATTTAACTTTTAGGGAGTTGGGAGCCAAAGCAGCTCTCAGGTTGTTTCAACAATAACACCAAGATCAGCTGTCAAATCAGTCAGGGGGAAAACTAGTCAGACTGGTTATTCGACTTATATATAACCGACCAAAGGAATAACAACCACCAACAATAAAGTTTAAAGACTGATATTTTAAACTTTTCAACAAGCTGTGTTGACATGTAGCTACAACCTTCATGTGCAAACCACTTCAAGCAGAGTGAGTTTTAAAAGCTGTAAACTAAAATCACATTTCTTTTGCAAGCCCTTGAAACCTTTGAGAAACAAATCAGTCAGATATCCTCTATTGAGAATTCCAAATTTCGTCAGCAAACTTACAGTTCAAAAAGAAATTAAAGCAGAAACTGAAACTGATTTTAGACTAGTGATTTACTGCCTGCCGGGGGCACGACCACATTGTTGTTTACTTGATTTCATAATGCACCCTTTCTCCTAAACCTTTCCTCTTAAGACCTGGGTTCAAATCCAATCACCACGCTAATCAACTGCAGATGGATTTCTCTGGTATGTTCTGTGCCTCCATGTGGGGATCCAAACTAGAGCCAGACCCCAGTGTGTTCTGGCCGGGGTGCAGTAGAGTGAATGCTTAAGGATGCTGATGGCAGCAGGCTGGCTTTTCGGAGAGAGGTAGCTTCATAAAAGTGGCCCAGAGCTGAGATCTTTTTAAAAATCAAAATTAATAACATCAGTTTTGATTAGATACGTTTTGTTCTGAAAAATCCATTGTAAGAAATTTCTCAAAACCAAGATTGAGACATAAATCCGTGTTGAGAATATTAGGAATGATTATTACCATATTAAAACATATAAGCTTTTAGTCAACGATAAACTTGGCCAACCTAAATATCTGTGGTTCTAACCACATTAGGGGAGACCTGAGGTTGTCTCCAGGATCCAGTTTGTATGTGTGCCTGTTTGCTGTCTATGGAAATATCCATGAAGACTTTGGGACTGTGGTTGCATCCTGATTTTGAGCAGTGTCTGGGTGCTATAATGCTCTCTACTGTGCAACATTTTGAGATGGTCAGAGTCACCTCTGTGATCAAAGGAGAAGCAGAGGACGTTCACCCTGCCTCAGTGGCCTGATAAGAATATGATTTTTATGGGATTCACACATTCTTCAGGAGCCATTACCTGAAAGAACTAAAAAACCTTGGAGCTGCTATTGGTGATTTAGCAGAAATATTGCCCTCTAGAAGAAGGGCTGAGAATAGCTGTGAAATTTCCCATCTACCAAGAATGGTTTAAGCTGTATCTCATGGTTGGGAATTATTAAAGAGTACAGTGGCTGACATAGGCAATGAGGCAGCAGGAATGGCCACTGGGAACAGAGAAAATGTAGAACCCAGAAACCTCTAGCCTGTTGCTCCATTTCAGCTGGAGTCATCATTTTGAAAGCAAAGAAGAGGGAATGTTTAAGGGGTTTGTGGTGGTCGTGGTGGTTGGTAGGGTGAGACTGGTAATGGTGATCAGCAGGGGTCCCCAACTCCTGGACCACAGACCAGTACCGGTCCGCAGCCTGTTAGGAGCTGGGCCGCACAGCAAGAGGTGAGCGGTGGGCCGGTGATCGAAGCTTCATCTGCCGCTCTCCGTTGCCTCCCCATCGCTCGCATTACTGCCTGAACCATTCCCCCTGGCCCACCCCATCCGGGGAAAAATTGTCTTCCCTGAAACCAGTGCCAAAAAGGTTGGGGACCGCTGGTGATCAGTGAAAGCAGAATGGGGATGAGTTGTAAATTTATTGCAACTGGGACGTCTTGAGGTTTGGGGACAGGGCTTAGACCACTTGTAAATGATCAGAAATACCAAGTAATACTCCATTCCTGCAAATACCTCAGATTCTCAAATGGGAGAATTCTGCAGTGGGAGTGGTTTGAGTTGTATAAGTTTATGAATAATTTTGTTGTAGTATGGACCATTTATGTGTGTGTATGTGAAACATGCATACTTTTACCTACATGTATTTATTCATTTATTAATTGGCCATCTATTGATACCTTTGTGTCAGGCTTTGCAGTAGTGATGAGGATAAAAAGACTGAACTGAACAGGGCTTAGTGCCTAACTTGAAGCAGCACACAGCCTAGGGAAGGAGGGAGGCAGACTAGTAAACCAGTATTATAGTAGAGTGTGATCAGGGCCATAAGGAAAGGGCAGTGCAGGTAGAGTAGTGGGGGCACCTGACCCTACCAGGGGAGAAGAGGACATTTGTGTGTGTTTAAGGGGATGAGTAATTACCCTCCCTACTGACACAATTAAGGAGGCCAAATGCACTGAAATATTGCATAAAGGGACAACAATTAGCTCAGTGCGGTCAGAGTATGTAGAACGTGGTGGGGGACAGGAGAGAGGTGAAGCTTGAAGAGGTGGGCAGGGGCCAGATCCAGAAGGGCCCTGAATACCACACTAGAGAAAGCTTGAGAAGGCAGTGAAAGGGGTTAAGCAAGACTGTGAGGATGTGATCTGAATTATTTCTACAGTTATCTCTGAGTGTTGATAGTGGATCTGTACAAGTGTGGTTCTGTTTAAGCCTGGAGTGATTCCTCTTCATCTGGACTGCATTTACCCTGGCAGCTTATGGTAGAACTTCAAAGGGAAGTTCGTGGTCATTCTGAGAAATTAGTGCAAGACCAGAGCATTAAGGCAGCAAGAAGAGGCAGAACACCCTCATGGGTTGAGCCCTGAGTGCTTTTAAGAGCCAGCTCTGTCTTCTTATATCCTTATGGGCATGAGAGAGTGAGTGCAAGAGGGCACCATGTGATGACATATTCCACACCTGGGAATATTGTTCTGAACTGTACCAGGCTGAGCAGCAGCCTGCTAGGCTGGGGCGGGCCTCAGAGAAGAAAGAGCTCTGCACTGGCCACTGGCCTAGGCTGTGGTACAGAGTCCTGCCTCTTGAGTCATATGAATTTGCAGATTCCATGGTCTTAGAGGAGCCTGTGGTAGGTAAAGAAGTCACACGGAGCTTCTGTCCAGCCCAGATGGAGCGTCACAGCACGGACCGCTAGGGTTCCTGTGCTAGGCCATATCATCTGTGGCAGAAAACTATTACTATTTGAAAAGCAACTGTTGGCAAGCTTTGAGACCCGAAAAGAGACTGAGTGTCTAATTAAGGGAGAGCAAGTGACCACATGGTCATAACCATCCAATTATGAGCTCATTATGTCAGACCCACTAAGATAGTGACTCATAGTAAGAAGGAAGTGTTCCATTTAGTGTGGACTTGAGTGAGTTCAGAGGGCACAAATAGCAGAGAGAGCAGATGGTGCAGGTCCCATGTCACTTACCACTTCTGCACTGGTGCCTCTCCTCAGTTCATCCCTGTGGGTTCTCCATGACCAACAGGTGGAAGACGAAAAGCCCTGAGCTTGGTTCATGGAGGGACTGATGCAGTATATTGGTGCAAACCCCAAATAGCTATTGTACTACCACCCCACCGAGGAATGGACCCAAAGGAGGGACATCCTCATGGAGGACAGAGCTTCAGTTAGGGAAGCTGGTCACTCATTTTGTATGGAGGGAGAAGTGGTCAGACGTAAACATAGACACAGACTTAAGGGCATTGGAGAATTAATGAGTGGTCAGGGGCCTGGAAAGAGCATGGTTATAAGACTGGGGACAAGGTGGTCTGTGAAAGAAGCATGTGGATGGGCCTATGGGGGTGGGAAAGTGTGAGGGGCTTTGTATTGCTTAGTGATGCCACCAGAGAATATCCACGGCAGAAGTATCACTAAATAACCACGTGGACAGCATGTCAGCCAGCCCTGTCCTTGGCCAACTTACTGACAATTTGATTACCCTGAAACTTTTCCATCTGAAAAAAAAATCAACAATTTATCCTGCACAGAATTAACACCTATTCTCGGTGTGGGTTTTCCTTTCCTGCCCACAATGACTCCATTGGTGTGGCAATCTGAGGGCTTACAGATGATCTGAAAAACTGACAGGGACCCTGAAAAACATTGCCTTGAATCAAGGGGCCCCAATCGACTGCAAAATAGCCATGACAGTGATCTTGGGATACACTGGTCATACCTCACGCCATACCATCTAGAAATTGCAGGCCTAATATGATGGTGGAATGACTTTTTGAAGGTAACAGCTGAAATGTCATCTTGTAGATTATATCCTTGGGGCTAGAGTGACACCCTTTAGGATGTGCTATACATCTTTTTTTTTTTCTTTAACATCTTTATGGGAGTATAATTGCTTTACAATGGTGTGTTAGTTTCTGCTTTATGACAAAGTGAATCAGTTATACATATACATATGTCCCCATATCTCTTCCCTCTTGCGTGTCCCTCCCTGCAACCCTCCCTATTCACCCCCCTCCCCCCAGGGATAAAGCACTGAGCTGATCTCCCTGTGCTATGTGGCTGCTTCCCACTAGCTATCTATTTTACATTTGGTAGTGTATATATGTCCACGCCACTCTCTCACTTTGTCACAGCTTACCCTTCCCCCTCCCCGTGTCCTCAAGTCCATTCTCTAGTAAGTCTGCGTCTTTATTCCTGTCCTGCCCCTAGGTTCTTCATGACATTTTTTTTTTTTGATTCCATATATATGTGTTAGCATACGGTATTTGTTTTTCTCTTTCTGACTTACTTCACTCTGTATGACAGACTCTAGGTCCATCCACCTCATTACAAATAACTCAATTTCATTCCTTTTTATGGCTGAGTAATGTTCCATTGTATGTGTGTGCCACATCTTCTTTATCCATTCATCTGTTGATGGACACTTTGGTTGCTTCCATGTCCTGGCTATTGTAAATAGAGCTGCAATGAACATTGTGGTACATGACTCTTTTTGAATTATGGTTTTCTCAGGGTATATGCCCAGTAGTGGGATTGTTGGGTCGTATGGTAGTTCTATTTTTAGTTTTTTAAGGCACCTCCATACTGTTCTCCATAGTGGCTGTATCGATTTACATTCCCACCAACAGTGCAAGAGGGTTCCCTTTTCTCCACACCCTCTCCAGCATTTATTGTTTGTAGATTTTTTGATGATGGCCATTCTGACCGGTGTGAGATGATATCTCATTGTAGTTTTGATTTGCATTTCTCTAGTGATTAATGATGTTGAGCATTCTTTCATGTGTTTGTTGGCAATCTGTATATCTTCTTTGGAGAAATGTCTGTTTAGGTCTTCTGCCCATTTTTGGATTGGGTTGTTTGTTTTTTTTGATATTGAGCTGCATGAGCTGCTTGTAAATTTTGGAGATTAATCCTTTGTCAGTTGCTTCATTTGCAAATATTTTCTCCCATTTTGAGGGTTGTCTTTTCCTCTTGTTTATGGTTTCCTCTGCTGTGCAAAAGCTTTTAAATTTCATTAGGTCCCCTTTGTTTATTTTTGTTTTTCTTTCCATTTCTCTAGGCAGTGGGTCAAAGAGGATCTTGCTGTGATTAATGTCATAGAGTGTTCTGCCTACGTTTTGCTCTAAGAGTTTGATGGTGTCTGGCCTTACATTTAGGTCTTTAATCCATTTTGAGTTTATTTTTGTGTATGGTGTTAGGGAGTGTTGTAATTTCATTCGTTTACATGTAGCTGTCCAGTTTTCCCAGCACCACTTATTGAAGAGGCTGTCTTTTCTCCACTGTATATGATTGCCTCCTTTATCAAAGATAAGGTGGCCATATGTGCATGGGTTTATCTCTGGGCTTTCTATCCTGTTCCATTGATCTATGTTTCTGTTTTTGTGCCAGTACCATACTGTCTTGATTACTGTAGCTTTGTAGTATAGTCTGAAGTCAGGGAGCCTGATTCCTCCAGCTCCATTTTTCGTTATCAAGATTGCTTTGGCTATTCTGGGTCTTTTGTGTTTCCATACAAATTGTGAAATTTTTTGTTCTAGTTCTGTGAAAAATGCCAGTGGTAGTTTGATAGGGATTGCATTGAATCTGTAGATTACTTTGGGTACTAGAGTCATTTTCACAATGTTGATTCTTCCAATCCTAGAACATGGTATATCTCTCCATCTATTTGTATCATCTTTAATTTCTTTCATCAATGTCTTACAATTTTCTGCATACAGGTCTTTTGTCTCCTTAGGTAGGTTTATTCCTAGATATTTTATTCTTTCTGTTGCAATGGTAAATGGGAGTGTTTTCTTAATTTCACTTTCAGATTTTTCTTCATTAGTGTATAGGAATGCAAGATTTCTGTGCATTAATTTTGTATCCTGCTACTTTACCAAATTCATTGATTAGCTGTAGTAGTTTTCTGGTAGCATCTTTAGGATTCTCTATGTATAGTATCATGTCATCTGCAAACAGTGATAGCTTTATTTCTTCTTTTCCGATTGGGATTCCTTTTATTTCTTTTTCCTCTCTGATTGCTCTGGCTAAAACTTCCAAGACTATGTTGAATAATAGTGGTGAGAGTGGGCAACCTTGTCTTATTCCTGATCTTAGTGGAAATGGTTTCAGTTTTTCACCATTGAGGACAATGTTGGCTGTGGGTTTGTCATATATGGCCTTTATTATGTTGAGGTAAGTTCCCTCTATGCCTACTTTCTGCAGGGTTTTTATCATAAATGGGTGTTGAATTTTGTCGAAAGCTTTCTCTGCATCTATTGAGATGATCATATGGTTTTTCTCCTTCAATTTGTTAATATGGTATATCACATTGATTGATTTGCATATACTGAAGAATCCTTGCATTCCTGGGATAAACCCCATTTGATCGTGGTGTATGATCCTTTTAACGTGCTGTTGGATTCTGTTTGCTAGTATTTTGAAGAGGATTTTTGCATCTATGTTCATCAGTGATATTGGCCGGTAGTTTTCTTTCTTTGTGACATCTTTGTCTGGTTTTGGTATCAGGGTGATGGTGGCCTCGTAGAATGAGTTTGGGGAGTGTTCCTCTCTCTGCTATATTTTGGAAGAGTTTGAGAAGAATAGGTGTTAGCTCTTCTCTAAATGTTTGATAGAATTCGCCTGTGAAGCCATCTGGTTCTGGGCTTTTGTTTGTTGGAAGATTTTTAATCACAGTTTCAATTTCAGTGCTTGTGATTGGTCTGTTCATATTTTCTATTTCGTCCTGGTTCAGTCTCGGAAGGTTGTGCATTTCTAAGAATTTGTCCATTTCTTCCAGGTTGTCCATTTTATTGGCATACAGTTGCTTGTAGTAATGTTTCATGATCCTTTGTATTTCTGCAGTGTCAGTTGTTACTTCTCCTTTTTCATTTCTAATTCTATTGATTTGAGTCTTCTCCCTTTTTTTCTTGATGAGTCTGGCTAATGGTTTATCAATTTTGTTTATCTTCTCAAAGAACCAGCTTTTAGTTTTATTGATCTTTGCTATTGTTTCCTTCATTTCTTTTTCCTTTATTTCTGATCTGAACTTTATGATCTCTTTCCTTCTGCTAACTTTGGGGTTTTTTTGTTCTTCTTTCTCTAATTGCTTTAGATGTAAGTTTAGGTTGTTTATTTGAGATGTTTCTTGTTTCTTGAGGTAGGATTGTATTGCTATGAACTTCCCTCTTAGAACTGCTTTTGCTGCAACCCATAGGTTTTGGGTCGTCGTGTGTTCATTGTCATTTGTGTCTAGGCATCTTTTGATTTCTTTTTTGATTTCTTCAGTGATCTCTTGGTTATTTAGTAGCATATTGTTTGGCCTCCATGTGTTTGTATTTTTTACAGTTTTTTTCATGTAATTGATATGTAGTCTCATAGCATTGTGGTCAGAAAAGATACTTGATACAATTTCAATTTTCTTAAATTTACCATGGCTTGATTTGTGACCCAAGATATGATCTATCCTGGAGAATGTTCCATGAGCACTTGAGAAGAAAGTGTATTCTATTGTTTTTGGATGGAATGTCCTATAAATATCAATTAAGTCCATCTTGTTTAATGTGTCATTTAAAGCTTGTGTTTTCTTATGTATTTTCGTTTTGGATGAACTGTCCATTGATGAAAGTGGGGTGTTAAAGTCCCCTACTATGATTGTGTTACTGTCAATTTCCCCTTTTATGGCTGTTAGTATTTGCCTTATGTATTGAGGTGCTTCTATGTTGGGTGCATAAATATTTACAATTGTTATATCTTCTTCTTGGATTGATCCCTTGATCATTAAGTAGTGTCCTCCTTTGTTTCTTGTAATAGTCTTTGTTTTAAAGTCTATTTTTTCTGATATGAGAATTGCTAGTCCAGCTTTCTTTCAATTTCCATTTGCATGGAATATCTTTTTCCATCCCCTCATTTTCAGTCTGTATGTGTCCCTAGGTCTGAAGTGGGTCTGGTAGACAGCATATATATGGGTCTTGTTTTTTTTTTTTTTAATTTTTTTTTTAAAGCAAGGAACATGACTTTTTTTTTTTAAATGGAAATTATTTATTTATTTATTTATGGCTGTGTTGGGTCTTCGTTTCTGTGCAAGGGCTTTCTCTAGTTGCGGCAAGCGGGGGCCACTCTTCATCGTGGTGTGCGGGCCTCTCACTATCGCGGCCTCTCTTGTTGCGGAGCACAGGCTCCAGACGCGCAGGCTCAGTAATTGTGGCTCACGGGCCTAGTTGCCCCGTGGCATGTGGTATCTTCCCAGACCAGGGCTCAAACGCATGTCCCCTGCATTGGCAGGCAGATTCTCAACTACTGTGCCACCAGGGAAGCCCTGGGTCTTGTTTTTGTATGCATTCAGCCTGTCTATGTGTTTTGGTTGGAACATTTAATCCATTTGCATTTAAAGTAATTATTGATATATATGTTCCTATTACCATTTTATTAATTGTTTTGGGTTTGTTATTGTAGGTCTTTTCCTTCTCTTGGGTTTCTTGCCTAGAGAAGTTCCTTTAGCATTTGTTGTAAAGCTGGTTTGGTGGTGCTGAATTCTCTTAACTTTTGCTTGTCTGTAAAGGTTTTAATTTCTCCATCAAATCTGAATGAGATCCTTGCTGGGTAGAGTATTCTTGGTTGTAGGTTTTTCCCTTTCATCACTTTAAATATGTCCTGCTACTCCCTTCTGGCTTGCAGAGTTTCTGCTGAAAGATCAGGTGTTCACCTTATAGGCATTCCCTTGTGTGTTATTTGTTGTTTTTCCCTTGCTGCTTTTAATATTTTTTCTTTGTATTTAATTTTTGATAGTTTGATTAATATGTGTCTTGGCATGGTTCTCCTTGGATTTATCCTGTATGGGACTCTCTGCACTTCCTGGATTTGATTAACTATTTCGCTTCCCATATTAGGGAAGTTTTCAACTATAATCTCTTCAAATATTTTCTCAGTCCCTTTTCCCCTTCTTCTTCTGGGACCCCTATAATTCGAATGTTGGTGCATTTAATGTTGTCCCAGAGGTCTGTGCTACTGTCCTCAATTCTTTTCATTCTTTTTTCTTTATTCTGTTCTGCAGTAGTTATTTCCACTATTTTATCTTCCAGGTCACTCATCCGTTCCTCTGCCTCAGTTATTCTGCTATTGATCCCTTCTAGAGAATTTTTAATTTCATTTATTGTGTTGTTCATCACTGTTTGTTTGCTCTTTAGTTCTTCTAGGTCCTTGTTAAATGTTTCTTGTATTTTCTCCATTCTATTTCCAAGATTTTGGATCATCTTTACTATCATTATTCTGAATTTTTTTTCAGGTAGACTGTCTATTTCCTCTTCATTTGTTAGGTCTGGTGGGTTTTTGCCTTGCTCCTTCATCTGCTGTGTGTTTCTCTGTCTTCTCATTTTGCTTAACTTACTGTGTTTGGGGTCTCCCTTTCGCAGGCTGCAGGTTCGTAGTTCCCGTTGTTTTTGGTGTCTGCCCCAAGTGGCTAAGGTTGGTTTAGTGGGTTGTGTAGGCTTCCTGGTGGAGGGGACTAGTACCTGTGTTCTGGTGGATGAGGCTGGATCTTGTCTTTCTGGTGGGCAGGTCCACGTCTGGTGGTGTGTTTTGGGGGGTCTGTGACCTTATTATGATTTTAGGCAGCCTCTCTGCTAATGGGTGTGGTTGTGTTCCTGTCTTGCTAGTTGTTTGGCATAAGGTGTCCAGCACTGTAGCTTGCTGGTCGTTGAGTGGAGCTGGGTCTTGGCATTGAGATGGAGATCTCTGGGAGATTTTCGCCGTTTGATATTATGTGGAGCTGGGAGGTCTCTTGTAGACCTATGTCCTGAACTTGGGTCTCCCACCTCTGAGGCACAGCCCTGACACCTAGCTGGAGCACCAAGAGCCTGTTATCCACATGGCTCAGAATAAAAGGGAGAAAAAAAGAAGGAATGAAGAAGATAAAATAAAGTTATTAAAATAAAAAATAAGTATTAAAATTTTTTTAAAGTAATAAAAGAAAAGAAAGAAAGAAAGAAGAGAGCCACTGAACCAAAAAACAAATCCACCAATGATAAGAAGCACTTGATACTATACTAGAAAAACAAAATAAAACAAAAAAAAAACCGGACAGACAGAACCCTAGGACAAATGGTAAAAGCAAAGCTATACAGACAAAATCACACACAGAATCATACACATACACACTCACAAAAAGAGAAATAGGGAAATATATATATATATCATTGCTCCCAAAGTCCACCTCCTCAATTTGGGATGATTCGTTGTCTAGTCAGGTATTCCAGAGATGCAGGGTACATCAGGTTGATTGTGGAGATTTAATCCACTGCTCCTGAGGCTGCTGGGAGAAATTTCCCTTTCTCTTCTTTGTTCCCACAGCTCCTGGGGTTCAACTTTGGATATGGACCCGCCTCTGTGTGTAGGTCACCTGAGGGTGTCTGTTCTTCGTTCAGACAGGGCGGGGTTACAGGAGCAGCTGATTTTGGGGCTGTGGGTCACTCAGGCCGGGGGGAGGGAGGGGTACGGAGTGCAGGGCGAGCCTGCGGCGGCAGAGGCCGGCGTGAAGTTGCACCAGCCTGAGGCGTGCTGTGCATTCTCTCGGGGAAGCTGTCCCTGGATCACGGGACCCTGGTAGTGGCGGGCTGCACAGGCTCCCGGGAGGGGAGGTGTGGATAGTGACCTGTGCTTGCACACAGGCTTCTTGGTGGCGGCAGCAGCAGCCTTAGCGTCCCATGCCCGTCTCTGGGGTCCTCGCTGATAGCCGCGGCTCATGCCCGTCTCTGGAGCTCCTTTACGCAGCGCTCTTAATCCCCTCTCCTCGCGCACCAGGGAACAAAGAGGCAAGAAAAAGTCTCCTGCCTCTTCAGCAGCTCCAGACCTTTTCCCGGACTCCCTACCAGCTAGCTGTGGCGCACTAGCCCCCTTCAGGCTGTGTTCACGCAGCCAACCCCAGTCCTCTCCCTGGGATCTGACCTCCGAAGCCCGAGCCTCAGCTCCCAGCCCCCGCCCGCCCCAGCGAGTGAGCAGACAAGCCTCTCGGGCTGGTGAGTGCTGGCCAGCACCGAACCTCTGTGTGGGAATCTCTCCGCTTTGCCCTCCGCACCCCTGTTGCTGCGCTCACCTCCGTGGCTCTGAAGCTTCCCCCCTCCGCCACCCGCAGTCTCCGCCCGCGAAGGGGCTTCCTAGTGTGTGGAAACCTTTCCTCCTTCACAGCTCCCTCCCACTGGTGCATGTCCCATCCCTATTCTTTGTCTCTCTTTTTTCTTTTGCCCTACCCAGGTACGTGGGGGAATTTCTTGCCTTTTGGGAGGTCTGACGTCTTCTGCCAGTGTTCAGTGGGTGTTCTGTAGGAGCTGTTCCACATGTAGATGTATTTCTGATGTATTTGTTGGGAGGAAGGTGATCTCCACGTGTTACTCTTCCGCCATCTTGAAGCTCCTCCAGGATGTGCTATACATCTTGACCCATGGCTCTTGGGTAGAATATATGGGTCTTTAATCCTGGGAATGAAAATAGGAATGGCCCCGCTCCCCATCAATTCCAGTGATCCACTTGGGGAATTTTTGCTTCCTGTCTCTGCAATTTTAGGTTCTGTGGATCTATAGGTTCTGATTCTAATTTAAAGCTATGGCTGTGAGCAGTCACTTTGGGTTCCTCTTCCCAGGAGAAGAGCAGGCAAAGATAGGAATTAGGGGTAACTGATCATCGTAGGAAGTGGGGCAGCTGCTTTGTCATGCTGGTGGGGAGGAAGCTGTTTTGCATTCAGATGGTTGGGACATTCCTTCCGTGTTTGGCTCTAACTGTAAATGGGCAGTTAAAGCAGCTTGATCTGATAAAGACATGATAAGCAGGGGCTCAGATTCTTCAAGGGTGAGGTCTGAACCCTCCACCAGTCAAATCACCTAGCTCCGCAGAAGTGCTAGGTGAGGGTGAGAGGATCTAGAATGGTGGTAGAGGAGGGTAATGCATTGATGAATATCAGTTTTGGTTCAGGACTAACTGAGCAGCTGGCACTGTACTTGTTCAAACTATTCTTCATTTTGTCCATGGGAGCATTGACTAATCTGACTCCTGGAGAAACTGTGTCTGGAGGGATGAACTTAATATGGGAAAGACAGGGCTCTGAGCAGTACAAGGGGCAGGTCACATGAGCTGCTGGAGGTACCCTGCCTAGCTCCTCTTTACTGGGCCAGAGCACTCATCTCCCGGGGCTTGAAGTGTTGGCTGCTGAGGTTCACAGCTCATTCCTGTGCAGGGAAGCCCCTCAGGAGACGGGGGGTTATGCATCTCTCTCCTCCTGCAGGCATGACCCACAACCAATGACTGCATGTTATGGGAGTAGTAGTTGGGGGTGTCTTGAGTTGCAATTCATGCTTCAGGGCTGCCAGTGACATGAGGCCGAAGCCTCACATTAGCTGAAACCACATCTATGCTTAGCTTCTTCGCCTGCACAATCCTGTTCTCCTCAGTCCCTTACAGATTCCTCCTGAGACTCCTCCATAAGAATCCCTCTCTTCCTTTTGCTTTTAGGTGACCCAACCTAGGACAGGTGGCCAATAGAAGAGATTTTCTGGGGGTCAGGCAGCCCTTTGCTTTGAGCTCAGACAGTAGTATGCAGGCTCCCAAGACACCCCTGAGGTGTGTGTGTGTGTGTGTGTGTGTGTGTGTGTGTGTGTGTCTGTCTGTAGGACACTTAGTCAGACTTCGAGTCCAGTAACTCCCTCTTAACACTGACCCTGGGATACAGCCCTGGCCTCACCAAGTAGTTATCTTTTTAAAATTCAAACCCAGTAGGGTGGGGGAAAGGAAGCCTTGCTTCCTCCACCTGGCATCTTTTGGAATAATGTGACAGCTCCCTGTGGATGGCTGGCTTTTCACGTGCCTCAGGCTACTCTTGTCAGCTTGAAAACAGGAGGGCAGTGGGTGGACAACACCTGGTGAATAAATTTACACGCTGAAATAATGGTTTCCATGTTGGTTTTTCATAATTAACTAAACAGGCTGGAGTTAAGTTTCATGTGTAAAAAACTCGTGAGGAACTCTTGACAAGAGATGAAGGTTGATGAGGGCAGTTAAGGTTTATAAGAAGTTTTTTCCTGCTTGGGCTTTGTTCTCTGTCTCTCTTTCTGTTTCTCTGGCTCTATTCCCTCTTCTCCCTTCCCCCTCCCCTACCCCCTGCATCCTCTTTCCTCTCCCTCTTCCTCTCTCTGCTCATAAAACCCTCCTTGGTTCTGTTTGGCTTTTCATGTATCCCTACAATCTTCACTTCTCAGCATGTGTGTGAAAAGAAAAATAGTAACATCAACAGATTATATTGGTGCTTCCATAATTTGACAATTACATCTGCAGATGTGTCTCTGATCTTGAAGGGAAAAAAAGGAAAGCTTTTGCTAACTTTCTAGCAAAAGAGGTTTGGAAAATAAATGGGATGGCAGGTGGTGGGAGCTGAGCCATTCAAGCACAGTGGAGGGTGCCACAGCCTTACCTGGGAGAGAGAGCTCAGCCTTCTCATCAGAACTCTGCAGCCTGTCTAGGGTGGGAGGGGAACGTGCTGGAAAAATGTCCTGTTTGTGAAAATAGACCTCGCACTTCTCCCTTATGAGTCTGCCATATTTGCTGAGAGAACAAAGGGCTTTTACTCCAGCGTCTGGGTCAGATTTTCGTATTTGAAACCTCGCAGCTCACATGCTGGCTGGGGGCCTGCTGCTCTCCTATGTGATTTACATGAAAAGATGGCCTGGTGAAAATCTGCATTAGAACAGCGAACTTCTGCCTTTAGGAGATTCTGCCTTTGTGATTCCATGCCTGGTCAGCTGAAAGCATTAGGAGAACTATTAGAACAGTGTTGACATTGGCAATGATCAATTATATTTTCTCATTTGATTGTTCCCTCATGAACACAAGTCTGAAAACATTAAGATCTACCTTGGCAGATGCCGGTGAGGTCTTTGAGACCCTCAGTTCTCAAAAGTCTTTCTGGGATTGGGCCTCCGTAACTGAATTATGTAACAACTTTCTCATTATATAAACTCTCCATGCCTGCTGGATTTTTCCAGAGGGGGGTTTTGTGAGTTATGTGGGGTTCTATAGCCTTTGCTCCAGTTCTTTTTTACTCTGACATGGGAGGCCTCATTCAGGGTTTTTCTTTGGCACTGGATACCTGCTATAGACTTCTACAAGCTGTCTCTGGGTGGTTTGGGGTAGAAGAATATGGACATATTTGGTGCATTGACACCAAATATGGACATATTTGGTGCATTGACATCTGAAGTGTCCCCAGTTCTCATCGAACACTGGTGTATTGAGATGCTGTATAAGTAAGTGGGTGTGGAAGTCCTACTTGCTGATACAACAGAATTACAAATGATAATTAATGTATTGCTTCAGAGACCCAAGTTCCTGAAAATAATGCAGTGTTGAGTGCTTAAGAATTGTAGGACCACAAAGTCTCTTTACCACAAAGTCTCTTTACCTTCCTCCCCATAACTTTTCTTTATGACAACTCCTTTTATTAGAGAAAGTCTCAACCTCATTCTCTAATTTTGATGCATTAGGAAAATCATTGCTCAGGAAAAAATCAAACAGAAAACCTTCCTCTAGCTTATCATTGAGAAACCAGGTGTTCTGCTTCTAACGTGGTCCCACCAGCAGTATAGCCCTTTCCTCTGCTTTTCCTTTATGTACACGCTTTGCTCCCCTGTACCCGTCGTTCACTCAGCCACCATCTTTTGTTACCTTTGCTGGCCTCTGCTCCCACCATCATTGTCCCTGCTCAACTTGCCTGCTCTTCAGGGTTCAGCTCACCTCCTTGCCTTTTCTGTAAAGACTTACCTGACCACTCTAGCCCACCTCTCTCTAGACTCCTGCTGCTTTTGTAGACAGTTTTACATAATTCAGTGCTTGTCTTGTGTATTCTATAACAATTTTACATTAATTTTTCCAAACCTTTGTATCTAGTAATAGTAGTGATAATTTATTAGGTACCTATTTGGTATTAAGCACATTAATTATGTATATCACTTCTAAGTTTCACAATAACTCTGTAAAGTACATTATTATCCCATTTTAGAGTTGAGAAGGTGGAAGCTCAGACTGGTTAATAACTTACCCAAGTAGCAAAGCCAGACTAGGAACCCAGGACTGTCTGATTCCATTTTTTATGCTCTCAACACTTGTCTCAGCCCTGCCTCTCAAGAGCAGACACTGTATTGTATATTTCTCTTGTAGTTTCACATTATTGAGAATACAGTTGGGTAAAGAAGAGGTAGCATATAAGTTCCTGAATGGTTCTGTGGTAGGCTTTATTTAGCATTTTGTGGATGCTTAAATAAACGTGGATGTTTAAAACTCATATTCTGTTTATTTTAATGTTTATTGAGCATCAGCTCCATGCCAAGCCCTGTGCTTGGTGCTGTGGATATAGGGATGAGTTAGGTGGAGTCGTCATCTTCCAGGTGCTTACAAACCAACCATGTACTCTGGTACATGGCAGACATATTACTGGCCTACCATATGGAAGAATTGCCCTTGGGTCTTATTTCCAGAACGGGTATTGGATTTCTGTGAATGCAGCCATTTTCTCCCAACTTCATGATAAACATGAATTTTCATGATGCCTGGCTAGATTTAACCTGTAAAGAACAGACAAGAAGTAGAAAATCCACATGGATAGAAAGATTCATGGGAACTTTAACCAACTTTAAGCAGCCACACATGATTGATCTTTTGCATTTTTGAGATATTTCTCTGTAATGATATACATGATGGGAGTTTGAGTGAGTTGGCTAGGGAGTTCTTTACAATTTTCTTTAAACAAATTACAATTTTACTTAAAATAGAAGTACTAACTACTTTGCAAGGGTAGTACTTTAGGAATTTTTTGTTCAGTGAAATCTTTATGTTTCAAAATTCCTTAACTTGTTGAACTCTTAGGAGATTTTTTGAATGATGTTTACAGAGTCTTTATTGCTCTGCCTTTCCTGAGAATAAAATGCTGAAGATTAGTGAAACATTTTTTCCCTTGAAACTCAAGGCCTTTAAATTTTCCAGGTATATTCCTAGATATATTCTGCATGGTTTGTGACATTCAACTAGAGAAGTAGAAAGTTACACTCCAACACAAAATGCTGGAGAGTTTATAGTGTATGAAATGAAATTTCCATGCAATATTCTTTAAGATGGGCACTCTTTTAAGGGAATTCCAAAGCTCAGAATATCTAAGGCATACCAATTAAGGGTTACTTATTTAATTTATGAAAACAATTATTCTATGAAATGAATAATTTATCTTTAAATATTTAAACCATTATCTTTAGAAAACAAATTGAATAAACACCTTTTTAAAAGAATATATACACACACACATACCCATACCCCCACATATATATGTGTGTGTGTATATATATATATATTCCCCCCCTTGAATATATTTTATTTGATAATCTTCTCAGAACCTATTTATTCATTTCTTTTTATTTATTTCCAGCTTTATTGTGATATCATTGACATATAACGTTGTGTAAATTTAGGGTGTACAATGTGTTGATTTGATACCCTTATATATTGCAAAATACTTACCACCATAGCATTAGCTAACACCTCCATCACATCACATCATTAAACGTGTCTTTTCTGTGGTTAAAATATTTAAAATATACTCTCTTAGCAACTTTCAAGTACAGTTGACCCTTAAACAACGTGTGAGTTAGGGGCGCTGACCCTCTGTGTAGTGGAAAATCTGAGTAAAACATATGGTCAACTCCCTGTATATTAGGTTCCTCCATATACACCACGATTCCTCCATGTCCATGATTCCTCTGTATCCGAGGTTCTGCATCTGAGGATTCAACCAACCTCAGATTTTGTAGTACTGTAATATTTACTATTGAAAAAAAATATGCCTAAAAGTGGACCCTCACAGTTCAAACCTGTGTTGTTCAAAGGGCAGCTCCGTGTGTGTGTGTGTGTGTGTGTGTGTGTGTGTGTGTGATATTTATATCACATCTTCCTTATCCATTCATCTCTTGATGAACACGTAGGTTGTTTCCATATCTTGACTGTCATAAATAATGCTGCAGTGAGCATGGGAGTGTGTAGATATCTCTGAGATCCTGTTTTTGTTTCCTTGGGATATATACCCAGAAGTGGAATTGTTGGATCATATGATAGTTCTGTTTTTAATTTTTTGAGGAACCTCCATACTGTTTCTCCCAGTGGCTACACTAATTTACATTCTCATCAACAGTGTGCAATGGTTCCCTTTTCTCCTTTTCCTACCAACACTTTTATCTCTTGTCTTTTTTTTTTTTTTTTTCCTCGTCTTTTTGATAGTAGCCATTCTAACAGTTGTGAGGGGATACCTCATTGTGGCTTGATTTGCATTTTCTTGATGATTAGTGATGTTGAGTACCATTTCATTTACCTGTTGGCCATCTATATGTCTTCTTTGGAAAAATGTCTATTCAGTTCCTCTGCCAATTTTTAAATTGTATTGTTTGTTTTTTTGCTGTTGAGTTGTATCACTTCTTTACATATTTTGGATATTAACCCTTTATCAGATATATTATTTGCAAATATTTTCTCCTGTTCTGTAGGTGCCTTTTCATTTTGTTGATGGTTTCCTTTGCTGCTGAAACTTTTTAGTCTGATGTGGTCCCACTTACCAACTTTTCGTTTTCTTGCTCATGCTTTTGGTGTCATATCCTAAAAATCATTGCCAAGACTAATGTCAAGGAACTTTTCCCTGTGTTTTCTTCTAGGAGTTTTACAATTTCAGTTCTTATGTTTAAATCATTAATTCATTTCAAGTTAAATTTTGTGAGCTGTGTAGACAGGGGTCCAATTTCATTTTTCTGCAGGTAGCTGTGCAATTTTCCCAACACCATTTATTGAAGAGACTCTCCTGTGCGCATTGAGTATTCTTGGCTCCCTTGTCAAATATTAGTTGACTGTGTAAGCATGGGTTCATTTCTCCACTCTCAATTCTTTTCCACAGGGGAGACTATATATATTTTGAATATACCACGGTACCCCCCTGTCAGTTCTTTATGATATATAGGTGTTTGTAGAATGTACAATCCATGGGCTTAATTAAGAGACATACTAAGTGGTAATATTTTATTTTTTGTCATTTGTATATCATCACCCACAAAATTTTATGATGCAATTCTGTTCACTCTTTTTAGCTTCTGGCTTGCTGCCACCAAGATTTTCCTTCTAAATTTGCCCTCTTTTATTGAGTTGAAAGATTTGTCCCTCTCACTTACCCTAGTCTGGGTATCCCTATAAGAAATTTGCAGTTATGCCATGAAAAATGCCTGTAGCACAGGCATATGCAAAGTATTACCACTTTGCTTTAATCACCACAGCAGAGTCACTCCATGAATAATTTGAGCCACAAGCATCCTGTTGAAAACCAAGACCTCTGGGTTGTGAGTCATCTGTTCTTTCTATGGCAGGTGTTGGGGTCAAAGCACTTTGGATCTTTACTATGGCTTGTAGAAAGGACAGTTAACCAAACAAGTCCCAAAGCTACTGCAGTAAATGCACTTCATTAGACAAATAATCATTTGAGCTGGTTGTATACTGGACTAGAGAGTTTGTCTTTCTCCCTGCAGACCTGGATTTTAGGTTCTTTCTGTAGTATTTCATGTGGAAGCAACTGTTGATGGATTCTTGTCTCTCAGAGCTGGATCCTTAATCTGAATCACAAAACCACCAAGCATTTTAACATGCCTCTAAACCTATTAAGGTCTGTTTTATGGTAAGCCAGGTATGGACAAAGGTTGGAGAGGCCTGTGCTCCTACCATCTAGATCCCACATTTGATTTGGTTCAATGTTATTGATATTAAAATTTAACAAGTGTCATATGGAAAGTAAGTGGGGAAAAGGACTGTAGTACAGTATCATTATTTGAGAGAAGGGCAATATGAATACATGAAATACTGATTTGAAAATAATATAACTGTGGCTGAAAAATATCATCCATTACTGCATTTGTTCCTTTGTTCATTTACCCATTCATTCAAACCATTCTGATTAGTAGCAATCAGGAGGCTTAGGATAAGGTACAATGCTAATTTGTAAGTGGCATATTGATTGATTTTATACATATAGATATCTCAGAAATTCCTGAGAATGCTTAAAATTTCTCCCTGAAGATATAAAATGCATACAAATAATATAATGAGGGATGATTTCTTGATATACCATTTTTTTTCCTGCTTTCTTTTTGGTTAGGAGACGGAAGAAAAGTGGAAAAGCAATGATTCCACCCTCTTGCAACCATGGGCAGTATCTGTATTCTGGCCTCCCTCATCTCCAGAGAATTAGTTGCTTCTTTGGATTTCTATGGTCAGCTAAAGAAAGCCCCTGCAAGTCTTTGTTGGGAAGCCCTAGGATTTCTAAGGGAGGAGGCTGGAATTGCCTGTGATGTGGTGAACAAGAAGTGTGGCTAGCTCTAAAAGCTGAACTGAGCCCTTTCCTGTGTCATGTCACAGAAACAGCAGGCCCACTGATGGGGGGATGGCAGTATGAATGTCCAGGATGGAACACTAAGTAATGTTTGTCCACAGGCAAAGGGTCTGGGGTATAAAGACGAGAGATACTGCAAGCACAGCAGCTGCCACCTTCAAGTGGATTGTGCTTGCTTAGACAAGGGGCCTCTCAGGGTGACCACCAAGATGCTTCTTCAAGCAGCAGAGGACCTTCTCCAGTCTTCCCAGACAACGTAAATCCCCAGGTGGTCCTAGGATCCCAAAGGTGAGGGAAGAGTCCTCAACAAATTAAGACAGTTGGAGTTCCTGCTCATTCTGCCAGGCATGGACATAGCTAGCTTTATTTGGATTTAGAATAGTGTTCCTGTAACTTTACTGTGCACGCGTGCGTGTGTGTGTGTGTATTACGTGGGATCTTATTAAAATGCAGATTCTGATTTAGTAGGTCTGGGATAGGGCCTGAAATCCTGTGATTCTAATTAGTTCCCAGGTGACACAAATGCTGTTGGTTTGTGTGTCACATTTTGAGTAGCAAAGTATAGAAAAATAATCTTGGTGTTTTCCACACTGGCCTATTTAGGGACAAATGTATATGTACACACATCCACACATGTGTGCATGTACATATATGAATGTGTACCCATACATATCTATGTATTTTCAATAGAGCATACTAATCTTTAATCGAATGGCAAGCTGTGGACCACCTGCTTCAGAACTAAACTCTCTGAAGTGTGTGTAAAGGATGCAGATCCCTGATCCCATCCAAGGCTTGATGCATCAGAATCTGGCAGAGCCTCCTGGCAGTCGTAACTACTAGTTGAGAAACTTTGGCTAGATTTGCAGATTCTCAATCTGGTTACACCTTAAATTTATATGGAGAGTTCTTTTAAGAATCCTTGTCTTTATTCCCAGAGATTCTGATTTAATTGTTCGAGGGTGGGGTCTGGGCATTGGATTTATTTTTTTAAGCTCCTCTGATTGTTGGACTATGTAGTCAGGATTGAGATCCGTGAAGAGGTCAAAAGCTGTGCATCTGGAGTCAGTCTTTACTGTGAGGCTTGGCAAGCATGCTTCCTAGCAGGGTGACCTTTAATAGCCACTTAACCTTTTAATCTCAGTTTCCTCCTCCATAAAAGGCGACTTCATAATGAGAACCTCATAGATGAGAGAATGCAGGACAAATATTTGGTTATAGTGCTTTGCACATGGTAAACAATAAGCGTAAGCCTTTATATTTCCTTTCATAATTGTATTCATGCATATTCATGATTATGCCTTTTAATGAAGGATTTACCAAGCAATGTCACACTTCAATCTGTGTCCAAATTTTCAAAAATGCAGAATTATGAAAAATTTGAATTTGGGTTATATATATGTTGTCAATGTTTATGTATTTTATGGTAAAGTTAATCACTGCTTTACGTCTTTTACATTTGTCAGTTGAAAGCAATTCATACCATAAAAATGTTTGGAAAACTTAGAAAAGTAAAAGGAAAGTAGAATTCACCCATGATCCTTTTACTTGAGGCTAACTATTATTATCCTTCATTTATTTCCTTCTAGTATTTTTGAATACATGTATAGAATAATATGCATATATAACAGAGTTTGATATATGTGAATATTACAAAGTTGGAATCATTACTGTATATAATTTGTACCATGTGTTTTTAACATTAATATTTTGTCATAAACATTTACGTATGCTATTAAATATTCTTCAGAAATATGACTTTTAATTTCTACCTAATATTCTATTACAGGGCCTTACTATAATTTACTGAACCTTTTCTGTATTGTGGGATTATAATTGAGTGATAAATATTTTTGTACATAAATCTTTTACTACATCCCCCATTTACTTAGGATAGATTTCTGGAAGTGGTATTATTGATTCAAAAGTATGAACACTTTTATGGCTCTTAATACTTATTGCCAAATAGCTTTCCAAGTTAAATTTCCAATAGCAATATATAAAAATACTTGCTTTTCTCACTCCTACTAGTATTATATAGTACCTTTAAAAATATATTTCCATGTGATAGGAATTTTAATTTGTATTTAAAAAAAATAAGTCAAACATGGTTTCCATTTTTCAGATGCTTAGCATCTACTTTGTTGTTTTAAGAATTTTCTACTAATGTTCTTTCCCCTCTTTTTCTATTGACCTGTTAGTGTTTTTCTTGTTGATTTGTACATATTTTTTCATTTAGTATAGATGTTAATCCTTTATCATATTTATCGCTAATAATTTTTACTAATTAATCATTCAACTTTTTTTTAACTTAGATTCTTTTTTAGACATACAGAAGTTAAAAAAAAAATCATTGTATTCAAGAATGTCAATACCTACTTTGTGATTTGACTAATTGTTTTGTAGTGCGAATGGCTTTCCTCAGCCTCAGATCAGTTAAACAGCTTCCTGTGTTTTCTTGGACTATATTTTAAGAAGTATATGACTCTTTTAACTGTTATGAATGTTGCTTTGGCATATGATATAAGACAAGACTCTAACTTTGAGCCGACTGGCAGAGAACCAAGCTCTGGAGCTGAAGGTTTGCATTGGTCTCACAGGATGGGCTGCAGAAACTTTCTCCTTTATTGTTGAATTATTTGGCACAGAACTAATCGAGAAAGGAGTGATTTTGTTTTAACCCTGATATGGGGTTATTTATGACATTCTCTTCTTGCCCCACTTCATTTGCTAGGAGTTTGTATTAGGAAAGGTTGTTAATTTTATTTTTTTTAACATTGGTTTATAAATATCTAATTTCACTGTATTATGTTTAAAGAATGTGGCCTATATTTTTAAGATTTCCGTGTGCCTCATCATGAAACAAAATAATTGTCTCACTCATTTTGCTTTTAACCAAGCTGAATGAATCGGGTAGTTCAGTGGAGCTTGTTATGAAGAACTGCAGCCACCGTCTGGCCCCGACTTCCTATCATTTCTACCTTCTCAGAGGCCACCTCTTCCAGCTCTTTGAGTAGATTCTCTTAGCATTTACCTCTGTGTCTCCACAAGACATATTTATATTGCTCCTTCCCACAATGGAGGGTGAGGATTTATCCTTCTGATTTCCCCAGACAGACACGCTCAGGGTCCTCACCCCACCCGGACACACGTATCACCCTCTTTCCATTTCCCCCTGATATATTTACATATTTATGGGGCAACTTTGGTTTTATTTCTATTCAGTACTTATGTTCTCAGTACTCCATCCATACAATTCACAGCCAAGGAGCACTTGGGTGGGGCTTGTAGATTGTTGGTGTTGCTGTATTTTGAGCTGACTGGGCTGTTTCCCTGGGGAAGCCCTATTGTTAGTTAAAGTCTTCCTTTTTGAACTGGTCAGACACACCAGATAAAGCTCTTCTGATTTCCTGCTTGGAGAGGGCATAAAACCTGGTTGCCTGCATTGTCGGAACTGCTCAAAGAAGGAGAGGTTGGTGGTATTCAGAATGTGCTCAATCCCTTTGTTTTCAGTATGGCTTGGTACCCTCATCCTCACCTATCTGATGCTGTTATGTATAGGTTGGGGAGGCTTGGGAGGAGGGGTGGGCAGTTGGCTGGCCACTCAAAGTAGTGGAGGGGACTTGGGGATCTCATTACTTCTAAACAGAAAGATTTGTATCTTTCTTTGGTCTGACCTTCACCTCCCATTTACAGAGATACCTGGTGCTGCCAATTTCTGAGTCTGTTGGGTGTTCTTCAGGGTAAATTGGGTTTTTCATGGGTTTTCCCACTGTCAGCTTAGGATTCTGCTTTCTCGGGTCTGCTAAGTCAATTACCATGGGCCATCTGCTTTCTAGCTTCCAAAATTTGGTTGTTGTTGTCTTTTCTCCTGTTCTCTTTATTCTAATGGGTTATATCTTTATTGTCATTTTCGTGGAGAATGTTGGGGGGGGCAGTGTCTGCAAATGCAAGCCCTTGCTCTGCTTTCTTTACCTAGCAGCCCATTTTTTTCTTTATTAAAGAAAGCTTATTTGTTCATTTTAGAAAAGTCAGAAAATACAAGGTAGCCAAAATAGTTTAAAATCACTCATAATCTCACTTGCCAGACATACCCATTGTTAGTATCATTTCGATATACAGCTTTTAAGATACATTTTTGAATATATTTGTAAAGAAATGGGATTATTATATGCAGACTTCTGGTAACCTAATTCAAGATCATCTCAAACTGGTAATAAATATAAATTTACTTAATTCTTCATTATATTCTTAATTAAAAAACTAAAAAAGATTGTCTAAATACTTTTGTAAATTTGGTTACAATGCTGAATACAAATAATTGTGGAAAGGAAAGATATGTTAAAATAATTGTCCCTTCACTATATTTGAGCTTTTAGCTACTGCAGAGACTAGGAAATGGAAGTACAGAGGACTGCGGAGCCTAACCTGGCAAATCCCTTGTTTTAGGTAAAAGGATGTCAAGAAATCCCAACTTATTCTTGATTTTGATAATTAGAAAAATGTAAATTAAAATTTTTTGTTTAATTTACAAGCAAACACCATATGGGGGAAAAAAAACAGGATGAAGCAAATACAATACAAAGGAAAAACTCAAAGACAAAATAATTGACAAAATAATAATTTCTCATGCAAAGTTTTCTTTTTCCTTTCATGTAATTTCCTTTCAGTCTCTCGCAAGTCAGTTAAGTTGATTGGACCATGGTGCCAACCACGGTAAAAGCCAATTTTCTTATTCTAAAGGTATTTCATGTAGGAATGACTCTAGTCAACTGTTTCTAAAAAAAAATGCCATTTCTCCGAAGATCTCTGGTAAAAATGGGGATGGCTGGCAACTCAAAGACATTCATAAATAATTGAACAATAGATTAGAATACACACCTTTTTCATTGTGGGTCAACTGTATTATGTTCCGTATTTTAAAATAGGCACTATTTAATGTGCATTTGTTTGCCAGGCATTAAAAAATATATATGTATGTATTTATATATGTGTATATATTTACACATATATACATACCCACATACATACATATATACATACCTCATCTCTAATCTTTCCAATAATAAGTGCAAGATATGTATTATCCATTTCATTTACTACATAAGGAAGGGAAGGCTCAAAGAGGTTAAGTAACTTGTCTAAGTTTATTTAGCTCATCATATACAGCAGATTATAAACTTGAACCAAGGTCTTCTGATAATAAATTCTGTGCTCCTCTACAAGGTGGTACTTTGGATTAAAGGTCCATATATTTTTCCCCAATCAAAGTATTAAACTATGCCCCAGTGTCATTCTCCCTCCAGGTGCTAATAATTGGAAAACTCAAGTTATTCCAATTTAGTATTCCAACGATTGAAAAAGTTTTGGGGGGTGCTGGCTTGAGCGATGTTAAATAAGTCCTTCTGGCGGCCTTTAAAATGCTGGTTGTGCTGTGAATCATTGGAGGGGAGTGTCATGTACCCAATTTGACAAACTTGACCGTGCAACCATTTTTGTTTCTGATATATCTGGAATTGACTCTCCTGGAATAGTCCTCTGGGGAACCCTGATTTGGGACATTATGTTCCAGTGACCATCATACATTGCACTATAGGATCTAATGTACTGAGTCTTGTAACCTCTTTCCTCCTCATGAATGAAAGACATGGAAGGAAGGAGTGGGGGAAGAGAGAAAGAAGAAAAAAGAAGAGAGGGAGCGTCAACCATAGGCAGGGTCCTCTTCGTGCAGTCATTAGGTTATGTCATCCGAAAAGGTTTCTGTGGTTTTGGAAATTACAACAGCCAAATGATAAAAGCTTTCCTGAGTGAGAGAGTATGTTTTATTTGTCTTTACATCCATGGTGCCTAACACAGAGCCTGTTACCGAGTTGGTTGTTCAATAAATCGATGAGCAGGTGAATGAATGAGTGAACAGAAGTGCAAAGTCTGAGGTCTGAAGTCCTGGGTGAGCTTGGGCATCCCCCTTGATCTCTTTGCTCTGCTTGGGTGAAATGGAGATGAATCCTCTGTTGCAGGGTGTTGTGAGGATAGCAGAGATGGTGAGGTCCCTACCACAGCATCTAGAACAGAGTAGCAGCCCGCTACAGCTCAGTTACCTTCCTTTTCTCTTCCAGGTGAAGATTTTATGCTTTATAAGATACTGGCATCTTATTTTGGAATCCCTGTTTCTTAGAGACATTAAAGGTGAGGTGAACAGATATCTATAGATTACTGTGCTCTTAACATTCAATCATCTTCTGACTATCTCAAGGATTTTTTCCTTCAAATAAGTAGTCTCCATCCCCTCCTGTTAGACTTTTTTTGCACAAGATAATGCGCCGTCTAGACTTACATTCTGAGTGTTGATTGAGGTTCCAGTGTGTACACATTTCTCTTCAACATAAATACGGGGATTGTTTTTTTATAACTGTCACTCAGCTGGTAATCAGCAGGGAAACACTGTGTGATGTTTGGCTAGGAAAGAGGAAAGTTAACATGTAAAAAATAATGGGCCCTTCATTACATGGGGCACCAAAAGAACCCCTTGGGAAGTGACAGGCAGGAAACAGTAGGAGGTGGGGCAAAGTTCATGCACTAGCTTATAACTATCATGATTTCTTTCTAAAAACGAATGGAATCTATGCAGATACTGAGTCTAATGTTTTCATTCTACTATGTTTTTTCTTTCTTTCTCACCTGCCTCTGTTCTCAGCCATGGTCATGTTATGAAGGATTGAAACTTAGCCGGCTTTCCCTTCTGCCATTTGCTTAACATTCTGAAAGAAAGCAGAGAGGAGTGGGCAAGAGAACACCTAGTAATCCTGCAGTGAAAGCAGTGATTTTTTTCCTTTTTCCTCGTCATCTGGTGGAATAATTCTATACACCTTGCATTTGTGTGTGTGTCTGTGTGTGTGTGTGTGTGTGTGATGACACACACAAAAGGAAAATACCTTTCAGAATAGACCAGAGACAGAGTGTCTGATTTCCTAACCTGATAATGCTTACGAATAGAAAGAGGAGAAAGAGAGTTAATTTTAGGTGCTGATTGCAAACACGCTTTGTTGCCTCTGTGGCCTTGCAATCTGAAATACTGCAAGATTGGATTTCTCAAATTTCCTTACACTTCATAGCTGGGTTTTTGAGCTGATGGTATGCTGATGTCTCTGTCACCAGCAACAGCAAAACTACCTCTATGTATATGCTTCTTTCATCTGCACAGATGGATTGCTTTCTTCTAAAAGGCTTTAGCTGCTGCAGGTGGCTATGCTCTCGAGTCAATGTTTTCATTATTTTTCACAGGAGAGGGAGGGTAGGGCCCTTGTCTGAGAACATGTCTGTCCTTTAAGACCTAGTGAACCATGCAGCACATATGTTTAGTATGTTTGGGGATATCTCCAAGTGGTAAGTGCCCAGCTAATTAATTGCTTTCAGAATAAGGGCTGAACTCTCCTCATTCTGTTCTCCATGGTTCTATCAACTGGCCTCCCCTTTCTTATTACCACACCTCTTGTTCCTGCCCAGAGATCTTCCTTTCCTCCAGCACTGCTCGCTGACCTACCTCCCTCATGCGCAAGCTCTGGAAGTCACCAAGTTCAGTGCTGGAGGATGTGAGGGGCTCAGCATATCCCAGCTCCTCTTTAGGGACAAGTGTGGTGGAAAGACTCCTGAGCTGTGAATCAGAGACCCGATTCTTCCATTTATTGGCTCTGTCCTCTGAGCAAACCTTGGAACTAAGACTTCGTTTTCTAATCTGTAAAATGGGGTAGCAATATATGGATATATCGTTTCGTGAGCATGAAAATAATAATAATAATGGCTATGAAAGAACTTTGCACTTGGGAAAGTCCTGGGTTTTTATAGCCATTATGGCTTAAAAGGAAAGATGTCTCTGCTCATATTCTTTTTCCACATCTCACCAAATCTCCCCCTTCCTCTGCCTATAAAATCCTTTCCACCGTCAGGGCCCTTCTTGGTTTTATCTACTTTATAATGGTTTACCTTGGCGCTCTGACCATGCTGGTCTCTCACTGTTCAAATCGCCTCTAACCTTTACTGACAGAAGAATATATTTTAACACTTTAACAAATAAATACAGCTCTGTGTTTGATTTAACTTTTCTGCTTGTAACTCATAATAAATTGATCCTATTTCTGACCAGTGCCAACAGTGCCATATTCAGAAAATACATAAGTTTGACATCTAAAATAAATTAAACATCCATTAGATCTTTCCTATAACCTTTCTACAAACACCGAAGGGCATGACATTGCATGGCAAATACAATGTTTCCCGCTCATCACAGCATCACGGCGACTCAGCTCCCTTTTCCAGACTACATGTGCACCCCAAGCTGGCACCTGCTTCATGCAACCCTTTCTTCCATCCTTCAGGGTCTATTTTTTTTCAGTGAGTAGCTCTCTGATGTTTCTAACGTAGACAAAGTTAGGCTTTGTGGCCATTTGGAGAGAAGGGAATAATTTCAAATCCTTCAGAATGCCTAGTACAAAACTGTACTAAGCATGGGGTAGGTATGCCCTCAATAACTGTTGTATTGAATCCATCCTATAATAACCATGTGGCTATTGTGATGTAGGAGGTCAGGCTGGTGGTGCCACAGTTCTCGGGTCTCCAGATGACTACAGTAGGGCTGGGAATGGCTGTGTCATCGGAGGCTGGAGAAATGTAAGAAACAAGAGTCTCCCTTCCACAACCATCTCTGTGTTTCCAACCTGGCAGCCAGTCAAGGCCTGGTGCCCACTGTGGAGCCAGTGGCCGGTAGGGTGTAGGAATTGGGTCCAGCAGCCTAGACCTGCTGTCTCTTCCTCCTCCTCCTCCTCTTCCTCAGCCAGTCTCCAGTTCAGGCTGCCCCAGTCGGCCAAGTGATTGGGGCTCACGCCAGTTGCTTTTTCTGGGAAGAGGAACCTCCAGAGCATGTCTCCCACAAAGGTGCGTTACTGCCCAGCCAGGCTCTTGGAGTCCCTTACATTTGTATAGAATTCCCAGTTAGCAAGCCAATTTCACATACATTGGTATGATCTGATACTCAAAACAACCATGGAAAGCAGACAGTATAGGGCTCTGAAACCCCTCTTTCCTAGATGAGAGAAGGGAAATAGAAGTACGAGGTTTCCTCTGTCTTTCACCAGCGAAAGACTGTCTTTCTGAAGCCCTCTCTAGTATATTCCTGTCCCAGTTCTTTAACTTAGTTTATCTAGTGCTTAACTTTTCTTTACTAGTTTAATTGATGCTGTGGTCCATATGTCTTCTACCCTTTAGGTTTGTCAGCACAGATCTGCCTTACCTGTATGTTCTCTGGGCAAAATCCTATCAATCTAATCTCAGGGAAGGGAATTCAGAAGAAAATTCTGAATTTATTGTGTAAAATGCTTCCTATTGATGGTGTTGACAACTGCATACCTGTTAGAAGCAGGGTTTGGGAGCACATATGGCAGCCAAAGGAATGAAGATCACTTGGAAAGAGTCTCTTCTTTGACATGTGACCAAATGGAAGGCACACCTGGACTTTTATGAGGGGAGGAAAGGAAAGGGAAATGATTCCCAGGAAAGAAGCAGCTTTAACCAGCTCCACCCAATCCATCTGGGTTACCTCTTAACTGCAAGACCTGCACTGCCTACCTGTGGTTTTGGGAACATCATCTGGTTAAGAGACTCAATCCCGCCCTTTCATAAGTTAACCAAACCTGTCACTGTTTGGGTTCCAGCTGTATTTCACTGTTTTCACTCTTCGGATTGGTGTTTACAGATTTGAACCATGAAAAATGGATTGTTCCTTGAAATCATGGGTCCCAAGCTGGTAAGCTTTGGGCTTTATTTAACCCACAGATGTGTTTTATTTAGCTCATTCAAAATTAAAAAAAAAAAAAGTAAAGAAAGGAGTTAGTTTCCAACATTTACAGATTGTGACATTTCAGGTAAAATTGTATTTTTGGCCTCTTTAGAAAATTACTTTGTCTGGGGCCTTTGGGGTTGAACAATTACATGTCAGTGCTTGGTCAGAACCAATGAGGGGCTCTGGGCAGTTGTTTGCCACAGTCCTGCAGGGCTGCCTCCCTCATCTACGGGGCTTGCTGGGCCCCTGGGCACTTTAGTTTCCTACCCATCCCCTAAAAGTCACTCTGCCCCGAAACTCTTTTGTTTGAGTTTGGCGTCAGGCAACAGAGAGACATAATTTGAAGCTGAGGGACTGAGAGGAGGAACAAGAGGAAGGGTTGGCCAGGAAATCTCTTTAGGTTTCACTTAACTCTTCTTTTTCCATTCCTACTCTCCTCTCTCGTAGGTAACTTAATTCAGACCAGAATATTACAATGCAGGGATTGGAGGCAAGCCAGGTTTGTCCTGGGAACGATAGGTTATGACAGTGGTTCTCCGTGCTGGTTGCACACTAAATTCTATACAGACGTTTAGAACATGCCGCTGCCTGGGCTCCACCCCAGACCAATTGAATCAGAGTCTCTGAGAGTGGGCCCTGGACATCAGTAATTTTTAAAGCTCCGTAAGTGCATTGAGAGTTGAGAACTCTTGGGTTAGGCCTTTGAGGAGGTTTATAGAGTCTTTCAGGTCTTTGAACTTAAGAATGCTCTTTATCATCATGCCAGGAAGACGAAGAGATGCTTCTTAGATAATGAACATCATAAGTATCTACGTGCATCCATGCATTCTCCTCATTACTCTACTCTTCCTTCCCGGAGTTCTCTGGGAAGATTGAGGACAGATTTCTTCTCCATCAATGTAAGAGGTCAAGTCCAACATTTAATCTCCTTCCACAGTGGAGCTGGTACACGTAGCAACAAATGTCATTTGTTTTCACTATCTACCGGCCAAATGCTCCATTCAAGTTCATGAAACTTTTTCAAAGCACTAAGAATTCTTTAACTCACACACGAAACTGCCAGTGGAATAATAATAAGAATATGTTATCTCCCTCCCCAACCCTAAATAGAGCAAAACAAAACATTCTTTTTTAGCTTCAAAACAGATCCCAGCAATACAGACTGGGAAATTTTACAGCTATTTGTAGGGAAGTAGGATTAGCAAACAGGCTTGTCTTTCTGGCGCTAATTCTAGCTGGTTTTCAAATGCTACTTTTCCCTACACAGGTCAGAGCCACGTGTGTGAGTAATTTCTCAGTAAAATGAATAACTGATAATTATTCAGTTATTATCTGAACTGTAGCTAATGGGTACCTCCTGCAAGGGTAGATGGTTTACCTCAGAGGTTCCTAATCCTGGCTGATCATTCTGTTTCCTCAGACACTTAAGAAAAAGATAGGTACTCTGGGCCCCACCTCAGACATACTGCATCAAAATTTCTGAGAGCATGGGACCTGAGCATCTGTGTTTTAAAAAGAATCACCTCTGCTCATCTCTAGTACATCTTCTCATATAATTGGTAGCAGGATTGTAAATTGGAAGAACCTTGTTTTAGAGGCCAATTTAATTCCATCTATCAAGATGTAAAATACACTTCCCTTTGAACCAGCAATTCTCCTTCATCCTTTGGATGTATTTGCACAAGTATCAAATATATATGCAAATCTGCAACAGCAAAAAACTGGAAACAACCTCAACATTTATTAAAGTGGAGTTGGTTAAATAAATGAAAATATATCTGCACAAATACTACATAGTTGTTAAGAATAAGTTAGATCACTGTGTGTTGATATGGAAAAATATGCATGTATATTTAAAGTAAAAAAAGTTGCAGAATAATTTGATTACTTTGATTCCATGTGTGAGTGTGTATGTATATCGGTGTGTGTGTGTGTGTGTATATATGCACACATACATATACATATTCAGACATACAGATGTACACATGCATGTACACATTCATATACATCTCTATGTCTATTTAGTTAGTTTCTGGAAGGACATACTATTAACCATTTGAATTTATTTACTTTGAGTGTATCTCCTATGCCTTTCAGTATTGATCAGACATGTATAAGAACCAATGGTTGAGCTGCCGAAGTTGGATTCTTAGGCCAAGCCCGTGATCCTTGGCACCTCCTGGGAGATAGTCTGTGACTGTCCATTGTTAACTGAAGAGAGAGCAACCTCTCTGGTCCTGTTAAGGTAGCAACTGGATTGGTCTGGGGATCACTGTGAATGATGGGTGACAATTTGTCAGGTGACAATTCCTGACAGTTTCTTCTCCTTTGTTTCATGGGTGAATCAAATTCAGAAATAAGTTTTCAGAATCAAAGAGGTGATCATGTTCTCCTAATAGAAATAATATTTAAATGAATTTGACCCTTGAATCTTATTTCATAGGATTTATTAACAGAGCTTCTTTTTTCTTTTAGTCAATGTAAGGAGGAGCTTTATGATGATGATAATTCATCTGAGTCCCTTGTTTAATTTCAGGAAAGCAGGGGGTATGGGAAGGTCCTTGTTCTTGTTGGTATGTAGGATATCAGTGGATGGGGCACAAACATAGTTTCTCATTGAAATGAAAGGGCTTTCCTTGATCCTGCTACTTACTTTTTCCTTCCTTTCTTCATTTCCAGTTGACTGGACACCAAATGCAAGGGACATGAAAAAAGGAAGTGAAAAAACATTTAACTACTTGGCATTGTGCTTCATATATTGATAAATTGTTTTATCACTTCCCTGAATAATGCTGCAAAAAGATATTATTCTCCTTTCACAAGTGAGAAAACATACTGAGAGGATTTTGTGTTGCCCAAGGTCTCATCCAGTTAACAAATATTGGAACTGGTATTGGGCCTCCATAGCCTAGATCTCTTCCACTGCCTCTACCAAGCAAACTCCAAACTAATAATGTTTATAATAATATTTTCTTGGGTAGTAAAACAACCCAGGGAGTCACTTTATCAAGATTGGAAAACGCTGGTAACATCCCAAAATGCTAACGTTTTTGCAGTTGAATTCCCAAATAATCCTTTTTGTATAGATCTTTCTTACATTATATGAAATGGTAGCAGAATAATATTTTATTTTCCCCAATGCATTTTTTTAAAATTTATTTATTTATTTATTTATTTTTGGCTGTGTTGGGTCTTCGTTTCTGTGCGAGGGCTTTCTCTAGTTGCGGCGAGCAGGGGCCACTCTTCATCATGGTGCGTGGGCCTCTCACTATCGCGGCCTCTCTTATTGTGGAGTACAGGCTCCAGATGCGCAGGCTCAGTAGTTGCAGCTCACGGGCCTAGTTGCTCCGTGGCATGTGGGATGTTCCCAGACCAGGGCTCGAACCTGTGTCCCCTGCATTGGCAGGCAGATTCTCAACCACTGTGCCACCAGGGAAGCCCTTCCCCAATGCATTTTATCCCTATGACCCTTTTCCAGTTCAGCCATGTGGACTGCAAGTATTGATTGCTTAGGGAAGGACTATTATGGTTGCAATAATAAAATCTATATTAGTTTTCTAGAGCTGCCATAACAAAGTATCCCAGGCTGAATGGCTTAATTAACAGTTTTGTTTTCTTATGGTTCTGGAGGCTGGAAGTCCAAGATCAGAGTGTTGCAGGATTGGTTCCTTTTGAGGGCTGTGAGAGAGACTCTGTTCCAGGCCTCATGCCTCACTTCTGGTGGTTGGCTGGCAATCTTTGACCTTCCCTGGCTTGTAGATGCATCATCTTCACATGGCATTCTTCCTGTGTTTGTGCTTCTGTGTTCAAATTCCCTCTTTTTATGGGGATACCTTCATATTGCATTAGGGGCCCACCCACTCCAGTATGACCTCATCTTAACCAATTACATCTCCAACAACCCTGTTTACAAATAAGATCATGTTCTGAGGTTTGGGGGTTAAGATTTCAACATACGAAGTTTGGGGGGAACACAATTCAACCCATAGCACAGTCCCTGACATGTTTGGGGGATTTGAGGGCTGAGGAGACCTGTGCCTCATTTTTCCTGTAGATGCTAAGACCTCAAAGTAGAAATGACCAGGTGGTGGATCCATACAGAGAAGCCTCAGCTTACAGGGGCGAGAGCAGCAGAATGGTCCTGTGTGGCTGAGCTGGACCTGGAAGAGACATGGCCTTCCAGGGCCCATGATGTTTCTGAAACCCCATGATTGTGCTGGAGCCGCAGGCTGCATTCACGTACTGAGAAGATGCCCCTAGACTCAAACCAAGATCCAAACTAGAAGAGTCTTTTTGGACAGGAAGGAGAAAGAAGGGAGCTGCTGTCTGCATGGAGCATGGAGGAAGGAAAGTGACATCAGTTGTTGTCTGACTGTGGAGAACACTCAACCCTTCTCTCCTCCCTCCACAGGAGGAGTTGTGTCTGGAGTGTGAGCTTGAGGGAACCCAGCTCGGCTCGCTCCAGGCCAGATGGGAATGAAGCCCAGAACTATTTATGCCATCAGCACTTAAAGAGAAAAAACCCTAGGAGGGCAGGGGCAGCTGGGCCAACCTGAGGCTCTGGGGTGTGGTGTTCTCAGACAACCCCAGAGGGAAAATGGGGACCTTCCCGGGTGGCTGTTTAGTGAAACAAATTGATCGGCCTATTAGCAAACAGTTCACTGCACGTTGGGGAAAAGCAAATGCGAACTGTTTTCCTCCCCATTGCAGTTTATGGGTCGAAACTCTTTCATCATAAAATGCCATGAGACACTAGAAGCCAGGTAGATCACTGAGTTCTTCAAATAAAAGCAGACTTTCCTAAACATTGGCAACGATTTCCTTCGTAAATAGGTTTAACCTTAGACCTTCTGTCATCTTGCACTTTTACACAGGAAATTAATTTTCTCCATCCTCTTGGTGTTTGAGGGGAGAGGGAAAAAGTTGAAAAAGTCTCTGGGATTTCAAAAAGCTGCCATATAAACTTTAAAATTAAACAGACGTTATGTGAATCACATGTAAATTGGAGCCATGGGAACCTGGGTTGTAAACTGAATGGGATGTTCTGAAACAGGAGAAGTGGATATTTTGGCAATTATTGGGGGCTGCGTGGATCAAAAATACCAAATGGAGATGGATCTTTGTGTCTCAGCAAGAGTTAGAGAATATTCCAAGCCATAAATCCTTTCCAGGAGATTCTAAACTTCCTGAGGGCAGAGGCCATGTCTTGCTCCACTTTCTAGTCTCAGCACCTAGCAAGTGCCTGGCACACAGCAGGCACCCAGACCATTTACTGAACTTGATCCTCTGGGAGCAAGTGCACAGTCATAGTAGGTAACATTTAAGTGCTGAGATCCTTGTAGCTGACCTCAGTTTCATTCTTTACTGTTTTAGTCTAGATTTTCCCAAAAGCAGAGCCTGAGGCAAGGACTTGGGTGTAGGTAGTATATTTTGGAGGTGATCCCAAGAAGCGGAAATGAGGGAGAGGTGACGAGATGGGAAAGGAGCAAAAGAAAACATTACAGAGAATTATAGAGGCCTCTGCTATACGCAGTTGGGAGGATTTATTTTACAGGAACTCTTTTGAAAGGTACAGAATGCCCCCCAGGATTGTCCATCCCAAGGACAGAGGTTGGTCCAGCATCATCATGGGGTTTCAGGACACATCATGGGTCCTCTTTATCCAGTGTATCTGGTCCCTCATGTCTGCAGAAGTTTTCAAAGCAGAATGGCAGAGACAGGCACCTACCATGCACTTGAAGGGGGGGACACTCTTATGATTTACCATGGGGGCGGCTGGAGTTGGAGGTGGGTCAAGAGGGTGTGATGTGGGACACCAAGAACAGTTTTTCCACCTACTGTAACAACTCACCTTCCTCCTCCTTTGAGTTATTTGATCTGTCCCAGATACTGTGTATGGATGCCGTTGAACACTTTTTAAATAGAAACAGATTTATCCTTTATTTGAAATGATTAGCTTTGCTATTTAGAGTCACAGAGCAGGAGACTAAGGCTATCAGAAAATCTCTGGGCATGTTCAGTCTCCATAGTCCTTAGGTACCTGCCACACCCTTCGTGGGGAGAGATTACTGGAGGGTCTTTCCATCCCAAGTTGGGGCCACTTGACCTTGTCACTCTATGTTTCTCACCACTTCCTGCAGTAAGCATTGGCCCTGCCACACCAATCTCTGCCTCTATCTTTGCTGATTTGAGTTATTCATCAATCAATTCACTGAAAAGCTGTCTTTCTGTTTTTACACCCCTTTCTAGCTGTTATGGGTTGAATTGTGTCTTGCCCCCTCTGCCTCGCAAATTCATGTTTTGAAGCCTAACCCCCAATACTTCAGAATGTGATTTTATTTGTAAATGGAGTTGTTGCAGATGTAATTAGTTAAGATGAGGTCATACTGGAGTAGGGTGGGCTCCTAATCCACTAGGAATTGTGCCCTAGAAAGGGGGAAATGTGAAACCAGAGACAGACAGGTATAGAGGGAAGACATGTGAAGAGGTGCATGGAGAAGACAGCCATCTACAAGGCAAGGAGAGAGTCCTGGAACAGATCCTTCCTCATATCCCTCAGAAAAACCAACCCTGCCAGCAACTTGATCTCATACTTTAGCCTCCAAAATTGTGAGACAATACATTTCTGTGTTTTGGCTACCCAGTGAGTGGTACTTTGTTATGGCAGCCCTAGCAAGTGAATACATTTTCAGCTCAAAGCATTCATCTCTTGGACTTCCCTGGTGGTCCAGTGGTTAAGACTCCACCCTTCCACTGCAGGGGGTACATGTTCGATCCGTGGTCAGGGAACTAAGATCCCACGTGCTGCGTGGTGCAACCAAAAAATGAAAACAAAAACTAAAGCGTTCATCTTCCATGAATTTCAGTGGATTATAAAGACCCCTGGACCAGGAGTTAGAAACTCTGGGTCTAGTCCTGGTACCTATCACTAAGAAATTATATAAAGGTAAGTAAGTGTCTTAACCTCTTTGGGTCTCTTTCTTTATAGTGCAAAATAAGAATAATAACCATTCTGCCCCTATTTCCTCAGAGTGGGGCTGTGAGGATCAAATGTGATCCTCACATGTGTGAGAAAGGGTTTGTAGTCTAGAAGGCAGTATGCTAATGCACAAAGGGGGTGTAAAAAAGAGGTGTGTGTTGAATCCTGATCTGGAAGTCAGTGTGACCTCGGAACAGTTGTTTATTTCCTTTGAGACTCAGTCCTGTCTTCGGTAAATTGAGCTGATTTTAAGGCACCCTCCCAGCTCTCGAGCTCCAGGATTACATGATATTATTATTAGTCATTTATTGATTCAACAACATCAGTTGTCTGTTCCATGCCAGGCTCTGGACAAGGCACAAGGGAAACAAGTGTGAGTAACTTCAGCCCTGGTCTTCCAGGAGCTTTGTTCCTCCAAAATTTTCCATCTTGGTAAATCTTACAGTGGCTGTCTCCACCCTTTGATGGCATATTTTTGTCAGCCTTAGAAAAACAAAAGTCTGGAGAAAGGTAAAGATGGGAGCAGGAAAGGATGGTTTTAGAAAGAGACTATTTCCAAAGCCATGTTGTTTTGTCAACAGTTGAGGAAGAGGTTGGCTGTGGATTCCCTTTACATAGGCCAACAGTGACATTAAAATTTCATCTTCCCAAATGTCCTAGTTTAGCCTGGCTTCATTTTGTTGGCGTACCTCTGGGTTTACTAACAACATGCAGCTGTTTAAGGTGTGGGGAAAGCACATCCTTTCCTTGAATTATTCCTGATGACTAGTATTTGTGTTGTAAATTGTGTTACCATCTCCTCTTTAGTTTGTGTTTTATTTTTGTTGTATTTTGCACCATGGACACTCCATTTACAACAGACATAAGCTGTCTGCCCTCATCTCATCTAGGCATACCTCTCTGCATGTCTGTCCTGTGTCCAAATCTCAGTGGCTGGACAGTAGTCTGAGTCTAGACACTGGACTTGAGGTATTTAACAAAAATATTTTTAGAATGCCTGTACTTGGCTCTCTGCGTGTAGCTGGGAATACAGCAGTGACAAGTAAAGGAAGCTATTGTGTTCCTTGGAGTTTCCATTCTGCTGGGAAATAAGTAGATAAAGAAACAAAGATATAAAAAAGAAAACTGAGATAAGTTCAGATTATGAGTGCCAGGGCAATGTGCTAGAGAATGACAGGGGTGGGCAGGGAACATTGAATGGTATGGGCAAAGAAGTCCTCTTTGAGAGGTAATATTTGAGCAGATACTTGAATGAGGAGGACGAGACATGGGGGAGATTTTGGGGGTGAAATATCTTCCAAGCAGAGGTTTTAAATGTAAAGACCTCAAGGAGGGGAATTTAGTATGTTGAGGGAATCATAAGAGGGCGGGGATAGATTGTATAAGCAACTAGAATACTGATATTATTCCTGAGAGTACCCGCCCCCCCCCCCCATTTGTCTGCTTCCCTTTTGTTTGAATGATTTCTTTGGACCAATTCTTCACCTTGCCTGCCTGTCTCTGTTTCATAGATTTTCCACATTGTTTATAAACTTGGATCCCTTGAGAATTGCATTTATTAAGTCTGAAGCTAAGGGGAAGGGCTTTTGGGATCGTTTTACTTAGGTAAATGGGGGAAGGTTGAATGGAGTAGACGAAGGTAGCTAATATGTATCTCAGGCAGGAGTCATTTAATTATAAAAAAGATGAGCCTATCTGAATTAGCCTGGGAAAGGCGGGATTGATTGTGAGAATGTAAGGGATGCTCATGGAACCCAGTGGCAGGGGTACAGCTGGGCCTCATTGTCTTAGGCAGCTCCTGTCTCCCTTGCTCTCTTTCTGGGGTATTTCTCCCATGTCTACTTTTCTGCATGCCTGCTCCATTCTGCTTTCTGCAGCATCTTCCTCTGCAAGGTTCTTACTTACTTTTCTCCCATAACTTTGGGCTGTACTTGACTTAAGGATGGTTTTGTGGTAGGCAGGCAGTTTGACCTTTCATGTCCAGTGCTATAGACTTTGTAGGCAACTACAGATTCCTACAACAATGACTCTGCTTGGTTCAATCCATCTTTGGTCAGTTCAGATATAGCTGGTATGGGAAGTATTTTCTTGGTTCATAGAAGTGCCCCCCTTTGGTGGAACAGTTTCTCTAATGAAAAGGTATCGGTGGGAATAGAATCAAGACCATCTTTAGAAGTTACAGGTAGAATTTGCTTGGGATAGGAGGATTTACACCAAAGGAGGAAATGTGATCTGGAGAGAAAACTAAAGCACAGAAGGAATAGATTAGGCATTGAAGGAATAAGTATGGTGGCCATAAATACATAGGTTTAGGTTTATCTGATATTTTTTATAACATACTCATGTGTGCACACACATACATACACTCCATCTCCTTCCACAAATGATGTGACACAACTTACAGAAAACATTTAAAATTAAAATTCAGAGCTAGTTTAAGCTACTTCATTCTGCTTTATTGTCAACCTTCTTTCTATAAGTAGAGTATGGCTTAATTTTTACATATGATTCTTCCGTAATCAAGATTTCATTGTTTAGGACTGCTATGGTGCACAACAAACCCCATTTAAAAAAAAAATTTCCTTGGCACACAGAAAAACTAAATGTCCCAACCTTCTCTGCAGGTAGGTGGGTCCATGTAAGTAGGTTGTGGTCAATGGTGTATGAGCATAATTCCATCCCTGGCCCCTGAAATCTTCCCACCCAATCTCCATGCTCTGTCATTCTTCACTTGTCTACCACTTTGATCCCAAGGATCAAGTAGAAAACCTCAAATCCCTAGAAGCTGGTTCAGCCACGGGATGGAAAAATCCTAGGTTCCTGAATGGTTCCGTGGAGCAGAGACCCTCTGTCTCAGAGACTCCCATTTAGATAATGAAATAAATGACAAACAGGTAATGCCACTGAGTTTTTAATGTTAATTATTATGCTGTCAGTTTTATCCTTGCCAGTGTTTTAGGCATATTCTCTTCTGGACTTTCTGCCTTCTCATTTAATGTGTGGCAAAGATGGTATTGTATTTTAATATAAAACAAATAAATCCATAAGATAGAATGATAAGGTTATGGTAGAGTAAAAAGTAACAGCAAAGAGGATATATAAATTTGACACTAAAGAAATTCTTTTGAAAGTAAATTATCCAGTAATGTGCCTGGATATTTAATCTTCGGGGAGGGAATATAATTCATTTAGTGATTTATTTTTTGACTACAGATGTTGTTTGCTTTACACAAGAATGTTTGAATTTCATCAGTCTTAAGTTCATCCAGAATGCCAGCTACAGAACACCCTTTTATTTGCTGCTGTAGTGCAGGAAGAAATGTTCTTAAGGGAAAGAAATCCTTTTCTCTTACAAACAATTAGCTTTTAGTAATGGAAATGTAAATAGAAGCACAATTCATTAATGTTTAAATTTTTTTCCTTGCCACACATATAGCTGACATAATACAGATGATATATGCAACTACACACACACACACACACACACACACACACACACCCACCCACCCACCCACCCACCCCTATGCTAACACACCTCACATGTTGGTAATGGTGTATGATTTGTTTTATTTTGCTGCTTTGGAGTTTCTAACAGTCTTGTACTAACCTGTTTGTTTTTTTTGCCATTAATTCTGAGTTTGTAAGTTATAGAATTCTCTAAAAGTTGTAGGAAAAGCACTGGACCAGAGTCAATGATTCTGGTCTCACCTCTGGCACTACTTGGTCTGTGACCCTAGAGGTTACCTCATCTCTTTGGATCTTTATTTGTTTAACTATAAGTTGAAATTGGACTAAGAAAATGGACTTTGGAGTCAGATGGATCTGGGTGCCTTTGGGCAAGTTCTTCAGCCTCTCAGATCCTCCACGGAGATGATACTTTCTCCCTCTCAAGGTCAAGGTGAGCATTAATGGGACATATCTCAAGGCCTGGTTCACAGCGGGCATTGAATTACTTGCTTCCCTTGCCTTGTCTTCTGGTTATTGGAGACCTCCACTTTCTCCTCAGAAGAGCAGCAAATATGGGAATCCACTTTTCCTTATCTTGTTGGAGGTCAAGTTATTGTAGCTTTTACTAGGCAGAACTAGGCTTCTGTCCGAGTCTCTTGGTGATCAAAGAAAATATGCCTAGAAAAGGAGAGTGTTGGAGACATCACCTTCCACACATACTCACTGTGAACACCTATTCCAGGTGATTACCCAGTCCTATGCAAAAGCGCGCGCACACACACATACACAGTTTGAACGCAGTCTCCGTGGGATTCAGTCAGCCCTTACCTGTGCCTTTCTCACTCTTGAATAATATCCATAGGTGATTGGAGGATGAGAGAAGAGGTGGGGCGAGGAGCGGACGTCTTGTATCTGCTGCATGGTGCTCTGATACTGTCAGAGTCGATCTATAAGGAAGTCATCAAAGTGAAATGATCAAGAAATGTCTTTATAATCCACAGCTTATAATCTCTTTTTAGAATATTGGTCTTTCTCAGTAACTTTTAAAAGGTCGTAAAAGCAAAAACACCACTGTCTCCTTTAGCAGAACTTTTGTTAGTGTGATTGAGCAGTGTCCCAAGTGACGTGTGAGCTGAGCAAGGTGAGAAATACTTTCCTGCATCATTTACCTTCCGGAAAAGGAGAAGGTGCAGACTGCCCGGTCACTGTCCTTACTATCATCATATGAACAGAGACCTAGTCTAGAAGCGGGAAACCTCATTCTTGTCCTGGCTTTGCTGCTGACAAGCTTGTAGAATTCAGCTAGTATTTTAATTTTCCAGGCCTCAGTTTCTGTATTTTTAAAATGAGGGAGTTGGACCACACCAATCTTTAAGATCTTTAGTTCTAGTACTATATATGATTTGAGCACAAGATTTTTTGGAAGTATGTTCTAATACATGAGTCTCCAAATTCACTGATTTTCATGTTACCTCACTCCATACTTTTGCCTTTGTCTATACATTACCAAGACTAGACAATTATTTGCTCATTATTTTTATTTCAGTAACTGTTAAAACGTATTCTCTTTCTCAGCAGTAATATTCATGAACTTATAGACTTGCTCACACACATACACACAGTCCCCAACTATTAACATTTTTTTTGTGTGTTCTTCCATGAAATAACACATTTTGGGAAATGCTGTTACAGTAATTTTTTGAGAGAGATTAATATACAACTACTCAAAATTTAATTTTTCTATCTCGAATAGCTTATCTGGTAGGAATCATAGGTTGATGTGCCAATATTTATGCTGGTCCATAGGCTTTTTCCCATTACCGTCGCCCCCCAAATCTGAAGTGTATCATTGTTTTTGGTCTATCAAACTTTGAGAAATGGCAACTTTGCTCTTTCCAGTAACACCTGTTGATCTATACCTAGAATCCAGTGCAACATATTGTATTATGGATTGTAAGATCAGAAGAACAGAGAAAGGGGCAAAAGGAGAGTTAGAAAAGTCATTCAGATCAACTTGTGGGTAATAGAACTTTGCTTTTTTTTTTTTTTTTTAATCTAAGAAAGTGTTAGATCCTATAACAAGACATCACGTACATCCTATCTCTTCCATATTTCTATATTTTGGCATTTGAGCTGAGTTGCTACACACCTCTGCTAAGCCCTCTTTTAGATATTTAAAATGTCTAACGTGCTTACATTTATTTAATTAATCTTCAAAGATGAATTCCTTGCATGTCTTGGTTTTGAAAGAGTTCCACAAGAATTGGAATTTATGAAACACACAGCAAGTTTAACCTAGCCTTCATTTTGAAATCACCTGATATCAATTAGCATTCCTCCAGTTTGGGGCTGATTTATGATGCCCTTGTAAGGCCCTGAAAATATGAAAGCAGAGAAGCAGTATTTCAAAATGCAGCATAAAATCAACAATAAAATGTATATTTATAACCTGAAAAGTATGATTTCATCTTGGAGAATTACCAACCCAATAGCAGTAATAAGCATGATTTTCATTGTACCATATTGTACTTATTAAGCACTTCAGGGGACTTGTAAATAAATCAAATTGTGGGATCAGTTTTGGATATCTGAACATATTTTTAAATATTGTAAAAATGTGGAAAAGTATCACAACTGGTTATCATTTGTTCCTGTTTTCCAAAAGGGTTTTAATCATAAACTCATTCTTACATCCTCCTACAAGCTGGACTGAGGCTGGAATGGCCTGTAAAATGACATACTTTTAATAAATGCAGATTTAATATGGTCATGAGATAAGATTAGACCCTTCAAAAACCATTCAAATACCACATATTCTGATTTATGTTTACAAAAGTCAGGGAGAGCTAGGTGGTTTAGAGGATGCAGTATTATCAGAGAATTTAGGGTGATATATATGCCTGCTTTTGATTTAAGATTTTAATAAAAAAATTCAGTATGGGAAGTTAAGGCACTGAATTGAACTGCCTCAACTTGCTCTTGTTCGCATTATATTGGCCTCCACAAGTCAAGTCAATTCAATCCAACAAACATTTATTGACAGTGTATGATGTGTCGGACACTGTGATAGGTATGGGGGCTACAGTGTCAAGAGATTGTAGTCCGGGAGAGTTTTTCCTGGCATACCGATCATTGTGAGAGAGCTGAAGTTCCAGGCTGACCACAGAGCATGGCCTTCCCCAGTTTGGTTAGCATTCTGAATTTAGATCAATGATCATGGAGTCCAATGGGACAGGGATGCATGAGTTGGCCTTGGTCTGTAGAGGTCAGTGTCCCTGGCGAGTCATTTTAGTGCTGCCCTAGGTTAAATTTCAAGCAGCAGCTGGGTTAACTAGGAGAGTCTCAAGTAGCCTCAGATAGATGGTTCATCTGATGAGAGGGATGGTGATGAGGACATCTTCAAGGAGTTTTACGATCGGGACAAAGAAACAAGATAAAAAACTCCCCATTTTATTGACATTCCTTTTTACAGGGCTGTGAGTTACAGGTTCTGTAACTAAAGGCAGAACAAACAAACCACTTTGTTTCTGATGTACACATGGCAGGGTGTGAAGTTCCCTACAGGTTTCCCAAAGGAAATGATAAACCTGAAAGAACCCCAAAGAATTGGCAGGTGAATCCTCCATTGTGGCGCTCTGGAGGGTGATGACATTGAATGTCAGCACTGAGATGGGTTCATCTCCAAGCTTCTCAGTTACTTGCTGATGTTGGGTCTCCAGTTCAATGATGGGAAAAACCATAGGCTTTGATGATCAGAATAGCATATTAGGAATCCAGGCTCTGCTCGGGCTAATCTGGCCCTGCCCTGTATCACTCCAATTTAGGAGATTCGAAGACTCTGTTTTATAAGCCCTTGGGTTCTTGGCTTCAAAATAGCTGACCCATAGCCTCTACAAGCCACTCTTAACATCACTTAGTGATGCAGTTATGGAAGTAGCTTTTATCCCATTCTTTTGTTTCTTCAGAGAAGGGGAAAAATTCTGGGAGGTGATGGGGGAACAAAGGAAACCAAGTGAAAGTTCATGGAGGTTTTTATTCCCTAAGATTTATTATTTATTTATTTATTTATTTATTTTATTTTTGGCTGCATTGGGTCTTAGTTGTGGCACGTGCGATCTTTGTTGCGGCATGTGGGATCTTTCACTGGGGCTCACAGGCTTCTCTCTAGTTGTGGCGTGCGGGTTTTCTCTTCTCTAGTTGTGGCGTGCAGGCTCCAGGGCATGTGGGCTCTGTAGTTGTGGTGCGTGGGTTCCAGAGCACGTGGGCTCTGTAGTTTGCGGCAGGCAGGCTCTAGTTGAGGCGCACAAGCTCAGTAGTTGTGGCACGTGGGCCTAGTTGTCCCACGGCATGCGGGATCTTAGTTCCCTGACCAGGGATCAAACCCACGTCCCCTGCACTGCAAGGCGGATTCTTTACCACTGGACCACCAGGGAAGTCCCTTCATGGAGGTTATTTAAAATGTTTTCTATTTGTTTTCCTGTGGGTTGTGTTTTCAGTTCCTAATTTGCCTGGATACCTAATTCCGGTTCTAAGCAATGAAATGTTGTGATAGTTTTGGAAATAAATTAAAAAATCAAATTACCTCTCACATTTAACTATTGTATTCTCCCTTGTAACATACATGGTGGAATTATCTTGCCAGAGAGGTGCAGACCACAGACAGGAGCCAAATTCCAACTGCACAGGCTAATAAAAGCAACCAATGGTACAGATAATTTCAATAAGCAGATACTTCAAATATCATTTGCATTTGTGAATAATAATAATGATAGTGGCCATCATTTGTTCTGTACTTACTTTGTGGGGAAATGCTGCATTAGGTATTTTACATAATATCCTTATTTTGTTTAAGCCTCGGAATATTCCTGTGATTTAGCTATTATTGCATCAGTATCCTTGAAAGATAACTGAAACTTAGAGAAGCTATCAAGTTGAAGCAGAGATCTAAATCTAGCCATTTTTCATTCCAGAGCCCATACATTTTTATAATTACACTCTATTGATTACGTTGGGAGGATATGTCAAGCTTTTCTGATGTAATTTTCATGTTTTATGAGATTGGAATTATGCTTCTCAGCAAAACCCCTTGATGGGCCATTTGGATCCTGGAGGAATAGCCCTTCATGGAATGTTTTCCAAACTGAGGGTATTATAGACTGAATGCATCCCCTTAAGTTCATATGTTGAAGTCCATATGGGATGGACTCCAATGGGATGGTATTTGGAGGTGGGGCCTTTGAGAGATGATTAGGTTTAGATGGGGTCATAATGGTGAGGCCCCCAGGATGGAATTAGTGTCCTTATAAGAAGAGGAAGAGAGCCTGGAGGTCTCTCTCTGTCTCTGCCATGTGAGGATGCAGAAAGAAGACAGTCACCTACAAGCCAGGAAGAAGGCCCTTACTGGGGAAATGTACCAGCTGGCATCTTGCTCTTGGACTTCCCAACTTCTGGAATTGTGAGAAATAAATTACTGTTGTTTAAGCCACGCAGTTTATGGTAATTTGTTATGGCAGCCTGAGCTGACTAAGACAGTGGGTTTTAAGTGATTAAATCCTGAAATCAATTATTAGTATATTGTGACCAGTAATTTTTTCAAAAGGAAATAGAGGAGAATAGAAAATATCAGAGTACATAGTAGTAACTATTGGTCCATGAAACTTTTGGGAATATACATATATATATATATATATATATATATATATATATATATATATATATATATATTCTCTCTCATACAAACATATAATTTAATTTTGGTATATAGATGTATATATATCATATGTGTGTGAATGTGTGTGTGTGTGTGTGTGTTCACAATATAAAATGTATTTTTTATTATGGATTTCAGTCAGGAAGTTTGAGAACCGCTGCCTTAGGATACAGGTAGGTTGAAGAAGTCGTTGGATTAAGAGAGAGCTAGCTCATTCTGTGTAAGAAATGAAAAGGCGTTTGGGGATGTTTGTGGGGTTAAGCTAGGGAGAAGTGAAAAGGAATTAAAAAAAAAAAAAAAGCAAAGGGGTTCCAGAAGCATGGCAAGAGGCCCCTGAGTGGGGAAAAAAAATGAGTACAATTTCCCATGAGAAGGAAGTGGTTGAGGTACTTTTAATAATAGGAATGTCTAAATCTTAACGTTTACATTGTTTACTGTGCAGTTTTGCACTGCACATTATTTTACCTTCACCCTCTCTCCTTTGCTAGAAATCTTCCGTAGAGTCTTTTAAGTATACAGCCTGGAGCCAGTGGTGAGGCCAGGTATAAAGTGAGGTATCCAGCAAAACCCAGTACAGAATGAGAGAACTGAGCAGAAGCAGAAACTTGGGGCCTGAGGTGACTTGGGGTTAATGGGAGGAATGCTGGGTTTTCTACTGTGTTCTAGGAATGAGGGTTGAGGTCAACTTACATCCAGAAGAATAATGTGCCTCTAGAAAGGTGGTGACTTGGAGACATCTAAGAAGTTGACATTAGGATCCTGTGTGTTTCCCCCATCCACTCATGCCTCTTCTTCTCTCCTGCCATGCCAGTGGGTATCAGAAAAGAGTAGGCAAGAAGGACGGGAGAATATAAGATCTGAAAGACAGATATAGTTACTCAGACTCCGTCTTGGACACTGAGAGCAGAGTGTGTGTATATCTACTTTTGCACGGGGCCAGGTGCTCACATGGTACCAAGAATTATAGCATATGTGATATGTGGTCTGTGGTATCTCCAACACAGTTCTTTTCTAGGGAGATTTGATTTTGATTGGGTGGCAGTTTGGAATAGTGAAAAAGCACATTGATCTGGCTTCCAGAGGTATGGATTCTCATGTGCTTTTATTGTGTTTCCACGGTGAGTTTTTGAGCAACCTATCACTTTGGCTTTCTTCTTGTAAAAGGGAGAGGAGGAATGTCATTTTCCTCTGGTCTCTAGCAATTCTAATGTTTGTCCTAGACCAGTGGTGTTTGGCATGAGTCCTTGGAGGCTACATGGAGTCCCTTGAGCAGCTTTTAGATGGCCTGGGGGAAGGATCCCCCCATAGCTTCACCAAGAGCAACCCTGCATTTCTGCTCTATGTATTGAGTTTTTTTGGTAAAAAACAAACAAAAAACTAAAATGTGTGAAAAACTGCTGTCCTAAACAATCCACAAGGGAAGCTGTTTACCTTTCAATGACTAAAAGGGACTGAAATCTGGAATCAATAGGAAAAGAAGCCATTGAAAAATATTTTCCATGGAAAAGTTTCAAAGCAACAAAAGGATATGAAAAAGACCTGACAGTCCTTTTTATGGCAGGTGGAGAGCAACATTATTAGTGACCAATATGTTCCAAATGTTTGGAATATATATGATAGGCTATCTTTGCATCTTAAATTTTTAGTGGGCAACATCAATAAACTGTCTTGCTGCAATTAGGAGATGACGTAATAAATGAATATGGCAAATGGAACAACCAACATTATGCTGGGACTGGTCTAACTGAACACACAGACTTGGCCCAGGTCTCACACAGTTGAAAAACTCTGTGGCTGACTTGAGGTGGGAGAACTTCCCACTCTGAAAGCCTGAAAGTGGCCAGTTAACTCCAAACCCATGTTGCTGTTGAGTGGATTGCAGCTGACTTGAGAACCAGAAGGGAAGCGGTCAGTAAGTAAGTCATTAATACCACAGCCGCTAACATTTACTGAATACTTACTATGCATCCAAATCTGGCCCAGGTGTTTTTCTTATAACCCATGTTACAACTCTGTAAAGTAAGTAGTACAGATAAAAGACTGAGGCTTAAATCATTTCCCCAAAGTTACTATAGCTGGTGAGTGAATGCCCATTAATGGCTCCAACTTCCTTTCTTCCTTCATTATGCCTTGTGGCTGCTCATATCAAAAGACATCTTGAGCCTTATCCATTCTAAGCATTTTTGAGCCATGATCTGATAAATGGTCTTTAAATCTGAATTTATAATTTATTTGTTTATTCAACAAAACTATTCATAGAGCATCTGTTATGTGAAAGGCATTATATGTGGAACTTGGAAGATGAAAGATAATTTAAATATTCTATTTTAACCATAAAAGCTTATAGTCTAGTAGAATAAATACGATTATGCATATAAATACTTACAATTCAAGAAAGCAACTGATGCGTGTCCTCTGAGGAGGAAGATAAAACTTGATCAGCAGAGAAGTCTTGCGGAAGGAGGTGGCTTTTGGATTGACTCTTCAAGGGGGTTATGATTGGTACATGTATATTTGTGGTCAGTAAGGAACTCTGGGAAAAGGAGGAATATGAATAGAGGTATATGTTGCATGAATAATGGGGAGTAGACAGTGAAAAAACTGTTGGCTGGAAAGTAAGGCATATGAAAGGGAGCAGTAGAAAATAAAGGTGGGAAGATAAATTAGATCAAGTTAGAACGTGTGTCGGGGGAGTCTTGGCTCAAGCTAAGAAATGCGGACTTTATTCTCTGGGAATGGATGGAAAGCTGTCGAAAGTTCTCGAGCAGGAATGTGACATGACAATGCCTCAGAAAGATGAACCAGGCTATAGTGCATATGATGGATGTGCAGAGACCGGAAGAGGGTAGACAACTTAGGAGGCTTTTGAAATAATCCAGGTCAGGGACTTTGATTACCTTGAATGGGGAGGTGAGTGGGAAGAGAGAGGAGGAAACTCTGGGAAACATGAATATGGAAGTAGATGTAGATGGGCTGAGCCTTTGACTGAATAGGGAATGGGGAAGAAAAGCAGATTTTGAGGGGAAGAGGATGAGTTTGGTTTGGGACAGGCTGAGTTGACCTGTAGGAGACAAGAGCAGATGATTACAAAGCAGGGGCACATGGAAGCATGAAGCTTGGTGCAGTGTAATGGACTGAAAAGGGTAACACAGTTGAGAGGCAGCAATACAAGTGTCCAGATAGGCGCTAAACTGACTGTTCTATCTTGGTGATGGTGGCAGGATTTATATTTTTCATCCTAATTTTCCCCACATCGTTTTTGAATGCCCTTAAAGAGCTTTGAGGCATTGCCCACTGGCACGTGGGATAGTCCAGATTTTGGTATTTTAAGACTGTATTAATACAAAGGATTTGGTTTTGGTTGAATGACTATTAGTATTTTTAAACATGGATATATGTGTCAAACATCTGTTTTGTTTTAGAGAAAAATCTTTCCCACCGAAATGACTGATGGTTTTAACATCCTTGGGACACAGTTGTCTTTGTCAGGAGAGAGGAGAGGCATCGGCCTCCTGGCTTTGAAAACTGCCCAACAGTTTGGCATCAAGGAAATTTGCCTCGTCTCCTCCATGGAGACCACCGCAAGGGTGGAAACAATTGGTATCTTGTGATAGGATTAGGTCTGGGGATAATGTATCTTCCATTTGGGTGTTTTTTTATGGTAGAATAGCTTTTATTGCGCCTAAGTAAAGTTTAACTTTGTGGCCTAATTTACAAGCATGAAACCACATGCTACTAAACACATATTTACTTTCCTGACTTTGTCCTTTCTTTGGCTTTTCTGGACCAGGTTTATTCACATTTTTCAGTTTCTCTGCCTTACTGCCTTCTGGTGCTGACGGTAATGCTTCTGCTGGAGACTGGCTGGCCTTCTCCACCAGAGCACTGATTGGCCTCCACATCATGCTTATGATCAGATGTGTTTTACAGCTGGAGATCCTGAGATGTAGTTCTGTTCTTTGATCAACGGCATGCATGATGATAAGGACCAGGCCCTGGAAATGGACCTAGCTCTCTTAGCTTCAGTAATGGCACTTGAGGTGGCTTGTTCTAGGAATCCGTACAGAAACAGGGTCCAGTAATTTGTGGGCCTTTAGCAGACTAAGTCACTTCTTCTCTCATGTCTATCTTGGTGTCATAGTCCTCAGACTTTGTTGTTGGGTGTCATACCCAACAACCAAGCAGCTGAAAACAGAGCCTTGTCAGGCTTCTCTGCCATTAAATGAATTCCCTAGATGAGCCCTTGTAATCAACCTGTCTCCCCATGATTGACTGGCCAGTTGCTGCACCATAAAACCTTATCTTACTAGCTGGAAGGAAGTGTCATGAAAGTAAGGGACTCCATTTACCAGAAAAGAGAAAATCCTGAACGACATGGGACATGTCTTTGAGTATTCTGTAACCAATGATTTATTATTTATGCTCTTAGAAATTTTGAATGTGTTAACTGGGAATCAGTTGTGAAATAAAGCAAATAGAATGAACGCGTTCTTTGCATGCCTTACGCTGGTTAAGTCTTACCTGTTGAGTTAGTTTTGTCAGAAACTGTTCATGACCCCAGAGATGTAACACTCAGAGACCAATTGAATTTCTAGCAATATGCGGTCAAATATGATCCTTGTGGGGCCTGGAAGGTTAGAACAGGAGCTGGCGTGTAGGTGGGCCTAAGATGGGGACCAGACCAAGAGGAATAAGGGTAGTGGCCCAGGGAGTATGAATCAAGGGAAATTGAGGACGTGCAGGCCCCCTTGAAGGAAAAGCAGACCTGTTTGTGGAGTATGAGGAGCATCCTATCAGCTAATCAACACCAGTGGGGGTCCAAGGGGATTACCTGTAGAATCCATGGAACAAAGTATAAATCTTGTTTATGTTTTCTGTACTATTTGTATTCCTGTTTTTCAGATGAGGAAACAGAGAACCAATAGGTCATATAGCTAGAAAATGATGGAGCCAGGTATTTTTGATTTCAGAGGTTATACTTTTTGTCTGCAGAAAAAATATTAGAAGCTATCTATCTATCTGCCTGTCTGTCTATCTATCTATCTATCTATTTTAATGTTCTCTTAATTGGTTAGATTCCCAAGGCAATAATCTATTCTTATCTATTCCTAATCTCTATTGTGTGGCCTTCCATGGCAATAAAGAATGAGGGTTTGTTTGGTTGAGTTACTTCATAAACTTAAAGACCACTGTGAAGTCATGCACTAGACTTCTTTTTCCAACTTAAAAATATGATTTTAAATTTGGGGGCTCAGAAGCCTTAGAAATTTCATTCTGGGATCTTCTAGCACCACTCCGGTAGATCTGGCCTTCAGTTCTGGTCCCCTGCAGCGCTGTGTGGCGTAACTCCAAGGGGCGGGCACCATTTATGTCATCTGTGTAAACACCCCCCCAATGCAGATGATGCCCCTGGAGTTAAGTGATGTCAGGGTCCTGGTCCCTCGTGGCCCCATTCTGTTCAACTACCTTCCTGATATCAAAGCTGCCATGTGTTCCACCCTCTCTCAGGAAGCACAGATTGGCTCATTAAGGTATCAACATCAAATGTGTATGGACCTGATTCTGCATGGCTCCCAAGGCATGGATGGTAGAGCTCTCTAGATTTTGAGGTGGAGAACTGAGGGGCAGGTGAGGGGCCATCCAAAGGTGGGATCAGCTTTGGAGTCACAAATAGGTCATACTTTCCCTATTGGTGCTACAGAATTTGCCACTGGTGGACATGTATGCTTGCATGATTTGGTGGCCATTTCTTTCCAGTCTCAGAAATGGAGAATTTTAAGAGGGGGTTGTAGTGTACTAATATGACATCAGATATTTCCATTATTGACTGATACGTATGGAAAGGGGGGCAGGGGCAGCAATTTTCCAGGGAATGTTTTACATTTTAGTCTTACTACAATCAACAGATTCCTATAGGGATATTGCAATTCTCTTCAACCTGACTTCCTCCCTCAGCCATTTTTGCATTACTTGTTGTGTGCAAAGAAGGTGCTCAGCTTCCTTGTCCTGTAGGAATTTAAAATCCACTTATCTACTAATGGATGACATTTCTTCCCTGAGGAGGGATTTACTGAAATTCTGTTTATTTACACTGATAGTATACATGGATCTTTCTTCTCCTTATGGCTCTAGGACTTTGGGACTTTTCCTTTTCCTCTTACCAACCAGGAGCTAGTCCAAAACACATCTTTTAACTACCCCCAGAACTCTATTAACTCTATCTCCTAATCTGTCAAATGCTCAGTAGTTGAGTGGACCTGGCTTGGTGCCCAGTCTGCTCCGGCAGAATTCTCTGGACAAGCTGAAGCAAAGTCTATGGTTTACCTCTCCCCTTCAGAAGGATATCTCTACTGGAGCACTGCATTGATAGCCTGGATAAGGATGCACAGGCATGTTGATGGCAGGCCTCGTGGTCCCAGCACCCAGTGCAGCCCTTGGCAGCATTTGTCTGTCTGGCAATGGATTGTTGTCTTTGGCAAACATCAGTATTAGATTTTGAAATCTCTTCTGGCTTCCTCTTCTCATCCAGGATGCCATTAACTATCCCCCTCTAGATAGATGTGTGTTCAAAGACATAAGCTAATATGAACTCAGCATATAAATTGTAGACACAATTGATCTGAAATCTACATAACTTGAAAACTCAAAAATTGGACAATTTTCTGCTCTTTCTCTCCGTCTCTTGTCTCTCTCTCTTTTTTAATAGAAAAAAAAAAAAGCACACGCTGAGTTTTTGTGATGACCTTGGTGCCCCCCTCTCCCCACCATGGATCTTTGACTTCTTTAATGATATAAGGCCAGAGAGTTCAAAGATATTTGGTGAGTCATGGTAGGACCTTCTAGTAAGTCATGGGCTCACTGGCTTAGGGTATCTGCTGTGTTCTGCTTTCTGTACAGGACCCCATGTAATACCACCAAGGTTCTCTCTTGTGTCCTCACTTAACTTCACTGGTTTGGGAGCTCACCAAGCTCTGACTCTCTTCTGTTAGGTCTCTTACTTTTCATAGGCTTCCTATGTGATTATCTCTCCTTACCTCTGGAATCCCTGTTCCTTTTCCCATTCCTCCTCACACTTTAGGCGTGAATACTTACATTGTACTCTTTTGGGCTCACAGCGCTACACATCTCTCATAACTCTGGGAAAAAATGGTGGTTGTGCTTGGAGTAATGTTTTGTCAGGAGACAGTAATATGTCATTTATTCATTTATTCATTCACTTGGCAGTTGTGAGGTTATTGAGTACCTTCTCCGTGCCCAAGAATGGCCTAGAGGTTGAGAGTACAGGGTTGAAAATCCAGACCAAATAGAATCTGTATAGTTTTGTCATTGGTCTTGAGGCGTGTATGTGTCTTATGTGTCAACTAAGCAGACTGGAGGGGAGAGGCTGCCTTCCATAGGCAGCTGAATTCACACAGTTATGGCTTTCTTCCCATCTCCTCTGGAGCTGCACAGCCTGATGGTGATCTTGAGAGACCAGCAAGACTTGGGATCCTGTCCAACCCAAGTGTAGCAGTGTATTTGCAGAATAACTGCTATCTGAAGCCACGTGGGAGGACCAGTTTCCTGAGGAAGCATATTCAGGGTGTCACATGTTTTCTAGGATGATGATACAATGACAATTTCATGTAATTTTTGGGGGGAGGGAGGGAGGGTCAGCCTATTAAATAGGTAACTAAATATGATTTTATTTTAAAATCTTTTAAGTATTTTCACAAGTCAAAATGCATTCTTGTCAAACTAGGAATTCTAAATTTTGGTTGAGAAAACTAAGCCGAGACATAGTGTAAATGTATGTTGATAGTTTTCAGTACTGTCTCTGCCCAATTGACCTTTACCTTGATCAGCAATTAAATTCTGACAGCAATTTCCAACTTAAAAAGTTTGCATGGCCGAGTACACCAAAAAGGAAGGTAGGGGAAGTTCCAGCCATGGGTTTGTTTCTGTTAGATGGAGCATTTTTATGGATCTCGTTAAAGATCATGTTTACAAAAAAAATTTTGGGGGGGATTATTTTGCCATAAAAAAAACTTGAAAGTAGTTCCCCCTTCCCTCTCCCGCTCTGTGTGAACCTGAGCGAAAACAAATGTGGTGAGCTAGGGAAGCAAAAAGGGGGCTAGTGATGCTCTGGAGAGTCCTGATATTACCCAGACAGGTCTCATGCATTTAGATCTCTGTCAGGGGTTGGGATGGAGGGGGTTGGAGTTTCTGTCCTGGTGACTGATGTGCTTGATTAACCAACAGCATCCAACCAAATCAGGCCAGGGCTTGGCCATGGATTTCACTACCCCCTGCAGGCTTATGCAGAGTCCTCCTGAATTGACTGGAAGCATGGAATTGCTGTCTTTTGTGAGTCTAGTCTGCCTTTCCACTGCACACTCTGGCTCATCATTTTCCCTGTGAAAGAAGGAAAGTCCCGTTTCTTTTTTCTGCCCCTCAGGAAAGACACAGCTCTTATTCTCTCTTCAGTTCCTTGCAGCGGCCAACTATGCAGGCTTAGAAAGAAAAATGAAACTGTACAGGAGAGTGGTGTCTGCTGGAGTGTTTACGCCCACATTTAATGCCTGACTTGGGTTAGCATAAATCAAAAGACAAAGGTGTTTTATTTTCTGATAAAAATTTCTCTCTTACTTTCCTGGGGGGAGAGGATGGTGGGATGGGGTAGGAATATCCAGCAGGAGTGTGTACAGTGTGGTTCAGAGCTTAATAAATATGAGACACAGTCTGGAAACAGAAGTTATACATCTCTCCTAGGCCTCTAACAGAATTTGTGAAACATCAAACAGGGCTTGAAATATCCCAGATAGGACTCACATGGACTTCTGATGTAGGTTACTACCCGTGACTGAACCAGTGGTAAGTACCAGACACTGTATGAACACTTCATGTGCATCTCATATAATCTTTACAACAATCCTATGGGGTAGGTTTTGCATCATTTTAAGATGAAGAAAATGAAGTTGTGAGCAATCAAATAACTTGTTAATATCACACAGTTGGTAAGTGACTGAGCTGGGATTCCTGCCTTCTTCAAAGCCTCTTGGATTTCCCCAGTGAGGATCTCATAATCCTATTGAAAGCAATGCCAAGATAATCTTGAGTAGACTGGATACAAGCATCCAGCTACACATCCCTAAAACCAGATGATGCTTAGCATTGGTGAGTAGAATGGCTCCAACAGTGGGCTGGAGGAAACAAGGAATATATATGTGAGGACGGTTTATGATAGAATTAAAAATAGGCAGGGCTTGGGCAGAGGGTCTTGCGTAGTGTCCCTTCATACCTGTGGTCCCAGGCTTCTTTTGAAGAGGAGAGCAGCTAGTTTTCATTTTCTGAAACCTCAAGGTCCTAGGGAGGCAGGAGTCTGACAGTACAGTGGTTTGCATGTGAAATGCTGAGACTCAGGTGTGTGTAAGGTGTGTGTTGTGTGGGCAAGGGCACTAATGCTGGTTGGAATCTTTTCCCTCCAGAGCACCCAGCAAAGCTCAGAGAAGAAGGCTTCTTGGCCAAAATCTTTCTCTAAGGAGGGGGAGAGATCAGTAGCCAGCGGTAGACAATGCCAAGATATAGATTAGGAAACCCAGCTTCATACGCTCACTGATTTCGCAAACCCAGAAGATGACGTCGTGTATGATATGGATCAGAAAACAGACAAAGAGTGAACTCTGGGAATAACCACAAGACCTGGGCAAAGGGCTGAGGGTATTCGAGAAATTGTTTTGAATCAAGTGTCAGAGTTAGACTTGAAAGACTAGGCTGTTCAACAGTGAACTATGTGCTCAATTTGAGTGAGGGTCTCTGCTTTTTTGCTTTTCAAAATGTGGTTCATATTGTTGGCATCGACGGGAAGCTTCTTGGAAAGGCAGAATTTCAGGTCCCACCCCAGATTTACTGAAGTAGGGTCTGCATTTTCAAAAGACCCCCAGGTGGTTTGTATGCACAGTGAAGTTTGAGAACCACTGTGCTAAAACATACTAGATATAGTACAGGGTATCAGGTACTGGTCAGTGATCTCAGTCTTGCCTGCACATTCGAATCACTTGGGCAGCCCCACCCCAGACCAATTAAATCAGATTCTTTTGGAGTAGGGCCCAAGTATTGACATTTAAAAAAAAAAAGTTCCATAACGTACAGCTAGATGGTGGGTGCCCCATATGAAAATGGGAATGTTGCTTTACTGATTGGAGTTCTGAAAGAATTGGCCTCTGGTGTGGTGCTACTTAACGTGTTTGTCAGTGACATAGAAAGGTATAAGATATACTGATTACATTCGCCCGTGATCGGGAATTGCCGAAGACTGCAAGCTGACATCCTGAAACCCATCAGGACTGAAACGTTCAGTGACTGTGACAAGAGGGGAGAAAGTGTGGACCAGTATAAGAGTCCTGCTACGTCTCAGAGGGCCTCCATCCTACCACATCAGAAAAGTATCCAAAGGTTAGAGTGAATTGCCAGTGAGTAATGATTCGGTAATGGAGGAGGGGCATGATTTAAAAGGCAGAGAAAAATCAGAGCATGTGAAATGCAGGGAGCAAGAAACCATGATGTAAACTTCCCCTGGTACTTGATGTGGTTAGGACCTTGTATAATATTGTCCAAGTTAGGATGCTAGCACGGAAGTGCAGTTATGATGAACTTTGGATACTTTCAGAGGAGACTGAGGCATGAAGTAAAGTAAAAAGGGTTGATGTTGTTTAGTACGTTGAATAAAAGACTAAGGGGAAAACAACATTTTTTAAATGTAAAAAAGTGCTTTTGTTTGAAAGATGGTGATTAGCAGAGCTCTTTTACCAGAAGGAGATTCGAATGGAGAATAGATACTAGGAAGAACTTTGTGACGTAAAACGTGAGGAGGCTGTGAAAAAGGGTATGAGGAAAAGAAACTTTTATGTGCTAATGTTGCTTTGGGGCCCAAGAGGCAAGAATGGATCTTAATAATATACCTGGAGAGTGAGGACCCTACCAGAGGGTAAATAAGAGGCTCCTGCTCTCTCCGTATGGGGAGTAAGATAATTGTCCTGGAATTCTGCAAATTGACATTGACAGAGTTGGTGTTCCTTGAGTTTGCTTAAACACCCTCAACCAACTTTGTTTGTACACATCCAGTCTTAGCTGTCTAGGATTATAGGAAACCTTATTTATTCTGAGAAAGGGCATCTACAAATTACCACAACAAATTATTAGACTTGATGGGAAACATATAAACATTATCTTTAAGACTGTGAACAAGACAGGGGTGCCCTCTATCACCATTTTTATTCAACATTATTTTAGAGTTCCCAACCAACATGTAAGGTAAGAGAAATTAAATATATGTAAACACTAGAAGGGAAGAAACAAAGCTACAGTTCACAGATACTCTGAATAACTAGGGTTTATTAGAAAACCCCAATGAATCTATAAGTAATTGATTGGAATTACTCAGAATTTGGTGATATTGCTGGATAGAAAAAAAAATTAATTTAGCAAAACCAATCATTTCTACACACCAACTACAACTGAAAATTAGTTGTAAAAGGAGAGCATTTGCAAAAGCATCAAAAAAATCTTAAATACCAGAGTTTCACTTCCAGTAATGGCTGGCTAGAATATTTTAAACCAATCCTCAGAGAAAAGCTGGACAAAATACAAAAATAAATGTTTGAAGGTGCAGAGAGCTATGTAGGCAGTGATAATTTTCAGATTCAAGATCTGGAGTAAGAGGGAAGCCTCAGGAAAAGTGAATTCAGCATTTGGGGGTTGCTTTTCATTTTGAGGCAACCACAGATTCTAAAAACAAAAGCAATAGCTGAGAGATCCAGAAGCTGACCAGAGCTGTTAGCAGTTTTACAGAGCTGGAGGAATGAAAAGTAGAGTTCAAGGCCCATCAAGAAGAGGATGCCTTGTTAAACATCCCAAGATTTTAGTTAGGACCCTACAAAAGGCTACACTCTAGGAGTAAAAGTGAGCCAGAGCTAGACAAGTCCAAATAGGACTGAAGCTCAAATCAGCTTAATCTTGATTTGACCTTAACTGTATGTAAAATTAACTGCAAATTAAATCCTCTCTGGAGGGTAATAATATCATCCAGAGCAGCGTATTACCTCTACAGTTTTTCCTAAAAAATGTCCTCCATGCTATCAAAAATAATTGGATATATAAAAAGGTAAGACTTGACTGAAAAATAGGATAAAAAATTATAATAAAAACAGACCCTAAAAGGAGGTCCAGTTATTTAAGTTATCAGATATAGACTTTAAAATAACTATGATTAGTACATTAAAATAGTTAAAAGAAAACATAGAGACTGTTGGCAAGAATGAGAAACTTAAAAAATATCAAATGGATATTATAAATGGAAAAATGAAGTACTAAAGTTAAGAACTCAATGGGTGGATTTAACTTCAGATTAGACACATCAGACAAGGGAAAGATTAAAGTGGTAGATCAGAAAAAAATATCCATATTGAAGGATGAAATGGAAACAGATGTACAATTTTAGAAGAACATAAGGTATATATGTGACAGTGAAAATGTCCAAGAAGAGTTGATGAGAGAAAGTGACAGAAACAGTAGTTGGTGAAGTAGTGGCTGAGAATTTTCCAAAACAGATGAAAGACTTCAAGCCACAGGCTCAAGAAATGCTGTAATTTTTCTGAAACGGACAAATAAGCATATCTGGGCACATTATTTCCTTCTGTCTCCTTGCTTCTGGTGTTTCTTTTAGATCAGCTGTCAGTCTTCCTGTTGCTCCTGTGAAGGTCCTACATTTCTTTTTCTCTGACTTGCTCTACCCAATAGATGGTTATTGGCAGAGGGATAGAAAACGGACCACTTGAATAGGATAGAGAGACCAGAAATGGACCCATGAATATAAGGATATCTGTTATAATTATTTGGGAGAGTGGAAGAAAAAGGATGTATTTTTAATACATGATGCTGAGATAATTGATTATACATTTGGAAAATACATGAAATTTGATTCCTACCTAACATGATACTCAAAAATTAATTTCAGGTACACTAAATAGACCCTAAAAGGCAAGACTATTTGAAATTAATGTAGGAGAATGTCATTGTGACATTAGGGTAGAGAAGGATTACTTAAATAAGACACAAAAGAATAACTCTAAAGGGAAATACTGATTATAATAGTTTATAATAAAATTAAAAATTCCTTCATTGAGATATTACAAATTGTGTGAATACATTATTCAGAATATATGAACTCCAACTAATGAATAAGAAAGAGAAATAACCTAATGGGAAAATGGACAAATGAAATAAATAGTAATTTTACAGAATCAATTTCACATGACAGATGGATAAATGGTCAATTTTATTACAGTCAGGGAAATGCAAATTGAAATTGCAATGAGCTACCATTTCATAATCAGCTGTTGAACAATACCAAGTGTTAACTAGGATATGGAGATATAAGAATTCTTATCCACTGCTGTTAGGAGTAGAAATGGGTATATCCATTTTGGAAATGTGTTTGGCAGTGTTGAACCATGAGCATGCCCTGTGATCTATGAATTACATGACCAGGTATATACCTTAGAGAAAATCTTGCATATGTGCACCAGGAGGCATATACAGAAATTTTCATAATGGTATTTTTTATGAGCAGAGGTAATATATATGTTTATATATGTTAAACACATAAATAAAATATAGATTAATATAAAAATAACCTACTGGTTTATTGTGATGTTTAATCTTATGTGTCAACTTGACTGTACCACGGGGTGCCCAGATTGAACATTATATCTAGGTGTTTCTGTGAGGGTGTTTCTGGATGAGATTACCATTTTAATTGGTGGACTCAGTAGATTATACTCCCCAGTGTGGATGGGCATTATCCAATCTATTGAAGGCCTAAATAGAACAAAAGGCAGAGGAAGGAGGAATTCACCACTTTTGCTCGCTGCTTGCCTGTTTGAGCTGGGGCATCTTCTTCTGCCTTTGGACTGGGACTTACACCATCAGCTCCCCTGGTTCTCAGGCCTTCAGACTTGGGCTGGAATTATACCTTCAGCTTCCCTGTGTCTCTGGCTTGCAGAGGGCAGGTCACGGAACTGTTCAACCTCCACAATAGTATGAGCCAGTTTCCGTGTGTGTGTGTGTGTATAAGAGTAATAATCTATTTACAACAAAGCCAATAGGATATATTTTGGTTCTCTTTCTCTGAAAACCCCAATGGATTTATCAAAAGAAAGACATACTTATACAGTGGAACACTATACAGCAGTGAATATGAAAACATTTACATGCACCAACAGTGATCAATCTCACAAATACAGTATTGAATTAAAAAGAGCAAGTCATAAAAGAATAATATATTGGTTTAACTCCATGACTGTAAAGTTCAAATATAGACATTAAACTATATAGTGTTTCAGGATAACTATCAATACATGGGCAGTAAACACTATAAATTACCAACACAGTTACCTCTAAGGAGGAAGGAATGGGCTCTAATCCGTGATGTACATAAGTGGCTTCTGGGGTGTGGTGGTATTTTGTTTCTTGAAACCGATGGTGGGTGTTAATTAAAGAAAAATACCACATCAACTTCTCTCCCCTGTGTGGGGCTGGATGGCATTGCCAGGTGAGTCTGTAGTCACCACATCCTGGCGAAGGATGTGCATTGTGAGTGAACTAAGTATATGAAGCCAATTTTGGCCAAATCTCCATTTGCAGATCTCCTTTTCAAAACTATCAACTCATATTCATTTGTAAGAAAACCTAACCCATCATGTTTCAAATCATCTGTGATCAGATTGCCAAAATACGGTTTTTGGTACAGCTACTTGTTTTCACAAGGTCTTTGGAGACCATTTGTGACACTGTTTAAAATTGTTGTCCTTCTGTCCTGCCTTACAAATTCTGAAAAGTTTGGGCTGATTCAGTTCTTCTAAGCTGAAGGCCTCCATGCAAGTTCAAGTTAAGGTTTTCTCTCTATTTTGATTCCACGAACATTAAGGTTTCACCCTCCCACACTGCTGTATTGTTGTACAGTTCTCCCTAGTCCAGGGGAGGAGCTTTCTGTTTGGCTGTAGAAGCCCAGGTCACCTTCAACCCAGAGCTTTGGCAAACTCTCTTTGAAGGAACAGCTTGGTATCACATAGTGGCTTTCAGTTCAAAGGTGACGCTTTATTCCCGATCTTCCTCCTCCATCATCCTTTGTTTGTACAGGCTACTGGTGGAGAGCAGGAGGGGTGAAGGCGTGATTCGATGGGGGAGGCTGGATTCTCACAGTGACTCAGTTCTCCTTAGCATTTGTTTATGCCTGCCTACTCCCAATCTTTAATCCTTACAAACCTTTCCCCACCTTAGTAAAATATAGTGTATTTCAGCCTTCCTCTTGTTCCTGGTGTTTTGCAGGTAGGATGTACCTTGAACAAAATATGCCCCCCTCACCAATCTGGCGAGGAGAGATGGTGGAGTTACAGGGCCCTTGGATGAGGGGAGGGTGAGAAGTGGAAGGAGGGAGGTTTGTTTGTGTTTCTCAAAGAGAGCTGCCCCTGATACCAGGCTGCCTGCCTTTGCTGGTTTGAAGTCCTTGCCAATAGCCCTTGCTTATTTCCTTGTGAGTATTCATGCATTATCATGAGGTCTTTTATTAAGCTGGCATAGTGGCTGCTCAGTTTTCCAGTAAGGAAGCAGACATTGCCTCATGGCCTTAGGCACTTCTGGGGGTAAAAGAATGTAAACTGCTAAAGCCCTGCCCCTCCACGTCCCCGCCTCAGACTCCATTATGTGCTGAAAACAGGAACTAAAAAACAACTAAAACACTCTGAATCGTCACAAAAGGAGAGCGCAGCCCCAGCTGACAGTGATGTGGGCTTTATGGGAGGAGAAGGTCTGCATGAGGAAAGAGAGAGAGAAAAAAAAGAAAGAGGGGGGACACTCAAGTGAGCCAGGGGAACAGTGTATGTGGCTTTTTGAGGCTTTGTGCTAGTATATACTTCTGGATTCACTTGGGGTTCTTTATTGACTTCGACTGTGTGTAGAAGATCCTGTCTAAGTACGTATCAAGTATTTTAACCCCTCGCTGATTGGAAATGTGTGAATGCATCAGTATAGAGGGGTGTGTATATTTGGCAGAGGTGGGGGAGCAGTAATTCAACAGTCCAACAACAGAACCCAAGGGAGTGGGATGGAGTGGAGCGTGGGCCACTGAAAAGCTGTCATCCCAGGCCGAGCCCTGGGTGCCTCCTCTCTCCCCCTGCCCAAGGGGCTTCTTTGCCAGCACCTCCAGAGGGGGTCCAGAGGGTGGAGAGCCTGTGACAGCTAAATCACTGGATGCCTGCCTACTGGGGAAGACCCTTATGTTGGCTTGGGCCCGCTTCTGTTTTATAGCCTGATAGATTTGGGCTCTCCCTTTCCCTCTTCAGAGGCCTACAATCTGCACCAAATGTTTCACATTACTCAGTGTGAAAAACCTCCTATTCTTTCAGATTTTTTACAAGTTCATACATCCGTGGAAACCCGATATTCCATATTTCATTCTGCTTCGTGGATGTCATTGTGAGGGATGCGGGTTCACATGCAACAGGCCTCTTTTGGCTTTGATCAGCTTGACCGCAACTAATTGTAAATGGAGAACAAATGAAAGAAATATTTACAAATTTCATGGGAATTCAGGCAGGGCCTAAGCCTTCCCTAATGCTTCCATTCACAGTAAATGTTTATTGAATACTTTGACTCTACTGTGCACTTCAGTATTTATATAGTATTAGGTTTTAGCTTGTTCTGGAAGGATCCAAAGAGTTAGTAAACCGACCTTCCCCTTCTCCCTGCTTTACCCCCTTCCCTTCTGCAAACTTCCTTTCTTTTGCATTACAAAATCTGCTGCTGCCTAAAGAAAACCAACTCAAATTCCGAAGCGAAGCTACAGCTGTAAGAAGGGGAAGGAGAAAAAGGGGGGGAGAGACAGAGAGAAGGGGGAAAAAAAGGACCGTAAAATTTAAAACAAATTTTGAGTTGCATAGTCGAGTTGGGAAAAGTCAAATGAAATTGTTTGAGATTTGTTCAAAATAAAGTTATAAATTTTTGGAGCCAGGTTAAGCAGCTGTTGGGTCAGGCAGGCTAAGGCCTAAAAGGCAGCACCGACTAAGAGCTGAATATTATGCAATCAATCAACAGTTGCCTGGATACAAAGAAACATCCATAGCCCTGTAAGAGGATTTCTGATTTAGGACTTTCCATTTCTAAGCCTACTTTTCCAGAAGAATTTTTGTTCACTCAGGAACCAAAATAACCTTTGTGATTTCTCCCTGGAGGTAATAGAGACAAGTCACGCTATGGCTAGGAAGGGGTTGGCCGACCCCCCCCTCCAGCTTCCCCGCCTCATGGCATAAGCTGGAAGTCCTATCAGACCCTAGCTTCTTCCAACTGCTGTCATGAGCTGCTGACACTTCCCAGGGCAGCTTAGACAAGTGACGGTCCAGATACTGAAGATCAGACAGGAGGTGACTTCTTTCCAGAGAGCCCTTTGGTTACCACCTTGGATGGCAAGTGCTTCTGAGGTTGGCCAATCAATGCTCCAACAACTGCTCTTTTAATCAGGAGTATTTCACATCTGTACCTGCTGTACCCTGGGCCCGTTCCACACTAGGAGTTGGAAAAGGCTAGATTCTGTTGTTTGTGGACCCTGGCTTAACCTGCTGTTCTCCACCTTTCCACCCAGGCATGAAAGACATGATTTAGGGATCACACAAAGGAGAGAGTGAATGGCCGCAACAACCCCAAGACAACCCGAAAGTCTAATGAGAGAGGTGTTTGCAAAGGAGGTGGTCGTAAGACAGGATAGACGGCTTGCGATAGAGGAGAGGTGGCAGAGAAGAGGGATGGGGCGTTGGAGAAGGTCAACTCCAAAGCTAAGAAAAAGTGGGAATGGGATCCCAGAAAAGAGTGTTCAGAGCGTTTTATTACAAATTTCCTATAGAAAGTAATATTTTAACTTTTACTCATTGTTCTCCTTCCAGTGCTCTCCTCTTGCCTCTGGAGCTGCACTTCTCATTCCCAGGAGTCCTCTTTTAAAAAACTGTGTTTTTCAAACAATAGCTTCCCATCACAGTGTGCTCTTATAGCCTGCTTACTCTTAAATGTAAGTGGACAATAGTAACAGTTTTCGTTTTTAAAGATTATTTGCAAAAAGCTAAATGGACAGAGCTGGAATAGTGGGGTTTCTTAGCCGCACAGCAGAGCACAGAGCTGGCTGGAAGTGAACTAACTGACCACATGCAAACTGCTTGACCTTGCATGTGGTCAGTTAGTGGGGGACGTTGGTTTGGTGGGTAAGGTACTGCTCCATAGCCTCAAAGGGCAAGATAGTATGGTGTTTAAGGACTTTAATTTTGGAACCAGACTAGCAAGGTCAAATCCTGTCTCTGCCACTAATCAGCTGTGTGATGGGCAAGTTTCTCAACGGCTGTCTACCTCAGATTCCTCATCTAGAAAATGGGGCAAATAATAGTGCCTATGTCATGGCATTGTTCTGAGAACTGAATGAGTCAATGTACATAAGATGTTTAGAGTAGCACCCAGCACATAATACGTGGTGCATCAATATTGGCTGTTTTATTATCTCAGGAGGCAAGAGGTATTTTCTTTATCAGAGAATTAAATTCTCACTGCCATCTTAGCAACAGAAGTGTTTATGCAACTTAGATTTCTTTGCTCTTTTAGAAAGATACTGTACTTCAGGGCCTTTCTGGGACTAACAATCCTATCAATTTACGTTTAGTACTCAGGAGTGACTGCTGTGTTTTCACGTTTTAGATATTTCTTATGGGTTTTAATTCAATACTACATGTATTTTAAATCATATATGAATTTTTAAAATGTATGTTCCCCTTAAGAATCGAGAGGAGAAAATACACCTGCAATGCATTTGTGGAAGAATGCTCAATTAGAAAGATCTTTAAACTTGCCCTTAGCGCCTTAGACCAGTTTTCTTCAGTGTGCCTTAAGCAAGAAAATGGTCGTTTTTCCTAATTCTCTGTTTTAAAGATGGTGATTATGATTTTTCAATGGTCAGATATTGAATGAATTGTTCAGAAATGAAATTAGAGGTGTGTGTTAATCAGTATTAATTAACGGAAGCAGAAGGAGGGAGGTGGCGGACAGCTGTAAAGAAGTGTTGTCTACCTTTCCTATTAAGGACTTGTCTGGACTTCCGCGAACAAGGGACAGAAGACATTTATTCTACCTGAAATTTGAGCTATGAAAATTGTCCTGTGTCTAAACATTCTTCACGCCTCCAGCATTTTTTCTAAACTGCAATTTAAAGAAGAACAAGAAAGCAAGTAGTTTGCAAATGGTGCCTCTGCACAAATGGCCAACATTCCAGATGGGGTTTTGTGGGGCTCCACCCACATTAAGTTGACCGAAATGGGGGTGACCCAATGACAGTAGACCCTTTTGTTGTATTGTTTTGATGCAGAGCAAGTGACATTCCTCAGGCCCCTTTTCATGTAGCAGTCCGCCACAAAATACGTTGCTACTCTTCTTACCTGTGGGACTGGCTTGTGTCAACTCCACACTTTTAGGCTTATCTGACGGCAAATGAAAACTGATACTGGTGGGCAGTGTTATGACTACTTGGTTACCGGACAACCATTCACCTCTGTTTCCAAGTCCTTTGAGCAGTTTCAGTTTAACCCTGAAAAAATGTTTATGAGCAATGATATATACCCATATATCCAAGAATATATTTATACAAGAAAAATAGGAAAATATGCACCTGTGTTCTCTTCATATGATATATATTACTCATTCATGCTGGGATTAGACATTGTATCATGATGATGGGTGCATATGGGTTTGTGTGTACACCTGTTTATGTGGTGTAATGTGACTCTGTTTGTATAGGTGCATGTCTATGTGGCTATAGATACATGTAGACACTCTGAAAACAGTGCTTCTTTGGCTATGGAGTGAACAAATCCCCAAACCCATTGATTATGTGAATGTTGCTCATATAATATGCAAATCCTACAGCACTGCTAAATGTTAGAATTGTGGGAAAAGGGAGATGGTCTTAGAAATGTCTTCTATAACATTCCTTGTGACATTGTGATTTAATTGTCCTGGAATGTAGCACAAGAGGTTTGCACCTCTTACCCCCTTGAGCACTGAGAAAATTATAGGCTCAACCAAATTACAGTGAAACAAAATCTGTTGAAAATGAACAATCTATTTTATGAATTATGACACAATATAAATATTCAATAATTAATACATGCTAATACACACATTCAATATATTCAACTTTTCAACTGCAAATATTTTCTAGAATGCCTTTATGTAGTTACATCTACTATCTGTGGAAATTGAATTTTAGCTTTAGCCTTGGGTAAATTTCAAACAATGTCAGTTCACTGGAAGTGACTCCAGATGCCGTTGAATATAGAAATTGAAAACTGGCAGCTAGCATGCCAGATTTTGCCAACAATTGGGTTTTGTTTGGCCGCTTGGTATCTGTGTGTGTGTTTGTGTGTGTGTGTGTGTGTGTGTGTGTGTAAACATTTTATGGAGGTATAATTGTGACACAATAAACTGCACGTATTTAAAGTATACAATTTGATATTTCACAGGTATATACCTGTGAAACCATCTTTACAATCAAGATAATTAACATATTCATCACCACAGAAAGTTTTCTCATGGCCCTTTGTAATCCCTCCTTCCTGTCCTTAGCCCCTCCAGGCAATCACTGATCTGCTTTCTGTCACTATAGATTAGTATGAGTTTTCTGAACTACGAATTTCTGAATGGAATCATACTGTATGTACTCCTTTTATGTCTGGCTTCTTTCACTCAGCATAATTATTTTGAGATTCATCCAAAAATCATAATAATTACAAAGGTTTTCTCCAATGTTTACTTGTAGAAGTTTTATAATTTAGGTTTTACATTAGCGTCTACATCCACGTTAAGTTAATTTTTGAACATGATCTATGTTCTGTATCTATGGTTCCATAGATGGAAGTTCATTTTTTTTTCATATGAATACTGAATTATCCCAGCACGCACTGTTTGTTGGAAAGACTATTCTTTATTCACTGCATTGCTGTGACACTCTCAAGCTGGGGCAGTTGTAGGGGTTACCTCATTTTCCATTTCTCAGAGGTCAGTGTCCCTCGCTGACTGATGTCTAGTGTCTTGAAAACCATTGTTTCATATATTTAGTCTATTATTGTTTATTTCAAGTGGGAAGGTAAGTTTGATCCCTGATGCTCCATCTTGGTGAGAAGTAGAAGTCCCATGCTTAGAGTATTTTTGAAATTTTAAAATAGATAAAAATTAGGAAATGTCGTATTCAATCTAGATTTCTGGCTTCTCATGGAAAATCTGCAGATTCGGCAAAATGAGATATACACTCCACGTGGCATCAATCGATTGCACAGTTCCCTCTTTCTTTGTGGCAGGAGCTTCCTAGCTTCTCCCAGTCCCCATCTTGCTTGCTTCACTCATGTAACTTACCTACTCGAGCCCCTTAGTCCTGATCAGTCCAAGTCTTTCATTTCATTCAGGAGGAAAGGGAGAGAGGCAAAGTGAGATGCTATTAGAATCTGGGTTATCTGGCTCCAAATCCAGTGGTATTTCCACAGAGATTGAACAGTCATATTGTATTATTGGTATGGAGATAAGCAAACTGAAGGTCTCATTAATTGCTGACAGATTTAGATGCTCAGTGCCTATCACTCACACTCTTCTTACATCTTGATATTTATCTGTGAAGTTTATTATAATTTATCTGTTGCAGTATTTGGAAGCAAATTATGTAGCAGGGATTTAACTGTTATTTTTTTTAAAAGAATTGCTTGTTCAACAAAACCATCTTTTGAGGACTATCATTTTTCCTTATTAAATAAATTGCCCGCACACCTATCAGAATGGCCAACATCTGGAACACTGACGACACCAAATGCTAATGAGGATGTGTAGCTGTAAGAACTCTCATTCATTGCTGGTGGGAATGCAAAATCGTGCAGCCACTTTGGAAGACAGCTTGGCAATTTCTTACAAAACTAAAATACTCTTACCGTTTGATCCAGGAATCATGCTCCTTGGTATTTACCCAAAGGAGTTGAAAACTTATTTTTACCCCAGAACCTGCACATGAATGTTTATAGAAGCTTTATGTATAATGACCAAAACTTGGAAGCAACCACGATGTCTTCAGTAGGCGAATAAATAAACTGTGGCACATTCGGACAATGGGATATCATTCATTGCTAAAAAGAAAGGGGCTGTTAAGCCACGAAAAGACATGGAGGAAGCTTAAATGCATATTTCTGAAGTGAAAGAAGCCAATCTGAAAAGGTTACATAATGAATGATTCTAACTATATGACGTTCTTACCCCAAAACTATGGAGACAGTAAAAAGGTTAGTGGTTGTCTGAGGCTTCGGGGAGGGAGAGATGAATAGGCAGAGCACAAAAGAACTTTAGGTGAGTGAAAATACTTTGTGTAATACCATAATGATAGATACATGTTGTTACACATTTGTCCAAACCCATACAATGTACAACACCAAGAGTGAACTGTAATGTAAACTATGGACTCTGGGTTATAATGATATGTACATGTAGGTTCATCAGTGGTAACAAAGGTACCACTCTGGTGGGGGATGCTGGTAATTGGGGAGGCTGTATATGTGAGGGAGCAGGGGTATATGGGAAATCTCTGTACCTTCCATTCAATTGTGCTGTGAACCTTAAACTGCTCTAAAAAGTAAAGTCTTAATAAAAATAAATAAATTGCTGGCAGCATTTATGTTGAGTGTCGCAAGCTCTGAGTCCCACCATAAGATAATACTGAAATGACAACAACGTAGAGAATATGTTTATGGTGTTTCTCATCTATTCATAACTTTTTTAGATTATTGAAGGTGTTTATGTGTATGTATATACATGGAGAAATTCAATCTGTTAGCCTGGGAAATGACGTAATAACAAGCTATATTTACCCATCCCCTGTCTCAATTGATTAGTCAAAGTATTATTAAACTGTTGTGCAAAATATAGGAATAAGGGTCAAGAAACAAACCACAAAACCACTAAGGATCACGTGAAGTCACACTTTCTTAGTAGACATGTTGTAAAAATGCATACGATGCATTTTTGGAAACAAGTCCAACATCTTACAAAAATCTGTCTCTTTACTCTCAGATGTTAGATGCGATGGAAAAATAAACTATGTAGAACAATTTATAACTTTTGATTTCGTATTCTGGCTTAAAAAATAGATCCTGTAGAAAAAGAACTGAAGGCATAATACAGAATTATTTTGGTATTATTTTACTGACTTACCACAGATGACTATTTCTGATTTAGAAACAAAAAGGAACTGTCAAACTCTCTTACGATTTCCACGTGTTGGATTATATTAGATACCTAACAGAAACTTGTTTTACCTGCTTGCAAGAGCTTTTAAAACTGCCTGTGTGACAAAGAATACCTTTCCATAAGCAAAGTGGGAACATGCTTTTACTAAGATAGCAGATAATAACAAAGCTTGGGCTTCTGGGGAATATGTCCCCTTCCAGCCCAGCAGCTGGAGAGCTGCCCTTGAACGACGGAACGGAGCAAAGAAGCTCAGGATGTGGGTTTCTACTTTTCGGAGCTGATGGTATTGGGGTGTAGGATACTTTATATATTGATAAGTTCTCAGACAGTAAATTCTGCTCTTCTAACAGGTTTTCAAAAGAGTGCTGTTTAAAATCACTGAGCGCTTTTTCTGTTTCTTTCATGCTTACCTCTCTCCATTCCTATTTTCTCTCTCTTCCTCTCTTTGCCTTTTCCCCTCCTCCTCGGCACCTTCTTAGGACTTGCTTCTTTCTGGATTCGAGCATGTCTATGTTAGCCTCTCCTTGAGAATCCTCACTTAACTGCACCTCTCCACACATATCTTTCTCCCCCCTTAGCATGTCTCTTTAGAATGCTTAAACAGGACATTCACACCCACTGTGTCTCCTCAGATCCAGCAGTGTGACCAGTTTCTGTCCCCAGTTCCCTTCCAAAGCTTCCATTCTGGCTAATATCTCCTGTGGTCTGTTCATGGAGAGAAAGATTGATCAGACTGAATTTTTTAGCGATCTTATGCCTCCTTGGGCAGAGTTTGTTTCTCTTCTTTCTAAGCCAATTTGACTACCGGAGACATTTTTTTCACTTTATTTTCTTCTCACTTCATTTTTCTTACATTTTTCTCCACCTTCTCCCTCCTGACTCTTCATTAACCTGATCATCGACTCCTTTTGGCTCTACACTCAACATCGATTTCCTCCCAGATCGTATCTCCTCTTATTTCATTTCCTACATTTTCATAGACAATCTGTAATTTAAAGTTTTGTTTTGACCCCAAAGCTTAGAAATATGCTGATAAGTTTTTGATAGTCTGGGTTTCTTTCACCATCTTCCTTCACTCCCCATCACTCTTGGTTTTCCTTTATTAAAACAAAAAGTGTTATTGTCACCACTGGAGAGAGCATCTACTCAAAGTTGATTTCCTCTCCTGAAGACATCTTTCTTTTCACACACAGTTGTGCACATCTCTTTCCTTGTTGCGACTCCTGGAGACCATTTGTGATGAGATGTTTATTTTGTGTTTGTGGCTCTTTATCATTTTCCTCCCAGTCATCCTTCCCTATCTCCATTCTAAGCCTAACTTTGACTTCCTTGCCTTGAGGAAGGTTGTAGATGGGTCTGAAGATGAGGTGCTTGAAGTGGCTCCCTGGCCCTCCTTTAGCTGCTGGCTTTTGCTTTCCTGAAGGGGACTATGCTGTGGGGAGGGGAGGGCAGGCGAGTAGAAGGTTGGGGAGATGGAAAGTGATAGAGAGAGAGTCTCTTCCTGGCCTGGGGAGGAGACAGAGGGTCATGGTCCACGGCTCCCATGAAAGCTGGTGACCTGTGTCCCACTCTCACGTGCCTTTAGGGAAGGACAAGGCTGGGACTAGGGTGAGGCAAGTGAGGCAACCGACTCAGGCATAAAATTTGAGAGGACTCTCAAAAAACTCAGTAATCAAGGTAATTATATTTTATTGCAATATTTTAAAAAGTAAAAATTAATGCAAAAAAATCCATGATGAACAAATATCAATGTTTTAAATAAAGACAGGATGTGGAAGGGGTGGAACTCCAGAGGATGGTAGCTGGTGTATCCCAGGCATTGTTGCCCCCAGGCAGCTTAGCAATGATTCCCAGGCTCCAAGGGCACCGATGTAGCAGAGTCCCTTGATTTCTAGGAATCCTGGGGGTTTGGGCAGGAGCCATCGCAATAGCAACCAGTACGGAGAGACGGACAAGAGGGGGCATCTGTAAAGATTGTTTGATGTCGAAAAAACCCTGGAGACCTTTGCCTAGCCATGGGTAGGAGCCCAGGTAATGGTAGAAATAGGGCCTTGCTTTTGGATGAGTTTTTATTTCAAATAAATATAAATAAGGCATTTACTGCACTCACAGCTTTACTGTTGCAAATTCATACTGAGAACACTGCCTCCATCTGGAGCTTTGTCACTATCTTGAGTGAGGAATGGGAAGCTGAGATTCTTTATTTTCTCTCCCCAGTTCTGTATTGCCTTCCCTTCCCTATCACAAAGTCCACTCCTATTATTAACCTGTGACTCACTGACCTGGCTTTCATACATTTAAAGATCTGGAAAGAGTATATAAAAAACCAAAGACATCCTCTTCTTCTTGCTTTCACATCCTTAAGATCTGACCTCTTTTTTCAAGTCTCAGAATCGGCACCTTAATATGGGTTCTGCAAGGCAGCTTGACTTGACGGAACGGTCATGGGCCCCGTGAATGCTAGGCCTGACTCTGCTCTGAACGAGCTGTGTGAATGCGGATAAGTGAGTAACTTTCACTCTCTGACCCTCAGTTTCCTCATCTGTGCAGAGAGGGTTAAACCAGATGAGCTCTAAGGTTTCTCTCTGGCCCAACATTCCATGCGTTCTAAGGATGATTTTATTTGTCACCGAAATGCGGATTTCCAGCCAGTTCACTTGTGGTCACTTTAAAACAGCCCAGCTCTGATCTTACTTCTCACCCTGTACTTTGGCATTGTAGTTTCCATTTTCAAAATCTGTTGACCTTTAGTTGTCATCTGTGTTAAAATCAGATTCTTCACTCTTGGTTTCAAGATGCCAGCTTATCAAAGGAAAATCTCTAACAAGGTCTTTGCTCTGCTTGAATGTAAACTTTGCTGAATGTTAAAGCAGAAAAAGAAACCATAAGACTTTGGGCCAACCATAAACTAGTTTCCTCATCTGTGAAATAAAGAGGTTTTATTAGATGCTCTTTTAAGCCCTTTTCAGTTTTAAAATTCTAAATTACTTCAAGAAGCATGATGTTCTTAGATTCTGAATAAGTTTGGTATCTTTTTTGTCCCAATCATCAGCCTTTAGAGTATTCCAAGTTTCTTCTCCCATCTATTACCTACAGATTTACATAGAAGTATCAGCTTCTTAGCTCTTGCTTGGCCCACCAAACTTATGAAACTTGGTGTTTGACGAACACTGCTGTTTTATAAAGAGGTTGGGGAGTTCCCCTAATCCATATTATTTTAAACATTTAAAAATCTGGAAACCTTTTTTTTTTTTTTAAGTGTAAAGTGGTCTTTCTAGCCACTGCGGAAAAGAAAGCTGTGTATGTTCTCTACTTCATTTGCCAAAAGAACGGCATAGGCTTTCTCATTCTGATGCTTGGGGACTGTGAGATTTGGTCTCTGGATCCTTGTTTTAAAGACAACGGTGGGGTCTCCTTGCTTCCTGGTGTGGTTTCACTGCCAGGTTCTGTGAGTACTTCTGGGTCACTGACCCAGCTCTGCAGTCTCTGGGGCTGCTGAAGGGGCCTCTGGGGAAAGTAGGCACCTCCTGTTGAGTCCTGGCTGTGTTGCTGTGTCCCACAGGACTTCAAGAATTTCTTTCTCTTAAGTGGTAGCATATCAGTTATATGGAAATGCACTTTAGGAAACAGTCTTCAGGAGGGTGCAGATAAGTTCCTACGGTCTTAATAGATCATCCCCAACTCACCCTTCAAGTCCCACTTCAGTGTGATAAGGCTAAAAATTTAGCTCTGGCACCTACACTCAGGGACAGAGTCAACATTCCAGAGGCTCTGCACATATGTACACATTCTGTGATAACGTGTGGACTTTTGTACTGAGTGAGGCTGAATTCAGAGAGATGACAGAGCTTACTAAAGTGGATAAAGTGAAAATTGTAGCTTATGATGCTAAAAATACTGGCTTTAATACTACAGAATGTAGAGAGGAAAAATGGCTTTTTAGTGCCGTCTTCTGTCATTAAGCAGAACTTTTTGAAGTGCAGCAAAAATGAGACTTGAAAAAACATTAGTCTAAAAATGCAGGAGTGATTACACTGTGATGCACGGATTGGAGGATGTCAGTAGAGAGAAGCTTGTAATTCTGTGACCTCTTATATCATCTTCATTATGCAGCATGAAGAAACTTAACTTTTTATGACAAGTCAAAATTGTTGCCAAAGAACAGCATTTAATAAACTCATTCTAAAACTCATTGTGACTAATAATAGGTGGCACTGTTAAGCTAGCAATATAGAGATATTAGATAAGCATTTTATTAGCTTTAGATAAAGAGCACCATGTTCATTGTAGGGAAGCTGGAAAAATATATCATTTCAGTAAAGTCATGTCGGTTTTATCAGGTGTAACTTTTGCAGTTAATAAAAACCATTAGCAAGAGGTTATAGCAAATTCTGGATAAATTTTACTTAGAAAATCTATTTTCTAAAGTAATACAGAACCAGTGGTAACATTGGTATGAGAAACCTACTAAGAAATAAAACTCTGTTAGGAAAAAGTAGATAATCTTCAGACAGAGTTCCCAGCCAAAACAAAGCAACAAAATCAAACCACAAAACCCTGTTCCCAATAAGATAAAATAGTCCCATTTGACATTAAATCATTTCTTGAATTGGCTATATTGATCAAGATTCATACATTTAAAAATAACCTTACATCCTAATATGTATTTGACTTTTAATTTAAAAATCTTACTAAATGTAGAATAAAAGGGGATGGTGGTGTGGAGACTCTTGAAGTCTTCAAGTTGAAACTTTCAGTGCTTGGATTCATTTTGGTGAACAGGAAGAGAGCAAGTTGGAGTGAGATTATATGTTTTCTTAATCCTTCTTATGGTTTTAGTAGCTATCTCTTCTGTAATGATCTTCTGCAATGTTCTTCTGCTGCCTTCTCTTTTGAAATACCGGCATACCTTGACGATATGACGGGTTCGGTTCCAGACCACCGCAATAAAGTGAATACTGCAGTAAAGTGAGTCACACGAATTTTTTTTTGTTTGTTCTCAGTGCATACAAAAGTTCTCAGTGCATACAAAAGTTATGTTAACACTATATATACCTATATATCTATATCTATATATTCCTTTTCAGATTCTTTTCTCATATAGGTTGTTACAAAATACTGAGTAGAGTTCCCTGTGCTATATAGTCGGTCCTTGTTGATTATCTATTTTATACATAGTAGTGTGTATATGTTACTCCCAAATTCCTAATTTATCCCTCCCCTCAACGTTTCCCCTTTGGTAACCATAAGTTTGTTTTCTGTATCTGTGAGTCTGTTTTCTGTTTTGTAAATAAGTTCATTTGTATCATTTTTTTAGATTCCACATATAAGTGATATCATACGATATTTGTCTTTGACTTCACTTAGTATGATAATCTCTAGGTCCATCCATATTGCTGCAAATGGCATAATTTCATTCTTTTTTATGGCTGATTAGTATTCCATTGTATATATGTACCACATCTTCTTTATCCATTCATCTGTTGATGGACATTTAGATTGCTTTCATGTCTTGGCTATTGTAAATATGCTGCAGTAAACACGAGGATTCATGCATCTTTTCTAATTATGGTTTTCTCCAGATATACGCCCAGGAGTGGGATTGCTGGATCATATGGTAGCTCTATTTTTAGTTTTTTAAGGAAACTCCATACTGTTCCCCATAGTGGCTGTATCAATTTACATTCTCACCAGCAGTATAGGAGGGTTCCGTTTTCTCCACACCCTCTCCAGCATTTATTGTTTGTAGACTTTATGATGGCCATTCTGACTGGTGTGAGGTGATACCTCATTGTAGTTTTGATTTGCATTTTTCTAATTAGTGATGTTGAGCATCTTTTAATGTGCCTTTTGGTCATCTGTGTGTCTTCTTTGGAGAACTGTCTATTTAGATTTTCTGCCCATTTTTGGATTTTTTTGGTGTGTGTGTTATTTTGCTATTGAGCTGTTTGTATATTTTGGAGATTAATCCCTGTCAGTTGCATTGTTTGCAAATATTTTCTCCCATTCTGTAGGTTGTCTTTTCATTTTTTTTATGGTTTCCTTTGCTGTACAAAATCTTTTAAGTTTAATTAGGTCCCATTTGTTTATTTTTGTTTTTATTTCCATTACCCTAGGAGACGGATCCAAAAAGATATTACTGTGATTTATATCAGAGAGTCCTGCCTATGTTTTCCTCTAGGAATTTTATAGTATCTGGTCTTATATTTAGGTCTTTAATCCATCTTGAGTTTATTTTTGTGTATGGTGTTATAGAGTGTTCTAATTTCATTCTTTTACATGTAGCTGTCTGGTTATCCCAGCACCATTTATTGAAGAGAGTGTCTTTTCTCCATTGTATATTCTTGCCTCTTTTGTCGTAGATTAATTGACTGTAGGTGCATGGGTTTATTTCTGGACTTTCTATCCTGTTCCATTGATCTATATTTTTCTTTATGTGCCAGTGTCATACTATTTTGACTAATGTAGCTTTGTAGTATAGTCTGAAGCTAGGGAGCCTGATTCCTCTAGCTCCATTTTTCTTTCTCAACACTGCTTTGGCCATTCGGGGTCTTTTGTATCACCATACAAATTAAAAAAAATTTTTTCTGGCTCTGTGAAAAATGCCATTGGCAATTTGAGAGGGATTGCACTGAATCTGTAGATTTCCTTTTACTTATCCACAGTAATTAAAAATTCTTTCAAAGTTGGACTCAGTCCTCTCAAACTCTGCTGCTGCTTTATCAACTAAGTTTATGTACTAGTCTAAATCATTTGTTGTTATTTCAACAATCTTCATAGCATCTTCATTAGGAGTAGATTCCATTTTAAGAAACCACATTCTTTGCTCATCCATAAGAGGTAACTCTTCATACATTAAAATTTTACCTTGAGATTGCAGCAATTCAGCCACATCTTCAGGCTCCACTTTTAATTCTAGTTCTCTTGCTTTTTCCACCACATCTGCAGTTACTTCCTCCACTGAAGTCTTGAACCCCTCAGAGTCGTCCGTGAGAGTTGGAATCAACTTCTTCCAGATCCCTGTTAATGTTGATATTTTGACCTCTTCCCATGAATCACAAACATTCTTAATTCCCCATCTAGAATGGTGAATCCTTTCCAGAGGTTTTCAGTGTACTTTGTCCAGATCCATCAGAGAAATCACTATCTATGGCAGCTAGAGCCTTATAAAATCTATTTCTTAAATAATAAGGCTTAAAAGTCAAGATGACTCCTTGATCCACGGTCTACAGTATGGATGTTGTATTAGCAGTCATGAAAACATCGCTAATCTTGTTGTCCATCTTGATCAGAGCTCTTGGGTGACAAGATGTCAGTAATAATTTGAAAGAAATCTTTTCTGAGCAGTTGATCTCAACAGTGGGCTTAAAATATTCAATAAACCATGTTTTCAACACATGTGCTGTCATCCAGCCTTCGTTGTTCCATTTATAGAGCACAGGTGGAGTAGATGTAGCATCTTTCTTAAGGGCTATGATTTTTCAGAGTGGTCAATGAGCAGTGGCTTCAACTGAAAGTTGTCAGCTGCATTAGCCCCTAAAAAAGAGAGTCAGCCTGTCCTTTGAAGCTTTGAAGCCAGGCATTGACTTCTCCTCTCTAGCTATGAAAGTCCTAGATGGTATCTTCTTCCAATGCAAGGCTGTTTCATCAGCATTGAAAATCTGTTGCTTAGTGTAACCACCTTCATGAATTATCTTAGCTAGATATTCTGCATCATTTCCTGCAGCTTTTGCATCAGCACTTGGTGCTTCATGTGGCACTTTTATGTTATGGAGATGGCCTCTTTCCTTAAACCTCATGGAACAGCCTCTGCTAGCTTCCTCACATCTTTCAGCCTTCATGGAATTGAAGAGAGTTAGGGCCTTTCTCTGGATTAGGCTTTGGCTTAAGGGAATGTTATGACTGGTTTGATCTTCTATCCAGACCATTAAAACGTCCTCCATATTAGCAATAAGGCTGTTTCACTTTCTTATGATTCATGTTTTCAGTGGAGTAGCACTTTTAATATCCTTCAAGAACTTTTCTTTGCACCTGCAACTTGGCTAACTCTTCGGCACCAAGAGGCCTAGCTTTCATCCTGTCTCAGCTTTCAATATGCCTTCCTCACTAAGCTTAATCATTTCTAGCTTTTGATTTAAAATGAGAGATGTACAACTCTTCCTTTCACTTGAACACTCAGAGCCCACTGTAGGGTTATTACTTCAGTATTGTTGTGTCTTAGGGAATGGGGAGACTTGAGGAGAGGGAGAGAAATGGTGGAATGGCTGGTAGGTGGAGCAGTGAGAACACAATTTATTGATTAAGTTTGCCATCTTATTTGGATGGGGTTTATGGCACCCCAAGTCAATTACAACAGTAATATCAAACATCACTGATCATAGATTATCATGACAAATATAATAATAATGAACATATTTGAAATGTTGCGAGAATTACCAAAATACGACAGAGACATGAACTGAGCAAATGTTGTTGGAAAGATGGTGCCCATAGACTTGCTCAACACAGAGTTGCCACAAACCTTTGGTTTGTAAAACACACAATATCCATGAAGCACAATAAAGCAAAGTTCAGTACAATGAGGTAAAGGGAGAAAATACTGTATCATTCATGTTGAACAACCCAGGCAGAAAGAAGCCATGAGAGAAACATTCTCCAAGGAGTAGCAGCTGCTGACCTGCATCGGCCCATTCTGGGATTCCTGACCTTGACTGTGACATCTGGGGTTGGTCCAGTCCAGCTATGCATACATAACACCTGGAGTGATATCTTTAATGTGGAACTTTTTGAAAATTAGCAAAAGAGGCGTTATGGTATGGTGAAGCCTTCAGCAAAGTGCACTCCCAGACCACGCCCATCAGAATCATCTGGGGGATGCTTGAGATCCTGGACTCCACCACAGTCCCACTGAATCTGAAACTCTGGGGGTGTGGTCTGAGAGCCTGCAATTTTAACAAGATCCCCAGATAATCTGTACTGGCTTTTGAAAGTTTCTGCTCTTGTAGTTAGTTTCAATATCTCTGGGTTCAAATCCTGGTTCTGTCCCCCTTTATGTGACCTAGAAGAGCTCTTTAAGCTCTCTGAGTCCAACTTTCCTTCTCCATGAATTAGGAATAACGATGGCACCCGCTTCCTAGTGTCCTGTTGAGAAATGAGATAGGCTTTGAAGCACTTACTGCAGTATCTGGTACCTATGAAACATTCATAAATTTGAAAAGCTATTCTTACCATTATTTTTTAAAGTTTTATAAAGGATGGCAGAATCTCCACTCTGATTAGAGAGCAACGTAGAATGTTTGTTTATTGGAATGAATACTAGCTATATAGTAGATTCTGATATTAAATTATAGCACCTCTTTACTAAGGGGGTTAAAGCAATGGTCACTTCTCTAGCTTTGCCTGCATTTTTCTTGTCCCAGATTTTGCTAACATTCTTTTGGCTGCTCTGTTTGGTTCTCGTTTCTCAAAGGCAAGGGTATAGCCCTCTTTTGCTGGTTTTAAGGCCATTGCTCCTGAGTTTCTGCTTTTGAACCATTTCCAAGGGGAGTCTTCAGCAGATGATTTACAAAGAGGGCTTTGATGCTCTCCAGCTTGTCCTGCAAAACGCTGTCAGTTTCCCTTAGTTGTTAACCCTGGTGGCCTTTGAGAGCAAGGCCCTGCAGCTGTCTCTCTCCAGTCACTCTCCTGTCCCAGCCTGCGGCCTCTCTTTGCTGTGCTCAGCTTTCTCTGCTGACCACAGCCTTTCTGGGATGGTTATGGGATCCCCATTTTCTGAGACTGGTGGGACAAGTCACTTTTCTTGTGGCCATTTGAACAGCAAAGGGATTCCTCATTGCAAACAGGGAGACATTTTCTGGATAACACCAGTAAATATCATACATACTCCCTTCTTCCCATAGATTATTTTCTTAACTGTTTATATTTGTTGGTGTTTAGGGGTTGTTACTGGTGAAGAATCACTGATTCTGAAGGCTAGAAAGGTTCTTTTTTTTTTAATAAATTTATTTATTTATTTATTTATTTATGGCTGTGTTGGGTCTTCGTTTCTGTGCGAGGGCTTTCTCTAGTTATGGCAAGCGGGGGCCACTCTTCATCGTGATGCGTGGGCCTCTCACTGTCGCGGCCTCTCCCGTTACGGAGCACAGGCTCCAGACGCGCAGGCTCAGTAGTTGTGGCTCACGGGCTTAGTTGCTCCGCAGCATGTGGGATCTTCCCAGACCAGGGCTCGAACCCGTGTCCCCTGCATTGGCAGGCAGATTCTTAACCACTGCGCCACCAGGGAAGCCCTAGAAAGGTTCTTGAGTCATAATTTATTTGTCTCTTTTCCAGAAAATATTTTAGGACAAAACCAAGTATGGTCTGGGTGACTTGAAAAGAATTGGCACTTATTTCTCACAGTTCTGGAGGCCGGGATGTTCCAGATCAGGGTACCAGCAGAAGACCTAGTGTCTGGTAAAAGCCCTCCACCTGGTTTGGAGATGACTGTTCTCATTCTCACCTGGCAGAGAGGGGGTTGGGGGGAAAACCTTTCTCTCCCCTTTTTACAAAGGCACTCATCCCGTTATGATCTAATTACCTCCCAAATGCCCCTCCTCTAAATACCATCACGTTGAGGATTTAGACTTCAACATATGAATTCTGGGGAGAAACAAACTTTCAGTCTATGGCATGTGCTGCAGCTACTGTGAGAGTTTGTCAGAGACTTTCGTTGTATAGCTTGCAAAGCCAGGGCACTTCCAGTCTTGTAGTTTGGTTTGTGGTAAAAGAACAGGCGCTCAAGGCTCGTGGTACAGATTGGAATGAAAGGGCAGAACATGCCTCAAGTCCTGGACTCACTCAGTTGAGGGGGTGGTGCAGGTCCTCATGGAGCCACAGCGAGGGGAGCAAGAGGGCAACAGATGTCCTTGGCCAGAGATGCCAGGAGGCAAACAGGCTCTGAGAGAGCAGGAGGGAGTGCCTTCACTTTTGCCAGAGGATGGAGCTTCTAAGTTCCACATAAGGCAGCTGTGCGCACGGACAGACTCAGACCCAACAGAGATTGGTAGATCGCAGTTCCAAGCCAGGTACTGCTTTTGGCACTTTTTCTTCTATCACCTTGAGCTTCTCCAGGTTGTACCAGTCAGTAAGCCCCCTCCTCTGCATAACTGAGCGTCCTGGGAACCAGAATAATCCCAAAGTTCCTTGAGGAATTTAGGATTGGAGCTGGGAGAGCTGGAAGGTCTGAAGGAGATTCCATGAGGCTGAGGCCTCTGTATTCCCTGGGAACTCTGTGCCACTTGGGACAGGGTGCCAGCGTGGCAGAGTGGTAAGAACATTTGAATTTGGGGTTCAAAAAATCTGGAATCAATTCCAGGCTCCTCTGTGCATTTAGGAAGTACACAGTGCCCACAACTAGCGTTTATTAAATGTCTGTGTCAGTCACTGATCAGGTATTCACACCTGTCAGTATTAACTTACTAGTATTTTTAAATATTTAAAAGTATGCTATGAGGTTGATATTATTAACTTCATTTCACAGATGAAAAGTTAGGCACAGAGGGGTTAAGTAACTTGCCTAAGGTCACACAGCAAAGACTGGAACCCAGGGAATGTGCCTTCAGCACCTTTGCTCTTAACCAGTAAGCTCGCCTATTTCTGTTTCATTATCTGTAAAGTGAGGTTAACAATAGCTTCTTTAGTGTTGTGAAGATGAAATTTTCAATGAGATGGCAACAGATGAAGCACCCTTCTTTGCCTGGGTCACCAAGTTAGCAGTGCTCAACCGCCAACAGCTGCAATTCCTCTCTTCCTTTTTCATGTTATGCAGGACCACTCCCTGTTCTGGACAAAGCTGGAGCCTCTCATCTCGCATATGTCCAGTCCTCCTTTCCTTCCCTGGGCTGCCTGCTGCCCTTCTGTTTGCACTTGGAGCTGCAGCATCCCTCTCCTCATTTCTGTACTCGTCCATAACTCCGTACGGTTCTGAGAATGAGGCTTATTTTACACAACATCCTTTCAAGCAGTCTGCTTCCTGGCCACGTCTCTAAGGCACCTTAATCTCCTGCATAATGCTTCTCGATATCACACTGTAGGGTGGATTACTGCTGGGAAGGGCACCTCTCTTTGTGTGGCTTCTTGCTGATTTCTCTTTCAGGGACCATCCCATTCCTGACCTTTTTCTGGTGCCCCTTTCCCACTTCTAGTGGCCTACCTGAAGTCTACCTTATTTTTGCCACCGCTCTAGCTGTACCCCAGCAGCCCCTGCAGTATCTGAGACTCCTTTAGAGAAGGCTCCCTAGCTCCCAACGTCTGTAGCCAGGGTGTCTCTGTCACTGTCCTGGAGATGGCCCTTCCTGGTTAATTTCCACTGGCAACCAACTGCATTACCTGTGGTCCTGTGCCTTCTGGCTTCCAGATGGGCTCGGTCAGTGGGAGGCTCCGGTAACAGGTGGAGAGTGGAGCGCTAGCTGCCGCCCTCCCTCTGTGGCAGGCCCTGCATCTCAAGGGGCTCCAGTGACATTATCTCCTCCTCTTCAGCCCCTGAGGTGCCAATGCCTGCTGGTCTCTGCGTGTCTCCCCACCCTTATTTGTTCCTTCAACCTTGCCCTCACCCTTATATGTAGTCCCTCATAAATATCTCTTCATTTCAGTGACATGGGATAAATTCTGTGCCCGTTTAGGACCCTACAGACATGGCGTGACTCGAACCAGGCCACTGGGCGGTCTCTTTTATCATCCTCACCTATACAAGCATAATTCTTACTCTACTGAGTGAAAAGATGAAATTTACAAGAATAACACACTGTCTGCAAGTTGTTGGCTGTCTCTTTACTGTTAGAAACAAAGATGATTCTTTATCAGGGCCTGATGGAGAGCACAATTCAGTAGAGAAAGTTCTGGTCAGTAGGGAGCGTTGCTTTGGATGACAAGCTTTTTTTCCTCTTTTTTTCTTTTGTTATTAAAAAAAATATTCTGACCATGTGACTTCGGGCAAATCATAAATCTCTTAATCTCAATTTTCTTGTTGAAAATTATGAAGCCACTGAGTTTATGATGTCTACAGCTGCCTTTAGCTCTAGAAAGGTAAGTAGCAGGAGAAAGGCTGCTCCCTGGAATGTTGAGAATTGGCCGGGGATCTTGCCTTTCCTCTCTGAGCAACAGGTAGAGGCTGCCTGATGCATTTCCCCATCTCCCCCTGATTTCAACCTCTGGTGTTTCTACTTCATCTTTGAGCACCCCTGACTCGGATCTGATTTCTTTGCTGCACTTGTTTCCCCTGGTTGATGAGCCCAGTCTGGACACTGGGCAGTGCACTGGCTTCCCCCACTGGGGAAGGAAGGACCAATACCCTTTACTGAGACACCCACACAGCAGCAATTGGGGTCTTGCTGGGAGGACTGACCTCTTTCAGGGATTGACTTCAGGGATAAATTCATGATGCCCTTAGAAGAGAATAAAGGAGAAGGTTGTAGATTAAAAGCCCAAACCGCATTTCTCTTGGCTTTCCTTGTTCCAGTATGGATTCGGAGAAGGAAGGAAGGAAGGAAAGAAGGAGGGGAGGGAGGGAGGGAAGAAGGAGGGAGGGAGGAAGGAAGGAAGGGGAATTATAGAGTGATTTCTCTGTGTCAGGCAGTGTGCTAAGAAACTAACATGTAAATCCTTTATAACATATAAATCTCATCGAATCCTTGCAGGCACAGATGGTGAAACTGAGGCTAAGAGGAATATGGTACATTGCAAAAGGACACATGGTTGATAAATATCTCACTTGTGTCCGTGCCAAAGGAGTAGGCCTACCTTTTTCAGTTTGATTGAATCATAAAATTATTTCTCATCTTCCCAGGCTTTGCATGCAAACTGGTCCTTACTTCCCCACAAAGTTTAAGATAGATGGGGTATTTCATTTATGCTTGTCTTTGGGCCTGCTTTGGTTCAAGTTTGCTTCCTCTTTTCTATTCTAAATTCTATTTCTGGTCTTTTGCCAACTGGAAGATCACTCAGGTATCTGCTAGTTTTACTTCATTGCTTACTGGCTGTCTTTGTGCTTTTTCAGAAATTGCTATACTAAGGCAGAGACAAGGAATGAGAGAAACAATAGGAAAGGTTTCCCAACAACACAAGGTTACATGGAAATGCCTCTTTGTGGCGGGAACCCAGAGGAGAAATGTCTCTGCCCTATGGGTCATGGCCAAAGCCACTCTGCCAGTAACCCAACACCTTTCCCACCTCCGGTGGGCAGACCATGTTAGCTTTTTACTCGAGATAACATCGCTCACCTTGACAAAGTCAAATCTCTTATTTCCATTTTCTCTCAGCCCTCACATTCTTGTCCGCACTCATAATATCATTGCTAGCTCCTTCACCTAGTGGTTGTTAACATACTTTCTAACTGCTTTAATTTGAACAGTTGAACCAAACATTTGTAACCACTCCTCAGGGGAATTATGGGCCATTTGTAATAGAAAAAAAAAATGTTTTTTTCTATCTCCGGTGCTAAAATGCAATCATCTCTCACTGAGCTGGGTGACAACTGTGCACTGGAAGAATCTGACTTCAGTATATACCGGGGGCAGGAATAACTCAAGTATGTTTACAAAATACCCTGTGGGTTATTTACCTTCAAATGGTCTCATCTAAGGATAATTACAGTAAACTCACACTTCCTGTATCTTGTGATGAAAACTGTTGATATTTTCATGCAGAGCATGTTTGAAACAGTTGGCCTCAACAGGCTTTTCAAGTTCTTGTTTGTTTATATCTATTTTTCTGTTCCAAGAGGGACAGAAGAAAGAATGAAACTCACCTTCCCTCATTTGTCAAATTGAGAGAGGAACATGAAGAAATCACCAGAATAAGAGTCAGGCCATATATGTATTTTCTGTTCACTTGTTTGTTTTTGTCTCTTCCCTCTCACCTCCCCCCACCCCAATTCTGCTAGTTACCAGCTCGTGTGTCCTTTGGTGAGTTGCATAAGCTCTCTGAACTTAGTTTTGTGATGGTTGTACGATCTCATTTTGTAAACAACTATACTTCAATAAAATTTTAAATATATATATATATGACAGAAAAAAAAAAGGAACGATGCTCTCAACTGGAGGTCCATTTTGTCCCCCGGGGACGTTTGGCAGTGTCTGGAGGTATTTCCGGTTGTCACAACTGGTTGTGTGGGGGTGCTGCTAGCGTCTAGTGGGTAGAGGCCAGGGTTGCTGATAAACATCCTATTGATACAATGCACAGGACGGCCCCACAGCAAGGACTATCCAGTACCAAATGTCCGCAGTGCCGAGGTTGGGAATCTCTGCTTTAGAGGCTGTGGTGGGGAGAAATGTTAGCGTTAAGTGCTTTTTTTGTAAAATGTTTAGAACACGTATAAAGTGTTACTAGAGCTTCTTCCAGACGTGGGTGCTAATCCTGACCCTGGTTAGTATCCATCATGCCCTAAGCAGCATTTAAATTCAGGGATTCCATTTCTTTACTATTAAAATGCATGGGGCTTCATGATCTCCAAGATCCTTTCTGTCTCTGAGAATCTACATGGCAAAAGGATTATATGGTACATGGGCCCAAAGTTGACAAAATCGATAGTTGCTAATTTCAGCATTTTTTAGCCCTCATGCAGATCACTGACCTGAATCTTTTCTCTCCAGATAAACCTGAGATTTGCTAAGAGGTAGGAGACAAAGAAGTCTCAACTTTGTTCCTCTAATAGGCAGAGAAGATTTATCTGTGGCCGTGTTCCCTTTCGTACCATGTAGAATAATGTCAATGTTGAGCGCTTACCTGGTGCCAGGCACTTAAATACCTACTGTGTGCCAGGCCCTACCCTTGTGCTCTAGCTACAAGGTCTCATTTCATCATGACAGCATGCCTGAACTGTGGGTATTATTGCTCCAATTTCACAAATGAGAAAAATGAGGCTCAGAGAGGCTAAGTAACTTGCCTGAAGTCACACAGCTAATGAGTCATCAAATTGATAAAAAACACAAAACTTGAGTGTTTTCCATTTCTCTATAGTTGTACTCAAGGTGCTCATTTAAATGAAATTGCAATGGAGGATTAAAGAACAGTAAAAAGAGTACCAAGAAAACAGATGAAAGCCCTACCATTTTGTAAAGTTTCATGTTCTGCAGGCAGATATGTACACTGGAAAAGAGACTCTTGCAGTAAATGTTGCCATCAGCCAAAGCTGTCAGAGAGCAGTGAAAGCTCAGATAAGTGGCTCTCTCTGCTTTCTTTCAAGTAATAAATAAAATAGCTGCTGTGGATAGGGTTAGGGCAGAGCTCCAGGTACTACTAGTGATAGCATTATTGATAATAATTGAGAAAACAATGGTAACACTAAAGAACTGTTGGTTTTTTCAAGGTTTTGCCAATTATTTTATTCTTTTAATCCATGACTTCATTATATTCTTATTTATTTATTCTTTTTTAAATTGAAGTGTAGATGTTCTACAATATTATTTAAGTTACAGGTATACAATATAGTGAGTCACAATTTTTAAAGTTTATACTCCACTTATAGTTAGTATAAAATATTGGCTGTATTCCCCATGTTGTACAATGTATCTTGTTGCTTATTTATTTTCTGCCTAAGGGTTTGTAACTTTTAATCCCTACTCCTATCTTGTCCCTCTCCTCTTCCCTCTCCCCACTGGTAACCACTAGCTCTCTATATCTGTGAATCTGCTTCTTTTTTCTTGTATTTTTTAGATTCCACATATAAATGATACTATATAGTATTTGTCTTCCTCTGTATGACTTATTTCACTTAGCATAATGCCCTCCAAGTCCATCCATGTTGCTACAAATGGCAAAATTTCACTTTTTTGTGGCTGAGTAGTATTCCATTGCGTATATGTGCTCCATCTTCTTTATCCATTCTCCTGTTGGTGGACACTTAGGTTGCTTCTGTATCTTGGTAATTGTAAATAATGCTGCTATTGGCTTCATTATGTTCTACTGAATAACAGTGATGAACACTGCCTGTAGGTCTCTGGATTCTGTCTTTAAACATGGCAGATAAGAATACAGATTTCAGGTGATGATTGAATGGGGTTTGGGATATATAGGAACGGCTTATTTTCCTTTGAGGACAGCAGCTCTTCTTCTCCATCAGTGGCTGCCCCTGGGGACCTTTGAAAAGTTCTAATGCCCAGGCTATACCCAGGCCAATTAAATCAGTTTCTGGGAGGGACCCCGTTAGTAATTCTTACCACTCCCCTGTGATCCCAGCAGGTAGTCAAGTCTGAGAGCCAGCGCTCTGTATTAGTGGCCTTTAAACTCCTGTGTGTATCAGAATAACCCGGAGAACTTGATAAAAACACGGGGGCCCACCCCTCCTCCTTCAGTGAGCTGGGGGCCTCCAGGTTCTTTGTAAACTCCTAGGTGACTCAAGTAAATACCACAGTTGAGAATCACCACTTATTTCACTCCTTTTTAGAGTTTATTTTTAAAATGAGAAAGTGACCTTGTTCCAAGATGAGCAATTGCCTAGGTTAAAATCTGTATGCACATGGGTGTGTTGTGGGTCCACAAGACTCTTATTGGGCTGTGAGCCAGCCATCAATCTACTCTCCATATCTTTTAGATGCCATCCTTGGCTTCTTCAGTCCTTCCTTTCTAGATCCTTCCTGACCATGGCCCCTAGTCCAATTTGGAAGCACCTCTCTGTTCTAGTTTGAAAATACAGTAAGTTTGTTGTTTATAAATACAGTTTATCCGTGATACCTATTGATACTTGGTTCATAGGTGATACGACAGTTGCTTAGTTAAGAACTTAAAGTAAGACCACTGCCTATAGACATTTGTATTGGTCGAGGTTCTCCACAGAAACAAAGCCAATAAGATGGATATATATGTATATATATGGCATAAAATCACAGTTAACATATATTAAATATATATATGTATTTGTTATGAGGAATTGGCTGGTGTGATTATGGAGGCTGAGATCTGTTGTCTGCAAGCGGGAGACCCAGGAAATCCAGTGATGTAATTCAGTCTGAGGGCAGGAGAAGGTGAGATGTCCCAGCTCGACAGTGAGGCAGCAAAAAAGGGGCAGATTCCTCCTTCCTCTACTTTTTTGTTCTATTCACTCCTCAATGGATTGGATGATGCCCACCCACCCTGGGGAGGGCAATCTACTTTACTTTACACCAATTGAAATGCCAGGTTCATCTGGAAACACCTTCACAGACACACCCAGAAATAATCTTTAATCAGGGTACCCATGTCCAGTCAAGTTGACAAATTAACCGTCACAACACCTTACATCTAATTTTACTTCTGGTTGTTCCCACAGCATTTGATGCCTTCTGACCTCCTAATACCTCTAAAAGAGCCTCTGTTTTTGTTGCAAAAATTCCCACATTTTAGAAACACCTCCGCAACCTCCCAGGATTTGTATAGTAATGCACCTCATAGGGCTCTCTGAGAATAAAGATCTGAATCCCTGAAGCTCAGGTTAAGTATATTATGGCCATAATTTAGTCCATAGCAGGTTGGCTGCCCGTTCATAAACTTCTGGGTTGCTGGGAGAGGGGACTTTACTAGGCTCATTCCACACCATGTTTGGATCTTCTAAAATAGGGGTCCCCAACCCCTGGGCCACACAGCAGGAGGTGGGCAGCAGGCGAGCAAGTGAAGCTTCATCTGCCGCTCCCCATCGCTCACATTACCACCTGAACCATACCCCCTTCCCCCCGTCCGTGGAAGAATTTTCTTCCATGAAACCAGTCCCTGGTGCCAAAAAGTTGGGGACAGCTGTTTAAACCCATAATTCAGAATTTGCCTTTGCTGAGAGCCCTGAACTGGTTTTCTGTCTCTCATAGGGTGAAAGCCAACTTTTCTTACATAGTTTGCAAGGCCCTTCAACCTCTGGCCCTTACAGCTCTTCCCCGATTCACTGTGCTTCAGCCACCCTGGCTTCCTTCCTGCTTTTTTGAACACACAGCCATAATTCCACCTCAGGGCCTTTGCACTGATTCCTCCCTTTGCCTGGAGCACTTTTCTTCCAGATACCCACATATCTTTTCCTCCTTTAAGTGTTTGCTCAAATATTACCTTTACACCTAGATCTAACCTGATAACCCTATTTAAAATTACTACCTACCTCTCTGGTTGGCACTGATCACCCCACTTACCCTGCTTCATTTTCCTCCATAACACCAGAGTCTAGTAAACACATATTTACTTGTTCATTTTCTTTATTGCCTGTCTACCCCCTGTAGCATAATAAGCTCCATGGGGGGTGGGCAGGAATTTTTGTCTGTTTGGTTCAAGGTTGTTTCCCCAAGGTCTAGATTCTAGATAGGGCATGGCACATGATAGGTATTAATAAATATCTGTTGACTGAAATGCTAATAATACATAAATTTTCTTGCTGAGACAGAAAGAGGAGGCCCTGGAGCTGTGGTAGCCCTGGAATTGCCCTGATAAATGGTCTTCACTCCCAGTTAAATGCTTTCTGTCTGGTTGTGCTACATTTTGAAGTAACTGAAATAAGCCTCAGGTACAGAATCAACCTTACTGAAGTGTTTATTCTGGGTGTTTCAATCCCCCAAATGAACTGCATGTTCCCAAACATCTCCCCACTGACCTGCCAAATGCCCCAAATAGTCATTCAAGCATATTTGTCCAAGGGAAACTATCTTGCTGAGAAAACCAATAGTGAAAATAATGATAGACATTTGTTCTGTGTTCGCCACTTGCCAAATACTGGACTCTGCACTAATATGTATTAGCTCATTTCATTTTTCTCATAACCTTATATGAGCAGGGACTATTATTATACCCATGATTTGGTTGAGGGACTGAGTTTGAGTGTGTGGAGGCAGACTGGGGCTTGTTTGGGAGAAAAGCATCCAGGGGAAGGAATGGTAGGTTGAAGGTTTCGAGGGAAGGGAGGCTGCGGTGTATTGGAGGTCCTAGAAGGCATCCAAATGGTGGGAGTGGTGAGTGCACGTTGAGTGCACTCAAGCTGAAGATGGGGGACTCGAGGTTGTCAATACTTTAGGTCCATCACCTTAGAAATTCTTATACATATACTTTGGTTACTATTGATATTTCACCAATCTTTAGATTCTGAAGTGCATGAAATTCTTGTTATCATTATAGTTGTTCCACCACGTTAGGGACTTGGTCAGTTGTTTTCACCTAAAGTGCTAGTGTTTTTCTGGGCACCTCTAACAGCAGGGAGATGCAGCCTTTCTTGATTTAAAACAATGTGCTCACCCTCCCCCTACGCTCATAACTTTGTTTTTGCTGATTATCAGAGACCTTTATTCTATAAACCAAAGTTATATAATTCGTAGTTACTATTCTGCTTGATTCTGCTCCCAAGTCTTAAAATGCAACCTGGTGTCACAGAAGTTTACATAATAACCTACTTATTAGGATTATTACATCACTCTAAGATCAAGCAGGAAAACTAAAGGGGATGGTTTTTACTTGATTGCAAATGTCTAAAAGAGGGATGAGTTGGAAAAAAAAAACTCCACGAAACCTAAGTCAGTTAAAAAATACATACCATTTATGTAAATAAAGTCTTTCTAGATTTTTGTTTACTTATAGCAAAGGTGTTTTTGCTGTATGAGATGTATTGATAATTAAGTTTACATATATTTTATTGTTATAAGTTAGCAAGTTGTTTAGAAAAATAGGACAAAATCTAAAATAGCACAGGACAGATACAAAAAGTTTACAAATTGCAACCATATTGCAAGCTGAAAACATAATTCGTTGTTATACTCCAGAAGATATTATCAGGCTTCACAAAATTAACATGATGGCAGAATTTTTTTTTTTTTTTTTTAATTTTATAGCTACTTTTATTTTTATTTATTTATTTTTGGCTGTGCTGGGTCTTCGGTTCGCGCGAGGGCTTTCTCTAGTTGCGGCAAGTGGGGGCCACTCTTCATCGCGGTGCGGGGACCGCTCTTCATCGCGGTGCGCGGGCCTTTCACTATCGCGGCCCCTCCCGTTGCGGGGCACAGGCTCCAGACGCGCAGGCTCAGTAGTTGTGGCTCACGGGCCCAGCCGCTCCGCGGCATGTGGGATCTTCCCAGACCAGGGCTCGAACCCGTGTCCCCTGCACTAGCAGGCAGATTCCCAACCACTGCGCCACCAGGGAAGCCCCCAGAATTTTTATGTAAACTATTAGGACGTCAGTTCTCCAGATTCACTTATTCATTCATTTAACAAATTCTGAATGTCAGTCATGTGCCAGGCGATGTTATAGACACTGGAGATACAACAGTGAGCAAAACAGATTTTGCTGATGTGGAGTTTACATTGTAGTGCAGAGAAGCAGGCAATAAACAAACCAGTAAATATAAATACAGATGAAGTGTCAGATGGCAATTATTTCTAAGAAAATGGCTGATGACAGAGTGATGTGGGTTGAGGTGGTTGTGGCTATGAAAGGTATATCTCAAAGGGCAAAAATCAGATGACCACCAAGCGGCTAATCACACAGCTGGCAGAGTACCCTGTAGTGTCTGGTAGCTCATTACAAGTCTTGTGACTTCTGTTCTGTTTTTATCTCAAACTCAATACGTGACCCTTGGCTATATGATATTTTCTGACCTCCAGTTTATTCATTTGTAAAAGGAGAGGGCTGTACGACTGGGTCTTTGAGACCCTCTCTGGATGTAATTTCTGACTCCATCTGAAATGGAATGAATGCTTAGCTGAGATGGGCACAGTGCTCAGAACCCTGTGTCTGTAGTTGAGAAGGCTGGTGGGAGGGGAGACTAAAAAAGAACATGATAGTCATTTGGGCGGTTCATCAATACAGTATTCTTGTTCTCTTTCCTTAGGCTGAATAATGGCACCCCAAAGGCACCAAGTCTGAATCCCTGGGACCTGTAAATGTTACCTTATTTGGAGAAAGGGTCTTTGCAGATGTGATTAAAAGAGGGACCTTGAAATGGGTATATTATCCTGGTGGGCCTAGATGCAATCACATGTATGCTTATAAGCGGGGCAGAGGGAGATTGGACACACACAGAGAAGGTCGTATGAAAACACAGCAGAGAGAGATTCGAAGATGCTGGCTTTGAGGATTGAAGTGAGGGGGACACAAGCTAAGGAATGCTGGCAGCCACCTGGAGTTGGAAGAGGCAGGAAAGAATTCTCTAGAGCCCCCCAAAGGGAACATGGCCCTGCCAACACCTTGGTTTCAGCCTAGTGATATGGATTTTGAGCTTCTGGCCTCTAGAACCGTAAGAGAATAAATCTGTGTTGCTTTAAGACATCAGGCTTGTGGTAGTTGTGGTCATTGTTACAGCAGCCCCAGGAAACTAGTACAGTAAGATTTCATTTCCCCTCCCGGTCCACTTGAACTTAGATGCAGCCATGTGGCTGCTCCAGCTGATGACACACGAGTGGAGGTGATGTGTCTTTAAGGGCCAGTGTGCACTTTACCACGCGCTCTTTTCTGTTTGGTGATGAGCAAACAGGTTTGGAGACGGTCTGGGTCTCAGAGTGACCATGTTGAACACAGCTCCCCCGGTTGACGCATAAAGGACATAAGAGTAATTGCAAAATTAACGTTTGTTGTTGAAAGCTCCTGAGCCTCGGGGGTTGTTCTGCTAGCCTCTCCTGACTGGTGGCAAGGAGACTGTTTGGATGCTATGAAACATTGCTGGTAACACTCTCTTTGTTGTACTTTCTGCTATTCAGTGGTCCTCTGAACCCCTTCTGCAAGCATCCCACCAAGGCCAGGACAGTCTCAGACCATATCCTCCAGATCACTACTGTCCCATGTGAAGCTGATGTGTATTCCAAGGTTCTGTGGTTGAATAAGACGAGAAATGCTGGGCTATGCAAGAGGAAACAGTTTCCTTTGCTGCAAGACTTCTCAGTGACTTCCACAGGCTAAGGTGCAGTGTGCCCCTCTAGGATGAGGGTTGGTTTTGCTGTGGATGGAAATTTGTGCACGCCCCCCCCCCCACCCCAAAGTTCAGATGTTGAAACCCTTAATTCCCAGTCTGATGGCATTTGGAGGTGGGGCCTTTTGGAGGTAACTAGGTCATTAGGGTGAAATCCTTAAGCTGAGATTAGTACCCTTATTAGAAGAAAAGAGAGCTTGCTCCCTCTCTCTCTCTCTCTGAGGGGATAACAAGAAGAAATCCATCTATAAGCCAGGAAAAGTGTTCTTACCAGTACCCCAACCATCCTGGCACTCTGATCCCAGACTTCCAGCCTCCAGAAATGTGAGAAATAAATTTCTGTTGCATAAGCCACGCAGGATATGGTATTTTTGTTATAGCAGCACAGCTAAGACAGGTATAACCTGTTTTAAAATGCTTTTTGTAAGTATGTGGCACATCTGAGGTGAATCGGGCTATGACACTTCCCATGTCTGTCATTCACACAGCACACCCCTCACCCAGTAACCCAGAGGCAACACAGGGTAGGAGAGTTTTACAACAGCTTCCTGTTCAGTAGGTAATGGTCTCTATTAAGTCATTAGAGAAGCAGTTTACTACTTCCTCTGACAAATGAGGGAGGCAGGCTTTAGACACGATGATGGGGACATTCACCTGACTGATCCTTATTCCCTTTATTCCCTGCATGCACCCCCTTGTGCCTCCTTAAAAGGCTGATTGAAGGATGCAGCCAAGGGCTTGAGGTTGTGAGACCTCCTCTCAGCTCTTACTTGTTTGATTTTGGATAGATTCCACCTCTCAATTCTCCAAGATATTTTTCCATCTCTTCAGTGTTTGAGATCCCAACCTAGAGCTCTTGGATCTCACAGGCACTAAGAAACAGGTCCCTGCTTTTTATTAGCTATAGTACTTGGAAAGACTTAAAATGTTCTTTTAACATCCAAGACCACATTAATCTTTATGAGAAGAGTAAAGGTTGCCAAAATGAAGAATCAGTATGAGACTTTAAATGACCTGACTAGTAAAAAAATAAAAAAGTAAGTAACAATAAAAAGTGACTTGGGAGGATTGGTTCAAGATGGCAGAGCAGAAGGACGTGTGCTCACTCCCTCTTGCGAGAGCACTGGAATCACAACTAACTGCTGCACAATCATCAACAGGAAGAGACTGGAACTCACCAGAAAAGATACCCCACATCCAAAGACAAAGGAGAAGCCACAGTGAGACGGTAGGAGGGGCGCAATCACAATAAAGTCAAATCCCATAACCACTGGGTGTGTGACTCACAAACTAGAGAACAATTATACCACAGAAGTCCACCCACTGGAGAGAAGGTTCTGAGCCCCACGTCAGGCTTCCCAACCTGGGGGTCCGGCAACAGGAGGAGGAACTCCCAGAGAAACAGACTCTGAAGACTAGCAAGATTTGATTGTACGATTTCGACAGGACTGGGGGAAACAGAGACTCCACTCTTGGAGGGCACACACAAAGTAGTGTGCTCATCGGGACCTAGGGGTAAGGAGCAGTGATCCCATAAGAGACTGAACCAGACCTACCTGCTAGTGCTGGAGGGTCTCCTACAGAGGCAGGGGGTGGCTGTGTCTCACTGTGAGGACAAGGACACTGGCAGCAGAAGTTCTGGGAAGTACTCCTTGGCATGAGCCCCCCTGGAGTCCACCATTAGCCCCACCAAAGAGCCTGTAGGCTCCAGTGCTGGGTCGCCTCAGGCCAAACAACCAACAGGGAGGGAACTCAGCCCCACCCATCAGGCAGACAAGCAGATTAAAGTTTTACTGAGCTCTGCCCACCAGAGCAACACCCAGCTCTACTCACCACCAGTCCCTCCCATCAGGAAGCTTGCTTAAGCATCTTGGATAGCCTCATCCACCAGAGGGCAGACAGCAGAAGCAAGAAGAAATAATATCCTGCAGGCTGTGGAACGATAACCACATTCACAGAAAGACAGACAAAAAGAAAAGGCAGAGGGCATGTACTAGATGAAAGAATAAGATAAAACCCCAGAAAAACAATTAAATGAAGTGGAGATAGGCAACCTTCCAGAAAAAGAATTCAGAATAATGATAGTGAAGATGATCCAGGACCTCGGAAAAAGAATGGAGGCAAAGATCGAGACGATGCAAGAAATGTTTAACAAAGACATAGAAGAATTAAAGAAAAAACACCTAAAAGAATTAAAGAACAAACAAACAGAGATGAACAATACAATAACTGAAAAGAAAAATACACTAGAAGGAATCAATAACAGAATAACTGAGGCAGAAGAACGGATAAGTGACCTGGAAGACAGAATGGTGGAATTCACTGCTGCAGAACGGAATAAAGAAAAAAGAATGAAAAGAAATGAGGACAGCCTAAGAGACCTCTGGGACAACACAAAATGCACCAACATTTGCATTATATAGGGGTCCCAGAAGGGGAGGAGAGAGAGAAAGGACCGAGAAAATAATTGAAGAGATAATAGCTGACAACTTCCCTAACATGGGAAAGAAAATAGCCAGCCAAGTCCAGGAAGTGCAGAGAGTCCCAGGCAGGGTAAACCCAAGGAGAAACACACCGAGACACATAGTAGTCAAATTGACAAAAATTTAAAGACAAAGCAAAATTATTAAAAGCAACAAAGGAAAAATGACAAATAACATACAAGGGAACTCCCGTGAGGTTAACAGCTGATTTATCAGCAGAAACTCTACAAGCCAGAAGGGAGTGGCATGATATATTTAAAGTGATGAAAGGGAAGAACCTACAGCCAAGATTACTCTACCCAGCAAGGGTCTCATTCAGATTCGACGGAGAAATCAGAAGCTTTATGGACAAGCAAAAGCTAGGAGAATTCAGCAGCACCAAACCACCTCTACAACAAATGCTAAAGGAACGTCTTTAGGCAGGAAACACAAGAGAAGAAAAGGACCTACAAAAACAAACCCGAAACAATTAAGAAAATGGTCATAGGAACATACATATCGATAATTACCTTAAACGTGAATGGATTAAATGCTCCAACCAAAAGACACAGGCTTGCTGAATGGATACAAAAACAAGACTGATATATATGCTGTCTACAAGAGACCCACTTCAGACCTAGGGACACATACAGACTGAAAGTGAGGGGATGGAAAAAGGTATTCCATGCAAATGGGAATCAAAAGAAAGCTAGAGTAGCAATACTCATATCAGATAAAATAGACTTTAAGATAAAGAATGTTACAAGAGACAAGGAAGGACATTACATAATGATCAAGGGATCAATCCAAGAAGAATATATAAAAATTATAAATATATATGCACCCAATGTAGGAGCACCTGAATACATAAGGCAAATGCTAACAGCTCTAAAAGAGGAAATTGACAGTACCACAGTATTAGTGGGAGACTTTAACACCTCACTTACACCAATGGACAGATCATCCAGACAGAAAATTAATAAGGAAACACAAGCTTTAAATGACACAATAGACCAGATAGATTTAATTGACATTTGTAGGACATTCATTCTGAAAACAGCAGATTTCTTCTCAAGTGCACATGGCACATTGTACAGGATAGATCACATCTTAGGTCAAAAATCAAGCCTCAGTAAATTTCAGAAAATTGGAATCATATCAAGCATCTTTTCTGATCATGATGCTATGAGATTAGAAATAAATAACAGGGAAAAAATGTAAAAAACACAAACTCATGGAAGCTAAACAATACGTTACTAAATAACCAAGAGATCACTAAAGAAATCAAAGAGGAAATCAAAAAATGCCTAGCGACAAATGACAATGAAAAGATGACAATCCAAAACCTATGGGATGCAACAAAAGCAATTCTAAGAGGGAAGTTTATAGCAATACAATCCTACCTCAAGAAACAAGAAAAATCTTAAATAAACAACTTAACCTTACACCTAAAGCAATTAGAGAAAGAAGAGCAAAAAATCCCCAAAGTTAGCAGAAGGAAAGGAATCATAAAGATCAGAGCAGAAATAAATGAAACAGAAACAAAGAAAACAGTAGCAAAGATCATTAAAACTAAAAGCTGGTTCTCTGAGAAGATAAAAAAATTGATAAACCTTTAGCCAGACTCATCAAGAAAAAGAGGGAGAGGACTCAAATCAATAAAATCAGAAATGAAAAAGGAGAAGTTACAACAGACACCGCAGAAACACAAAGCACCATAAAAGACTACTACAAGCAACCCTATGACAATAAAATGGACAACCTGGAAGAAATGGACAAATTCGTAGAAAGGTATAACCTTCCAAGACTGAACCAGGAAGAAATAGAAAATATGAACAGACCAATCACAATTAATGAAATTGAAACTGTGATTAAAAATCTTCCAACAGGGCTTCCCTGGTGGTGCAGAGGTTGAGAATCTGCCTGCCAATGCAGGGGACATGGGTTTGAGCCCTGGTCTGCGTGGATCCCACGTGCCGTGGAGCAGCTGGGCCCGTGAGCCACAATTACTGAGCCTGGGCGTCTGGAGCCTGTGCTCCGCAACAAGAGAGGCCACGATAGAGGCCCACGCACCGCGATAAAGAGTGCCCCCTGCTTGCCACAACTAGAGAAAGCCCTTGTACAGAAACGAAGACCCAACACAGCCATAAATAATAAATAAATAAATACTTTAAAAAAAAATCTTCCAACAAACAAAAGTCCAGGACCAGATGGCTTCACAGGTGAATTCTATCAAACATTTAGAAAAGAGCTAACTCCCATCCTTCTCAAACTCTTCCAAAAAATTACAGAGGAAGGAACACTCCCAAACTCATTCTATGAGACCACCATCACCCTGATACCAAAATCAGACAAAGATACTACAAAAAAAGAAAATTACAGACCAATATCACTGATGAATATACATGCAAAAATCCTTAAAATACTAGCAAACAGAATCCAACCACACATTAAAAGGATCATACACCATGATCAAGTGGGATTTATCCCAAGGATGCAAGGATTCTTCAGTATATGCAAATCAATCAATGTGTTACACCATATTAACAGATTGAAGAATAAAATCCATATGATCATCTCAATAGATGCAGAAAAAGATTTTGACAAAATTCAACACCCATTTATGATAAAAAAAACTCTCCAGAATATGCGCATAGAGGGAACCTACCTCAGCATAAGAAAGGCCATATATGATAAACCCACAGCAAACATCATTCTCAACAGTGAAAAACTGAAAGCATTTCCTCTAAGATCAGGAACAAGACAAGGTTGCCCACTCTCACCACTATTATTCAACATAGTTTTGGAAGTCCTAGCCATGGCAATCAGAGAAGAAGAAGAAATAAAAGGAATGCAAATTGGAAAAGAAGAAGTAAAACTATCACTGTTTGCAGATGACATGATACTATACATAGAGAATCCTAAAGATACCACCAGAAAACTACTAGCACTAATCAATGAATTTGGTAAAGTTGCAGGAGAAAAAATTAATGCACAGAAATCTCTTGCATTCCTATACACTAAAAATGAAAGATCAGAAAGAGAAATTAAGGAAACGATCCCATTCACCATTGCAACAAAAAGAATAAAATACCTAGGAATAGACCTACCTAAGTAGGTAAAAGACCTGTATTCAGAAAACTATAAGACACTGATGAAAGAAATCAAAGATGACACAAACAGATGGAGAGATATACTATGTTCTTGGATTGGAAGAATCAATATTGTGAAAATGACTGCACTACACAAAGTCATCTACAGATTCAGTGCAATCCCTATTAAATTACCAATGGCATTTTTTTCCAGAACTAGAACAAAAAATCTTAAAATTTGTATAGAGACACAAAAGACCCCAAATAGCCTAAAGCCATCTTGAGGGAAAAAAGTGGAGCTGGAGGAATCAGACTCCCTGACTTCAGACTATACTACAAAGCTACAGTAATCTAGACAATATCGTACTGGCACAAAAACAGAAATATAGATCAATGGAACAGGATAAAAAGCCCAGAGATAAACCCATGCACCTATGGTCAACTAATCTATGACAAAGGAGGCAAGGATATACAATGGAGAAAAGATAGTGTCTTCAATAAGTGGTGCTGGGAAAACTGGACAGCTACATGTAAAAGAAGGAAATTAGAACACTCCCTAACACCATACACAAAAATAAACTCAAAATGGATTAAAGACCTAAATGTAAGACTGGACACTATAAAACTCTTAGAGGAAAACATAAGGAAGAACACTCTTTGACATAAGTCACAGCAAGATCTTTTTTGACCCACCTCCTAGAGAAATGGAAATAAAAACAAGAATAAACAAATGGGACCTAATGAAACTTAAAAGCTTTTGCACAGCAAAGGAAACTATAAACAAGATGAAAAGACAACCCTCAGAGTGGGAGATAATATTTGTGAACACATCAGTGGACAAAGGATTAATCTCCAAAATATATAAACAGCTCATGCAACTTAATATTAAATAAACAAAAAACCCAATCAAAAAATGGGCAGAGGACCTAAACAGACATTTCTCCAAAGAAGATATCCAGATGGCCAAGAGGCACATGAAAAGCTGCTCAACATTACTAATTATTAGAGAAATGCAAATCAAAACTACAATGAGGTATCACCTCACACTGGTTAGAATGGGCATCATCAGAAAATCTACAAACAACAAATGCTGGAGAGGGTATAGAGAAAAGGGAACCCTCTTGCACTGTTGGTGGGCATGTAAATTGATACAGCCACTATGGAGCACAGTATGGAGGTGCCTTAAAAAACTAAAAATAGAATTACCATACGACCCAGCAATCCCACTACTGGGCATATACCCTGAGAAAACCGTAATTCAAAAAGACACATGAACCCCATTGTTCACTGCAGCACTGTTTACAATAGCCAGGTCATGGAAGCAACCTAAATGCCCATCGACAGATGAATGGATAAAGAAGATGAGGTACATATATACAATGGAATATTACTCAGCCATAAAAAGGAATGAAATTGGGTCATTTGTAGAGACGTGCATGGATCTAGAGACTGTCATACAGAGTGAAGTAAGTCAGAAAGAGAAAAACAAATATTGTATATTAACGCATATATGTGGAATCTAGAAAAATGGTACAGATGAACCAGTTTGCAAGGCAGAAATAGAGACACAGATGTAGAGAAGAAACATATGGACACCAACGGGGGAAAGCGGGGCAGGGGGGTGGTGGTGGTGGGATGAATTGGGAGATAGGGATTGACATATATACGCTAATATGTATAAAATAGATAACTAATAAGAACCTGCTGTATAAAAAATAAAATTCAAAAAAATAATTGAAAAGTGATTTGACTGGTCCCACACTTAGTGGAGCCTGGAAAAGAAATGGTTCCTCTGGTGTGGTTGAGTACCTGTGATAAATTGTAAAAACGGGCCCAGTTCTTCACCACTCCCCACATCCACTCCCTTTTCCATGTAACTTTACAGAGTCCTTCCACCCTGGCTGGGTATTTCTGGCTTACCCTTTTGCTCTGGCCTTAAATGCATGGTTTGCTTTGTGAAAGTAGTGTAGCAGCTTTCTGGGGGTAAAAAAGAAGTCATGATTTGTAGTGTTGGCTGATTTTTAAATTTCAATTTATCAGTGATATAAAAGGTAACTCACAAGCTTTCTGAATATTTCACAGTTGGCTCTTGCAAGCTGGAGGACCCAGCTCCAGCAAACTGTTGCTCTGGGCCTATATGATGTTAGCAAATATAATGCAAATAGAGGGTTAAAAAGCATTTGTGAGATTGGGCTTGCTCACTCTTGCTCCTTTGCCATTGCCAGGAGAATTGTCTGGATAGACCCCTTGAAAGATGAGATACATATGGAGTAGGGAGCCCCAGTGGTCCCAGCCGATAGCCAGCTGACTCCCAACTGACCTCAGACACATAAGTAAGGAACAAACTGTTACATGTCACTGAAGCTATGTGGTTGTTTGTTACACAGTGTTATTGTAGCAGGAGATAGCAGATACAGCACTTAAATTCAGCAACTTATGTAGGATAGAGATTTCTGCACCCGTTCTTCCTTTTTGACTCCACCCTAATCAGGATGGGCATCTTATAAGCATCAAAGAGTAATTACCTGTCCTGTTCCACCTCTCTCACTGGAGGTAGAACCTCTGGTGGAGAAGCAAAGTTTTTTCCTCCCTTAAAAATTCTTTTGAAAGTTCTTCTGTGAGGTTACTTTGGGCGGTGAGGCCTGGGGCCTGTCTTGGGTGTGCTTTTGCATGAGAGGAACTTCCAGAGAGCTAAGTTGGCCAGAGAGAGGCCTCTGGGGAAAGGAGAGGAGCAATAAATTGCTTAGAGCTTTCTGTTATTATGTTTTGAAGATAGAGTTCTTTAAAGAATGACCTGCAAACATTCCAGGTAGAAGGAACAGCAATTGCAAAAACCTTAAGGAGGTGTGTTTAAAACTGGCCTACACCCCATAGCAGGCAATGACAAACATTCAGTAGATTCTTTTGGCATGTGCTGCTCACCTAGGTTAGCTAGAAGTACACACAGAAGGTGTGCATTTGGTATGTATGGGTCTTCACTCGTGATGTTCAGGAAGGTGGGATGTTACGCACAGACGTGGTCAGTGCCTTGCCCGTGGCCCTCAGACCTTAGGCACGTTTCAGTGTGCTCCATCAAGTTCCTCCTGTTGGCCGCTGCATCCTTGTGCCTGAGGGCTTTTCTCCAGAACCTAGCAAGGCTATCCATCCACGCGCACGGCTGGCCACAGCAGTCCTCAACCTACAGCTCTTGGGAATCAGTGTATAAATACCCTGTTCCCTTGCATACTGGCTTGGGATGGTTGTGAGGTTCCCATTTTGCATAATTTCTCAGAGTTTCCTTGTGGGATTAAGCTCCAGGGGCCCACAGTGCTAGCTGGCTTGATAATGTACTCTTTAATGGTTGCCTTCCTTTCCCCATATCCCATACTTCTTTTTTTTTTAAAATTTTTATTTATTCATTCATTCATTCATTCATTTATTTATTTATGGCTGTGTTGGGTCTTCGTTTCTGTGCGAGGGCTTTCTCTAGTTGCGGCAAGCGGGGGCCACTCTTCATCACGGTGCGCGGGCCTCTCACTATCGCGGCCTCTCTTGTTGCGGAGCACAGGCTCCAGACCCGCAGGCTCAGTAGTTGTGGCTCACGGGCCTAGTTGCTCCGCAGGATCTGGCATCTTCCCAGACCAGGGCTCAAACCCGTGTCCCCTGCATTGGCAGGCAGATTCTCAACCACTGCACCACCAGGGAAGCCCCCTATCCCATACTTCTATCCATATTCCCTGCACCCCTCAAATAAATTACTTGTACTGGGGTCTTTGTCTCAGGATCTGATTCTGGGTGAACTCAAACCAAGACTGTTAGAATAAAAGCAAACTCAAATTCTAACAAGTGGACAAACATTTGTCAAACAGGCAGAAGAAAGGTTTACAACCAGTTCTGTAGGTCTACCCTTGGCACTCTAGCTATCACCTGGCATGCAAGACTTGCTCTGTGGCAGATGCAAAAATACTCTTATAGCTGGACCAGGTCACGGGGCATCTAAGTGGAGGGATCCAGGACAACCAGACTAGGACCTCGAGTGCTGAACTGATGATGCTGACCAGATCTCTGTACTTTATTTACATCGGGGCAATGAAGACTTAATGTTATTTCTAACTAATTGCCTCTATTGAAATTCTCTCATTTTACCAATAATAATTCAGATATCTCTTTTGGTAATTAACTCAGCTTTTGGATAACAATATTTTAAGTGCTAAGTAACCACCAGTTAACATATTAATTCTTGATTAGGTTCTCTTATATTGTAGTTAACAACCCCTGGGGTATTAAGATCTGATATAGGAAATTTAAATGCTAACTGCCTCTAGGGATGCAGCGTAGCAGTAGGAGTGACCTTGTGTGTTCAGACAGTAGAATGAGGGGAGTGTGGCCAGGGTGTAGGGAGCGTTGTGAGGGAGATGGGAGGAGCCAGATCACACAGGGCCTTTATAAGGAAAGCCAGGAGTTTGAGTTTGGTTCAAAGTGTAATGACCAGCCATTTCAGCAGGAAGAGATGTGCTGAGCAAAGAATGGATTTTTAGAAGTAAGCCTGGGGAAGAATGAAAGCACAGGGCTCATTAGGAGGTGAGAGGTGGTCATGGTTTGGAATTGTGGGCAAGCTGGGGAGATGGAGAGAAGCAGGAAGATTGGGGATATACTTTGGTAATAGAAAAACACTAGTTGCTGATTGATTGGCTATGGGGATGACACCAGGGCAAGTAAAAATGATTCTGAGGGTTTGGGCTGAGCAGCTGGGTAGATGAACCAAGTATGGAGGAAGAACAAGTTTGCAGGGGAGAGCAGGGGAAAGCTTTATTTTGGCCATGTTATATTTAAGACTTCTTTTAGACATCCATTCATTCATTCAACAATTATCTGTTGAGTGCCTGCCAAGTGCCAAGTACTGCTTGTTTTTGGTGATTAAGATATATCATTAAACAAAAAAGAGATCCTTGAATTATTGAATTACATTGAGTATGCAGGTGGATAAAGGAGGCTGTAATTTAACTCTGTGGTCAAGGTAGGTAATACGAATTTAGGAGTCATTCCCAGGTAGATTGGCCAGGCATCCTCACAGGCACTGGGAATGCAATCCTGGGAATGAGAGTAGTCATGGAATCTGCATTCCATGGTATGGTGTCATCTGTATGTAGACTCATTACCAAATTCATAATTTATCATCTCAGATGAAAACAAATTTATGCTTTAATGGCTGGTGTCTTTATGGATATAGTTTAGCATAACATACCAGCTCTGGATCAGACTGTCTGGATTCAAATACCAGCTTCACCTTTCTGAGTGATTTTAGCTAGATTTCTCAACTCTCTGAACCCTAATTTTCTCATTGAAAAATGGAGATAATACTGGGACTTATCTTTTAGAGTTACCTTAAGGATTAAATGAATTAGTACATGTAAAGCACTTAGAAGAGTTATGACAAATAAAAATTATTCAGTTAATGTTGATATTCCTTATTATAAATGTTGTTGCTAAGATTCAGCATCAATAGATAAGACAAATTCCAAAATGACCTCTGTCTTTAAATCAAATGGGGGAAGGGGAAGAATTCATATTCTAATTTCAGAGACCACGTAAACTTTTTAACAAGGATGTGGATTTCACCAAAAATCTCAATCCGTGTATGAGGAACTGGAGGAGGAAAGAAAAGTTTAAAAGTGCAGCTTATGGAGATAAAGAAAAGGAGAATAGACAGGCAGGTGGACTGCAGGCTCTAAGCCTTCTTGGGTGATCTCTGTGTCTGATTGCATTCGCATTCTCCCCTCATTCTCCTCCAGTGCTCCTGTGAATCTGCCCACACACAGAAACAGCAACCAAATGCACAGTTTTGGATTCAGTCTGTTATCTTGTCCTGTGTGGCATTATCTTGCCTTGTTTTGTCTGAATAAATGAAAGAGCATGGCTAGATGCTCCTTGAAAGACAGAAGAACTTCTGTTGGGGAAAGATTGTAATAGACATTTTTTTTTTTTAAAGATTTATTGATTGATTGATTGATTGATTGTTATGTTGGGTCTTCGTTTCTGTGCTAGGGCTTTCTCTAGTTGCGGCAAGTGGGGGCCACTCTTCATCGCGGTGCGCGGGCCTCTCACTATCGTGGCCTCTCTTGTTGCGGAGCACAGGCTCCAGACGCGCAGGCTCAGTAGTTGTAGCTCACGGGCCTAGTTGCTCCGCGGCATGTGGGATCTTCCCGGACCAGGGCTCGAACCCGTGTCCCCTGCATTGGCAGGCAGATTCTCAACCACTGCGCCACCAGGGAAGCCCTGTAATAGACATTTTTGAAGATGCTTCTAAGTGAAGTCAGGATTTCTTTTTGTTTTGTTTTTACTGTTATACTTAAAATATAATATTGTATTAGTTTCATGTAGAAAACAAACTTATAGTTACCAAGGGGGAAAGAGGGGAGGGATAAATTGGCAGATTGGGACTGGCATATACACATTACTATATATGAAATAGATAACTAATAAGAACCTACTGTATAGCACAGGGAACTCTACTCAATACTCTGTAATGGCCTATATGGGAATAGACTCTAAAAAAGAGTGGATATATGTATATGTGTAACTGATTCACTTTGCTGTACACCTGAAATTAACACAACATTGTAAATCAACTATACTCCAATAAAAATTAATTAAAAATATTGTATAAGTTTCAGATGTACAACATAGTGATTCAGTATTTTTATACATTATGAAATAATCACCACAGTAAATCCAGTTATAATCTGTCACCGTACAAAGTTGTTACAATAGTATTAACTAAATTCCCCATGTGTACGTTATATCTCCTGATTTATTTATTGTGTAGCTGGAAGTTTGAACCTCTTAATCCTCTTCACCTATTTTGTCTGTTCCCCTAACCACTACCTTTTTGTTCTCTGGATCTATGACTCTGTTTCTGTTTTGTTGTGTTTGGTCGTTTGTTTTCACTTTTTAGATTCCACATATGAGTGAAATCATATGGTATTTGTTTTTCTCTGACTTATTTCACTTAGCATAATACCCTCATGTTCCATCCATGTTATTGCAAATGCCAAGATTTCATTTTTAATGGCTAAATAATATTCCATTGAGTATATGTACCACATCTTCTTTATCCATTTATCTACTGATGAAATTTAGGTTGCTTCCATATCTTGGCCACTGTAAATAATGCTGCAATGAACAGGAGGGTGCATATATCTTTTCAAAATAGTGTTTTTGCTTTCTTCAGATTAATACCCAGAAGTGGAATTGCTGGATCATATGATAGTTCTATTGTTAATTTTTTGAGTAACCTCCATACTGTTTTCCATAGTGGCTGCACCAATTTACATTCCCACCAACAGTGCAAGAGGGTTCCCTTTCCTCCATGTCGTCACCAACACTTGTTTCTTGTCTTTTTGATAATAGCCATTCTGACAGGTGTGAGGTGGTATCTCATTGTGGTTTGGGATAATTTTGGTTTTTAAATCCAATTGATTCAGGGAGTTCTGCTTCTCTGCCCTTCTTGAATCACATCCCCACCCTACCTCCCAAACTATTGCAAGGGAAGATGTGAGAGGTGAGATGGTAGGTCTGCTCCTGAAAATAGTCCTTCCTGTTTGCTTAAAAAAACCACCATCACATCCATTTTTTTACTTCAACCCGAGATTACACAAAATATACTCACCTTAAACATGTACAAAGTGGCCCAGATATGCATTTTCTGTCCTATCCTTTTATCTTTCATTTATTGTTGTTATGAGGTCATGAAACCTTAATGCTTTTGCTTCACTAGTGGATAAGTTAAACTCCTGCCGAGTTTAATCCCAAGAACAGAAAATTAAGTTCTCATTATATTTATGCTTATAAACTGTTTTTTGTCTCTGCATCAGTTATTTTTAAGAACCGAGTGTTAAGTATGTGAACTGTGACATCAGATTATGAGATTGCTATTTCAAGAAGCATATTGAACTTGGACATGAAGATGTTACATTTTTTGGAAGTTGAATGCTATTTCAGTAATACTACCATTGTTCAAAATGTTTTGGGATTCTTTTCTTGAATTGCTTTCTGGTCTGATTTACTAACCTTACTAACCTTAGAAGTAAAGCCTCAATTTTGTAGACACTTTGGTTGACAGCCCCTTGTAACCCTCCCCATCAGAGTGTCAGATGTGTGAGTGAAGCAGAATTGGCATCCATACAACCCCATCTTACTCTGAATATCATGTAGTAACTTCCATGGACGCCATGTGTAACAGAAGAATCACCCAGCAGAGACTCGCCAGAATTCTTGACCTGCAAATGTGAGAAAGACAGTAAGATTCTTACTGATATAAATCACTAAGCTTTGAAGAAATTTATTATGCAGGAGTAGATAACTGGAAGAGAATTCCTGAAAACAAACAGTTGTTAGGAGTTCATTTTCTGTTATCTGATTTAAATACTGTGTATTATTAGAAGGGTATAATTAGTTGAGTTTAAAGAAATGTAAATTTGTTGTGGTTGGCTTGCTCTAAGTCAAGACCTGGGTGTAACTGATTCATTGTTTATATAACTTGGCAGTGAGTTTCAGAGAAACTTGCCTATGTAAAGCACCTGGCACATAGTAGGTAGTCAATTGCATCCATCCACATAAGCACTGCCTCCTACCAGAGATTATTTCAGGTTCTAGGGATATGACAGTGAATAAAGTAGATAAAAACTCTGCTCTTATGGAGTATACATCCTTGGGTGGGATGCAGACACCATATAACAAATGAGTATATATTATTTTGCTTGGTAATAAATGCTACAGAGAAAAATGAAGCAGGGAATCCTGGGGCAGGATGGAGAGGACCCTTGTGATTTTAGACAGGGAAGCCCTCCCTGATAAGCTGATATGTGAGCAAAGATCTGAAGAAAGTGTGAGGGGAAGAGCATTCCAGACAGAGGAAATAACTAGTGCAAAGGCCCTGAGACAGAAGTGTGCTCTGCTTGTTCCAGGAACAATACAGAGGCCATTGTGGTGGGAGTGGAGTGCAAGGTGGAGAGTCACACTGGTGTGTTTGGGCAGAGAGCAGAGACTGGGCCATCCAGGGTCTTGCAATGACTGCCATGGCTTCCACGTTGGGTGAAATGAGTGCCAGTGGAGGCATGGAATACAGGAATCACCTGATCTAGTTGTTATTTTCATTGCTTTCTATTATTAGAATTACATGCTAGCAAATGACAGGGCCAGAATTAGGCTCTGGATCTGTTTGGCCTCCAAGTCCATGCTTTGGCATTCTATTATGCTGTCCTGTTACCTGGCCTGTCCATGGCTTTAGGGACCTTGAATTTACAGTGGAAGACAAAGAAAACAAATCTGAAATGCCAAAAACCCTCCCACCCACAGCTCTTCAGTGTTTGCCATGCAGTGCCATTCCTCAGCCTCCTCTCATTCCCCCTATTCTCCAGTTTTAGCCTAGTTTGCAAGAAGAACTTAGAAATATTTACATCAACTTCCCACAAAGGCAAAGGAGGTACTCTCACAGAAGGTTTGAATTTTTTTTTTCTTTTGCCCCCCCCCCTTCTCTTTCTTGGGACTCATAAGACTATCTGGATGAAGAATATCTTATTTCTCAAAGGCAAAAATCCTAATGATATTTGGCCCAAATAACCTTTCCTGCCCATGCAACTTTCACTGAGCTCATCATAGGGGGGACACAATTTACATAAGAAGTGGATCTGTAAAAAATTTCCCCATAAATTCCTTCCAGCAGCATGCAAACCTTTTTAGTTCCACGGTGTGTGCTCATATAATGATCCTCCACCTGGCTCGGGACCTTTTTATGTGGGAACATTAAACTAATTTTGCTTGGAATGTGGGATGGTTTCTCAAGATGGCACACCTGATGCTGAAGCACAGATCACAAGGCTCCTTGGGAAGATGGATGGATCCCTGGAGGCTCTTTAGGCTTTCTGTTGCTCTCAGAACTTCTCTCAGAGCCCAGTGCACCTCTGACAAACTTCTGCTTCACATTTGGTATCCCTGTGACAGCCACCAAATGATTGGGTAGGGTCAAGAAGTCAACTGACTTCCTCATATGCTTCTGCCATCACTCCGTGCCTGGGTGGGGGTGGAGGCCAACCAGGGTGCCTTGGGTCTCTGTAAGGGTGTGAGAGTAACAAGGATACTGATCAGAATAAAAGATGAGGTGGAATTCTTCACCAGGCTTGGGTTAAATGGCACATTCCATGAGCGGCTTTTGTCCGGTAGCAGCAAAAACACTGAGTAGTGGGATCTCTCCTCCATTGCTTATGACATGAGGATATGCTTTCCTTCTGGTAACAAGTCGATTCTTAGCAGTGCATAGAATGGTGCTACAGGAGGACCTAACGGGCTAATTCCTGGGGGTGCTGTGACTACAGATGATGCACATTAAATGATTTCATCTATCAGCTACCAAATGCCAGCCCGTACAGAAGCCAGGGATGCATCCAGGGGAAGCTTGGCATAAAGGGTTTGACTTAATGAAAAGGATCTAAGGAAACATGCACGTACTATGTTTGCAACTGGAGAAAAAGTTAAACCAGGACCTTGTGGTATTTGCTGCCTAAATGGTAACTCCTGTGGCGTTCTTAACTTTCGGAAACCTCAGCTGAATCTAAATCTGCTGCTTATGCTTTGTGGAGTAACTCAGCTTAAAGCAAAGCCACGTTATCCTGCTTGATATAGTGGGATGATTGCTGGGTATGAGTGTAGTCAGAAAACCCTGGCATGAAAGAGACTTTAAATGAACACATGAATAGAGCAATCAAAGGGCCATCCAATCGGATCTAAGCAGATTAGAACTTCACGCAGCCTCAGACACAAAAATAGATCGAGTCCTCTTTGATATATCAAAGTCACTCATTTGAGATGCTCATGTATCCCTGACCCTCAAATGCTGCTCTTGAGACTGACTTTAGCTGCATTTTTCACAGGCATCGGGCAAGTAGAGTCCATGGAATGGGACCCTGACTTTTAGTATTGCTGTAGTGTGTCTCTTCCTGTTGTTCATTTATAAATATTTCTATGTTTAGGTTTTGATCAAGCCTTTTACAATGATTATTATGATCGTTTCCCAGCTGGTGATTCTCAGCCTGAGGTGACTGTTTGGAGATACTTTTGGTTGTCCCAACTGGTGGTGGGGGGGGTGCTACTGACATCTAGTGGGTACGGGCTAGGGATGCGGCTACATGTCCTATAATGCAGGGGGTACCCCGCCCCTTCCCAACAAAGAATTATTCACCCCAAATATCGAGAGTGCTGAGGTTGGAAAACCCAGACTTAGAGCGATGCTGTTGGAAATTTTTGTTTCAGAAAAAAAGGTTCCAAATTGCCACTGCCTTTGGCCAAGTCTACATCATGTCTTAAGTAGACGTTTTCAATAATTTCCAATTTTCAGTAATCTAATTACATCACGTTTTTGCTTGAAATCTTTTAGTAGCTTCATGTCCCTTGCAGTATATGGTCCAGATTCCTTAACATGGCAGATAGGGCGGGACTTCCCCTTAAACCCCCACACTCAATTTAACATCAAGATGAGTCAGTACTGCCTATGTTACATATCTCCATCCATTTGCCATCAACCAGCTAGGTGATGCTCTCATATCATGGTAAAGAACAAGGGCTTTGAAGTAGACAGCTCTGGGGGTCCAGTCCTGGTTCCTCTGTTTACTAGCTCTATGACTTTGGGAGAGCTCTGTAACTTCTCTGAGTCTACGTTCTCCTGTCCATAAAGTCAAGATATAGAACCCCACGAGGTTGTCTGGGATAACGCCTCCTGTGGCCTCATGCATGGCACATGAACATGGGGCACTATTTTATCTGCTCAGACACTAGTGTATTCAAACCAAAACTATTGGGGTAATTTCTTGACTGGCCTTGCTGCCTCTTTCCTTAGGATAACCTACAGAATGATGTGTATACTTTTTTCAGGGAGATGAATTGAGGTAAACTTAAAAGAATTCATTGGTCGAAGTTTTTGTTTTTCATTCAAAAAGAAAAAAATAGCTTTATTAAGTTTCAAAGGAAAATATATGGATTCTTCCAAGGTAGAGGAATTGATTTATGAAATTGAAGAATTTCAATGAGAAAACTGTGTTTTTTGAGGTACTGGCAAGTGAATAGCTAGATATGTTTGAGAGTAGTAACATGAAAGTGGCTTTCTATTCTTTCATCCTTAAATTAAATCACAGACTTATTACCAAGCTAGGATAGCTCTGTGTGGCCCCCAGGTCCAAGTCGCTCACTGCTAATCTGGTCTGTCCATCACATGGCTGACTTGGATATCACCCTTAGAAACAAGTGAGGTTGTGCTCGGGCCCACCATTCACAAATCTCCGGTTTCTCAGTGTTGTGTCCAGTGCCTCCACCACTCAGCTCCATCCTACTTTTCTTGTTTTCTCTCACTTTGTTCACTTACTGACCTGCTCCATCTGCACTGAACCATTCTTCAAACACACCCTTTATTTTTCATACATGTATGTGTCATGGCTTCATGGTGTTGTTCCCTCCACTTAGACATCTGCCAAACTCCCATCCCTACCTGTAAAAATCCTACCCTTCACTTCTATGAAGCCTTCCTTGAATTCCTTCAGTCAGACAGGATCACTCAGTTCTCTGTGTTCTCATTGCAGTTTTAGTTGTATTTTTTTTTTAATAAATTTATTTTATTTATTTTTGGCTGTGTTGGGTCTTCGTTTCTGTGCGAGGGCTTTCTCCAGTTGCGGCGAACGGGGGCCACTCTTCATCGCGGTGCGCGAGCCTCTCGCTGTTGCGGCCTCTCTTGTTGCGGAGCACAGGCTCCAGACGCGCAGACTCAGTAGTTGTGGCTCACGGGCTTAGTTGCTCCGCAGCATGTGGGATCTTCCCAGACCAGGGCTTGAACCCGTGTCCCCTGCATTGGCAGGCAGACTCTCAACCACCGCGCCACCAGGGAATCCCTGTATTTTTGTTAAAGCCTTGATTTAATTCTCTTAAGAATTAGAAAGAGCACTTCATTCTTGCATCAGTGGTGCTCTATAACAGACCAGAACTGTGTCTTATTCTTCTCACCTGTTGTCCACATTTATGTCTTAGTGCTTTGAAAATGATACACATTCAACCAGTGCTCATTAGTCTTCTTTCCAACAAAAACAGAAAAAAAAAATCATATATTTATTAACAAGTTATAACTGCCACAGGATTGTTAGGATCAAATGAACTAACGTCTATTAAGACATTTTTATAACCTGTACAATATTTTTCAAAAGTATTTATTGCTATAATTATTGCACAACAGTAAACCCAGATACTCTTGTCACACAGATTTAAGTTCATTCTGTCCCCACCATTTCCTAGATGCCATATTTTAGGGGTTAAAAGCTTTTGGAGCAAGTTACATCACTCTCTTTGCCTCAAGTTTACTTTTTTTTTTTTTTTTTTTCATTTTATGGTCTTTATGATGAAGATTTAAGTAAATGAGATAGTGTCTGTAATTTTCTTAGTCTAGTACCTGGCACATTAGAAGTGCTCAGTGTTAAGTGTCATGACAATTAAAAACATATAGATTATTGCTCAGTTTGGCAAATAATGACAAAATGTCAGAGGAACATATTACCTCTCTCCTGCATGCATTTCTTGAAAGAAAGGGTAACGTTTTGACAACAGATAAGCTGTTGGCTTACAATAGCCCCCATTATAGAATGGGACAGTTTTCTTTTGACCCCCACTATGGCCCTGTATGCCCAGGGCTTTTCCTTTTGCTTAACATTGGAAAACCTATGCTACTAGCTGGCTAAAGAGGGTCCAGTCTGCTAAGATAATAAAATGCTTCAGAATTTGGCCCACAATATAGACAGATGCTCTCTAAGGTTGAGTGCAGAAACATGATCTCTCTTTTGGGCAATTGTTTTGGTTACATTTTTTTTCTTATTACAAAAGAAATATGTGTTCGTCTCTAGCTACCATGAAATTATCAGTTGCCACTTACTGTCTGTCCCACTAAATGTCTACTATAACTACTTTGAAGTTTTGGTTTTTCCAAAACTTTTAGATTTTATGATCTTTTCAGGGCATGAACTATTTCCAGCACTACTTTTTTATCTTTCATAGGGAAGCCATTGATTAATGGGTTCCTATAAATTCCTGAAATCATTTTAACGGTTAAAAATATTTTCTATTATAGTTACATGTATGGGAATACATGGTGGAGGTTCATAAATCCAGACACTCCTAGGTAGAGGCCAGGCAGCTACTTTAAATGAGTTGGTGAGTCAGACTGGAGCTGCCCGAGGAGGAGGGAGTGTGCCCAAGGAGTGACACAACTAGCTACAGATGAGAGTTGTTATGTACAAATACAAGCTAGTGTTGCCATACCTTAGGAATCTTCAAGGAAAGGCAGAAACCAAGAATTTTGAGTCAAAGTTCCTGGTTCTTAAATGCTGACAACTACTTTATTTTTAAAATGCCATGAGGACTAAACAAATGTGTTGGTGGGCTACTCTGGACCTTCACTTTGTGACCTCTGGTGTGTGCGATTCTACAACTTAATTCTCAGTTTAGTAGACAAATTAAAAATCTTGACCAGAGCAGAGGAGTGACTATTTCCTAATGCAAAGCAAACAGAAGTTTCTCACCAAGCAATATTCTTGGACCATTAGAACTAAGGTAATACTCAGGAAGGATATTTAGTATAGTAGTAGGGCTGTCTCTGTTAATTTCTCAAACTCTTCAATATAGATAATTACAATAGGGAAGGGAGAGAAAGGGAATAAGCCAGATAATAGCCCTGGTTTTTTTTTTTTTTTTTTTTCTTGAAAGTTCTTTTTTGACCTGTTATGGCTTAGGAGCTGTCTTCTGTATTTCAGTATATGATAAGGTTAATAGATGGTGGATCTATCCAGTGAACTAAAAATCAAATATTTGCTTATGATCACTGGCAGCTGATGCTGCTAGCTGAAGCAAAGGGCTGTTTTTCTCAAACTACTAATCATTAGTAAACAGAAATCCCTCTCTATGAGGCTGAATTGGATTTTCACTCTGAGGCAGATCCTGCTGGTTGCTTAACCAATATCCATTTTCCCATTCTTCTTTTGCACTAGAAATAATCAGGGTTTTGGGTGGGGAGAATAACAACAATGTCCAGAAAATGAACAGCTCAACAAAAGACACACTCTACTTCTACTTCTTACCCTAGAGTGGCCATGTGACTTGCTTCTGGCTGAAGAGAAGTCAGAAGAAATTGCTGGATGAGGCTTCTAGAAAAGGCTTTTAGGAAGGGACAGATTCACACGACGTGCACTCTTTGACTCTCATCTTCTCTCTTCTTTCTGTCTGAAACATGTAAACAATACTGTTTTACTATTTTTATCAATTTATCGTCTGGTGCACCTCTGATACTTTTTTTCTTACATTGTTTGGCTGTTATCTTTTGCTTTGCCTTTTCTCATGGCCCTGATTTTGTAATATTATTTTGATAGGGAACATAGAAAGTTCTTACTTATAGAATGGTTCATCACAATTTGATTATTATTATTGGTAAATAGTAACAATAAATACAGACTTCCATGATTTCATACAGAGATGCCCTCCTTCCTCATAGCACTGATTAAGATCGCATCAGAGGCAGGAATTCATTTCTGTTAGATTTAATTTCATATAATCACCATCAAAAAAAGAACAACAAAAAAAATGATGTGTTTATGATGGCATCAGTGCATTTCTGAAATTTGTTCCTGAAAGGAGAGAACTTCCATTTTGACTGTGTCAATAAGATCCTAATCCTCTAATCCTCTGCTTATAATTTTACACGTTGGATGACTGGCAGAATATTCCACAGACCAACATCTGGTGTGGACATTTTATCACATGGTCTCTTTCATTCTATAGTTCATCCAGTGCTGGGCCCCATAGGACACATTGTGATGTGACCTTTGTCCCTGCATCTCTGTATTATAGTGTTGGGTGAGTTCGCATTTTGGGCTGTAGGAGAATTCCTGGCTGTTACTCCTATACCAGGATGGCTAGTGATAACTAGATAAACACGTGACTGTAAGCCACATAAATATAACTCCCTGAAGTCAAACAGCATCTATGCTCATCTGTCCCTTTCATCAGATCCCCAAAATATCTGCGGCCACTTGGAAGCCACCCTTTCATTAGGGGAAGTGTAACAGAGAAGCAGCTAGAGTGGAAATAGACAACAGCATTAAGAGATTACAGTTAACATATTCTGTTTTTGAAAATTTACCGGGGCTTAGAACATGTGAACACAAAGGCAAGACCATGGATGGGACCTGTGCAAGTGAGCTTAAGCTTCATTTGCTTCTGGGTAAAATTGTCTCTGCTTAAACCTTGAACTGACTATAGACATGACACTTTAATTAATATCAGTGGAGAAACAAATTGCTGTCCTGTTCTTTCTCAGAGATACCTGTGGGTAGTGTCAGGAAAAATATAAATTTCAAAGCATTTTTCAGTTCTGTGCCACTCAGAGGTAGGTTTGGAAGTGAGGATCTATGTTTTAGCTAACTGTGTGTGTGTATATACACACACACACACACACACATACTTACATACATACAGAAGGGATTGAATATAGAAAAAAAGAAATAAATTACCCTAGCATAATAAAGTAAAAAGAATTGAGTTTGAAGGAAAGAAGCATTTCTATTATCTATCACGGGGGACTAGACCATCTCAAACATAGAAGCTTAAAATAAAGTCTTTCACTTATTCTTTCTCATGATTTTGTGGGTTGGCTGAGCTCAGCTGGGATGTTCTTCTGCTCCATGTTATGTCAGTTGAGGCTGCAAAATCTAGAGGCTCGACTGTGCTGGTACATCCAAGGTGGTCATTCACATGGTTGGCAGTTAGTGCTGGGAGCTGGGCTGTTGACATATTGCCTTGGCCTTCCTCCATGTGGCTTGTCAACATTGTATGAACTTCTTACACCATGGTTTCTGAGAGACTCTAGGAGGGAGTGCTAGAACAAAAATGGAAATTGTAGACCTTTTAGGACCCAGCCTTAGAAAGTTACGTAGCATCATTTCCAAAACATATGAATCAAAGCAAGTCACAATGCAGCATAGATTCAAGGGGAGGAGAAACAGATTCCATTTTTTGATCTCATGAGTGGCAAAGAATTTATGGTCACCACAGGAGGTCAGGATATCCAAAGTTTTGCATTCTTACTGGGTTGTCACCTTACATATGGATTATAAAAACAGAAAAGAGTAAAGATAGGAAGACAATGACTGACACATAGTAGGCGTTTAAAAATAGTTTGTTGACATAAAATTTAGGAGCCAGGTTTTTTAGTAATGACTTTTAACGTCTGTGATCTTACATTTTCCAAAATATTTATACTTTCAAATGCTCTGTTCTAGTGTCACATCATTCATCAAATTGAATCCTATGTTTTGGTTCAGAAAATTTGGTCACTGTACTTATAGATCATTTGTCTGTGGTCTTAACTTGGCTGGCTCTCTGGCATTTGAGTTTCATGGGGTTATTTAGAGCCTTGTTGCTTTCTTTTCCACTTTTATTTGCTTAATAGACATTTTTGGGCAGAGGCAGGTGAGGGGGACTCTAAGGTTGAGGTTTCCTGTAGACCGTAGGCTTGAAGGCATTCTTCCAGTCTGAGGCAATCTGTCAAAAGAGGCAAGCAATCTTACAGTGGGAGTAATAGCCCCAGCCATAGCACATGTTTGTATTTCTACTGACAATTAAGAGGAGGGAAAACCAATTTTCACAAAAAAAAAAGTTTGGAAGATGGAAAGGGAATAAGGGGTTTGTTTGTCTACATGAAATATTAGTTTGAGTGTAAGAGGAAGCCATGAGAACCATAAAGATGAGGTGGGAATAAAAACCCTTGATGCATGCACAACTCAGCTGGGATTAAAAGCCCAAGGCCATCCTAGAACCTGATATAACCATTCATGTTGTAATCTAAAGCCTTGTCAATGTATCACAGGTGCACACCACATGACCAGGTGGGGGAAAAGGAGGTGAAGCCATCGGGGAAGAACTGTGGCAGTTTCATCTTCATAATACATACATCCCAAGGTGCGAGTGTGCATCTGGTTTCTATTTCAGAACTTTTTACTAGTAGCTTTACCAAAAGTAGGGCAGACAATTCTGTGAGTTAGGGAGACCATATGTTAACAAGGGGCTAGGAGGGGCATGGCATGGTAGTGATGCTGAGGGACCTAGGAGGGATGCTGGGAACCAAGAGGATGAGACGAAGGGATCTGGGAGGAGGTGTTCAGACTTTAGGTTGGGCCACCTAAACAGTCATATGTTGCTTGGCACTGCTAGATCTTCAGGGAGTCCATAGAATTTTGAAGACATGGATTAAAAAAAATTGTTTCAAGGATGATTGCCTTTTGGATAGAGCTAAAATGCCTTTCTGATGTGGAACAGATGAAAAATCACTGAATTCTAGAGTTGGAAGGGATTTTAAAGTCATCTAGTGCAGCTCTTCATTGACAGGCAGGTCCCTGATGGCCTCATGTGTCCAACGGGTTATTGGACCTGCCCAAGGTTACAGAGTTTGTGTTCAAGGCAGTCTAGAGACCCATATCCCTACCCTCTATGCAGGACTCTTTTCTTAAATGTATGCTGCTCTGTTGAGCACCAGCCATGTGAATGTGTTAAGACCCCTCTGGTCCCAGATTCCTGGGCCACTGTCCTGGTAATCAACTAGCATTTGTCCAGTAGCCTTCGTTGAAATTTACATTTGGGAACATTTTTATTAGTCTTAGGTGAAGTGATGCCGTGGTTGTAGTGGTGCTGAAAGTCTCTCTCAGTGGTTTGGCAACATGGGGAATATACTGGTTTTCCTCTGGAAAGTCATTGTCTCCACTTTTATAAAATGATGCCTAGACACTGCCCCCCTCCCCCCACCAATATAATCACTCTTCACCAGTGCATCCGTGGGGTTACCCCTGAGATCTTCATTTGGTTCTAATTTATTTATTTACTTGTGTATTGATGAAGGCTTTGTTGAAGACCTGCTTTAGGCAGAGGACCATGATGGGTGCCGTAGGGGTGACGTATTAAATGAATTTGAGCCCTGAACTTAAGAAACAGACTGTTGAGTAGGGTTGAAAGTATAACAGTACTTTAAAAAAGTGTTTTAAGTGTTTAACCAGAAGGGACGAGAGGAGTCTGGTTTTACAGCTGTGGGTTATGATGTGGGCCTTGGAAGATTAGTAAGATGTGGTTGTGCAGGAGGCAGGAGAAGCATCTAGATGGAGAAGGCTGTGTGAGTGAAGGCAGCACCTTCTCATCTCCAGAAACAGAGTCTCAGAGAAGAAGATGACTGTCCCTGCTGCTGCTGCTGCCACACGCCCACTAACAATTCTCCCAGCTGTTTCACTAAAATGAGAATAATTTTCCAAAGTTCCCTTTCCTCTTATTGTCCCCCATCTCTGGCATTTTGACTAGACATCAGTGAAGAAGAAACTAGGAAACAAATTAACTTGCTTTTTTTTTTTAACACTTACCATCATATTATCAACTGAATCTTTAAGGGTGCCTTAAAAAAAAAAGTTACAACCAGTGCCTTCTCAATGTCAAAATAGATGTTTTCCCTGAAAGCATCTAATCTTGCAGTCTCTGAGGCTTTCCCATGCTCTGCTTGGTTTTATTCACCTTGAACCTTCCATTGCATGCTCTTGAACATCTAGCAAACTCGATGACATAGGACTGCTTCTCTGAATGGAGAAGCTCCTGGGAGCTACTTCTTTATGTGGCCACAGTGGGTTCAAAAAGGCTTACTTTGCTTGTCCTGGAAGGACACCCAAACGAAACCTTCCAGTGACATGTCAAGGAGTGACGGGCCCGGATGTGTGCTTTTGGCAGTGTTGAGCTGACACGAGCATCTGTCAGGTCTGCCTTTTTATGACTCCCTCCAGACAGCTTGAAAAGAGATGAAAAGGTTTATTGGATCTGAGGAAGAAAGTGGTCAGGAAAGAGCATGAGGAGGGTGAGGCTCTTGCCAAGCTCAGGTTCCCCTCTGATATCTCAGAACATGTGGTTTTTTTGCTAGCCAAGAAAGGCGTGTGGTTTGCATTCTCTCTCTGTCTGTCTCTGTCTTTATCTCTATCTCTCTCCCTCTCCCTCTCTGGGAGCTGTCTTTGTACTTCTCCTTGGAATCTATTGCCTTTTATTTCTTCGTTTTTGGGGACTTGTAGTCAGCCTCTAAACCTTCCTATTGATATTTCAGATGGGGGCAGTCTTCTTAGCCCTGTGTTTTTGGAGTCCTTTCTGCAAGATATAAGAAAGATTGAAAGGCTATTGTCATCTTTGTGCAAGCTCCCTACCCTTCTCTTAGAATTCCGTAAAGCTATTTGCTTTTCTTCTTCTGTAGCTCTTTGTACCCTGTGGCCTCTTTTGATGATCCTCTTACTGAATTTTACCTAACTAACCCCTCAGTCCCAAACTGAAGTCTCAGCTTTATCCTAGGCTCCAGGAACAACCTAGTCTTTGATTGGAGCAATTTTAGGAACACCGTTTAGCTCACATTTCTCAAAATAAGGTCTTTTTGCTGCCACTTGAGATCTGACTCTGGAACTGTTCCTTTGTTTGTTCATTCATTCAGTAATAAGTATATATTGATTATATACTAGTCTGAGGCATTGTCTTAGTATCTGGGGACATGGTAGGAAAAAATTCAGACAAATTGTTTGCCCTCAAGGAAGACAGATGACAACTCACTAAGCAAGTAAACTATGTGTAGAGCATATTAGATGGTAATCAGTTTTAAAGAAGATGAGGGCAAGGATTACTTCCAGAAAATAGAGCAAAAGCTGAAGAGTTACCCATAGGAGAGAATACTTAAGTAATTTAGAGAATTGGTGCAAAAAATTAGAGAATGGCGCAAATAGGATTTTCAGAAACAGAAATGGAAGAGAGGAACATTTTTGAGAAATGATACAAAAAATTTTTCCATAATGGAAGGAACATGAATTTCCATATTGCAAAATTTCACTTAGTCCCTAAAACCATGACTAGAGCCAGGATACATTCTCGTGACAGGGATGAAGAGGAAATTCTGAAATCTTCCAGAGAGCAAAATACAACTCACTCACAAAGAAACTAAGATGGCATTGTCCAGTAGCAACACTGGAATCAACCCAGAAGATAACAGAGGAAAGTCTTCAAAATTTGGAGAGAAAATGATTAAGATAGAATTTTATATCCAGAGAGACTCATAATCGAGTGTGAGGGTACAACAAAGACAGACATTTTCAGATATGCAGGTTTGCAAGTAATCTGCTTCCCATGCTTCTTAGAAGCTACTCGAGGAGGACATAGGATCCAGGAAATAGAGAATGCATCATGGAAAAGTAGTGAGGGGGATTTCCAAGGTGACGAGAAGAAACCTCCCAGGACATCAACTCTGCAGCAGGACTGGAGAGTGACATTTCAGCCTGGAGCAAGAAGAGAGCGCAAGAAAAAAACATGTAATTAATGAATTTACTTTATATATTTGAGAATATGGAAAATTGTATTGAGAGGTTTTGACAGAGTGTAGGGGGGGTCTGGTCATAAGTACCTAGAAAACTAAGCAAATCTTAGGACAAGCAGAAGGTTCTGTGAGAAAGGAAATGTAATCATGCTTAATACTTGTCACAGCAGTGAACAATATTCAGTAGTCACAATAATGAATAGTGTATTATATTGTAGGTTGTAGAGAAGGTTAGTGGAGGTATGAGGAGTGGAATGTAAATGAGCTAACGAATTCTCTACCATAGTGAGAAATCAATACATAGTGGTTAAAATTGAAATTGGCACTAAAGCACAGTTTTTAAAAATAGTTTCATATCAGAAGAACAGCTAAGGGAGCTGAAAGTGGTTGTTTCCTAGGAAGGAGGATGGTGGTGAGTCAAGGAGTAGTGAGTCAGGGGACTGTTGTTCTTTGTTATCTGCCTTTTAGTGTCATTATCTCTATGACTGCTAAGTTAGCATCAACTTCAGGAAAATTAAAAATATGAATGAATGAAATGAGATGAAGAGCAGAGGGTTTGCTGTCTCTCTATCTATCTTGGCATGTGAGTGGGGAGAAAGAAAGGAAATCTGCTTCCCAGAAGGTACCACTCAATTTACCCAGGGTCAGTACAACTGTTCATAGGAGTTTACTCTTTCCTTCGTTATGGCTGCTTGACCTCACCAGGTCAAACAATGATGTGTGTCCTCCTCTCTCTGAATCAAAGGCAATAAGTAATATACCTCCCCACACGCACCAGAAGGTTTGCGGGATATTTTTACATGAGTAGCATGGTAGCAAATATGATTTTTTATTCTAGGGAATTCAGATATTTGGCCTGGATTATAACACATTCAAAAGTTCCTCTCAAACCATGCTCTTAGCATTTTAAAATGTTATGATCTGGATGGGAAAAACAGAACTAATTTCTGGTATGGCGGTCAAGGGGAATTTGTTTAGTCTTTGCTCTACTCTGACCTAACCCACATACTTGGGTCTCAATCCCCTGCACATGCTTATTGACTTTAAACAAAAAAGGTATATGTCCATATTCAGGGGCCCACAAGGTAGCCAGATGATTAGATTCTTTGGGGGTAGTGATTCACTTCTCAACTGAGAGAGGAAAACTGCAGTAATGACATAGAGTGTGTATGGAAACCAGAGCCCTGTTAAACTCATAACCTGAGTGAACATTCTTATCTCCCTATGCCCCTTTTAAATCAATATGCCCATTTTATGATTTTATAAAAATTTCATGTGATATCACCGAGGAGAAGAAACTTGATACTTTTAACAGGTCTCTTCTTGGCGAGGTGTTATGCTTGGCTCCTACAAGTGGGCTCCACAATATATTTCTGGACACCTTGTATATATCTGATAAAGAGTGAAAAGCTGACATCTTTTGTAGACTGAAGTGTCATTATGCTTTTGGAAAACGTGTGTGTAATTGATAGGACAATGGGTGTCTGGATAGATATACCATGTAGACTGATTCTTATTTCATGATAAATTGTATTTCAAAGATGTGGTAAATGGGGCAACGTTGTGATCTCCCACGTGTGGGTATGTAGAAGTGTGTGCACACTCATACACACATATGTTTAAGGTAAGAGTAAATATATACACACATAAGGCAAAAAGAAAGCCATGGTTAAGAAGAAAGGACATAACATTGCTGGAGTGAACCGAGGGCAGGAGCTTCAGGAATACAGCAAGGGAAGGGGATTAGAAGAAGTTGGAAAATCTACGCTAAAAGACAAAAAGTGAAGCCTTTATGTGGAGCTGGAAGAGTTTTTGTTCAACTGCCTTCTGCTTATGAACAAGGAAATGACTGCCCAGGAAGAAGGAAGGGACATATTTAAGTCACACAGCTAGTTAGTGGCAGAGTTAAATCTAGACCACGGCTTGACTAATCCTTGGTCCAGTGTGCTTTGCAATTGACTCTGTTGCTTGAGCAGTCAAATAGGGAAAGGAGTCAGTGATCATGATCATAGATCCCTAACAGAGCGATTAGGTTAGGCTTCCGTATGACCATCCTATGGGCATAATTGACGTGGGAAAGGATGAAAGAGTTAAGCATTGATCCAGCAGAAATGACCTGTTGTCCATCAGAATTCAGGCTTGGAGGCTAAATGATTCAGAGGTGACTAAAAGATAAAAAGAAGTTCCTCTTGGATACATTGGTCTTATGTATTAATTCATACCAAGTGGGAGTTTGGGACAAAATGGATCAACTGCAATTTTTCTAATCACTTTTTAGATCTCAGAAATGATCACATCGTACAATAGATACTGCTTTCAAGAATGACTGGGAGTGTCAAGAGTGGCTGATGACGAAGCAGGGAGAAGGGGTTAGGAGAGGGCCTGGGGCTTGGGGCACAGTGGGAGGGTGCAGATGTGGAGAGGAGACAGGTACTCCTTGAGCAAAAGGGACTAGCATTTGTTGAGTGTGTTGTGTAAGTCACAGCCCCCACAGATAGTGTAAGGCACACTCAAATGAGGTAATTGAGAATTCAATAAAGGAACTATTCGTAAAAGTGTGGCCAAGAATTAAGAAAAGCAGCACTGATGTTGCCGCTGCTTGGACTTGGCTGCGGTGGAGCCCTTACCGCCCTAGGCCAAAAGGAGCAAGTAGATGGAACTGGGAAGATGGTAGCTCCAGCTGTAGGAAAGGCAGGAGGTATGGGTATAAGGATGTAGTCAAATTATGTGATCTGGCAGCAAAGGAGCCAGAGGGGGAAAAATAAAGCTAAACAAAACCATCATTCACTCTTCTCCACTGCTCTGATCTCCTCCCTTTATCATCCCCACATGAAGCTGGAAGGTATTGCAGATCATTGACACAGTCTATATGGGTCAACCTACCAGGGCACAGAGCAGGGCAGAGGAGGGCAAAACGTGGATCTGTAGTGGTGAATGCAGGATATCCAGGGCAGGGGTCTTGAGTGATTGTGACACAGTTTCTACAAACTGCATATTGATTTATTCTCTATATAGACCTCTTCCTTGAGAAACCACTTTTTTTTTTTTCCATGTCAGTAACTTATCCTAACATTACCAGTAACTTATGCTAACATTTTACTTTGGAAAAAGTAAAACACCAACTCTAAGAGTACTTCTTAGCATACTTCCATGATCCCTGCTGCTGTGTGGCACTGTCCCTTAACATAGTGAAATGACTTTCCCAGGCTTGTTTATAAATTCCAAAGTCTTATTTGACCTTATATGCTTTTAAAAAATTCAACTCTCTTCACTAAATGTGTAATGTATTGTTCACATGGCAAAGTCTACCCTGATGACTTAGTCTTTTTCCCTTTAGTCTTGACCTGTAATAACCACTATAGTTTCTGGGTATAAAGGAATGTGAGACTGTTTAGTTTTGAAAGTGCATGGAGTTCACTGAAGGCAGGAGAGCTTGCTCCCATAGAGCCAGCTTCTCCAATATAAGGGGAAATCCTGCCTCAGTATTTTAAGTTCATTAATATGTATCAGCTCACCTTGGGGTATTTAGACCTATTAACAGGTAATTGATATTATAAGACCCTAGTTAATAAATAAGAATGAAAAGTAATTTATATACACTAAGAAATACAACTGCCCAATGAACAGGAATGCTTATTTGGACATTAAATGGATTGTCGTAATTCTCTCTGGAAATTGCCCTTGGCCAAAGGGACCTGTCTTACACAAGGTTACATCCTTCCCTGAGGGAAGCCCACATCCAATGGCTGGTCCAAAGGTCTATAGGAGCTTGGGCTCTGTGACTCAATTAAGGACATCCCTCAAGAGCGATTTCAGCTTCAGACCTTCCCATGAGGTCAGCTGAGGCCTCAGTGGCAAATGTGACCCACTTTAGTCTCCCCACACCCAGTCCTGTTTCTCTTGCTCCTCACAGGTGTTGTTCCCAAGACAATTCACCAGTCAACTTCCTTCATGCAAATCTTCATATTAGAGTCTGTTTCAAGGAAAGCTGACCTACGACACTTGGTACCAGGAACAGTCCTAGGAAGCAGTTTCCAAAATGGGATTTTGAAACTAGATCACCTGCCAGTTTCCTGGCAATAAAGCCTCCTTCACTGGTGGTAGATGGAGTATTAATAACCCTAGCATGTAGTTGCAAAGCAATTGTTAAAATTTTCACTTGTATTGAACTTGAATGAGACATAGGTGGAACAGAATGAACTGCTGGGTGCAATATTTCAAGTTTTTGAGAAGTTCATATAGTAGTTATCAGGACTATGGAATTGAATAGCTCTTGCTAGGGCCTATTGAGGAATTGGAAAAAGACAATGATAGGCCAAGGGTGATTAATTACCAATTTAATCCTAAGTGTGAAAGCGAGAGAGCCCATGGCAGCTTATAGAAATATTCTCATCTCCTGAAGTTGGAGAACAAAAAAACCAGGTGACCCATAACTTAATTCTCAATTCTAAGGGTAGCAGAGCACCAGGGATAGCTAAAATCTCGACTCTGGCAAGTCTGCCCTACCAAGGTTAGGACACAGATTGTAAGAAAATGAGACCTTGAAATTTGGCACGGTGACAATACACTAGAGAATTTTATATCCTCAAAATATTTTCTTTTCTCCCTGAACACTCTGGGCCTACAGTAGGCCCGTTCCTCCTTGTATAGTCTTGCATTCTCCTCTCTTTGAAGAAGATACGGAAGTATTTGTCTTGTGTGACAACATGTAGCTCTCTCAGGATCTAGCTTCAACACCTTCCTGGCTAGCAGGCCAACAATTAGGGTCAGGTTACAACATAAACTAGCAGGGAACCTAGCTCTTAGGTTAAGGGAGGAAAGGAACTATACCCCTAAGAAGCTGCAAGACTTAGTCAACTTATACCAGCAGGAACTAGGAAAATATGGATCCTTTAGGTACTGAATCAACTGGGAAGGCAGAGATGCAGTTGAGTAAGGGATGTTTACTGATGTGGGAACATTCTCCTATGATGTAGGATTTAATGCCTGGAAAGGACCCAAGAATATGATCTAACATGCTGCTAGAATTGCTCTTAAAGCTTGGAGAAAGTGATGGTCCACACTGAGTGAAGCATAATTGCCAGAACTGTCGCAGATGGTGAATAGATCAAAACTTTCAGAGAAGGGGTCATGCTAGTCTGCAAAACCTGTCTACCAGCTCTATTCTGTTTGAGGGTTTAAAGAATACTCCACTTACCAAAAGGATAAAGAATGCACTGGTGAGAGGGGCCACGGTACTGTTGAGAGCCTCAGTGGTGGCCGCCCTCTGAAACCAGGGCTGATAGAAGGGGTGCTATAATAGAACCGAGCTATGATGCAATGGGATTGACTGGAGCCTGATGATATAGGCCAGGTAGGGGCACTTGCCCATCGGAAGCCAGATGGGAGTGAGGATGGTAATGCACAGCAAGATTGGAATGGCAGCTGGTCAGCCTGATCCACAGAGAGCTATGGAGATAGGTAACAAAATACAGTATTTTTAGAGGCAAGATAGATGGGCAGCCATTGATAGTATTACTTGATCGAAGGAATCAAGGATGATAATCTGGAGTCTGAGGGTAGCTGGTCTAATAGCAACTCACAATTCCTAGCTCTGCTTCAGGGCCTGAGCCTGTCTTCAGACCTGAAACCCAGTGACTAAAGGAGAGGCTAAGTATTCAGCCTTCCAACACCACTGTAATTGTATACATTAATTATATTCTCAGTCATTTCCCGAAGGGAATTATGGCCATTTACTTGGGAAACCATACACTGGGGAACGGGCATAAACCACATACTCTGTGGGCTGTTGGACACGCAGTCCAAGTTGATATTGATTTATAGGGTCCTGAAACATCATCACTGCCCTCCTATTAAAGTAGGGACAAATAGGGGCCAGGTTATAAGTGAGGTACTGGCCAGGTTTGGCTTATAGTGGGCCCACTGGTCCAGGGGCTCATACGGTGGTCACTTCCCTGATCTCTGAATGTATAATTAATGGCAATTAGAAGAAATCCCCCAATAGTTCCTTAGACTATGTGGTAAGAGCCTTCACAAAGAGGAAGACCAATTGGAGGGCTCTGAATTTGCCCTATGACTGATTTTTAAGATAGTAAATAAAATAATAGTACATCCCACTAGAATTTGATTAATGCCACCCTTAGAGCCCTAAATAATACAGAGGTGGTGGTTACCATCATATTTCCAATTAATTCACACCCTGGCACATAGAAAAACCAAATGATCCTGGAAAATGATAGTGGACTTCCACACATTCAACAAGGTAGTTTCCCCAACTGTAACTGCTGTGTCAAATGTAGTAACCTTTACAGATTAATATGACCTCAGGTATGTGGGATGTACCCATTGATTTGGCAAATAGTCTTTTTTCTATCCTTGTGAAGAAGGAAGACCAGATGTAGTTTGCATTTATATGGAATGCTCAATAATTTCCATTTGTGGTCTTGCCCCAAGGCTATGCTTACTCTCCCACCCTCTATACAGTCTGACAGTTTGCTCTTCCACAATACGGTCCAAAGAAAACAGGACCATTTGCATATTTTGTAGAACACGACATTGGTCCACAATATTGATAACATCTTGTTATTTGGACCAAATAAGAAAACTATGGAAAATACACTGGAGGCCATGGTAAAACACATGTAGTCCAGAGAGTAGGAGAAAACATTCAGGGTCCTGCAACATCATTGAAATTTAAGGAGTCCTGTGGTCTGGTACATGCTAGGGCATCCACTTCAATAAAGGGAAAAAATATTGCATCTTGTTCCTGGCATCACTAAGAAGAGAACACAATATCTGGTAGGTCTCTTTGGGTTTTAGAAGCAGCATGTTCCACATTTAGGAATACTCCCACCCATTTACCAACTGACAAAGAAGGCTGCCAGCTTTAAGTGGGGTTCAGAGCAGGAAAGTGTTATGAAGCAAGTCGTGGTTACCTCTTAGATCATACAACCTAGTAGATCCTATGGTATAAGTGGTGATTGTTTGATGGGAAAGAAGCCATGTGGAGTTTATGAAAAGCCACAAGGGCTCTGGAGCAAGGCCATGCCATCTGCAGCAGAATATTATGTACTATTTTAAAAATGGCTTCTGTATTTACAATAGCTAAGACATGGAAGCAACCTAAGTGTCCATTGATGGATAAATGGATAAAGAAGATGTGATACATGTATACAATAGAATATTACTCAGCTGTAAAGAAGAATGAAATAAAGCCATTTGCAGCAAGATGGACGGACCTAGAGATTATCATATTAAGTGAAGTAAGTCAGACAATGACAAATATCATATGATATCACTTATATGTGGAATCTGAAAAAATGATACAAGTGAACTTAGAAACAGACTCACAGACATAGAAAACAAATTTATGGTTACCAAAGAGGAAATAGGGGAGAGGGATAAATTAGGGGTTTGGGATTAGCAGATATACACTACTGTATATAAAATAAACAACAAGGTCCTACTGTATATAGCACAGGGAACTATATTCAATATCATGTAATAACCTATAAGAAAAAGAATCTGAAAAAGAAGATGTATATTGAATCACTTTGCTGTACACCTGAAATTAACACAGTGTTGTAAATCAACTGTATTTCAATTTTAAAAAATGGCTCCTGGTGTACTACTGGGCCCTGGTAGAGATGGAGCACCTGAACACAGGGCATCAAGTGACTCTTATGAGCTCAGTTCTGTCAGAACTACCTGGTTATCAAGTCAGACAGGCCCAGCAGAAATCCATTGAACGATGGAAGTGGTACATCTAGGGTTGAGCATGAACACGGCGAGAGGGTGCAAATAAGGTGCTCAAGCACACTCCCAGACCACCATATCATCTACCACTATCCCAGTTTCTCTGCCTCACCTTGTACCTGCAAAGGGAGGGTACCTATATCCAGCTGACAAGAGAGGGAAAGTCTGAACTTGACTCATGGGTGGGTGCAAGATGAAAATGGTTTAGTGCTTCACTACGGCCCTACTCATGGGCAGCCCTGAAAGAAAGATCTAGGGGAAATCCTCCCAGTGGCCAGAGTTTTGACAAGTGTATCTGGCATCCACATAGTGAGAAAGAGATGTGGCTCTAAGACTATATATACATGGATATGAGTAGTAGTGGATGGTTGGTGGTTTGCCAAGGGTTGGAGGAAGAGAAAGATTAGACCATTAGAGACAAGGAGATTTGGGAAGTAGCAGGCACGTGGATGGACTTTTGAGAGTGGGCATGAAGTTTGAAGGCCTTTATATCACTTGTTATTTACCACCAGAAAACCTCCTTCATTGAAGAGGCACTAGACAGGATGACTTGAACAGTTGAGGTCAGCCAGAGTGTAGTTGGCCACTCCATTTTTGGCATAATGGGCTCATCAACAGAGTATCCTGGATGGCAGGGACAGGAAGCTATGCATGGGCCCAAAAGCATGAGCTCCCACTCGACAATGCTGATCTAGCTATTGCTGCTGTGAATGTCCAACCTACCAACCTATCCAACTGGAGCTCCTGATACAGCACTGCCCTTCAAAACCAGCCAGTCACTGTGGATCCCCCCTTCACTGTAAAAGGGAACAGCAGTTCATCTTGACTGGAACTGATATAAATTCCAGGTTCGGGTTTTCCTTTCCTGGTGGCAGAACCGTGCACCCCACACTATCTGATACCTTACAGAGTGCTTTATCCACTGAAACAGAACACCACAAAATAGTGCCTGTGACAAGAGGCTCCTATCAAAGGAGGTGTGGCACAGTGAGCACATGACCAAGGGTCCACGTGTCCTGTCACATACCACGCTACTCAGAACCATCAGCTTGCAAGGCAGGTGGAATAGCCTTTTGAAAATATAGCTGAGATGATAGTTTAGAGGTGATAACCTTCAGTGATGGAGTGCCATGCTACAGATTGTGGTACACACTCAAAATTCATTTCCATAGGCTGTGTCCTTAATGGGTGAAATAATTGGGTCCAGGAACCAAGGGTTAGAAGTAGAAGTAGCCCTGCTTATCATTACTCCCGGTGACCTACTTGGGGGAATTTATACTTTGTGTTTCTGCAGCTCTAAGCTGTTTAGTTCTAGAGGTTCCCAGAGGCAGAACACTTCCATCAGGGGACACAGCAAGAATCCTATTACATATTAAGCTTTAACTGCATCTGAGCCACTTTGGGCTCTGATTGACAAGACATCGGCAGACAAGGAAATAAGTCATCATCTTAGCAGGAGCGTTGACCCTGATCGTTAGAGATAGGGCTGCTCTTATATAACAGGGGACAGGGAGGAGTGCCTTTGGTTCCCAGGTGATCTAATGGGGATGTTTCTTGGTTCTCTACTGTAAAATTTTGATAGTAAATGGGCACATGCTCAAGTGCTGCAGTTACAGCCTCAGAAAGGCAAGCTGACCGTGGGCTTAGACCCATTAGGGATGAGGGTCTGGGTCTCCACCTGGTAAACCACCAAGACCTACATAGGTGCTAGCAAAGGTTAAGAGGAGTCTAGATTGGGTAATAAAGAAGACATGGCTACCAAGTGTGTCCTGTGACCAGCAGCAAAGGCAGAAGTTCTAATTTGTCTTAATAACTGTCCCCTTAAAAAGTTCCCCAGGAAAAGATACAAACTAGAAGGAATGTCATGAGAGTTGTTTCCAGATGGAATGGACTCACAATTCTGAAGCAAGTGGTTTGGGCGGCAAGGAGTGCTGTCTCGTGGACCTGTGGTGCAGGCAGATCCTGCTTTAGGAACTAAAGCACCACAAGTGATGGCTGCTGACCACTGACAGCTGAGTCCCTTTTGGGGAAATGCCCTCAGCTGGATAAAGCTGCCTCACCCAAGCTCACACCCTCTCTCTGGGTGTATCCTGCATGCAATGACTGATCAAAGCATGGGGACAAATATCTGGCTCCCTTTGTCTCAATTTGGGACACCTATGATGGGCCTTCCAGCTTCATACCCCCTGTGGAATTGTCTGAGGCTGAGGCTGTTGTCACGGCATTGCAGCTCAACATCTCCTCTGCTCCCTCAAAGAAGTTAGTCCCCAATTAATTCCCTTCATGCAAATCTCCATCCCAAAGCCTCTTTCCTGAGAAACCCAAACTACAACAGATAAACAGTTTTTAAATCATAAAACACAAGGGATACCTACCGTTCCTGGCCATTGTAGGTTAAGTTTTGTTAATTTCACTTTTTTTAATAAAGTGGCCTTCCCTGACATTGTCGTTGGATTTTAAGTGTACTCTACATGTATTCCAGTAGTCCTCTATCCCCTTATTGCATTAATTAGAGGCACAGAAATTCTCTGAATTCCCAGCTGCAGGAAAAGTGTCCACTGAGGAAGACATCATCTTCATGTGGATTTGCATTTTTCTATGGGTTTACTTAGTGGCCATGCCAGCTGTCATTTTCAGCTGCTTTGAGTTGGCCAGTGTTGTCATTGTCCTCTGGATGACATTAGAAAAAAATTTGATTCATTATTATGTGCCTATTGTTTTGGCTAGGCATTTCCACACAGATTGTTTCATTTAGCTCTTGAAACAAGATTGTGGACTAGTATGATTTCTAATTAACAGGTAAGGAAAATTGAAGCTGACTGAGGTCGAATATTTTTTATTTAACTAGCTAGAAAGTTTTAATAGTCCAGATTCAAAGTCAAATCCTGACTCCAAGTCTAGTATTCCCTTCTCCCCCTAATAAGATAGCCACTCATTGTGTATAGACTTATAACTAGTGCCTGCACCAGGCCTGGGTGACTCTCTGCATTAAACGATTACCTGTAATGAACTAGGATCTCTTGAAAGCCTTTGAAACTCTCCACATCCCTCTTCTAACTGATGTGGATCCACCCTAAGTCATGGATGTTTTCTCCTTTATTGGCAAGCCCGTGAAGCGTGGTTGAGGAGTTGCATCACCGTCCTGGCTAAACTCTTCTCTCTTACATGAGACAGGCCAGTGAAGTGCTCATTTATAAGCAGCCTTAAATATGCAGTGAAGCTCAGCAAACTCTTTCACTCTCATTGATTTAGTTGTTTGTTTGTCTGTTTATTTTCTTCTACCATCAGTATTACCTGGAAAGTCACCCTGTTTAGTCACAATGTAGATTTGCAGTCCTTGTCTGGGAAACGGCTTATTGGTGAAGCCTAATACTGAAAAGTAATCTTCTTCAGGGTATGAGTACCAAAGAGCTGTTATTCTGTGTAATAACAAGAAAAAATAAGGATCCCAAGAGAGAAAGTAGTTTGGCAACTGATGGACCACGGTCATTATCGACAGAGTGCTTAGATAAAAATACCTTCAAACCCTGAAGACTGGGTTTCTGTGTTTTAAATATAGATTCTTGCTTTTCAAATGGGACTCTTTCCAAATGACCTCCTGACTTAAAGGGGTAGACTTAAAGAACAACTGAAGGCAGTTTTGTGTCAAGAGGAAATGAAATGAGACTAGAGCTGTGGAAACTGCAGAATATGTCTTCTGGTGTTTTGTATTTGAAACAAAGAATCTTCAGGTATACATATAAGAATATGAAATAGCAAGTGTGTTGTATCCAGCTAATGTTTGGCGACAAATTATCATCAGTGTCATTGGTTTGGTCTAGAAGGCTCAATAGGACTCCTAATGAAACTGGCCCCTTTAGAAGATGATGCAGGGCAAAAATTATAGGCCAGTCTTATGATGTTGAAAAGTCCATGTGGTTATTTACTTTAACAATCGATGAATTTTTTAAAGAAAGAAATCACTTTGCCATACAGCATGTTATCTATGTAAGTCAATTCATTTGTCTCATGGAATAAACTCAGGAAAACAGCTGGTGGACTGATCTCACCAGAATGGCAGATTCCTTGGCCATTCTTCAAAACACATTTAAAAAAAGAGAGAGTGATTTTTGCCATTTGCCCTGGAAGTGTGACTGTGTTATGTGGCTTCCAGGAGAAGAGATGATGGGGAAATAGCCCGCATTAATTCCACACATGAATTTTGGCTAGATGTTCCTAAAGGATTTGAAAATTCTGTACACATTGTTGCAATCTGATTTATTTAAATAGCACCAAAAAGGTAAAAACCAAAGCCCTTTCCTTCGTTGCTACATTCATCACATTTCCACTTAAACATAATTATCTTAAAAAAGATTCCCCTCAGCCTGATTTTCCCCTTTTTTCTTATTTCTAGCTAGGATTTTTTTTTTTCTTTTGGGAAAGTTTCAGGTTTAAATAAATCATTTGTATAACCAGTTATTTAAACTAAAAATCTCTTTCAAATAAAGAAGTACCTTTTGAGTGTTATTAAGCATTAAAATATCATGAAAATGTGTATTAATTGATTCTTCAACTCGATATGTGTTGAGTGACTGCTCTGGCCTGGGCACTGTTCCAGGTCATGGATGACGACCTAAGATAAGAAAAGTGCCAGAAAAATTGTTAAACTACCCTGCACATCAGCTTCTGGCCTTTGAGTGACTAGATCTGCTGCTGGAGGTGATAGGGGAAAATGAGTAGTGTTGATAAACTATAACATTTTGATAAGTGTTCAGTTTAATTAAGATCTCACTTTGGAGGTGTATTTAATTTAATTAATTAATTTATTTAACATCTTTATTAGAGTATAATTGCTTTACAGTGGTGTGTTAGTTTCTGCTTTATAACAAAGTGAATCAGCTATACATATACATATATCACCATATCTCCTCCCTCTTGCATCTCCCTCCCACCCTCCCTATCCCACCCCTCTAGGTGGTCACAGAGCATCGAGTTGATCTCCCTGTGCTATGTGGCTGCTTCCCACTAGCTATCTATTTTACATTTGGTAGTATATATAAGTCCATGCCACTCTCTCACTTCATCCCAGCTTACCCTTCCCCCTCCCGGTGTCCTCAAGTCCATTCTCTACGTGTCTGCATCTTTATTCCTGTCCTGCCCCTAGGTTCTTCAGAACAATTTTTTTTTTTAAGATTCCATATATATGTGTTAGCATATGGTATTTGTTTTTCTCTTTCTGACTTACTTCACTCTGTATGACAGACTCTAGGTCCATCCATGGAGGTGTATTTTAAAAGTTTAAATGGAGAACTCCAAAAACACCTTGAGTAATCTGAAAAAATGTACCACCTCTTTGAGCAATTCCCTAAAAATAATTTCCTGTCTAAAAATGTTGGTTAATTAAAAATGGTATGTAGGTACTAAAAATATTAGTTTTGGTCATAAGCAACAGAAATCAATGCCAGATAGCTTGGGGGACAAGGAGAGATATTTATTAAAAGGAAATAGGGGTTTTCTCGGGAAATCCAAGGACAGGAATGTAGCCGGGCCTTAGGAATAAACTGAACGAAGGACTCACCATCAAGATCCCTCCTCCACCTGTCGCCTCTGCTCTTCTTCCTGTGTTGGTTTCATTTTTCTCCCTTTGCAGACTATTTTTCCCTGCTTATCCTGTCCAGGTGGTGGAAACCATGGCCACTGAAAAGCCCCTCTTTTGTTCGATATAGACTCCCAAGCAGAATGATAAAGAGTATCACTCATTGCAAGGATTCTCAGTTCTCTGACCCAGATTTGTTCACATGATCACCTTGGACCAATCGACCGAGACTGGATGGGTGTGTTCACACAAGGACTGGACTCCCAGGGCTCAACCATGTGATGGTTAAAGGCTGGAGAAGATATGTTTCAGGAAAGCATGACTGGTGGGTCTTTGGAAGAAACTGTGCAGTCAACAGAGTAGTTGTCCACAAAAAGTAAAGCTATTTTTACCTACAGGTATTGCATATACATTAAAAAAAAAATTATCGTTTGAGAAAATTTGGTAATAAACTTGGGTTGGCAAACTATGGCCCACATACCAAATCTGCCATGGGGCCTGTTTTTGTAATGGCCCCTGAACATTTTAAAATGATTGTTAAAAAAGAAGAAGATCATGCAACAGAAATTGTATGTGGCCTATGGAGCTTTACAGAGAAAAGGGGCAGAAAAGCTGACCCCTGATCTTTAACATGGTAGGTGGGCATGAAGCCTCTGCATTTCATCTGCTGGGTACTAATCCTAACTCAGTCATCCTAGAGTGAGACCTAAGGCAAGTTACAGAACCTATCTGTACCTCTGTTTCATCCTTTGTAGATGAGAACAATAATAATAGTCACAACTATGCCTATTTTATATAGAATTGTTATGCATAGTAAATGAGTACCTATCTGTAAGTCATTTAGAATAGTGCTTGATATATGTTAAGAATGTAAGTTATTATTATGTCAAGTCACATATAATCCTAGTCATCTTTTTATATATATATATACACACACATATAAATGAATATATGTAAAATATATATATTAAAACACACATATACACTATGTATGAATAATTTCTTTTTGTGAATATAATTGTCCATGAAGTGTCCTCTTGGAGAATATTGGATTGGCCAAAAAGTTTGTTCGGTTTTAAGTAAAAGGACATTTTTAATTTTCACCAAGAATTCTATTGAACAATGTATTCACTAACCGAACGAACTTTTTGGCCAACCCGATACTATTGAAAGGAACCCTATAATGTGATGATTTGGGAAGAAAAGAGCTATTTTTAAAAAAGAAATCCTCACCTTTTATATATTGATATATATAAGACTCTTAAAGAGTCTTAAAGCAGGAGAAGTCTATTTGGATGTAGATAAACTTAAAACCAATAGCTCATACCAAACCAAAGGATATGAATTTGACATTGTCCTAAGTGTTACTCCCTCCTTTAAAAGCAAAATTTACTTTCCAGCACTAAATGGGAGCAGTCGTATTACAGCAATACAAATGTCTCAAAATTAAATTTAAAACATTTACAGAACTGCACAGATGTGACTTTGAACCTTCAGAGTTCTTATTCAACATAATTGTATGATACAAATATCTACGTATGGATTAAAATCCACATGAATGTGATGATCTATTCTGTATGATTGCATTTTATCCGGAAACCATCCTAATCTCAACCTCTTCCCTCTCCTGTTTTCTCTCTCCTCTCATATTAACATGTGTTTGTACACACACTGTGCACAAGGACTTAGAGCATGTAAAGAGAAAAATATATAGGCACAATCTATGTTTATCTGTAACCATATCTTACATCACATAAAATCTACAAAAAAAACCCTTGTAGTGTTTTTTACCGGAAATAACATCTAGGGGTGAAAAAGTATATCTTACTGACTTTAAGGTACTTCATTTAACACATAGTATAAAGCCCCATTTGGAAAAGATCTTTCTGAAAAGGGGGTTATCTCATCAATCAAGCGCTTCCTGTGTATGTATTGTAAATAATAAATGTATGCCACATGTGTGGCTGGAGGAATGCTGAAAAAACTCTACTGGTGTGTGGAGGAAATACAGCTGAAATAACTTCTACCAATCCAGTTCATCCCACTCAGCAAAAATTGAGCAAGTCAAATTCATCAATATTGATTTCAGGTTTCATCAGCAGGAACTTTTTGAGCAAGACTCTTTCAGTTACATTTTCCATTTGACATTTCTCATTAGACTCAAAGTGTTCATTGTGTATAAGTCTTGTCATGTAATTCAAGACTGAACTCATCAAGCAACCTTTCCAACTGAAAGAAACAGTAGACGCGTTTGCTTCTTGAAGAAGTAAATTTCTGTATTTAGACAGCTTCATATGTCAGCTTGGAATCCTTGCTCCCTCCTCATCCTGTTTTTTGGAGTACATATTGTTATTTGTTTGTTTTTGTTGTTCATCAATCACAAAGAAAGGTACTGTGTGCCTGTAAGAGCAATATTGGAGATATCATGAGACACTAGTTCTGTGGAATCGCTCTGCTGGCTGTTTAGTGGAATATAATGCGCTAGTTAGGGCTCTGGAGTAAACCTCATTCTGGCCCTTTGACTCTAGAATTCTGATCCGTTTGTGCCTCTAAGTGACTCTTGTTTTTCCTGAGCTCTCCATGTCTGTAGATGAAGAATAAATCACAAAGTAGTTCTTACATGTTGAGATGAGTGTAGAGTGTCAGGTTCTATGTTATACTCGTTCTTCTTTTACACCTTCATGTCTCCCATCTTCCTTCTAAGCACTCCCCATAATTGTTTTATCCACAGAATGAGCATTAGAAAAGAAGAAATGTGGTCAACGTAGAAACTTAACTCCTTAAAGAGGATGAATGTTTTAAACACTTACTTTAATGCAAAAGACAACTGTTCTGTTCACAGCCATTTACCCCTCTCTGTAAATAGACATAATGTACACTGATGCTGCCCCTTGATTGATCTGGGGGTAACTGTTTGATCCAAACTGGGCCAACTAGATTCTTGCTCCTGGACATCTGAGACATGGACTGGAATAGTCAGGAGTCCAGGGCTCCTTGGGGCCAAGTTAGGAGTAAATTAGCTCATTAGAGAGAACTTCTGCATAGTTATGGAGACTCTCGGGATGTCTTGGTGTCTTTCTCAAGGCTTAGCTGTTCAACAATTCCTTTGGTTCCAGCAATTACTGTTCTTTTGCTTAAATTAATCAGAATTGATTTCTGTTGCGTGAAACCAAAACAGACACACATATCTTTTAGCAGTTGGTTATATATACAAGATAATCAATTTAAGATTTATTTTAATGTGTATGTGTTGGGAATGGGAAGGATGGAGTAATTGTTTAGGTAAATATTTTTGAACTGAAAATGTTTGCATGGTAAAGTAACATACTTTACTGGAACTGGATCAAGTATAGCTGTAGAACTCTACCAATGAAAATACTTTTAAGGTATAATTTGCTGAGATTTATGGTGACTTTCATTTAAACTGGAGAGACTTCAGTTTTGTAGCTCCTTGACGTTCCTGGGTAATTCTGAATCAGTAACCCCCCACCCCCCTGTTGGGATGGCTTTTTGTGCTGTATGAAGGTGAACCCAGACTTAGAATCCTTCTGTGTAAGAAAGCAGGGGAGTGAGAGAAAAGGAAAAAAAATTAGGCTGTAACTCATACAACCGTTGGTGAAACCTAGTGTTTTTGTCAAGGAGTTTACTTTCCACAAGCAATTGTTCATTTCATTCATTTCCCTTGTGCTTATTTATGAGATACGATTGTGTGAAATACTATTATAGTGAGGTCTGCATCTTATTCAACTGTGTCCCTAGCACCAAGAGATTCTTGGCACGTGGTGGGTATACACAATGAGTGTTTGTTGAACAAGTGAGCACACATATATATATATAACACAAATCATCTTACCTCAATTTGTATATTATTTAAGATCCTAAAAATTTTATGGAAACAGAATTCTTATTAGTTGAATCAAATTTTATTATATTTAATGTCATGTGTTATTTCAAAGAGTTTCATTATGATTCCTTTTGTGATAGAAATAGTCATTTCCAATTTATACTTCTGATAGTTTGTTATGTCTGTCTTCATGTCATGTCACAGCTTTGCTTATGTCAAGGTACAGGGGTTAAATACTTCTCACTTTAAACAGTATAGCTTATCTGAATGTGATTCTAGCTGCCTAGGCCTCAGGTTTGCACTTATCAAAAATTAAAGCAGAAAACTCAGAATAGCAGGAGTGGGGGAGGTAGAAGAGGGACCCACCCAGCAGGGGAGGGTCTTACAAGGGATTTATTGGTCAATCCGTATCACAAGCCAGGTGGGAGGAACACCAGAGTTCCTTTTATATTTCATCTTGTATATTTGTTGACATGGAAGACATCTTTCATAATAAAAAAGTTTTAAAACTGAAAATGAGAGGAGTTTTAACATTAGATCATGGGCATTTTTGACATGTAAAATCTAACTGCTACACTTAATTGCAATTATCAGATTTGACTATTTGTTTTACTTAAATTGGATTCCTGTTTATTTCCTTTTCTTGCAGAATAAAAATGAATATCCTAATCATGAAACCCATATTCCCCTTTGAATCCCTCACTAAAATGAGGGTACTATTCAAATGTATACTACTTCAAGAAATATTTTTAATTTTATCACAGACCGTTAATAATAAGAGGCTAATTGAATTTAGTGGCTTATAAGTACCACTGGGTTGGTATTTTGAGAGGGCATTTTAATTACCACAGTATTCACTGGGTTAAACATGGAAAGTTCTTTTTAGGGAAATGGAAATGTGACCTAGTTCCACAGAAACTTCAGAATGTACTATGTTTTCCTTCCCCCTGTAGGAACATGAGCTTTTGGAATCCTTTTACATGGAGATCATTTATTCCTTTTAAACATTTTTTAAAGCTTTTTGACTTCATGCCCGAAACCAATTAATGACCTCTTTCTGTGAAAGGATGAGACACACTGAGTGATGGGGCCACATGGCCTGCTGTGACCTAGAGATTGTTTTAATGACACATTGAGACTCAGTTTAGAGATGGACCTTGTGGCTTTTGAAGGATGGTGGGTAGAAGGTTCACTCATACCTGGGCAAAGATTGGATCATCTTTCATACCCCTGCACAGAAAATTAAGTTAAGATAAAAGAGCAACCTTTGCAAGGCTCTTTTTCATCATTTGCAAATTTAGTAATTGTGTTAGTTCCCAGGGAATGCCATACAAAGTACCACAAACAGCAGCGTGGCTTAACATGACAGAAATTTATCCTCTCACAGCTCTGGAGGCCAGAAGTCTGAAATCAAGGTGTGGGCAGTCTTGGTTCCTTCTGAGGGCTCTGAGGGAGAATTTCTTCCCTGCCTCTTTCCTCGCTTCTGGTTGTGGCCAGTAATCGCTGGCATTCCCTGGCTTGCAGCTGCATTACTCTGTCATCACATGACCTTCTCCCCCTGTGTCTTCACATTGTCTTCCATTAAGGACACCAGTCATAGTGGATTAGGGGCTCATCCTACTCCAGTATGACTTCATCTTAACTAATTACATCTGTAACAGTCCTCGTCCCCCAAAAGGTCACATTCTGAGGTACTGAGGATTAGGACTTCAGCATATGTTTTGGAGGGACACAATTCAACCCGTAACACTCATTATTTGAAATAACTTTTTAAAGAGATGAGGTGCCTCTATTTGATCTATTATGGCAAAGAAATTGTTTGATGAATACCCTGGAATCTGGTGTGTGTGGGGGGGGTATCTCTTCTCTGACCCACTTTAGAAGTTTCCCATAGAAAGTGTGGAGGCTACTGAAGTACTGCCTGTATCTCCTTCAAGTTAAGTCTGTCTCACCATGAGCTTTCTGGACTCCTAGACATTGGCTTTGCACAGAGCATTAGAGGACATCTAGTCCTGTGCTTTGCAAAGCAACGAGTCTCTTATCAAGCTAGATCTTAAATGGCACTAAACATTAAACAGGAAGGCTGAGCTGCTTTTCTGAAAGCGGTGGTGAAGATGGTAGGGCCCTTTTCACATCTACCCCTTCACCTCGAAACTCTGAAGCTACTTCCACAGTCCTTGCATCAGAATCAGCTGCAAACTTGTTAGCAGTTTAGATTCCTGGGTCCCCCTTTCTTCCTGACCTACTGAGTCAAACTCAGAAGTGGAGGATTATGAGTGTGGATTGTGAACACACTTCTTAGGTGATTCTTTATGCTCACCAAGGCTTAACAACCTTTTCCCTAAGAACTTCACGAAGCATAGTTTAAAAGTCTCTGATCTAGCCCAACCCCTTGAAGACGAGGTGACAGAGGCAGATGGGCCAGCTGGAGCTAGAAGGCAGATGAGGCTGGATAAGATCAGGGCTTGGGCTCCACCCCGTTTTCTCTGGCTTCCAGCCTCTTTGCAAGTTCTGTACGAGAGATAGCTCTTTATTTTGTAGCAGAGTTGGGGAGAAAGTCCATTTTTGAGCTCTTCCAGAACACTTCCCACACATGACTTATCAACAAAAGGTATTTATTTCTTTGTTTTAAGGGTGAAAAATAAATCCGTTACCCATGTTTTCACCTAAGAGAACACTGTATTCCCCAGGGTCAGCCTTTAGGTAACTTGTAAAAATCAATCTCCAAAAGCTAATGGTTTCGATGGGGAGGTGAGGATTTTGGTTCTAAGCCTTTTCTTTTACCTAATGGCTCAATAACAAGACTGAAATCACTTGGGACTGAAAGGAATTTCCAATGATGAAGGAACATCTTAATAAGACATGAGTGGGATAGTGCTGTAACCCTGAAATCTTGGCGCTTTCAGCCTCGTAAACCTGCCTAAGTTCCTGAAAGCAGCTTTTGTGCCTTGTCTGGCACCACGTGTGAGAGAGATCCCAGATTTCTCATGAACTGAAGTGGCTGGAGTGGTGCATCCGATCATGTGAGGTGACACACACCAGGCCTTGGAACTGCCCGCAAATGGAGGTGCCTCTTAGCATTCAGGATTGAACCTTGGGCAGGCAAAGTCAAAGAAACTCTTTTCTTTTCTCTACAATTGGTTGGTTGGTAGAGGCATGCAGTGCAAGTTCAGAGTGGATTAGAGAAAGGGGAACTTATTTCCATTAAGTATAGGTATAACTTCAGTTTGTAATAAGAGGTAAAATAAGACAGGACCTTCAAACCTCATAATTTTCAACGGTTTGAATCCCCCTTCAAGTCCTACTTGGATGAGGGTGCACTCGTTTAACCCTAGTCGATTAACAAATGTTTTCATGCTGTGTTCGTTTTTCTGGCAAGTGTGTGGGTTGCTAGCTCTTTTTGCACCCCTTGCTTTTAGGGAAGTGGCCCAATGGTTTCAAAGAATATTGGCCCATTCTTTTAAGATTCAACGTCGTACCATGTCTTAGAAGCTACCCACATGTTTATTTCTGAAGAAGCTGTTGCTTTCATAGAGTCTGGGCATGCGCTGGAGGAAAGTTTCCTTTTTGTTTCTCTGCTGGATACAGCTGCCACTGTGCTCTTCTGATAACAGTGCCACCTGGCATTCTCCCAGAGATTGATACTCCACGAGGTGACCCATTTGTGACAAAGAGAGCAGAGCTGCTGCGTGTCTCAGAATGCGCATGTCAGTGTGGTGGTGAGCGTGCCTTCTCTCTCTGTGAGCAGACCTCCAATGGGAAGCAGCTCTGGCTATAACATATGGGGGGCCCTTCTTCAAAAATCAGGAAAACATTGTCACTAAGGGAACGAACATTCCCTCTCTTCCATGGTCTTTCCCTCGATGTTTCATGCTCTTTTATATTTGCCATTTAAGGTCATTTTAAGTAAATAAAAATAAAAAATTTAAATCATTGGTATGAATTTTACCATTTATATTGTGCATTACCAGTTTTAAATGTAAATTTAAGAGCATTTCACTTGTATGCAGAATCATTAAAATGACACACTGAGTATTTGGTAGCTCATGCATGCATATGTGTTTGGTTCTTAACAGAACAGTGGAACTCCTGCATTATGGTAACTCAGTTATTTTGATTTCACTTCACAGTTCACCCGCATTATACCAACACTTTCCACCTTTGGCTTACTGAAGAGTAAGAATGAACTGAAAGGAACAAGAACTATGGCTTGTCCTATCTTTTCCTTTCTATGACATCATTTGCAGCATAAATGGTTGGCTAACACAGGGAAGTAAAGTGGGTAAGTAAAGCTGTGAAAGCATTCTTTAGTAGTTCTTGTTTCCTAGAATATCACTGCATTCTCTCTGTGTTTGAAGCAAATTCTGGTTAGAAGAGAAAGCATCGCCTCTCTGGGCCATCAGTGATCCTGCTTATTCAGTTGTAGACATAACAGACTTACACTAAACTCATTTTGAGTGTCATTGAACTCCCGTGCATTATAGGTCCACCAGAATTCTGTGCCCACAGGGCAGTGCAAATACTGTCTGTGAATGGGACAGCAGACGTATTGCCCATACCTCTTCTGCTGACGTGCACGCTCCATTGTCCCATGGGACTTCACTTACAAAGCACAACTTCAGATATGAAATTACTAAGAATTTCAAGATGGTGACAGTAGAGCATTAAACCAAGTGTGAGGCCCTCTGAGCACTGGGACTTACGTGACTACACAGGTCACACATCTAAGAAACCAGCCAGGGAAGTTATAATCAGAGAGTATTTTTTAAGCATAAAATAAAGACTAAAGACTTTAGGAGAGCTTAAGTGACCCCTATGGGGAATTAAGACCAAGACATGTTGAAATGAGTGGTGGAGGGGTGGACTTTTCATTTGAAGTCATTGCTCAGCTTGACAAAATGATGGCTATCTTGTTGTGCTGTCAGGAAGCATATGGCATAAGTGTCATTGTAGGAATACTTCCTAATTCCCCAAATCTCTCTATGAACCCCATGTTGCTGTTGACTGGAGGTACCTGGAAAGGAGCTGTTTTTGGTAGCTTTAAAAGTAAAGATTCTGTCCCCAAACTTCTGGCTGATTTTTTGGCTAAGAAGCTTCTAATGGACCCGTGAATAACCCTTGTTTTACCTTTTGAAAAGATAAATGAAGGATTTGTCCTGCTTCACTCTGGAAAGAGTATCTGTACCATCCTGACATTCTGAGACCATACACGTGCCTTCACTTGTAGCGGTCTTTTGGGTCTTCTCCATCATCAGAAACATCAACCAAACATCATCACTAATTTTTTTCTTCAGAGATGCTATCAATAAATTACACATGGGAACTTTCCAAAAGAAGCAAAAATTGATGTGAAATCATTTTTTCAAGCAAATGTTTAAAATTCAAATGAGAGCTAGATGAACAATCACCTGGGTAACTGAGTCCAATAAACTTTCCTTCTTAATCATTCTACTCATGTTGAATCATGTCATCTTTCCTGTTGAGGAAAGGTATTTCTTTTGACTTCTTGCAGTCTTTGTATCTTTGCCAACCTCAGTCATTGACGCCTCAGTTATTGAGAAGGTCTTCATTATACTTGCCCGCAAGATACACATGATGGGCTATCGTGCTTGAAGTCTTCTACTTCTTCCTGTACTTCCACTGTTTGTATTTTTCTTTTTATGAAATGTAGCAAAACTCTAAATCTGTGAAAGGATACACTCAGATTTATAAGTGGAGAAGGTCCAGAACTTCCAAATGCAGGGAATTTCTTAGGGAAATGTCACACATTTTTTAAAGTAGAGGGAAGTGTTTTTATTGATTTTATACTGTTTGCAGTAAATATATAATTGTTCTTTTATTTATTTATTTATTTATTTATTTATTTATTTATTTATTTATTTATTTATTTATTTATTTATTTATGGCTGTGTTGGGTCTTCGTTTCTGTGCGAGGGCTTTCTCTAGTTGTGGCAAGCGGGGGCCACTCTTCATCGCGGTGTGCGGGCCTCTCAGTATCGCGGCCTCTCTTGTTGCGGAGCACAGGCTCCAGACGCGCAGGCTCAGTAATTGTGGCTCACGGGCCCAGTTGCTCCGCGGCATGTGGGATCTTCCCAGACCAGAGCTCGAACCCGTGTCCCCTGCACCGGCAGGCAGACTCCCAACCACTGCGCCACCAGGGAAGCCCAATAATTGTTCTTTTAAATAAAAGCAGTTTCATGCAACAACAACAAAAAAAGACCAAGACATGTCCTAGCACAAATGCCATTCAGGTCTTAGCTCAGATGCCATCTGCTCAGAGAGGTTTTTTCCAATCACCCAATCTAAAGCAAGTTTCCCTTCATTATTCTTTATTACATAAGTAGTTCTCAAACTTGAGTGTACATCACATTGCTTGGGCCTATCTCTAGAGTGTCTGATTCAAAAAGTCTTGAGTGAAGCCTGAGAGTTTGCTTTTCTAATGAGTTCCCAGATCATGGTGGTACTGCTGATTCAGAGACCAAACTTTGCAAACCACTGCTCTATTTCATCCCTTGCTTTATTTTTCTTACAGCGTATATCTCAAATTGTATCTATATTTATTTACTTGTTCATTGTCTGTTTCTACCACAAGAAATTAAGTTCAATTAGAGTAGAAATTTATTCTATGTTCACTACTGTATCCCTAGGCTTGGAATATGCCAAATTGTAATAGGTATTAAATACATATTTGTTGAATTAATAAAGGAATATATGACCAGGAAGTTCAGTGGATAAGAGGTTATATTAGATGGTAGTAATTGGTGTAGGGTTGGGCCACAGAAACACTTGTACCTGTGCCCAGATAGGAGGTATTGCTGGTCAAATTTGCTTCTAGGCAAATAAAATGCAAAGCTGCAGATCTAGGGGCAGGGAGCATTAATCTTGAAATATGATGTTAGGGAACCAACTGGATACTTTAAATGGTGGAAATAAGAGGGGCTTTGTAATTTCCTTTCAGGCTTGGGTATTTGGCCATGGCTAAAACAGAATGATATTCAAGGGTCCAATTTCTTGTCTGTAGGTGGATTCTAGAGTCTCAGGAACTCTGCAGGTGAGGGATCCCTGCATTGCTTTTGGTTGAACAAAAGCAAATATTCAAGCTAGATCATATATGGCAAATGCCTCAGACCTAATACCTATGTGTTTATGAATTGAGATGAGCGATATTCCATGATAACCCCTTGGAGAATGGCCATGGCTTTCCCAGATGCCCCCTTTGGAGGTTGGTACACCCTGACTCTGCAGGCCCAGGAAAAGCTGCAGACTCTCAGGGCTAGTAACCCATGATACCTCATGCTTAAACATATAATCCTTGAGCTACTGAGCTGCTTCAGCTTTCCATCTCATAGCAGTTGTCCAGCATTTTGGTCAACTTGACCTGATCCTCTTTTCTCCCTACATTTTTTTTTCCAAGAAATAGATTTTCATGTCATCTTAAAATACCCGTCTGTGTTGTCTTTCAAATAGCTTTGACAGAAGCAGGTTCTGAGGAGAGAAGTTCCTTCGAAACTCCTAGAACAAAAATGTGGCAATTATTTTATAAGGAGTCCAGTTAAAGGGAAGGAGTTCAGGGAAGTTAAAGGGAAGAACCAAGACTCCACCACGGATACCTAAGAGTGTTTCTGTGGCAAGAGTGGGCCCAGAACGTGGCCACTGTCAGAGCAGGTCAAGGTGATGGGCAACCTGGGAAAGCTTGTTAGCATCTTGGGAAGAAGTCCACGTTGGTGGTTCTCAAACTCTTTGTGATGTGTGAGACTTGTCTCTGCCCCCAACCTCTAGGGATTCTGATGCACTCTGTCTAGGAGGATGTATTAGTCAGTTTGGGCTTTGTAACAGGGGACCACAGACTGGGTGGATTAAACATCAGACATTTATTGTATCACAGTTCTGGAGGCTAGAAGACTGAGATCAAGGTGTCAGCAAGGTTGGCTTCTTCTGAGGCCTCTCTTCTTGGCTTGTAGATGGCTGTCTTCTTCCTATATCTTCCCGTGATCTTCCCTCTGTGCTTGTCTGTGTCCTAATCTTTTCTTATAAAGACACCGATGGTATTGGATTAGGGCCCCCTTGACCTACTTTAACCTTAATTACCTCTTTTAAAGACCCAGTCTCCAAGTCTAGTCATATTCTGAGGCAGAGGGTTAGGACTTCAGCATGAGAATTTGGAGGGGACACAGTTGAGCCCGTAATGGGTGGAACCCAGGGAATCTGTATTGCCGGCAGTGTCTTCAGGTACTTTTGATATAGCCAGGTTTACAGTCAGTGTTTTGTATCCACTGCAAACACCTGCTAGATCTGAAGCCCTGTGAGCACAATCCTCATTTTTCTCCTTTGCAAATGAGAGCTTCTCTGCCAAGCCAACTGATTTTCAACAGGATTGTAACAAATATGCTCCGGAAGGACTCGGTAACTCAATACCTTGCTGCCTGCAAATATAATCTGGGTTCGTCTGTAGCTGGACTTTTGGGTGTCAACTCAGAGACATTTCATTTCATGTCCAGTGAATTACATTCTTAAAAGCAAAACAGGTTTGGTCTCTGCAGAAACACATGAACCTGAAGACACGTTATGAGTGAAGCTTAGTGTGCTGGAAAATGGATCAGATGTAGACCTAATTGCCTATAATTTATTTTCTGTGGCTACAATTTGGTCTGTTCTCCAAGAATCCTCATCAGATCTTAAACCTCAGGATATACCCCTGTCCTCTAAGGAGCAGTGCAACACTAACAAGCATTTGCCTGAAAAGTCAATCTTCAGTACACATTTCCCTCAAATAAACCCTTCCGTTCTGCCAACTGTCCAAACTGTCTGTATGAGTGCAGATAACCCATCCACAGGGGGAGCCGTCTTCTCTGCGTGTGTGTTTTGGGGTGAGGTCAGTTAGGATTAGCCTCCCTTTGTTTGTCTGGAAGAGAGTTTAACTCTAGGGACACACACTCCGCTTGCCATTTCTGGAGTTTATGAAGTGGTAAATCTGCTCCTAAGTGGAGATAATATTTTCATTAGAATTTTGTGGGGCAAGAGCTGTTTTTGAATCGTGCCTCCCATGTCTCAGAGTAGTAAAAATGATACATTTTCTTGACTGATCCTGCTGTATTAACAGTAGCAGCACCAATACCACAACCTAAGTATATAACTCACTATTTGTGTGGGAGATTAAGGTTCAGCCATCCTCAGTTTTGATTTTGGACCAAATCAAACCTTGACACAGAGGCTATACCATCTTTCTAGAGGGTTTGGAAATGTATGAGGTTTTTTGTGTTTTTTTTTAACATCTTTATTAGAGTATAATTGCTTTACAATGGTGTGTTAGTTTCTGCTTTAGAACAAAGTGAATCAGCTATACATATACATATATCCCCATATCTCCTCCCTCTTGAGTCTCCCTCCCTCCCACCCTCCCTATCCCACCCCTCTAGGTGGTCACAAAGCACTGAGCTGATCTCCCTGTGCTATGCGGCTGCTTCCCACTAGCTATTGGTTTTACGTTTGGTAGCTGGGACAAAGTGAGAGAGTGAGGTTGTTTTTAGTGCTCACAATGTCTGGGGGCATTCCTGGAATTTAATGGTGGGAAGCAGAGAAGTGAGACATCCTACAATGTTTCGAACAGTTTCACACAATGAAGATGGATGCACCCAAAATGCTTTTAACAGCCTGTTGAGAGGCACTGATGTATATCAGGGGGTGAGCTTTATGAACAACAGGGGTGGAATGAAAATCAATGTGGTGCTTCCCTTCAGTTCATCCAGTGCTGAAAACAGGCAAAATGGAAAGGCTGGCCTGGCTTGTTCTACCTAAATTGTTCAGGAGGGGAACCAGAACCGAACAAGAAGATGATCTTGGCTGCACCTTCCAGAAGTAGGTCCCGCCTGGTCTGCATTTCCCACAGAACCTGCAAGCTCAAGGAAGTTCTGGTTCGGGAGACAGATGAGGCCACCCAAGTATACATTAACCCCTCAAAGAGAAATGTAGTCCCATGAAGGCAACTCAGAGGGCTAGGAAGTGTGGTGTTGGATGGGGCAGGAGCAGAAGTTCCAGAACTTCCCTGAAATGACAGCAGAGTTTGCATGATTCTGTTTACTAAGGTGCATGGATGGAATATTGGAGAGCTATTCTTCCTTATATTTTGAACTTCATCTAGTATAGATTTGTATATTATATAGATTCATATATGCTATCTATATGATCTCCTATAGATAGTATTTTCCTCATGACTTCCTCAGGTCCTCAGCCTTGTCCTCAAAGACTAGGTCCTCATCTTTGATTCCATTAGAAAAGGAATTTCTCCTGCAATGGACACTCTTTTACCCTTAAAATAAAATCATACATTTTTAGTTTAATTCCACACACTGTTACCTTTGACTAAAGAGTTAATGCGAGTAAACGTGCTTTTTAAAATTCACTTTGCTTCTGCTAAAGTAATCATAAATGATTGTTTAAAGCAACAGTTATCTTTGCAAGCATGTCGTAACTATTTGTTGATCATACAAGGACACTTCAAATAAATTTTGAAAAGAATCTTTCCTGAAGGTGACTTAAAGTTGGAAATAAGATAACTTCTCCAGTAATAAAAAGTATATATTATTTCTACAGTTTGAGACTTAAGAATATCTTATTTTGTAGGAGTAGCTGACAGTATGAAAACAACATTAATTGCTTACTATGGAAATAGTTATTTCAGTTTTAAACGTTATAATTAAGGAATGTCAAAAACCTAAATTTTGTTCCATGACTTTTAGAGATTTCTATTTTGTATGTGTAGGTGATTCCAAATGTTAATTTTTTTTCCTTTGTGAAGAAAAAAGTATCTTATTGGCTCCAAATCTTTCTTTTGACCTCAAAAGGAATGAATACACTCAACTGTTCAATTTCACAAATATTTATCATGAACCTAATTTGTTTAAAGCAGTCTTCTAGGTGCCTGGAAGATGCCAAGATTAATAACATTCTTATTCAATTCCTATTAGGGGATAGATATAAGAACTGACATGGCTGGAATCTAAGGCAGGCTGTCATCAGTACTTCAGTAGACGTGTAGGGAAGAAATGATGCCCTATGGGGTGCACAGCTATTCAACAGATACGTATGGAGCATTTGCTAAACCAAGGTCTCTCCTGAGTACTGGGAATACAGTGGCCAAAAAAACAGATGCTGTGCCTGCTTTCTTGGAGCTTATAAGGGAGGGAGGCCATTTGTGTCTAGAGGGGCTAACTCTGGGGTGATGAGGGGCAGTAGCATTGCAAAGACCATGTTAGAATTTCTTGGGATTGCTAGGTAGGATTTCAACATGTAGAAATATCAAGGGAAAAAGCATTCCAGACAGAGAGAACAGAAGCTCAAAGAAGAGAATTTGGAAATGGAAAGTAAGTCCCAGACACTGGAGCCAAGACACTGGAGCATAGGGTGAGTGTAGAAAGATCCTTTGGAAATTTTTTCCATGTTGTGAAAGATTCCCAGTGAGCACATTTCACTTAACATTTCATGAATCACAAACTGACATTCATCTCTTAATGACAGAACTATTTCCTATTAAATTTTGTAAGCCAAATATTTTTTTCTTCCTGTTCTGGGTAGTCATCAAAGTTTTGGTGAGTTTTAGTCAGGAGGATGCTGTGATCATATCTGAGTGTGAAAAGAATAGCTGTGGTAGTAGGGCTGTTTAAAGAGATGTCAGTTATAAGCTATCCTGCCCCCTCTCAGTTCCCAATGAACAGGTCATGGGAGACATATCATTCACAGGCAGTTAAGCCACAGGCAATCAACTTAATGGTATAGCAAGAAAATATAAATGGGCCAAAGTCTTGCTTTTGTGAACTTGATCTATAAGATACAGACATTCGTTAGTTATGTAATTGATGGTGAAAGGAGGCCAAGAAGTTGAGTCTGAATTCAAAGCCTCACGTGAGCCAAAAAATGAGAAGCTGGTCAAAAAGAAGGTAGAGAGAGATTTGGATAGTGTGGATGAACAGAGAAGGGCAGAAACTCTGTGTGAGAGGATGCAGTGACATTGAGAGCAATTTAGATTCATGGTCATGAGAGTTAGAGGGGATGGTCAGGAAATCCGTGGAGGCAGGCATCTGTATTTTGATAACTTGATGGAATTGGGGGAGGGAAGATTATGGAAAGGGAAGAGCTTAATAGGACTCTGAGATATCAAGATAGTACTTAGGATGGTCATGATTCCATCACCTGTGTTAGAACACAGGAGAAAGGGAATTTTGTAGAAGCAAAATGTGCTGAATTCTGTCTTGGACAAACTGGGTGGAGGTACTTGTGGAATAGTGTGGAGAGATGCAGAGATGAATGACTCTGTGAATCTATAACTCAGAAGAGAAATGAGCAAAGGGCAGGGAGCCAGCATTTTTGGGATGCCTATTATATGGCAGGCACTGTGCTAAATGCTTTACGAATGGGCCTTCATTTAGTTAACATTCTCTGGTCAGGCCATGTCATTCGTCAGGCATGTGTTCTCAAATTCATCCCCCCACCCTTTTTTGCTCTGTTCTCCATTGAAGGAAGCTGTCCTTTGTAACAGCATTTCCACGACTTCTTCGGAAGTGGCTCCTGGCTAGTTTAGTCAGTGGGAGTCATAGTGGGAGATTGGTGGACAGGAGAAAGGTATTTCTCTCCTTTTTCTTCCAGTTGCATCTCCAGTGTCAGTAGCTGCTGTATGTCTTTTCTGGGGTATTTTTCTCACTGGATAGAAGAAGGAGAGGAAGAAAAAACATGGTAGATGTGCTAGATTTGGCTGCATATGTATATTAGAAAAGAAACTTGCCAAACAGTGATTCCCCCCACCGCCCCCCTGCCGTTATATAAAATGTAGGCAGTTCAGGTCTGTTATGGTGGTTTTGCAGTCTCTTTGGAGACCGAGTCATATATCTTTCTGCCTGGCCAACTCAAGCATCTGGCTTCTACTCTCAGGGTCTCCTCATGATCCAGAATGGCTGATGAAGCTCCGCCATCACATCTGTGTTCTTGAAAAGAGGAAGAGGGAAGTAGAGAAAAGGCTTTCCCTTGGATGCCTCAGCTTGCCTCTCACTGGCTAGAACATAATCACATGAAGCTGAAGGGGAGGCTGAGAAATGTTGTTAGAGCCTGGCAGTAAAGTACTCTGCTACAAATCAGGACTCTGTTACTAAAAAGGAGGGGAGAACGGACATTAGAGCCCCTGGAGATCTTGACCTCAGCTTTGAGATAAATATTATTCTCACTTTAAGGATGTGAAACGGTTCTAGACAGCTGAAGAAGGTCTCACAGGTGCTATGGAGCAGTGCTGATATTTCATCCCAAGCCTGTCTGACTCCCAAGTTCATAAGTTCAAGTGTAGGGCTGGAGAGGCAATGGAAAGTCCACCACATAGAGCTGGTGGTTAAAGCACGAGGGACAATGCGATTTCCCAGGAAGAACACAGAAATTAAAAAAGCAGAGGGGCCGAGGAGAGAAATAACAAGCGAAAGGGGCTGGAGGAGGCCTGGAGTCCAAGGTACAAGGCGAATAGCCATTTAGGGAAAATAGGATGGAAGAGTTGAAGAGGAAAGATGCTGGGGAACCAAGGTACAGAGCAACCAAGGGAGGAGCAGGCAGAGGCAGCTGTTCTGTAACGGAGGAGTATTGGCCTTGGAGTCAGGGAGTTGTGGTTCAGATCTCAGCTCTGTCATTTTCTGATGACATTCCCTTGGGTTCTTCTTCCGTGGCCTGAACTTCATCACACTCACTTCCTGCTAAGCAGAAACTATGCTCAGGCCATTGTTGGAGGACATCGGGACAGTTTGTATATGGACACAAGTCATATTGGTGGGGGTGTTTCACAGGCTATGTACCCTGAGTGAAAGCACTGCTTTCTAAACTCTTGCTCTTTTAATAGTTTCCACTACCTTGGAATATGAGTTGTAGTTTATGGTGCATGTTTTAATTCTGGGTCACTATTTCGACTTCTGTTTACAAAACAAGTGTGCAATAGCCAAAGGCATGGAGAGGTCAAGCTGTTTCCTCCTGTAATCCACAGCAGCGTAGAGGAGCTCTCATCCAGCAGAATGTGACTGTGACTAGAAAGGGTCCCTGACTCTGGACAGCTGAAGCTGTCCATCCATCTTCCTGCCCTCCTCTCTCCTTAGACGCCTCTGCCATTGGACTTGACTTGCAGGTCCTTTTCTAGGCCTTGGGAGAAGGTGTTGTTATTGCGTTGGCCCTCTCTGTGATACTGTTCAGTGCTCTGTACATTTATAGCTTGCATAAATATTGAATAATAATAAATAACTACAAGGGAGGAAGAATGTTGTAGACTGGGGAGAGTGAAAGATGCTGAACTCATTATTTGAGGGCCAATCTTGGGCCTCTTGGCTATCTCCTTCAAAGAGATTTGTTTGCCAGCTGTGTTGAGAAATATACTTTCCATATGATGAGCCCAGAGAAGCAGCCAGTTTCCCTACAGTGCTCTTTCAGAGTAGCCCCAGGAGGGCCCACAGAATCCTTAATGGTGTTTCAGAGAGGATAACCCCTCACGCCTCCTTGGCAACTGGGTTAGAGGAAAACCCTGGGGAGAATGGCTGTAGCAAGATGATGAAATTAGAGGAATGGGATGGAATCTTTTTATTTCATTTTATTTTCTGATTCCATGTGCAAATAGGGCAGCTTTCCAACCATTTTATGGACGCATCATCAACTGAGAAGGTCACTTGCTTTTCACTTCACAGTGATCTTGGCTCAAGGAGGGCATTTCTCGTTTAATACGTAATCCAGTTTCAGTGTGTCAATCAGATGCTATCACCGCCATCTGAAGAACTGGTTTTTCTGTTTGGTGTTCATAAACCAGTTAAGAGAGACAACCGAATTCTTAAATTTAAGTGCAGTAAATATTGAGTAAATATTTACAGAACCTGGGCAATTGGAGGAACTATAATTTAAAAAAAAAAAAGCAATATGCAAACCAGTTGGACTCACGTTTTTATAGTTCTGACTGGCTGCAGCCCAGGCCAGCCAAGGGGGTGTTTAGTAAATAAGATTAAAGCCTTCTTTATAGCATGATCAATATCTGCATGTTGTGCTGAAAATGTTTTCATCATTTGTGAACAGATTGGTTTCATTTACTCAGAATGTCACATATACCCACCTTGGGTTGGGAATGCAGTTCTTCCTGAAGCTAAATAAACAGGATTGAGCAATGCATCCCCTTGCCTTATTTCTTGATGGACCTTTGCGATAGCCCAGCTGTGGGTGAAGCACAGCAGGGGCAAGGAGGAAGTGGAAGGGGAACTGGACAGAAGTCAAGAGCAGGAGATAAAGGTGGATGAATGGTAGTTTTAAGAACAGAAGCTTGATGATAACTTTGGATATCAAGTCCCTGGAAACCCCAGGGTGGGTCTGGCTCCCCAGTGGTAGTTGGTAGCAGCTGGCACCATGAGTGTACTAAGCGGGAGATTTTTTGCAGAGACCCGGAACTATTTGCACTCAAAGATTTGAGAATCAGATTTTGGGATTCTAGCTTTTTCCTAATGACAGTAAATGATACAGTATCAAAGCTTTTCTGACTTGTCTGTCAACTACCCCTGCAAAAGAAAGTCTCTCATCTTTTGGATCCTTTTCTTATTATGGAAGACCCATGTCTAGAAGTAGCCAAGGAAGATGTAGAAGGGACCCTCCCTGAACATTTTATCAGGGGGCAAGCCAAACAAACAGTGAATGTTGGGCCCAGAAAAGAAAATGTATATTCTTAGGCCTTAGCTGTCTTCAAATTTTTGAAGGAATATTACAGAGAAAAGAAAGAAAGCCATCTTTCAAAAAGACCCTTCCTGAACTTCTTAACCTACAAGAGGCTTCTCCTGCATACCTGTCCTGGTTGGTTCCCTTCATATCACTTCTTAGAACTTTCGATTATTTTACTTATTTCTTTGCTTACCATTTGGGTCTGTTTCCCCTCCAGGAGGGCAGGGATCATGTTTGTGTAATTTACCTCTGTCTCCCTAGCCCTGGGTGTAGTATCAAGTGTGTAATTAACACTCAGTAAATATGTGTGGAAAGAATAAGTAGGGCAGCTTAGGAGACCCAGCGTGGTAATGGTGTTTCTGAATGTACAGACTGATCCCATTGTGAGCCAGTGGGTTGGTTGCTCTCTGCCCCAGAGTTATTGGCTGCTTCTAATCTCACTCGTATTCCAGTCGGTTGAAGTATAAATTCATATAGTAGGTTGCTTGGGGGAACAGGTATAAGAAAACATCAGTGGGTAGATGCAAATCTTCATTATAGGAAAAAAAAAACTATAGAAGTGTGTATCTTGATAGTAGTTTCTTTTTTAATAGAATCAATAAAGTAAAAAAGTTATCCCTCCTACCTCAACTCTTCGAAAGAGTGGTAGTTCAACTTTACTTTCAGGCATTAGTGGTAGACAGCAGAAGGCTGTAACTCCAGCCTGGAATTAAACAGACTTTGTGCTTGAAATGGCTGGCTACTTGGTGAAATGCTGAATAGTCAATTATCCATCAATCAGCTTCCTTGGGTTAGTGAGACGAGGAGCTTTAACTTTATTTTGAAGCAAAACAAAAACAAACAAAACATAGTCCTGAGTAAAACAGTTCTCTCCTTCTAGCTATTTGTCCACCTCAAATATGTGATATGAAAAGATCTCTTTCAAACCAGACACTCAAAAAACTAGAGACTTTTTTGGGCCAGAATGGTGCCATCTGTCTCTAAGTGGCAATTTTGCAAGATTTCTTAAATCGGGTGGTGTCCAACTGTACCTGTGACAGATGCATTTTCATTAGTTCAAGCAGTGGCTCTGCCTTACGTCTCACCATAGGATTAAAGGACAGCTTCTAATGTATATGCTGCCCCCAGTATGCATGTCAAGAGAGTTTACCAACGGCCTGAGTAGAACATAGGAAACAGAAGCTGTGTAGCATGTGAATATCTGATTAAACCCATCAAAGTTTATTCTAGATGCAGAAGTTACATAAGTTTTCTTCCAAAAGATGCAGGAAAACAAAATGCAGATTCTGCAAGAGAAAAAGCCATTCAACAGTCAGTGGAATGAAGCCCAGGGCCTGTGGTGGGAGTTTACATCACTGGTAAAAAGTACTCTCACTGTTTTCATAGTCACAGAGCCTCAAAATTTGGCCATAGTTTGAATCCAGGACAACATGCCTCAGAACACACCACTGTTGACAATTCTTCCAAAGTATCCCAATGGGAGTCATCTTCTTAAGTGATCAGTATTTTTTTTAATATGATCTTATTATTGCAGGAGAATAGGAACTCCCTCTCCCTCTTCCTATCCACTAAAGAGAACTTGCCATTGTCTGCTGGGTTTCCCAATCCTCTGTTGAATAGATTCTGGGTAATGGAGGAAGGGAAGAATTGAGGAGAATCAAGACTGGCCTGATTTGATTTTCATTAGAAAGTGCTGAAGGGAGAATGATTCCAAAAATGTGGAAAGGAGAAGAGCTGCTGAAGTCAGTGTGGCCAGGATTTGGGGAGGTTTAGAGTGAAGTGGAGAATCTTTGGGAAAAGCTCCCCCTGGTGTGAAATGAGATCAGGAGGTATGGATAGAGGCTTTTAAGGATTTGATATTGTATCAAGATATTGCAATAAAGTACCATATAGCTCTGCAATTTTCTTTTGATTCTAGGCTGATTGATCTTTGAATGAAAACCTGTGTCCAGACTGGGTCACATGGCAGCTAGACTTTTTAAGGGTGGCACTGTTATAAGCTTACAGGTGAATGTGCAGAGTGGTTCTGTTTTGGACAAGATCTCGTGCATCATGGCAAGGAGAAGGCATAAAAATTCTCTTAATTAGGAAATAGTTGTTACTACTCAGAATTAGGATTCAAGACATTGCTGTCACCATAACAGCCTAACATGGACATTTTCATTTTCTCAGAGTCATTGAGGGACCAGAACTCTGCCTCAATGAGGGAGTTGGTGTTGTTCTATTTGGGGATTTTTTGTATTACACCAATCAGTTTAAAAGTTAGAAATACACTTTATGCTGTAAGGGAAAATTTTTTTAAGGAGAATTTGATCATCTAATTAAACAAAGTGACCTTAAAGTCATTATTATGACATCGTGGGCTAAACAAATGCTGTAGAGGAGATTAGATTAAAAGTGGATTATAAGGAGGCCAAATTAGCTTCTTTATTAACAACTAGAACTTACAGTCTACCAATTCCTTAGTAATTTCACTGGGGAAAGCAGGGGGAAGCTTTGGTGAAGACATTTGGGGAAGTTTTCCATTGCTTATGCCACTAGAATTTCTTTTGCCTATGGTGTTTTCAGAGCTTCATGGAATTTCCATTCTCTATGCTTTCAGGAAGTTACTGACATGATATCAGCAGAGGATAAATTTCTCAAAAGACTTAAGTAAATCTTTACAGGTGACCCTTGAACAACTCAGGTTGGAACTACGCAGGTCCACTTCACTTATACGTGGATATTTTTCAATAGTAAATACTACAGTACAATATGATCTGCTGCTGTCATTTGACTCTGTGTATGCAGAGAAACCACAGACAAGGAGGGTCAACTAAAAGAGTGTAAGTTTTATGTGGATTAACCCCCCTGTTATTCAAGGGACAACTATGTATAAATTTGGAACTTCCAGTACCAAGTCCTTAGCTTACCTTGACAGTGCTTTGGAATTTTTTGCCACCCCCCAAAGTGGGAGGTACATTCAGCCTCTTGGAATCTGTTCTAAAATCAGTGCAAGTCCTTCTGGCCTTCCTGTGGCTTCCCAGTATCTACTGTCTTTTCGTTACATTCCCTTCCTCCATTGATGAGTCCTATAATGTCAACCATCCAACAAAATGAGCATCACTTGCCTTTTATATCTTATATGCTTCATCTTACTGTGTAGGGTCTATGCCTAGCCTTAGAATATCAGATCTCATAATGTATTTGTCGTCTTCACTGGATGTTAGTAGTTAAAAAGCACTGAGAGGAAATTCATGTTAAATTTGCAAGACCAATAAAAAGGAAGATCATCTCAAAATGACTCGAAGTTCTTCCATTTCCATCTCAGGTCTTCGTTTTTTTGCTTACTGCTCCACATTTATGAAACGAGGATTTGGCAGGCACTGTGGTTCCCAGGAAAGTTTCCTCATTCAGCTCAAATGAGTCTAGTGCATGTGTGTTAAGGAATCTAAATTGCATACCTTACCACTTTAAGCAAAGGAACAAACTTAAAAGAATAATATTTGCAATCTACTGAACGTGCCCAGCAAAGTGGATTAATAGAGGAGACCAATCAATAGGACTTTACAGGTTTGTTATTTGGCAACATGTCATTCCATGTGCAATAACAATCTTCTCTGGTTTATGCAAATTGCTAATGACAACATATCCACACTTAACAAGACTTCCTTCTGACTTTGATTATGATTTTTAAATTCAACAAGAAAAGATTAGAGATACTGCTCTGTTACCTTTCACTTTTTAGCTCATTTTAATCATAAGAGTAAGCCTTTGCCTGTTAGTCCAGGCTAGGTTACAGACCTAAAAACAAAATTCCAGCAATTACATCTCCAGATATGCCTTTTTATATTTTCTCTGGAGACCTATTAGTTTTGTTTGAGTTCCTCAATATATATTTTATATATCAGCTTTCCTTTAATAATTTTCATCTCATTATCTTTCTGTGCTGGGTTCTGAGTGATTTAATTAATTGTATCGTCTAACTGACTAATTATATCTTTATGTCCAGTCTATTGTTTATCCCATCGACTGAGGTTTTAAAAAGATAGGTTCTAAGGCATCTATTCATGAATTTATTATCACAAGCATTGGTTTTATAACCTGTTGTTTTTGTTTTATAGATACAGTTTTCCTCGTAAATGTTTTAGAAACCTACAAAGTCATTTCAAGTTGCTTTATTATTTTTGGTTTCTTGGCTGCCAATTTTTTTTTATTACCTGCTGTCTTACCCAGTACTGGATTATCTTGGTGTACTCTGTAACTTTTATTTGAGAGTTATCTTGAGTGGGTGTTTTACTTTTAGTTATGCTTATGCTCACCCCTCCCTCTAAGATTTCAGTGATGTCTCAGCCCGGCCCTCAGTGATATTAAGTAGGTGTAAAAGTCAGGATTTTATATGTACTAAGTCTTCCAGCTTCCTTGAATACTAAGTACAGTCACTAATAATTCTTCAGGATTTATTATAAGTTTTCCTATTTCATGTAACACATATTCAAATGAGTCACTGCCGGTTCCATTATGTCTTGGATTGGGTTCCCACTGTGTGAGATGACTGTGAGGGTTCTCCCTGCAACTTCTACTACGGAGTTACATACAAAAGAGCAATAGTGTATTAAGTGGGTGTGGCTCCAGGGGTGTATGATACCGTATGTACTCTCCTTTCTTCTGCATCTGTCACCAGCCTGCTCCAGTGCTATGGCAAATCATCAGTAGCAACATGGCTCCATTTTAAAACTTGAATTAGGTGAAAGAAATTGATTCCACGCCATTTCAAGCTCTGTAAGATAACTCCATCAATCCAGCTCAATGACCTAGAATGACTTAGAGAGTTACATATGCAATACATATGAGATAGAGTGAGACCCTTTATATGGAGGGGGTTCAGGGGGCCTTATGAGGGTGCATTAACTTGTGATCCGTGAACTTTGTTGTGAGAACCTCCAGACTCTTTCCCACCTCTACCTCTCTCCCCTCGTGAAGGGAGCATCCTTTTCTCCCCTCACTACACACCCCTGAGCCTCACGGTCTGATTCGCGCCTTGCATTCTGCCTTCTTTATAAGGTGGGCCTTATTCAAAACAAGTGCCGGGGCACGTGGAGCCCTCCGTCGGCGAAGGTCTGAATCTCTGAACTTGATGTTCTGAGAACATAAACTCTCTCATATCTCTGTGTCTCTGCACATTGCCTTTCCTAAGACTTCACTGCCATCCTCCACGTCCCCAAACCAGTCCAGCAGATACATGCCTACTCATCTTCTCAGTGTGCCCTCAAGCACTACCTTCTCCATGAAGTTTTCCCTGGTTCCACCAGGCAGATGTAGGCGCTATTCCCCTTATGGGCACCAGGTACACACTTCTCTCATTGTAATTGCCACTTCAAGTGTGTCTTTGCTGTCTGCTTGGGCACTCTGTAAGGACAGGGACCATGTTTCTTCATCTTTATGTCCCCAGGGCATAACACAGACATTAAAGTACTTGTTGAATAAATGACTGAACCATGGTATCTGGAGAAACAGCCAATGTGCCGCCATCAGGGCCAGAGACTAACTTTGGGACAAGAGTTGGGAAGGGAACCCCTAGCTCAATAGCTCCCCTTTGTTCAGTCACTGGCACCCAGCATCTCTGAATCGGGGCATAACAGAGCATGGCACTGTGAGCACAAGAGAGAGTTGCATACAGGTCACTGGTTAAAAAAAAAAACAAAAACAAACTGAAATTGGGTTTGATTTCACTGAAACCCAACTCTCCAGAAAGAAGTCGCTATTTCAACTCATTTGGTCAGATAGCCTCAGTGAGTCATACTTCTTAAATGCTTACCAGATATCGAAACATTCTGGTTTGTTAGCAGGCAACATCTAATGATTAATAAAAGAGCTTTTTTCCCCTAAGTTGTGGGAGCCTTAACTTGGTTGGGTTACATTCCAAAACATGGTGACAGCTGGGTACTCTTTAGCACAGGAGTTTCTACTGGTCTCTGTCCAAGGAGGATTATGAGTAAGCAAACTCTGAAATTGGTAGAGGGCTGATGAGTGCCCCGAGGCCCCATATTCATAGTAATCCTCTGGGGATGGGGGCCAGGGCTGTGCTGTCCGGCCACGGCGCTGGGCGGACGTCCCATAGCCTAGGCTGGAAAGGACTCTGGAAGCACAGATATGCTGACAGTCATCTTGGGCTCCCGGTGCCCCTCTGCACAGATACTCTGTCAATTCAGCACTGCTGGGGAGAGAGAGTTGAGGTGGTCACACCTGTGGCTCATTGTGACTTTTGCTGGAGGAAACAAAGGAATATTGGCTTTCCTCCACATCTGTAGATTTTTAGAGGCGCTATCACAATGTGGAAAGTAATTGTGTCTCCGTTTTCTCTCACTTACATCCTCATTTTGCTTTACTTATAATTTAGATATGATATTTATCAAAAATACTATTTCTGAGTTTTAAAAAAAATTCTAAAATGTTCTCTTTATGGTATACATTTAAAAAAATGTGCCTGGTACATTAGAACGAATATGTTACAGCTTGAAGGGGCCCTAGAGATCACGGAGTTTTTCATCTTCTTTGTAGATAGAGAAACAAACAGCGCTAAAAAGTCAGGTGCCATGACTTCTGGAATATCACCTGACTGTAGTATCATTCTAAAAATGGAGTGTGAACTCAGATCTTTTTTCGTGGGCCCCAGGGCTCTCTTTAGTGCACAAGGAAACTTGACATATCTGTGTTCATAGAAAGTCTTAGGTCATAACCTCAGTGAAGCAGGACTCTGGAAAAAATATTTAATTAAATTAGTTTGCACTATTCACAAATGGATATCAATCTGGACCCTAGGTTCTGAGTGTTCTAGAGTGCAACTTACTTTTAGTTTCTATTGATGGTCTTTGCAACAACAAATATATCTGTAAAATAGCTAGTCAACCTCAAGAAAAATATTACGTGTGGCAATACATTTTTTTTCCTCTACAATAGGAACAAGGAAAATTGAGATGATCACTGTAAGTCTCTGAATATTCCATATAGGAATATAGAATGATTTTGTGGCTGATAATTATGCCGTCTTATTTTCCATTAAGAGTTCTAAATTCTAAAAATGAAATAAAGTCATCAGTCTGGAACCTTTTCACAGTATTTATCAAATTCATCTTTTTTTTTTTTTCTAATTCAGAAAAATGGATGGACAGAAGTCCCGAAAGGCAAGCATCACTGGGGTTCACTCCCTCTGTACTTTGCACAGGGCTACACGTGAGCTGTTCAGTTAATGTTTGGATGTTTCCCAGTCTTCCGTCTTGCTTGAGTAAAGGGAGGAAGGGGCTGCAACTGGACTGGCCAGGTCTTCAGCAGTCAGAATCCTCATTCAAAGAGAATAAGAGTTTGCCTTTGAAACCTAACCGCAAGCTAAACACAAAATGTTGTAGCTGTGTCTAAGAGATTGACAGGGATGCCAGTGCCCTGGAAAGCTGTCAATCTGAAATTCTCTTTGAAAGTCAGGTGACTTGCTTTACACTTTACACAGGCATGAACCACGGGGAGTCGGACACCCAGAGCTTTAAGGAGAAAGGCTTATGCTGTTTATAATTCTACATCTCTTTTTTCATCTCTCTTTGTAATTCTGCATTGGTCAGCTGGGACGTGGAAGCTGTAAGAATCTAGGGCCATGCTGCAATGCTGTATAGTCTGACAATTCTCTGGGGAAAATTCATATTCTTGATTATGGCTTTGCTAAAGACACTGGCCAAGATAAAGTGATCCCAGAAACACATGGACTGCACTGAAAAGTGTAGACTTGCTCTTAAATATCTGTGATTATATACACATCCAAGAACTGAATCTATGTAACTTACATTACTGGTATCGAAATCAGTCATTATAATAAGAACCTCCTTTTTCATTAAAATCAAGGATGCCTATCATTGAACTCAGGGAAAATAACATTTATTATAAAAATGAATGTCACATCCAAAGCCACAGTTGATATCAAGTTCCTTCCCCCCGACTCCTCACCCCATCCCCCTGCCAAGATCCTTTAAAGAAGAATGGAGGGAATAAATTTCACAAGCACTGGGATTGCCCTTTCTAAAGCATGTATTTTTAAAAATTATCTTAGGGACGATAAAACAGGAAAAGGTGACATTGGAAATGAATTAGTGAAAAGACCACAGGCCTCACAAGTAAATGGACCTAGGTTAATGTGCTGTAGGTAATAAACTGGGTGACTTGGCACATGAGTTAGCTAACCTCTCTGAATCTCAGTCTTCTCATCTGTGAAGTGGAACTAATAAAATTTTTATCACAGTTTTTTTTTAAAATAAATTTATTTTATTTTATTTATTCATTTTTGGCTGCATTGGGTCTTCGTTGCTGTGGGCAGGCTTTCTCTAGTTGTGGTGAGCGGGGGCTACTCTTCTTTGCGGTGCGTGGACTTCTCATTGTGGTGGCTTCTCTTGTTGAGGAGCACGGGCTGTAGGCACACGGACTTCAGTAGTTGTGGCTTGCGGTCTCAGTAGTTGTGGCTCACGGGCTTTAGAGCACAGGCTCAGTAGTTGTGGCACACAGGCTTAGTTGCTCTGTGGCATGTGGGATCTTCCCGGACCAGGGCTCGAACGCAAGTCCCCTGCATTGGCAGGCGGATTCTTAACCACTGTGCCACCAGGGAAGTCCCCACAGTGTTGTTCTAAACATTCACTGAGATGCTGCATGTAAAGTGCCTGGCTCATAGTAGTAATTTAATAAGTGCTCATTTCTATCCTGTTAGCAACTTGGATATTGCTTTTGAATTATGTGCTGGATTTGCCCTGAAAGTGGTTTTTAGGTTTATCAGCTTCTGTTGGCTCAGTCAGAAGCTCCAAGGGAATGACTTTGGCTGCGTCAAAGATCCGTTCCCAAGAAGCTGGAGGAACCAGCACCTTGCCAGCCTGTCCACAAAGTGTAGAAGGATGGGTGTTGCCCTAGGTTCCGATGCTCAAATGTACAAACACCAGTGCAGTGGTTTCCGACACCTGCCTGGTGTTGTATTATTTCTCATGTTCAATATCATCATTTTGCAACAGCTGGAGATAAAGTAACTTTTGAGAGTCTGTGGAAGGTCAACAAACTGGCACTCTGTTAACGTTGGACTGAGATGAGGTTAGGTATGGGAGTCAAATGAAGAAACAGCTCCAGGGAGGACATTCACAGTAGGGGCTCAGCTCACAGAGCGCGGAGCTTGCCTAATGACGCCGTGGAGCTCTGTTTTAGTGCAGACTCAGGCGCCAGATGTGCACAGCTGTGCGAGGGAAGCTATCCCTGCCAGAGCAAGAAAAGCCACACGCCGGTTGTTTTACTTCTGAGTGAGAGGGAAGGGGAAATAAATCTCTCTCAATAGGAAAAAAAACAACATTGTTAACGTTTATTATTTATCAACTTATCTTTTTCTGAATCTAGTCTAATTGGGCCATTTGTCTTTAACATGCCTTTCCTGATTTAAAAGTACAAGAACAATTTTGCCAAAGAGTTTTCAATTCAAGTGGCCTGTTTAAAGCGGGCTCCATTTATTCAGTAATACGTACTTTTAAGAAGGCTGTGCTTTTCTTGAGGATTTCTTAATGTCATGTCATGAAAAGCAATGAGCGGCTGATCCTGGCCACAGAAGTATTGCCTTTATAACCATATATTTTTTTCTCTTGTGAAGAAAGTTATTTTACGTAAACCACCACCAACAGATACCGTTGCTAATGGTCGTGTATACAGTGGGACTCTGGGGTAGTTAGTCCATTGAAACTGATCTGCTGTGACTTATTCCTTGCTGTAGGTAATACCATGGTCTCTAACAAAAAAGCATTTAAAACTTTGTCATGTGTTATTGAGGAGTATTTATACTTGTGGATTGTTCTTAAGAAAACCAGTGCTTTTGTCACTGAGTTACAAGTGAAACACATTCTGCCAGGATTTAAATAGAAGAAAGATAATGCACAGAAACCTTGTTTTTCAAGTTTCCATCTATCAAGTGTTAAGTTATCTGGGAAAATTGGCTAGAGCTAAAATATTGCTTAATTTCAATTCCTTTAAAACTGAGCTTTCCAGTGTGTCTCTACACATACAGAATGGTGTTAAAAATGCAAAACACATAAGAAGACTGTATATTATGTTTTGTGAAAATGAAAATGTCTTAGTTTTTATAATTCATTATAGTGACAATTCAAGGTGGAGATATGCTAGCACATTATGATCATACTAAAAGAAAGATTAGACTAGTAAGGGAATAAAATTAGCAGCAAAATCGCCTTTTCCTCCCTGCTCTCTTGTTTGAGGGGGAAGACTGGAAAAGGTACTTGATTTACTCTACATGGGAAAAATACCTTTTCAGTTGCACACTGACCTTTAAGTCTCAGCAACGTAAGCACATCATATGATCCACAAGGGCCTGAGTTCCTTCCCTGTGTAAATACTGCACATGGGCATTAACATCCAACAGGTGGAGTGATAAAGGCAGACAAATTGCCCTGGAACACAGATATCATCGCCCCGAGCCCATGATTCCGAGGCATAGAGACAATGTTGGCATGTGGAGCTTTTGCAATAGTGAAGGACCACTGCCACCTGTGGACAACAGTACGCATCAACGCCGACATGGAGAAGTGGAGAAGTACCAGTGAAGGATGATGAGTGCGAGAACTGAGCCACCTTCTGACTCTGATGGTCTAAAAATTTCCCAACAGCCAATGTTGCCATGGGTACATTTGTGGCCTGGGTGGGGCTTTTTTTCCCCACAAATCAATAACTATCCTTATAACCACACAAAGGATATGATTATCTTGTATTAATATAAAGCACAGAGCAGGCGTCTTAAACTCAAAGGCCTTTAAGGGGCAGGTAGATAATGTAGTTGTAAATGGATAAGAGCCATAAGGACAGGGAATTGGAGACCACGTGTCCCATCAAGAGACGTTCAATTTTATTAAATTTTTTGGGGGGAAGACTCCATTAAGCAGCACACATTTACAGCTCAGATTCAGCCTGCAGCCATCTAGCACTGGAGGTCAGTGGGTGGATTTACAAGATCCCAGGTGACATTTGTGCACCCGGGAACAGAAGTCTAAGAATACCTTATTCCCTATAAAATATTTATTGAATGTTTGTTTTATTTCAGGCATCACTCCATATTGATAGACAAGTTAGGAAAATAGATATTAAACAAGTAATTACCCAAATGGAATTACAGTTACAGTAAATGCAATGAATGAAAAGTAGTATTCCCTTACTAGTCTAATCTTTCTTTTAGTATGATCATAATGTACATGCATGAATATATACCATGTTTCATAAAACTTGCTTGCTTATGTCACATCACTGTTTTATATTCTACTAAGAAAGATAAAACCCTGCCAGTTAAACTACAGCTCTATACTTTCTTAATTATAAGAAATTAATACCCTATACTTTTGATACATTTTATTTCATACTTATTTAAAGAGCTCATTTTAGATTAATTGCAACATAGAATTTTTTTTATCATGTATCACTCTTGTACATACTATAAATTAAATAAGATATTGCATTGAGAGTTGTACTCTTTTGGGTCACTTTCTGACTCAGAGTCATCAATGTCCATACTTTTCTATACAGTGTCATTCTCTGGTCATCAAGAGAGTTGGGGAGCAGCATTTCTTAAAGACTGCCTCACTATTGTCTAGAATTTTCTTCCCAGCAACTGACACTAGTTCTCAGAGTTTTGATGCTGGTGCTTTCTTCATCTTACCAAAAGGTGTCAACAGAAGCTTTTCAGACATTGACGAGGACTTCTACTCCTTCCTCATATGGTCTTTAAATGTTTCATAGACTGAAATGGCAAGGGGCTTCAGCGTGCTGTCATGTTGCCAGGGCTGACACCCACATTCACTCGTGTGCTGGCGTGACAGCCGTGTCAGGTTGCCCATCTGACCTGCCCTGAGTTTGGAAGACCCCACTGTTAGAAAGTCACATCTAATTCCAGAGATGTGAAAATATACAAATAATACAGGATCAGCGAAATGCAGTCAGTTAATGATCTGACCCGATCTTCAGGACCAGAGACTTTCTCTTGGAGAGGGTGACATTTAGTGTTAGACCTGAAAACTAAGAAGTTATCCAGAAGCTGAGATGGAAAAGTGTCATCCTAGTAGAGGCAGGGCAGGGTTATGGAGCAGACTAGCTCATCAGGCCACCAAACTACAGGAGTGCTACAGCATTTCCAGACTCGCTATGAAAGGCAGTCCCTGCTAACTCAGGTTTCTACTTGCGGCTTCTTCTCTTCCTGAAGAAATGCAAAGAGGTCTCACTTTCACTGAAGCTGAGGGGATTGTTGAGTGCAAAACAGAACAAAATAAAATCAAACCATCATTGGTTTGTTTCTCAGTATACAGGTATGTCTGAAACTGGCAGTTGTGGTCATCTGAAATTCCAAAACCACATCATGCATGGCGTAGAACAAGTGATAGTCTTCGTGATCTCCATGTGAAACCCTTTTAATATCCTGTTCCGCCCCCTAGGAAATTGTTTAATAATTGACAAAAGAAAACCAAAGAGAGACAAAAAACTAGAGAACAAATGAAAATATGGGGAGAGGAAGGCTGGAGGCCTGTCCAAAGCCATGCCTTGTAAATTCTCTGTGAAGGATTTTGGTCTTCATCCCCAGGGAATGTGGGAGTTATTAAAGAGTTTTGAGCAGTGAAATGACATGATTGTATTTGCATCTTTACTCTGGCTGCTATAAAGCAAATGGATTGTGGGGAATGAGTTATCTTCTCTCTGGGCAAGGTAGAGTTCTTCGTGCATGCAGCAATCTGGATTTCAAACATCAGTGGACCAGCTTTCAGGCATTTTCTCAAAAGGGATATGTAAATTATTAATCATTCACAGAATCATTTGGAAGTATTGCAGAGCTGAAATGAACAGTTAACTGCAATAACAATAATAAATCTACAAGCAATCTATTATTGGAGTCTTCAGTGGTTTTATTTCTTTACTATTTTTGTTTCGGATAAATGAATTCAATAAGAAATGAACAAAATCAGGATTGGGGGCCAAAAGAAAATTTCCTGTGAAACTTTACTGTGAAACAGGGTGAGAAGAGATTCAGCTCAGCATACCATGTGAATAAACCCCTGGATAACACACAGTAAATTGAGTCTTACTACATAAAAAGATGTTATGACATTGAGACATTAAACCACTAACGGTAGTTTTGGTTTAGTTGGTGTTAACTACTTTTGTTGGGAAATGATCACTTTCATTTTAGGAACACTGAATGATGAGAGCTGGTGGCAAAAGTGGGCTTTGGCTCCTTAGTTATTCCCCCTAAGAACTCCTGTACGTAGCATTTGAGCTAGGTACTGTTGCTCTTCATCTCTTTTAATTCTTTCAAACACTTTTTGGGGTGAGAACGTGATTCTCACTTTATGAGCTTTACCTGAGGATTCCAATGAAATAATTTTAATAATAATGATGAAAGCTAATACTAACACAGTCTCCTTATTATAAACCAGGAACTTGTTTAATCTTCATAACAGCCACAGGAGAAGACACTATTATGACCCGATTTTTACAGATTGGGAAACTAAAGTACAGAGAAGTTAAGTAACTTGCCCAAGGCCACACAGCCTGTAGGGAGTGTGGCGCTGGAATTTGGTCTTAGGGAATCCAGCTTTGGAGACTATGTGCTTAACCACTATATGCATCACCTGTTTAAAAGTAATGTTTTTGAAAAGTCAGTTCATGATACATGCATATATGTACACACAATATTTTTCTTTGAAACATTTTCATAAACTCCTTTCAATGGATCACCCCAAAAGAAAAATATGGGAGATTTTTGAAACTGAATCCAACTTTACGGCACAAGATGAGTAAAGTTTAAAAGCAAGCAGATGTTTGCAAAGCATATAAAACTCAAAATTGCTCTACACTAGACGTTATTTGGAACACAGACATAATTCTTTTCAAATATGATTTTTATCTAAATGGTGTCCCTTAAAACTTCATTTTAACACCCAAACGATTCCCAGCTGTTCGGGTAGATTGGCCCCTGCTGGGTCTGTTTCCCAACACTTCCCATATTCCACCATAAATATTCATGATGCAGTACTGCTGTTCCCCAAAGGGGGGCCAGGCTTCATTTTTATGAACTTCTCTCAACTGGGATTAGCATCTTTCACCTATTTCCCAACTCCTGAATTATGGTTTTGTTCTGCTGTGCTCTCCATTTTCTTTATTTTTCCTGATATCTGAGAAGTCTGAAGAGACTGTGGAGTGTGAAAGAAACTTCTAATCCCAGGAAGTTGGCCCAAGGAGTCTACAAAATCAATTTTTAAAATACAATATCTTATTCTAACTTTACACTCAGACCACTGTGAAACCACTGTTTTCTTCCTTTGCCAGATTTCCTAGGCAACAGCGATGACTTTGTTAATAGGTTTGTAAACTTAATTTGAGGGCTAGGGGTGGGGATCCTGGAGCCGCTACGTGGAGGGGATGCTATTTCCACAGATAACACATGTGTGGGTTACCAAAATGATGATTCTTTTTCCCCATGTGATTTATGTTTGAATGTGTTTAGATCCCAGAAAATACTAGGATTAAATCTGCCTTTTTGGAGATTGAAAGGTGGCAGGAGAGGTGTGAATTTTCCCACCTCTGCAGCTCTCTTTCTCTCCCTCTCCCTCTCTCATTTTTAGAGTTTCTTAAATCAGGTCTACTCTTTGCATTTGTCATATTTCTAACACACCCTTATGCATCCAAAGATTCTCTTGACCTCATCCAGACCCAAATCAGGAAACTATGACAACTTGCCTTGTCAGTGGGAAGAACGCTTGATCTTTGACATTAAACTTGAGTTCCTATATCTGCTTAGCAATAACCAGTCAGATATACTTGGACACAATATTTAACTTCTTGAAACATCTATTTTTCCATTTGTAAAATAGGGGAAATATCGGTCACAAAAGCTTCTTATGAACCATAAATAAGGTTTGTAAATTGAGGGCTCGGCACAGGCCTAAATAAGGAATTTCAGCTTCCTTCCCTCTTCCTTTACGTGACACCAGCTACTCGCGTGTCAGAGGAAGAAATGCATAGGGGAAGATTGATGGTGGCCCTTAGCTCACTGGGCACAGTGGCACTTCCCACATTTTGTGGGTTTGCCACATCACACAATGGCAAGAGGTCAGCCTCTGAATGTTTTGGAAATGTCATCCAATTCTGCAAAGGTTTCTGCCATAGTATGAGTGGGTTGTGAGGAGAGGCAGACTAAGTTAACTGCCCTGTGTGGGTTGATTAACTACATAGTTGAGTAGGCAGTACCTTTAGCTGATCTTTCTATAACTGGCACCCTTCTTGCTTTGAAACCCACTGGAGCCAACCACTTACCACAAACCATCCTTTTCAACCCTGCCGAGACACTACTGCACATGAGGAGATGCTGGAAGAACAGTTACTCAAGGGGGATGGATTATTGAGTTCCTGGAAGTGGACTCCAGAAAGAGACATCTATTAACACACTGACTGACTGTCCACGTCAGAAGAACGGGCTAGAACAGAGTCAATGAACCAAAAATCTGGAGGCTGTACCTTGGAATCACTTAAGACATGAGATCTGCAGTCGGACTGCTGGGGGTTGAATCCTGCCTGTGTTGTGCCCAAACACTGTGACACTGAGCAAATCCCTTAACCTTTCTAAGCCGGGTTTCTAATCACAATAGGACCCGCCTCTTATGGTTGTGATAGGGATCAATGAGATACTCCAGGTAAAACATTCAGTACACAAAACACAGTGTTGGCACAATGCACTTAATTTATATTACCTTAAAAATTATTTTTGAAAGAACTAGTTGAGAGCAAACATTAGGCCCCATCTCGTATTCTTAGGCCCGGATACTTAATTGACCATGCTGGCAGGGCATTGGGCAGATTGCAGCAAAGGTATTGAGTGTCCACTGAATATAGAGTACATTTTTAACAACTGAAGGCTGCTTTATATTCGTGCTCATATTTTTTTTTTTTTCGTGCTCATATTTTAAGGGGTGATACTTAGTGGGTTGCCGTGTGTGGGGAGATGAATTATGTGTGCATTTGGAAGGTGCAACAGTGCTTTCCAAGGTGTGCACATGGAAAGGTCATTTTTTGATGTGAAATAGCAATTACTATATGCGGAGCCTGATGCCACTTACAATTTCATTTCTGAAATATAATTGTCTCCCACCAGGCAGAGATGTCTGCTATTTCAATCTCAAGCATCTTCAGATTTACCCTATTATTTTAAGCCATGCTTCAGTGTGTCTTTGGAGCATTCTTCAGCTTTTCTTGCTTCCAGTTACAACACTTTAGTCCCTCTTGGGTCTCGTGGTTTCCTGTGCCACTGAGGAATCCAACCTGGAGAAGGGGGGATAGTGAGCATCGTGTAGATACATTCCAGTACCATCCGACTGATGAACATTTTGCATCAATTAAAATTAGCTTAGCTGAATGGCAACGATAATAAAATTGTTCAAGGAATGAGGCATAACATTGTAGTGTTTCTGACAACTTGACAAAGTGAGGTGAGAGACTGATGAGGAGAAATATCACCATCACCTCCTTCCACATTCTCACCTTATCTGTCTGCCTCAGTACATAGGGATATAAAAGAATGTTATTTGTATAAGAGGCAGAAATGTTGGATGAAGAGACTTGTACAGTGTCTGTCACCTATCTGATCCCGTGGACTGGCTTTGAACCTCTTTTGATAGAGGATGACTGTCAGAAATGCACTGGATTTATGGAGCACTCTGGGTCCATTCTGGGCTATTTTGGCCTCAGGTCAGAAAGCGGAGCACAGCAAGGTGAGAGAGGCCAGTCTCGTCGACTCTGCTCATAATCTAGCACAGTCCTGACCTGTGGAGAATTGGCAGCTCTTGGACTCCAAGAACCATTGCTCAAGATGGCACCATCAACATAGTATTGGGGTGGTTCCTTCAAGTAGCATCACTTGACATTGATAGGTTCAATGTGGATAGGAGAGAAAAATTGGAGGCCAATAGTGACTGCAGCTTAAAAAATGGTTCACTCTGGGGACTCTAGAAAATACTGGTGGAAACTTTGAGGAGGTCTCAGTCCTTACCTGGTGTGTCTAACTGTTGGGGAACAGGAGCTGCTAAAACTATTGTAACTTAGGTGTTTGAATTCAATGTGATCTTAATTTTTATAAATAAAACCTTTGGAGGAAGGGATGTATTATTGTAACCACTTTTGGAGGATTCTTTTAGACTAAAATAGAAAAGGATTCTGGGTTATGTTTACAGAGATAGTAGCCTGCAAGGAATTTCTTAACTGCATCATTCATAAGGAAGTTATTACAACAAAGTAGATTAAGTCAAACATTCACAGCTTTCTAGATAATATTATTTATGTGTTTGGTTTTATTTTTAAAAGACCTTTCAAATAATGGTGAATCTCTACAATAATCTGTAGTGAGATGGTGAGTGACCTGAAATACTATTGTTCCATGCTGCAATGTGTTGGCTATTAAAAGAGCTGTTTGATATAAAGATCTTTCTTGATCTGTTTCCACTTCTCAAAACATGCCCATGGTGTGAGGATAAAATGAGCTTGCATGTAAAGTGTCTAGCACAATAGATTCTAAGTAATTGGTAGACTGCTACCTGTAAGTTATAAAGGGCTTTACTTACTATATCTGTAAAGGCAGGATTTCAGGTGAGAAATTCTGTTTTAAGTTTGGAGGCTTACTGTTAGAAGATTTGGGTAGCAATGTCTAGGTGTAAAGGAAACTCTGAATGCACAAGTTAGAAATGCATCCTTTGAATTTGGTGGCCATAGTTTGGAGTACCAGTCTGCCCAGAGACCCTTTCTCTGGAAACTGCTCCCACCAATAACCTCTCCATCAGAAGTCTGGGAAGCCATATTATATCACAATCTGTTCCCCTAATCACAGAAGATTGGATAAGAATGGTCATATGACTTGAGTTGGGCTAATCACACTGCACCCGTAGGGTTCTGAAATCAGGGCACTGAGAGAGATTAGTGTCTTAGTTTGCTTTCCCTAGGCAAGGATTTGAGTGTAGCAGTTTATTTGAGAGGAGTTTTCAGGAAACATCTGTAGGGGAGGGAAAAGAGAGATAGGAAAGGGAAATATGCCAGTAAAATGTAACTGATCAAACATGTGACCATTGGGGACTAGAGCTTAATCCAATTAGAAAATTTAGTGTCGGAGTTATCCCATGCTATGGGGCAAGGGAGCCAAGGCCTTTATCCATCAGTTGGTGTTGCCTGTTAGTTAATGGCTGTTTCTAGGAGGTGCTAGTTCACAGGCACTGTCTGGGGGCACATCTGGCCCAAATAGCCAGAGATAATACTGGGGTCAAGAGTAGTAGGTACTGGCGGGAAACTGGGCTAGGTTTCAGGAGTCTTAGGTACAGAAGTCTTCAGGGCTGAGAGGATATGAGAAGGGCACTGACAGAGCCTGATTACCAAGTCAGTTTGCTATCAGTAGACGAGTGATTTCAACAGAGGGGCTGAGGGCAAAGTTTTAGGTTTGTGTAAGCTGATGAATAAGAAGAGAAAGCTGTTTTTCTCTTTCTGACTTACTTCACTCTGTGTGACAGACTCTAGGTCCCTCCACCTCACTACAAATAACTCAACTTCGTTTCTTTTAATGGCTGAATAATATTCCATTGCATATATATAGCTGATTCACTTTGTTACACAGCAGAAACTAACACAACATTATAAAGCAATTATACACCAATAAAGATGTTTAAAAAAACTAATATAGGGAGAGACCTTCAAGATGGTGGAGGAGTAAGACGTGGAGATCACCTTCCTCCCCAGAAATACATCTACATGTGGAACAACTCCTACAGAGCACCTCCTGAATGCTGGCAGAAGACCTCAGACTTCCCAAAAGGCAAAAAAAACTCCCCACATACCTGGGTAGGGCCAAAGAAAAAAGAAAAAACAGAGACAAAAGAATAAGGATGGGGCCTGCACCTCTGGGAGGGAGCTGTGAAGGAGGAAAGGTTTCCACACACTAGGAAGCCCCTTCACTGGCGGAGATGGGGGGTGGCTGGGGGGAAGCTTTGGAGCCATGGAGGTGAGCGCAGCAAAGGGGTGCAGAGGGCAAAGCAGAGAGATTCCTGCACAGAGAATCGGTGCTGACCAGCACTCACCATCCTGAGAGGCTTGTCTGCTCACACACCCGGTGGGGGCTGGGAGCTGAGGCTCGGGCTTCAGAGGTTGGATCCCAGGGAGAGGACTGGGGTTGGCTGCATGAACACAGCCTGAAGGGGGCTAGTGTGCCACAGCTAGCCGGGAAGGAGTCCGGGAAAAAGTCTGGACCTGCCTAAGAGGCAAGAGACCATTGTTTCGGGGTGCATGAAGAGAGAGGATTCAGAGCACAGCCTAAACAAGCTCCAGAGATGGGTGCGAGCCACGGCTATCAGTGCGGACACCAGAGACAGGCATGAAACACTGAGGCTGCTGCTGCAGCCACCAAGAAGCCTGTGTGCGAGGACAGGTCACTATCCACACCTCCCCTCCCAGGAAGGAAGTTGTCTTCCTGTCAAACAACTAGCAAGACAGGAACACAACCCCACCCATTAGCAGAGAGGCTACCTAAAATCATAATAAGGTCATACACACCCCAAAACACACCACTGGACATGGTCCTGCCCACCAGAAAGACAAGATCCAGCCTCATCCACCAGGACACAGGCACCAGTCCCCTCCACCAGGAAACCTACACAACCCACTGAACCAACCTTAGCCACTGAGGGCAGACACGAAAAACAACAGGAACTATGAACCTGCAGCCTGCAAAAAGGAGACCCCAAACAGAGTAAGTTAAGCAGAATGAGAAGACAGAGAAAAACAGAGCAGATGAAGGAGCGAAGTAAAAACCCACCGGACCAAACAAATGAAGAGGAAATAGGCAGTCTATCTGAAAAAGAATTCAGAATAATGATAGTAAAGATGATCCAAAATCTTGGAAATAGAATGGAGAATATACAAGAAACGTTTTACAAGGACCTAGAAGAACTAAAGAGCAAATAAACAATGATGAACAACACAATAAATAAAATAAAAAATTCTCTAGAAGGAATCAATAGCAGAATAACTGAGGCAGAAAAATGGGTAAGTGACCTGGAAGATAAAATAGTGGAAATAACTACCTCAGAACAGAATAAAGAAAAGAAAATGAAAAGAATTGAGGAAAGTCTCAGAGACCTCTGGGACAACATTAAACGCACCAACATTCGAATTATAGGGGTCCCAGAAGAAGAGAAAAAGAAAGAGACTGAGAAAATATTTGAAGGGATTATACTTGAAAACTTCCATAATATGGGAAAGGAAATAGTCAAATTCAGGAAGTGCAGAGAGTCCCATACAGGATAAATCCAAGGAGAAACATGCCAAGACACATATTAATCAAACTATCAAAAATTAAATAAAAAGAAAAAATATTAGAAACAACAAGGGAAAAACAACAAATAACATACAAGGGAATCCCCATAAGGTTAACAGCTGATCTTTCAGCTGAAACTCTGCAAGCCAGAAGGGAGTGGCAGGACATATTTAAGTGATGAAAAGGAAAAACCTACAACCAAGATTACTGTACCCAGCAAGGATCTCATTCAGATTCGACGGAGAAATTAGAACCTTTACAGACAAGGGAAAGCTAAGAGAATTCAGCACCACCAAACCACCTTTACAACAAACACTGAAGGAACTTCTCTAGTCAGGAAACACAAGAGAAGGAAAAGACCTACAATAACAAACCCCAAACAACTAAGAAAATGGTAATAGGAACATACATTTTCAATAATTACCTTAAATGTAAATGGATTAAATGCTCCAACCAAAAGACATAGACTGGCTGAATGGTTACAAAAACAAGACCCGTATATGTTTGATGTCTACAAGAGACCCACTTCAGACCTAGGGACACATACAGACTGAAAGTGAGGGGATGGAAAAAGATATTCCATGCAAATGCAAATCAAAGAAAGCAGGAGTAGCAATTCTCATATCAGACAAAATAGACTTTAAAATAAAGACTATTACAAGAGACAAAGAAGGACACTACATAATGATCAAGGGATCAATCCAAGAAGAAGATATAACAATTGTAAATATTTATGCACCCAACATAGGAGCACCTCAATACATAAGGCAAATGCTAACAGCCATAAAAGATGAAAATGACAGCAACACAATCATAGTAGGGGACTTTAACACCCCACTTTCATCAATGGACAGATCATCCAAAATGAAAATACATAAGGAAACACAAGCTTTAAATGATACATTAAACAAGATGGACTTAACTGATATTTCTAGGACATTCCACCCAAAAACAACAGAATACACTTTCTTCTCAGGTGCTCATGGAACATTCTCCAGGATAGACCATATCTTGGGTCACAAATCAAGCCTTGGTAAATTTAAGAAAATTGAAAACGTATCAAGTATCTTTTCCGACCACAATGCTATGAGAATAGATATCAATTACAGGAAAAAATCTGTAAAAAATACAAACACATGGAGGCTAAACTATAAACTACTAAATAACCAAGAGATCACTGAAGAAATCAAAGAGGAAATAAAAAAATACCTAGAAATAAATGACAAATGAAATCACGACGACCCAAAACCTACGGGATGCAGCAAAAGCAGTTCTAAGAGGGAGGTTTATAGCAATATAATCCTACCTCAAGAAACAAGAAACATCTCAAATAAACAACCTAACCTTACACCTAAAGCAATTAGAGAAAGAAGAACAAAAAAACCCCCCAAAGTTAGCAGAAGGAAAGAAATCATAAAGATCAGAAATAAAGGAAAAAGAAACAAAGGAAACAATAGCAAAGATCAATAAAACTAAAAGCTGGTTCTTTGAGCAGATAAACAAAATTGATAAACCATTAGCCAGCCTCATCAGGAAAAAATGGGAGAAGACTCAAATCAATAGAATTAGAAATGAAAAAAGGAGAAGTAACAACTGACACTGCAGAAATATAAAGGATCATGGGAGATTACTACAAGCAACTGTATGCCAATAAAATGGACAACCTCGAAGAAATGGACAAATTCTTAGAAATGCACAACCTTCCAAGACTGCACCAGGAAGCAATAGAAAATATGAACAGAGCAATCACAAGCACTGAAATTGAAAGTGTGATTAAAAATCTTCCAACAAACAAAAGCCCAGGACCAAATGGCTTCACAGGCAAATTCTATCAAACATTTAGAGAAGAGCTAACACCTATCTTTCTCAAACTCTTCCAAAATATAGCAGAGGCAGGAACACTCCCAAACTCATTCTACGAGGCCACCATCACCCTGTTACCAAAACCAGACAAATATGTCAAAAAGAAAGAATACTACAGGCAACATCACTGATGAACAGAGATGCAAAAATCCTCAAGAAAATACTAGCAAACAGAATCCCACAGCATATTTAAAGGATCATACACCATGATCAAATGGGGTTTATCCCAGGAATGCAAGGATTCTTCAATATATGCAGATCAATCAGTGTGATAAACCATATTATCAAACTGAAGGAGAAAAACCACATGATCATCTCAATAAATGCAGAAAAAGCTTTTGACAAAATTCAACACCCATTTATGATAAAAAACTCTCCAGAAAGTAGGCATAGAGGGAACTTAACCTCAACATAATAAAGGCCAAATATGACAAACCCACAGCCAACATAATTCTCAGTGGTGAAAAACTGAAACCATTTCCTCTAAGATCAGGAACAATACAAGGTTGTCCACTCTCACCACTATTATTCAACATAGTTTTGGAAGTTTTAGCCATAGCAATCAGAGAAGAAAAAGAAATAAAAGGAATCCAAATCAGAAAAGAAGAAGTAAAGCGGTCACTGTTTGCAGATGACATGATACTATACATAGAGAATCCTAAAGATGCTACCAGAAAATTACTAGAGCTAATCAATGAATTGGGTAAAGTAGCAGGATACAAAATTAATGCACAAAAATCTCTTGCATTCCTATACAGTAACGATGAAAAATCTGAAAGAGAAATTAAGGGAACACTCCCATTTACCACTGCAACAAAAAGAATAAAATACCCAGGAATAAACCTACCTAAGGAGACAAAAGACCTGTATGCAGAAAACTATAAGGCACTGATGAAAGAAATTAAAGATGAAACAAACAGATGGAGAGATATACTGTGTTCTTGGATTGGAAGAATCAACATTGTGAAAATAATTATACTACCGAAAGCAAGCTACAGATTCAGTGCAATCCCTATCAAACTACCAATGGAATTTCTCACAGAACTAGAACAAAAAGTTTCACAATTTGTATAGAAGCATAAAAGACCCCGAATAACCAAAGCAATCTTGAGAAAGAAAAACGGAGCTGGAGGAATCAGGCTCCCAGACTTCAGACTATACTGCAAAGCTACAGTAATCAAGACAGTGTGGTACTGGCACAAAAACAGAAATATAGATCAATGGAACAGGATAGAAAGCCCAGAGATAAACCTACGCACATATGGTCACCTTATCTTTGATAAAGGAGGCACAAATATACACTGGCGATAAGACAGCCTCTTCAGTTAGTGGTGCTGGGAAAACTACACAGCTACATGTAAAAGAATGAAATTAGAACACTCCCTAACACCATACACAAAAGTAAACTCAAAATGGATTAAAGACTTAAATATAAGGCCAGACACTATCAAACTCTTAGAGGAAAACATAGGCAGAATGCTCTGTGATGTAAATCACAGCAAGATCCTTTTTGACCCACCTCCTAGAATTATGGAAATAAAAACATAAATAAACAAAGGGGACCTAATGAAACTTAAAAGCTTTTGCACAGCAAAGGAGACCATAAACAAGACGAAAAGACAACCCTCAAAATGGGAGAAAATATTTGAAAATGATGCAACTGACAAAGGATTAATCTCCATAATTTACAAGGAGCTCATGCAGCTCAATATCAAAAAAGAAAACAACCCAATCCAAAAATGGGCAGAGGGCCTAAATATACAATTCTCCAAAAAAGATATACACAGTGTCAACAAACAGATGAATGGATGCTCACCATCACCAATCATTGGAGAAATTCAAATCAAAACTACAGTGAGGTATCATCTGACACCAGTCAGAATGGCAATCATCAAAAAATCTACAAACAATAGAGGCTGGAGAGGGTGTGGAGTAAAGGGAACCCTCATACACTGTTGGTGGGAATGTAAATTGATACAGCCACTATGGAGAACAGTTTGGAGGTTCCTTAAAAAACTAAAAATAGAACTACCATACGACCCAGCAATCCCACTACTGGGCATATACCCTGAGAAAACCATAGTTCAAAAAGAGTCATGTACCACAATGTTCATTGCAGCTGTATTTACAATAGCCAGGACATGGAAGCAACCTAAATGTCCATCGACAGATGAGTGGATAAAGAAGATGTGGCACATATATACAATGAAATATTACCCAGCCATAAAAAGAAATGAAATTGAGTTATTTGTAATGAGGTGGATGGGCCTAGAGTCTGTCATACAAAGTGATGTAAGTCAGAAAGAGAAAAACAAATACCGTATGCTAACACATATATATGGAATATAAAAACAAAAAGAAGGTTCTGTAGAACCCAGTGGCAGGACAGGAATAAAGATGCAGACGTAGAGAATGGACTTGCTGACACGGGGACGGTGAAGGGTAAGCTGGGATGAAGTGAGAGAGTGACATGGACATATATACACTACCAAATGTAAAATAGATAGCTTGTGGGAAGCAGCCACATAGCACAGGGAGATCAGCTCGGTGCTTTGTGACCACCTAGAGGGGTGGGATAGGGAGGGTGGGAAGGAGACGCAAGAGGGAGGAGATATGGGGATATATGTATATGTATAGCTGATTCACTTTGTTATAAAGCAGAAACTAACACCCCATTATAAAGCAATTATATTCCAATAAAGATGTTTAAAAAAGTAATAATATAGCACATGATCACACACACAGAAAAAAAAAAAGACGAGAAAGCTGATCTTCAGACAGAAGGAGAAGAATTTAGTAGCAGGTGTACAGAGACAAAGAATGGGGCATGTGGTTCCTAAAATATGGGGAAGGTGAACTCTGTTAGTGAAGACACTCAGTTCACCTAAGACTTGACTGTGTTTCATTTTTCTGTTTCCAGATTTTGCGAAAATATCTGACCCCTGCTCTTGCTCCTGCTTCTTTTAATTTTGCTAAACTGAGTGGCACCCGTTTGTAAGATGTAGCAGACTATATTTTCTAGAAACAACCCCAGGGGTATTTTCAGTCTCACGCACTCTTTGGAACTTTACCACTCCCCCATCAAAAGGCAAAGTCTATTTTCCTTCTCCTTGAGATGATGTGGGCCTTTGTGGCTGTCTTGGTGGATATACTGTGGCAAAAGTGATGCGTCACGACTTTTGATACTAAGGCATAAAAGGTGTATCTTCCACCTGGCTCCCTTTCATAGTGTTCTTGTCCTTAGAATCCAGCCACCGTGTTGTAAGCAAGCCCTGGACATAGGGAGAGGTCACTTAACAAGTATTTTGGTTGATAGTTCCAACTAAAGTCCTACTCAGCAGCCAGTATCAATCCCCAGAGGTATGAATGACTGAGCCTGGAGATAATTCTTGTCCTCAGATTTCAAGTTGCCCACCTTGACACCATGTGGATCAGAGAGGACCCATTCTCACTGAGTCCCATCCAAATTGCAGATTTGAGGACAAAATAAATCTCCTTGTTTTAAGTTACTAAGTTTTAAGTTACTAAGTTACTAAGTTTTACTAAGACTTGTCACACTGCCTTGGTAAACTGCAACGCAAGATAAAGTAACCTATGTGGATTTATTTAAGATCTTTCAAATAGTTTAGTGTAGTATAAATGGATGGTTAGGCAGTTACTAATTTGTTAACAGCTAAAGCTCCCTTTTCTCCTCCCAGCCCATCAACACTACTGGAGTCCTTTATGGAGAATTTGTCATGACTCTCACTGGTTGATAGCACCAAAGCCAGATCAGCAAACTCTTATCCTCAACCCAGTGTATCTCATTACTACACGGCTATTGTATTCTGGACCAAGTAGGACTCAGGAAGCCTTGGAGCTTTTATTGTAGCTGCCAGTCATTGTGCCTAAATTTGTTAGCAGCTGTGCTTTTCATGCCTCATCTCATTTAATTTTTGCCAAAATTCTGGGATATTGATAACATGTGTCATTTATAGATAAGGAATCAGAGATACAAGAAGCCTAAAATGACTTGCCCAAGATCACACAATAAGTGCCAGAATTTGGACTTGAATGTAGTTCCTTCTGATCCCACAGTCTGTATACTTTCTTTTGTGCTACTTTGCTTTAGCCTTGAGGCCTTTGAAGGACTTGGGGTTCATGGTTTGTTTTTATCTCATTTTAGCCATGTTCTGCACTACATAGATTTTTGAGTTGGTATGGTAGCATAACCAACCATTATACCTTTGTTATGAGAAAGTAACTTTTGAGGTTAAAAATTTTTTGTAACATCATAAGTTGGGGTGCTTTGCTTATATATGGGTATGTGTATACACATACATATATAATTATGTATATATAATATATATCATATAAAAGTACATTATATAGTTATGTATGTAATATATATTACATACAAAATTATATAAGTTAAAATTTGTATATATATACATTATGTATATAAATACATGTAACATATTTATATATATAATTATATATAGAGAGAGGGAGAGACTGTGGTGGAAATTACTAATTTATTTGTGCTATTCTACGGAAAACTAGACAGTGCTTCATTGATGTCTTGTAAGAATGAATGCCATTCTTCTAATCTATTCAAGATTTATTGATTGATTGCTTGATTTTAAAATCTTTTTCTTTTGAAATAATATCTAGATTTACAAAAGAGCTACAAAGATAGTACTGAGATATCTAATATCCCTTTACATGGCTTCCCCTAAAGTTGACATCTTACACATGAAATTAACAGTGGTACAATGCCATTATCCGAACTATACAGTGTGTTCAGCTTTTACCAGTTTTCCACTAATGTCCTTTTTTCCATTCCAGGATCTAATCCAGGATACCACATTGCATGTAGTCGGCGTGCCTTCTTCGTCTTCTCCAGACTGTGACTGTTTCTCAGTCTTTTCCAGTTTTTCGTGACCTTGAGGCCTTTGAAGAGCATTTGACAGGTATTTTGTAGAATGTATTTCAATTGGGTTTGTCTGTTGTTTTCTCGTGGTGAAGCTGGGGTTATGGGTTTTCTGGAAGAACACCACAGAGGTGAATACCTCGGTGCCCTTCTCATTGCATCGTATCCAGAGTACATGATATCTACGTGAATTCTCACTGGCCGTGTTGGCCTTGATCTCTTGGTTGAGGTGGTGTCTGCCATGTTTCTTCACTCTAAAGATGCTTATTTTTACCTTTCCACACTCCTGTTAGAAGTGAGTCACTAAGTCCAGACTATATTCAAGGAGAAAGGAATCACCTCTTGGAGGGAAGAGTATGACTGGTTGATTTTTTTTATGTGGCCATGGGAAAGAATATTTTTCACTCCTGAAGTAGTCATAGGTCTACCTGTATTAGCAGCCTCTGGCTTATAGAAATACTTCTGGGCCCTCAAACCTTGAGTCATCTACATCTTTGAATTCTTCATCATGGGAAATATATCTTATAGAGGAATGCTCACTCTTATTTGCTACATGACTGAGAGCCACGTTGTAAGTATTCTAAACATTCTCTCTTCACCCCCATAACAAAGGGCTCCCTTTTGTCTCTCAAATCTCAAAGTATGTGATGTTTGAGATAAAGCATATATAGCTTCATGTATTGTTTCTTCATGTGTATAGGACTTCTTACCACTGAAGGGCAGGGGTTATGTCTTTTTTATCTTTAAATGTTCTCTGGCACCCAGAAAGTAATAGTAATTATTATGAATATTATACATTATAAAATTTATAAAATATGTTATATTTAATTTATTTTTATACAAATATGTATTTATATACAAATATTTATATTTTTGAATATAAAATTAGAAAAGTTATAAATGTTATAAAATAATAATAATAATTCCCATTGATTTAAATACTTCCTATGTGTTGTTGAGCACCGTGATTGGTACCTTACAATCTTTAATTCTTACAAAAATATCTATGAGGGAAGTACTATAATTCTCATTTTACAGTAAAAGGAAGCTGATGTTTAAGGGGAGAAATTATCTTCCCCAAGATCACATGGCAAGTAGCAAGGCTGGGATTTGAATTTAGGGCACTTTGATTGTCGACTGTGAGCCTGGTAAATGTTTGCAGACTGACTGATTAAAATTGAGTATGGAAAAAACAGGATTTGAAGATTGGACTAGCAATAAGTATTTCAAAAAATTACACACAGTCACACATGATTGAAGAAGCCAGGTATTAGGCTGTGCTTGCTTAAAGAGAAGGTGCCACTTCAACTCAGTCAAAAGAATCGTCCTGACATTCAGGTTGACATGTGCGAACAGCAGCTCCCTCCTGAATGCTGTGAGGCTGGGGTCCCAGCTGCCACTCCTTGATACTGTCTAGGATGAGGTGTATTAGTTAATCGCATACCCTTCACGTGCCCCATAAAAGTGATTCCCCTGTCTCGTAGGGAAACAGAAAATAAGTAAGAGAGTTCCTAAAATAGCTACAGAGATCATAGAAGGGGAAAGGCAGAAGTCGCTCTAGGATTAAAGTGATTAACACTCCCATATAATAATCAAAAGATAATATTAGAGATGAAGCATAAATTAAACAGGTAAAAACAAACCTCTCTCTGTGTTTATGTATTGCGTGTGTGTGAGAGAGAGAGATAATATGAGGAAGTGTAAATATGAATCTCAGACCACAAACTCCCATAAGCTTCTGTACAGCAATATTGCATCTCTATATTTTTTAGAAATCAGCTTAATTTTTATGTGTGTCCCTTTACTCCTGTGCTATGGGATACTTAACTGTGCTTATTACTTGAATTTTCCCCCATACTCAATCATGTTGAGATGCGCTGGGGATCTTGATATTGCCCTGGGGAGCTCTTGACATTGGCCTATCTGCCCATATCCCCACAGAAGTATCCAGTGTACCATCCACAGAGTCTCTGTGGGTAAGGATATATCTATTGCTTCTGTGCCCTGTGTGGGGTAAAGATATCATCACAAGCTCGACTGATTTCAAATCAAATGGGCAGTTCCATCCAACAAAAAGGGCTAGACACCCCTAACAATTTTGTCCTACAGAAGTGGAAACGTTGGCTCTGAGAGGAATAGGTGGACAGCTGTGGCTCAAGACCTCATGGCCTGGCTTGTCACCTGTGTGGTCTCAATGGGGCGGAAATTCCAGGGCATGAAACCTGCAAGCCATGCAAGGTGCATGTCCCGTTGGGCAAATGCGAGTTACCATTCTGCAGCTGACTTGGGGATTCCTCGGTGCTTCTTTTTTTTTTTTTTTTTTATCTCCTCTTAGATTACTTGGTTTAGTGTTTCAACCTCCATCCACTGGGAGACATCACGAACATCCTGCTGTCCCAGGCTGGCATGGTCTCCCCTGCAAGCCATTCAGAATGCTGTTGGAAGCAAAGTGTAATGGGCCATGCATGTTGACAGCTGCCTCTCAGAGCAGGGCTGGCCCTTAAGGTTCCCGAGTCCCTGCCATTCCACACAAACCCAAATGCCAGTGCTTCAGCTGAACACAGGCCTTTCCGTTTAGCCATGGTGAGGTGCGTGTAACCGAGCCTAAAGGACAAACACACAAAACTCTGCACCCACCCTCCCCCTTCCCTCTGTTCCTGTCTTAATTCTGTAATTTCAAAGTGAAAACAGAACTCCTACTCTGCTTTCTTTCTCCTAGAAATTCTCGGTCAAGGATTACTGTCTTTCACCCTTTCTTCCCCAGTGTAAACAGCACCAACCAGTCTTTTCTTTTAAAGCGTTGACTTGAGAGACAAACCAGTTCTCATTTCTACTTTTGGGCTGGTCTAGAAAGTGTTTTAAGACTTCAGGTTACACTCAGCAAGCCCGTGCCCGGTGGGTCGAAAGGGTACGCAGGGCTGGCCCTGTTTCTCAGCTCTGAGTTCATTGATTTGCTACAGCTTCTTTTGTTACTGCTGAGATGGAGGCAGGCAAGACTTGGATTAATAAAAGCATGAAATAAAATACACGTGTAAAATGCGGTAAATAACAAGGAAGGGTGTGGGGGGTGAGGAATGGAGGGCCGAAGAAGCTCGTTGTGTAAAAATTGAGGTTTCTGTGATCTGTGCTGTGGTTTACTTGGGAAATCATGACATCGGCACCTCAAGAAATTCGCTGAGGACAGTTGACTGATGGATTTCAAATGAAAAGCCATGCATGAGAAATTAATTCCCAGGTGTGCATGACCATTGAATTTAGATTCCACCCCTCCCCCCGGCTAATGTATCCATAGGCACAGTTTTTATAATGTAATGAATGTACCGTTTGTGTCACTCATGGTAGATGCTCTGCATTCCGTGGGGCGTGGGGTAAAATGCTCACTCAGTACAGGCAAGGCCTTCTTCAAGGATTTTGTCTTTATTTTAAGATATGTCTGAACCATTTGGAAAATGCCAAAGAACTTGACCATGTTCCATGGGAGTTAATGTATTATATCAAAAATAATTATTAACTAAAAATGTCAGTATACATGTTACTATCTTATCTAAAGGTTATGAGGAAACAACAAAACACTTCCCTGCTTCATAAACACAGATGCTGCATTCTAGTTGCTGTGGTTTGTGATTATCATTGTCATTATAAAGCAGTTATGACATATCCGAGCTCCGTCAGAAATTGTTTAGACACAGGCCAACTTCCTGACTTTGGTGCCGAGTACATGTATGATGTTGTACAAACCCTTTAACCTAGCTTATCTGTTAAACGAGTAAGTTTGTCTAGATGATTTTTACTTACATGTAAGTTGTAAGTTGTGATTCTGAGTCACAAAGACTTAGTGAGTGAGCACTGATCTGAAGCAAAATGCGCAGAGTAAATTATTTATGTTGTATTGATGAGGCCAGCCATGCAGTTATGAGTAGTAAGGGGTAATCTTAAGACTTAAGCTATGACAGGGGAGGACAAAGGATTAGATTTTTCTAGTCCTATAAAAGTCATCTAGAGAATACTTACTTTAATTATATGCAACTTAGTTACTTTAAATGGCATCCTTAGACAATCCAAAGGTGAACTGAAATTCCTTCAGCAAGTACCACAGCACAAAATCTTGCTGAATAGTGTGACAGGCCTTGCCCAAAGCTTCCTTATCAGATGTTCTCAGCAGTTTCATCTACTGTCTTCATATTCCCGACTGGCAAAAAAGGCTAACTCAGTTTGTGTTTTTTAAACGATCAGAAGGCATCACAGTTATTGAAGAGTCACACTAGATTGTACTCTTTACTTGTTTGCAAATGATTTTTTTCTTTATGATGTATTTTATGCCATGTCTTACACTTCTATTTTCTTATAATAAGAAGTAATGTAAAATTCCAGGGAATTGAAGAGCAATGTCAAGCTCTCATAATTTTTTAGTCTCCCACAACTTTCATTTTTGCATATTTGTTTCCAATCAGCCTCAACGTCTTTGTTACACACTTACAATCATTGTGTTTGATTATAAATCGTTTTAGTCACCATAAGCGTCAGTAGTTTTTCATTTACCTGGATGTTCTTTAAGCTGAAGAGTATTTGATTAGGTTTGTGTATGTGCCCCAACTTTTTCCTTCCTTCTCATTTTTTGATATTCCTATTTATTTATTTATTTATTTATTTATTTGGGCCATGCCGAGAGGCTTACGGGATCTTAGTTCCCCGACCAGGGATCGAGCGTGGACCCCGGCAGTGAAAGCACCAAGTCTTAACCACTGGACAGCCAGGGAATTCCCTTGATATCCCCTTTTAGAAGGGGTTAATTCTGCACAAATTAAAAAGAAAGGCTGGATGTCTCTGTAGCCAAGCAAATGAATGGGATGAAAACTGACTCCAGAGGCTGGGTGTCCAGTGGGGAAGGAAGCATGTATTCCCTGATCATTCTCAAAAGACAGAAACGGGAGGACTTACTCCATGTGGGATCAAGGGATTACCTCAGTTGCTCTGCGGCCACCATCTACCCTATGCCTAAATTGTTATTTTGGTTTTCTTCCTTGATTAAATATATTATCCACATGTCTTTCACTTTGAGCTCTGTTCATGAAGTTGGTACCTATGTCTGTATTTATGAAATAGATGGAATGCTGTTTGTCCAGTCCATTATTTGGTGAGAATGACTGCACTATTAATTGAGTTACCCCGCCATGGTTGGGATTCAGACTGCCAAGGTTCTAGGATCAAGGCATTAGAGATTATCAGACACAGCCTCTAGCCCAAAGTAGCATCCACAATGTAAATATTTCCAGTTGACTGATTCAGCAGCTTTCGGTCTTCCAGGAGTGGGGTACCCACTGCCTATATACTGATCTATTCTAAGGGTACAAACTCAACTACTATGGGAGCTGGTCAGGTAACAGATGAATAAAATAGGCCCAGAACAAGAAAATCAAATTCAAAAATAGATCCAAACTATCTTTATGGTTACTGAGCTATGGTGTAAGTATGTAACATGATATAAATATGTAAATATGTAAATATTTTAATAACTTTATTTTATTTTTGGCTGTGTTGGGTCTTCGTTTCTGTGCAAGGGCTTTCTCTAGTTGCGGTGAGTGGGGGCCACTCTTCATCGCGGTGCGCGGGCCTCTCACTGTCACGGCCTCTCTTGTTGCGGAGCACAGGCTCCAGACACGCAGGCTCAGTAGTTGTGGCTCACGGGCCCAGTTGCTCCGTGGCATGTGGGATCTTCCCAGACCAGGGCTCGAACCCATGTCCCCTGCACTGGCAGGCAGATTCTCAACCACTGCACCACCAGGGAAACTCTATGTAAATATTTAAAATTCAAAATTGAAGAAAAACAGAAAAGTAGAAACAATGATTCTTTCAACACAGCATCCTTTGTCTGCATATTAAACCCATATGCCTGTTCTCATTTTTCTTGAAATGTGGCATTTTCAATCTGTCTTTTATTTTCCTGCATTTGATATAGATGCAGGTTCAGAGAAATAATTCTCTACTCTAAGGAAAAAAATGGGTGAGCATGATGCTAAGTGGCAACTGATATTAAACCCTAAAGTCGGGAAGGCGAGAGGCCTGTGGTGGGGTCTGTGGTGACCCAGAGGGCCCATGTTCCCTCCAAAGTGGGCAGCTACTACCCAGCTCCAGACAACTGTTGACACTTGTTGACACATAGGAATGTGGGCCCTGTGTTACTAATCTTCCACTTTCTTAAGAACAGCTAGGAATCTGGATTTTTTGTAAAATCCTCTAACTCTTAATGTTTTCTATTTTAAAACACAGTTTGGGCCTAATAAAACATGTCTAGGGGCTAGATGACATTTGTGAGCTGTCATTTTGCCTTCTCTGGCCTATTCCAGGGACTGGCAAACTGTAGCCTGCAGGCCAAGTCCAGTCCACCACGTTTTTGTAAATAAAGTTTTATTGGAACACAGCCAGGCTCATTTGTTTATGTATTGTGTGTGGCTGCTTTTTTGCTACAGAGACAGAGTTAAATAGTTAGGACAGAAATTGTATGGTCTGCAAAGACTAAAAAGCGTACTATCTGAACCTTTAAAGAAGAAGTGTGTAAACCCCTGCTCTTTTCCAATTTTGTTAAACTAAACTTTTAGAAAGCCCTTCCTATTTTGAATTGAAATCTGCCTTTCTACGAGTTTCATCCATTGATCTTGTGTCTGTCCCTGACAACCCTTGGGCATTCATGAAAGACACTTGGAGCCTCTGGGATTATTTAGTCATAAGACCATCTAGGGAAGGGTTGATCAACTTTCAGGTCCAAAACTGTCACCCAAATTAGACCTGATTTCTTGGATATGTGGTGTATTTTGGAATAATCTAAGATACCACACATTCATCCAGAAAATGGATGGAGCTTGTTAGCAAATTGCAGAACCAAAACCAAAAAACCAAACAATGGAGAAGTGGTTAATAGGAACACTAGAAGAATTGTCATCATGGTCTACATGAATGTAGCCATGAGAGGTTGACTGATGTCATGTCCCAATTAAGCCTAAATTCTGTTATTTCTCTTAGAATAACAGCTAAATTTGTTCCATGTCCCACAAAGTTCTATCCAATCCGGCCTCTTCATCTCGACTCCTTTCTTTCCCCAGCATTCGTATTGCTTTGGTCACCTTCCCCCATATTCAATTGCTCAGACATTCCAAGCTCTGTCCTATCTTAGGCTCTTAGCTCTTGCTATTTTTTCTGCCTGACACACTTGTCCCCATCCCTTCACAAGGTAGATTGTTCTTACCTTTTGGATTTTAGTTTAATGTCATTCCCTTAAAGACATCTTCCCTGACCACCCTCTTTTATATGGCACATCTCCTGCTAGAAATGACCTCTTAGCACACCTTTCCATTTATCAAGTTTTTTTGTACTTATTTGTTATCATTGTGCTTATTTATCTGTATTCTAGTTTACTCTTAGAACAAGTGTGGTGAGCCCAGGACCTTTCCTGTCATATTTGTTGTTTTTCCTAGGATCTAGAAAATTGTAGGCACTCAAAAATAATTGAGGAATGAGTGAACTGAACATCAGCAGTAGTTTAGCATTATATACATTATAGTCCTGATTATTTTGTTTGACAAATAAACTTGCAAAACCCTACTCTTCTTACTATATGATAATGCTTTGAATTAAATTATTCCTGCTGAGTAATAACTCAGTGTCTGTATACCTGTATTTGGTGAGGGCATTTTTTAGATGTTCTCATTAGTGGAAACCAACAATCATGTACTAACATGTTGATTATTAATTAATCACTAAATTAATAATGTGAATATTTTCTATATGGTGCTCTGCCATATGCAAAACCTGTATCTCAAAAGCTCCTGCTTTGCAATTCTCCCATGAGAGGCAGATCAGAAGGGACATTTGTGATTTTCCACCTTATTTTGTAGATGAGGAAACTGAAGCCCAAAAAGATTTCTCAAGATCACACAGCCAGTTAGTTGCAGACCCTGGAGGACCAGTGAGGTTGCTCTTTTCTTTAACTAACTGTGTTTCCTCTTTGTTGATGATTGGCTTATTTAGTAAGTTCTGGTGAGAGTAAGAACACCTCATGTCTTAATAATAGTACTTTTTTCTTTATAAAGCACCCTACATGCATGTTCTCCTAGATCTACAATAATGCCATAAGAAAATCTGAACAATTGCTATTACCCTGTTTTTTTTATTTTAATATAAGGAATGATCAAGTGGAATTTTGGACAGCCCTAATGCTATGACCAAAGCCTCACGGGTAGAATGTGGTGTAAACAGAATGTGGATCTAGATGCTCTTTCTTACCCTTTGGTGTGGTACCTGCTTGTCTTTGTTCTTCTTTGAATGTGGGTGCTGGAATTTAATGCCGAGCGTAGTGATTAATAAAAATGCTAATACATACTAAGGACCCTTATGATGATTTACTGAAATACTAGGTGCTTTCAGATTTATAACAATGGCAAAAACTTTATATAGTGCTTAATATATATAGGCATGGTTCTAAGTCCATTACATTTATTAACTCATGTTCGTTTTTCAGAAAGCCTATGAGTTAGATGCTATCCTATCCCCATTTTACAGTTGGGGAAACTGAGGCACAGAGAGATTAACTATCTTGCCCAAAGCAGCATGGAGAGTGAACAGTAAAGCTGTGATTTGAAGCTGGGTAGCCTGGTTCCAGAATCTATCCCTTTAATAACTGTGCCAGGTGGCTGCCTTTCTGGCCTAAAGAATATAAAACTGAAGTAATGGTCACACTATGAAGGCTGAGCTGAAGCCCTGGAGAACTTGACTCCATAGGAACCAGCAGAATTCTAAGATCCTGGGGCTACCTGTCTCGTCTCCCCCATTGCTGTGTTGGCCCAGGGAGAGGGAACCTCTGCTACCTTCTGGGGGGAAGTGTTAAGGGAGGGGCTTTGCTCCACAGGCAACCTGCTGATTGGCTCTTCTCTGTGGAGGAGGGATGTGTCTGGCTGCTGAAATGCTGAAAGTCTGTCCGACCCTGGGCCACGATAACCACAGGCAACCAACTGTGTAGGCCAGGGTAGGATGTTCCATATTGCAGTCCGAGGCCAAAGTCCTTGTTCATAATAATCATTATGAATGATTTGCTAGAATGTCCCCACCGTTTATCCACCTCATACCTGGTGCTTGTCATTACTGGTGGGAGAGGAATTTTGCCAAATATCTTTGCTTCTCATCAGAGCCAGTGGTGAGATAGTGAGGAGAAGGGATTAAATGTAGTGACGCTGAAGGCAGGGAGGCCCCTTTGGAGGCCTTAGTGCTCACAGATGAGGGGAAGGAGGCCACGGCTCTCTGAATTAAGGCGGTTTTGTGGATATCACCAGGAGACAGAATGCAGAGTAGGAGCGGATTTCATTTACTGAGCAAATTATTTGTTGAACTGTACTACGTGCCAGGCCTTGGGCCTTCAGCTTTGAACCACATAGACATCATTCCTGCTCATGCAGGGCTTACATTCTAGTGAAAAGAGATAGACAGCAGACAAGTGAATAGATAAATAGGGAGAAATGCTGTGAAGGAAAAACAAATCGACAGCGTGACCAGTGAGAGGCTGGAGAGGGGCTACTTCAATTTGGGTGGTCGGGGGGGCCCCGAAGAGTTGACATGTGAGTGATGAGGAGCAGTCTTCTGAGCTTCTCGAGAAGCGTTCTTGTAGAGGGAGCTGCACCACGACCTGCTTCTCCCCTTTCCTCCCATCTTAGACGTGTGGTCAGTTTCCCAAATGCCTCTTTCATCCTGGAGGGCGTGCTTGCTCTCGTCTCTCCTTGTTTGCCTGATTCCACCAGTGGAGAAAGCTCTAGCGTTAGCAGATGTCAGTGAAGACTATCAGGTGCCTCAGCCCCTCTCCCCTGCAAATCTCTTAGTCCAACCAAAAAAAGAAACAAGGTTAGTTTGGCATGATGTGTTTCCAGGGAGCCTACAACTTCCTGTGCTAAGAGCTCAGAAGCCATCTGTTTAGTAACCTCTGCTTGAATTTATGCAAGGGTTGATGTCATATGTCTTGGGATTGAGTCTCTGAAATTCACCAATCTGCCTCTTTTGAAAATCTGGACAACATTTGTAAATTTGCAGTCTTCTGGAACCACGCCTGCTTTCTACAGTTCCTCTAGGATTGCTTACCCTGGTTCTGTGACCACATCTGCGTGTTCCTTTAGTACCGTGGGATCTGATGTGCAGCGCAGGAAACCTCAACTCATTCATTGCAGCCATTTCCTCTGTCTCTTCTCATCCATATTTGGCAATAAACCTCTCCTTTTAATCAGTTCATTGTATGTGGTTTTCTGATTTGAAAAGTAATACGTGTTGTAGTAGATTGTGAAATATATAAAAATGGAAAAAAATCCCTCATATTCTCAATACCTGGTGAGGATTACTTTTAACATCTTGGGATATATCTTTCCAGCCTTCCCTCGACTATTGCCCCATACATGTATATGTGTGCACACACGCATATATGCATTCACATACATGCACATGTAAACACATGCATGTTCATAAGTTTATATTTTAAAATTTGGGAAGTAATGCAAAATCTGCTTTGTAGTATGATTTTTTTCACTTAAAAATATATTGTCAGTATTACCCTTTACAGTCTGAAAAGTCTGTGTTTTTATGGCAGAAATGATGGAAGCAAAACAGAACTGAAGAGTTCCTTTCCTTTGAGACATATAGCATTATATCCCTTGTTTCAAGTAGAGGTAATATGCCAATTCTGCACTTTTTCACTTTCTGTGCTGACTATAACTAAGGTAGTTCGTTGGGTGGCCTCTTTTCTGGAGAAACAGAGTGCAGAAGGAAGAGCACATTTTCCTGCCTCTTTTGGGACTTTCAAAACTCCTGGCCGTGGGCCTGTGTCTTTGTCTTGCATTTGGGGTTGTGTAACACTTTAGTCAGTACATTTGTTCAAGTAACTTTCTCCAGGTAATTCGTATCATGCCAGTTAGCAGAGGCTTCTTTCATGGGTCTCCTGGCAGTATCCAAGAGAAAAGACCAGCATTCCTTCCAAAAACTTATATTAAGACTTGCAATTTATAGAAATGGTGTGCAATACACACAGCCAACAGTGAAAGAGGTGACATCTTATAGGTGCTGGAGATCTGTGGTCAGCTTCAGTCTACGAAACCCTTCAGTCCTTCTACAACCCTGATTCTGCTCCTGAGCTCATGGGGCAGGGGCTGGAGGGGATTAGGGGCTGTGTAAGTTTTCACATTTAGCCTTCCGGCTTCCTAGCTCTTCTTGCAAGCTCTGACCTCTGAACACTCGAAGTTCAACATTGCATGAATATTACTATGCTCTACAGTACATACGTGTCCTGAATATCTGTCTCCCAAAGCACACTAAAATTTGGAAACATTTAGAGAAAATCCTTCATGCTTCATCTAAGCTAAATTCTCTTTTTAATAGGAGTCCATGGGCTCCTGATTCTGTGTGCAACCTTCATTTCGCAGGACCCTTGTCAATATTATGGAGTGGAGAACTGAATTCATTTAGTGGGGTGGGGGGATCCTCTCTGCATCTCCCTGAATAATTATTTCAGGTTTTCCACAGGCTATTCTGAAAGGCTGGCCCTCTGAAAACCTCTCTCTGTAGTATGCTCCTCCATTGCACCCTATTAGAGTTGGTTATGTATCCTTTTTCCTGTTTCTGTAACACCATGTAGCAACCTGAGCTGAGTTCTTGTGAGTGTTTCTTTTATAGCTCACAACTAGATCCCAAGGTCCAGGAGAGCAGAGCCCTTGTCTGCTGTTAAGGTTGTAGCCTCGAGGTCTAGCAGAACGCCTGGCATAAAGTAGGTGTTCAGGAAATATGTGTTCACTTATTTAATAAATATAACTTCAATTATAAATAGGGTAGCTGTGGAAGGCCTCATTTGAAAAGGTGACATATGATCAAAGACTGGAAGGAAGTGAGGGATTAGCTTTGCTGCATCTGGGGGATATCCACAGGCAGAGAGCAGCTGGGGCAAAGGCCCAAGGAAGAGTGGTAACTTGTCGGCAAATTCAAGGAATGGTGAGGAGATCCATGGATATGCATAAATGAGAGGGAAAATGTTATAAAATGAAATCCTAGTGGTAAAAGTCAAAGGATGAAGTTGCCATCAAGTAAGATGGGAAGACAGGAGCAGGGTTGTGGGTGGAAGATCACAAATTCATCCAGGGCATGCTAAGTTCAAGATGGCTATTAGACATTCAAGTAGAGAGGTTGAGTAGACAGTTGGATATTGAAGTCAGAAGTTCAAAGGAATGGGCTGAGCTAACATTCGGGAAGTTTCAGTAAATAGATGGTTTAAAGCCCAGAGACATGATTTCAAGTGACTGTGTATCTATAAGGAAGTGGAGGGACCAGGGATGTGAGCCTGGTTCACTCCAGTGGTAGGATATCTGGGAGGAGAGGAAAAACAGCAGAAGAAACTGAGAAGGAGTGATCACTGAGACTGAAGGAAAATCAGGAGAGTGCAAAGCCTGGAAACCAAGGGGAGGAAAGACTGAAGGATGACATAAGTGCATTCCTTGTGATGGATTGCTATTACTCCTTTTCTTGTGGGCAATATTTTTCTCACTTCAGCTACTTTGTGATAATAGTTTTAGTGTCCTTCAACTTCTGATTATTTTTCTTTCTTATAGCCTTTATTATCATCATGGACCATGTATAAAAACGGTATTGTTTGCTTCAACAGCTGATTAGCCTGGGCAGTAACTCCAGGACCACATTCCATTTGTGCCACATTCTCTGGTTTCTAGGGAAGTGAAACAATACTGTGAACATAAAACCCAGTCTGACTGATGCACCTTACACAGGGCGTGGAGATAAATATAAAGAAACCTGAAAACATTATATCTCATATCATCTTTATTCAGGTCTCTTTGGGTGATATTAATTCATAGGTCAGATTAATTGTTTATTCTCAGGAACTGAGGGACAAAACCATCAATCAATAAACATAGGACTTTTATGTTTGTGAATAATATCAATTAAAATTATAGGAAACAGCCCTTTCTATATAATGCACTATAATTAATATCACAAGATTTAATAGAAAATTACTAGAGCAGTAATTCAATTCAAAAGACACATTTGAGCAACTTTTTATATAGACCATTGTGGTAGATGTGAGGGTAATTCACAGAAATATAAGACATGATCTGACTGTGCTATTGGCAGGGATAAGCTGCTATAACAGGGAAGTCCCCAAAGACTGTGGCAGAAAGCAAACAGATGCTCATTTCTTTCTCACCAACAATTCTGAGGTGAGTGGTCCAGGATGAGAAGGAAACTGGGCTCACAAAGTCATTCAGGGACCCAGGTTCTTTCCAGCATTTTGTTCTGCCTTCAGTAGAATGTCGTTCCCACTCACGTGGTTGAAGCTTGGATGTAGGCACATCCAGGATCCAGCTTATGGCCTGGGGAGAGAGGATGTGTATAAGCCCATACCACATATTTTAATCAGATCTAGAAGCTGTAGAATCACCTTAACTCACTATCTGTTGTCAAAAACATAGTTGCATAGATTCACTGAGCTGCAAAGGAGACTGGGAAATCTAGCCTCTACAAGTACCCAGCTTCTACTTTCTAACTAGAGGGGAAGTGAAGACTGGATTTTGGTTGATAGCTATGTATCTCTACTACCATCCCTCAAAGTGCTTTTTATCTTGCAAAGGAGATAAGTTGGCATGACTTCTACAAATAACCTTGATACTCAGCAGACTGTGCAGGTCCCATGAAAGCCACTGTGGAGTGACAGAGGAGAAACAAAAAAGCCTTCCTGGCTGGAGAGACAGTGGGGGCTTCAGGGAGAAGATGACAATTAGGCTTGGTAGGGTAGCAGTAGGCAAGAGTGCACAAGAGGCTCTAAAAGAACGCTCCTGAGAAAAGGTATGAAGTTGGAAGCATGAAACTGGGGATGTTTAGAGATTAAGAAATTGTCCCATTGGGCTAGAGAGTAGATTATTTAATAAAGCTAAAATGATTTTAGACCAAATCTTGGAGACCTTTAGAATACCAAGATATGATGTTTGGACCTTTTGTAGAAACACCAATAAGTCATGGAACTTCTTTGGTTCCATGGATTTTCACACTGTGTTCTGAGGAGTCTTGAGGATTCTGCAGATGGGCCTTGGGGACCAAGGGAAGGAAGAGAACACTTGACCCTTGAACTTGCACTCCCACTTCAAAGAGCAGCAACTCTTTCGTCTGCTTATATATTAGGGATATACGTGAGCAAGATTTCATTGAAAAAAAAAAGACTTCTGTTACCAAATAAAGGGTTTGAAAACTCTTGCTTTAAGATGCATGTTGAGAAAAGTTATATAATGATATTGTGCCAAAGGCAATATAATAGGAAGTGTGTGTGTGTTTGTGGGAAGGGTATGCTCTGGCTTCAAAGTTTTCAAAATTAAAAGTTTAAAAAATGCTATGCCGGTAAATGACATTCTTGCAGGCTATCTGTTTGTAACTTTTGACCTCAAGACATATAAACATGGTACTTTTTCCAGTAAACCTCAGTAATTATTAACACCTCACAAAGAGGTATGTAGGTCTCTGAAGTGTGTGTGTGAAGAAAACAGTGATGGGAGACCTCTACTCAGCACTGGGGGTCTGATGTCAGTTCCTGTTACGTGTGTTTTTCATGAAAAGGATAATTTGAATAACTAAATCAAGTTACCCCACTTGACCCATTCCCCCCTCCCTCCCTTCCTTCCGTCCCTCTTTCTTTTCTCCTCCTTCCCTCCGTCTCCCTCTCGCTCTCCCTCTCCCTCTCCATTTTTCTCTCTTTCCCTTCTTCCATTATTTGCCTTTGTCTGTTGTTCTATTGTTCCTACAATTTATTTGTTTGCTTATTTATTTATTTGTAGATATAATTGAAATACAACACTGTATAAGTTTAAGGCATACAGCATAATGATTTGACTTAGATATATCATGAAATTATTAACTAAATAAATAAGTTTAGTAAACAGCCATCATCTCATATAAATACAAAATTGAAGAAATATTCAATAGATTCTCTCTTAACAACTTTCATATATAATGTACAGCAGTGTTAATTATATTTATCATGTTGTACATTACAACCCTAGTACTTATTTGTCTTACATCTGGAAGTCTGTACCTTTTGATTGCTTTCAATCAACTCCCCCTCCCCACTCCACCCTCTGGTAATCACATAGCTGATCTCTTTTTCTATCAATTTGTTTGTTTTTGTTTGTTAGTTTGTTTTTGAAGTATAATTGACCTACAACACTATGTTAGTTCCTGTTAAATAACATAGTGATTTGCTATTTCTATACATTTCAAAATGATCACCACAATGAGTCTAGTTAAGATCTGTCACCATACAAAGATATCACATAGTGATTGACTATACTCTCCACACTGTACATTTCATACTCGAGACTCATTTATTTTTACAACTAGAAGTTTGTATCTCTATTTTTTTTAAATTAATTAATTTATTTTTATATTTATTTTTGGCTGTGTTGGGTCTTCGTTTCTGTGCGAGGGCTTTCTCTAGTTGCGGCAAGCGGGGGCCACTCTTCATCGCGGTGCGCGGGCCTCTCACTATCGCGGCCTCTCTTGTTGCGGAGCACAGGCTCCAGACGCGCAGGCTCAGTAATTGTGGTTCACGGGCTTAGTTGCTCTGCGGCATGTGGGATCTTCCCAGACCAGGGCTCGAACCCGTGTCCCCTGCACTGGCAGGCAGACTCTCAACCACTGCGCCACCAGGGAATCCCAAGAAGTTTGTACCTCTTAATCTCCCTCACCTATTTATTCCTGCAGTTTATTTCTTGCGGTTTTACTTAGACATGGCTCTGCTTTCTCCTTTTAGAGTTTATTAAAGTAGGCCATGTCACTGTAAAACAAACAAAATCAAAACATATAGTGGCACAATAAAATGGAAGTTTGTTACTTTTTTTTTTTTTGCTCAAGTAACAGTCTTGCTGTGTAGCAGGGTATCTCTCCTCTATGTGGTCATTCAGGGGCCCAGATTGATAGTGGCTCTACCATCTTCAACATATAGCTTCCAAGGACACCTTGAGGTAGGGTGACCAACCATCTCAGTTTGCCTGGGACTAAAAGGTTTCCTGGGATGGGAGAGTTTCATTGCTAAAACTGGAAAACTCCTGGTGAAATGGAATGGTGGCCACCCTACCTGGAGATAAATATACCAGTCAACTGGAAGGGAAGAGGATGGAGAATCAAATATAAGAGGTTTTTGTAGGTCAAGCCTGGTATCATTTCTGCTTACATTCTCATAGAGAAGTCTTAGACTCTTGATCATACTTAACGAAAAGGGATGTTGGGAGTCATAGTCTAGCTGTTGCTCAAAGCAAAGAAAGGATTTTGTAAGTCAGAAAGAGAAAAACGAATACCGTATGCTAACACATATATATGGAATCTAAAAAAAAAAAATGGTCATGAAGAACCTAAGGGCAAGATGGGAATAAAGATGCAGACCTACTAGAGAATGGACTTGAGGATACGGGGAGGGGGAAGGGTAAGCTGGGACAAAGAGAGAGAGTGGCATGGACATATATACACTACCAAACGTAAAATAGATAGCTAGTGGGAAACAGCCGTATAGCACAGGGAGATCAGCTCGGTGCTTTGTGACCACCTAGAGGGGTGAGATAGGGAGGGTGGGAGGGAGGGAGATGCAAGAGGGAAGAGATATGGGGACATATGTATATGTATAACTGATTCACTTTGTTATAAAGCATAAACGAACACACCATTGTAAAGCTATTATACTCCAATAAAGATATTAAAAAAAAAAAGAAAGGATTTTGATAGATAGATAGCTAGAGGTTTCTGCCACAAGGAGAAACCAGTATTTTTCAGATCCCTTCAATTTTTAATACATGTTTGTTGTAACTGGATGCCAAGTAGGGACTAGCTTATTTTTGGGGTTTAAACCATTGGCAGTTTTCTGTTTTCATTTTTTGTTATGGAGCTGACAAGCAAACTTAGGGAACAGTTCATCAAGGAGATGCAACAAAATCGCATTTTAAACATTCCTTTTTAAAAATGCTCTCTTCACAACAAATGTATCCCTGGAGCTCATGCAGAAATTCACCTACGCATCAGTGCCACTAAACTGGGATTAAACATGAATACATGAACCTAGTGATCCTTAGCAGGTGGCAGTACTCTCTGGTATATATAGCTGGCAAGACAGAGAGGGACAAAGGGGAAGGCCTCTAAGATGATGATGACACTTGTGAAAGGAGTTCTCAAGAGACTTGTATACTCAAATGTAAGGAAGATGTTACCTCTCATATATTAGATGAAAAGCATCTTAGAAACAGAGGTCATTTTTAGTGTATCTGAAAACTCTGGCTAGAACATTTCTTCATGCCAAATTCTACTCTTTATTGTCACACATTCAGAATTAGTGTATGAACTGGTAAGTGACCCAGAGACATGTAAAAGTTCAATTAACAGAGATGGGCTTAAAAAAAATCCCCCTTTATAGCTGGTCATTTCATTACAAAGATGCAACATCTGAATTTTGTAAATGTAATGGCTCCTCAAAAGACCAACGTCCAGGGCAAGATGGGACAAAGTGAGAGAGTGGCATGGACATATATACACTACCAAATGTAAAATAGATAGCTAGTGGGAAGCAGCCGCATAGCACAGGGAGATCAGCTCAGTGCTTTGTGACCACCTAGAGGGGTGGGATGGGGGGGTGGGAGGGAGAGAGACACAAGAGGGAAGAGATATGGGGACATATGTATATGTATAACTGATTCACTTTGTTATAAAGCAGAAACTAACACACCATTGTAAAGCAGTTATACTCCAATAAAGATGTTAAAAAAAAAAAAGACCAACGTCCAAAATCTTAAAGCCACATGATGTTCACATAACTTTACACTGAAAATATACAGAGATCTCACAAAAATAGTTTCTTAAGAAACTTACCATGCCCTTAAGATTCCTTTAAGATTCTTGTGTAGAGTTTAGTATTCTTAGTGCTCAGTTTTAGCCCTGTAAGGCCACACTTCTCTCTGACAATGAAAGTTACTACAGTCCCTACTCAAGAGACAAAGCTAGGCTGAGTGTGAAAGGGACAATCTTCACTGACTTTTATTAATGACTTAGTTGCTTCCTTCACCCAGAACCTTTACGTTATTGTTTCTTAGACTCCTTCTAAGTGCGCTGGGATGGAGATGAACTGTCTGGAATTGGTTTGGGTTGATGTCTCCCTTCTCTGAACTCCTTAGTATCTTTAAGATTCTGATACTTATCATATAGCTCATTCTAGATATTCTGACACTGAGCTAATTCTGTTGTTTTACTTTCCTTGTAAACATTGAATTGCAAGCTCCCCAACACCAATGTTTTTTCTTTACGTAAACCCAAAAGAATATACAGTCCTCCCTTGGTCTCCACAGGGGATTGGTTCCTTCCCCTGAAGGTACCAAAATCCCTGGATGCTCAAATTCCTTATATTAAATGGTGTAATACAATGAATACAAAAGGCCCTCCATATCTGCAGGTTTCACATCTGTGGATTTAACTAACTGGATGGAAATTTCAATTGGTAGATACAGAGGGCCAACTGTATATACAGTAGCATCACAGTCTTTCAGATCAGAGATTTTATGCACCCTACCCTTTCATTTTAATTTTAGGAAACACTACAGAGATAGAGCAATTGGGTAATGAAAATGGGAAAAGGGGAGGTGTGAGAATTCTCCCTAAGTTTTGCTTGTCTTGTTATCAGTCTTAATGGAAAATGGTGAGATGAGTCAGTCTTTCTTATAGCCTCTTTCTTGAGTCTCCGCTTGGATGGTCTGGTAGAATCATAAAAATGAACATTTATAGAATGTTCTAGGAATTGTGTAGGGCTCTATGGGCTTTATTTCATTCAATCCTTATAACAGCCCTATAAATAAGGTAATGCTTGGCCCCATTTCACAGACATACGATTAAGTGTCTTGCCTGTATTCCCATAGGTAGTAAGTGTAGAGCTGGAGTTTGTCCCCAAGCAGTCTGCTTTGAGAGCTCTTGATCTTTTAACACTTTTTATATGGCTTTCAGTGTCTTGAGACTGTTATGATAACAATGGAAATAATAATTGCGCAGTAATTTACTGGTGGCATTTTTAAATCTATTGTCTTATTTGAAATTCACAACTACCCTGTGAGCTACAACCTGTCTTTTTATAAATGATGAAGTGGATCCAGAGAAGCTAAGTGATTGACTGAGCTCACATAGTTTGCTATTTAGTGTTTGGGACCAGAACTCAGAATTCCAGATGTGCATTCTTTTCCCCCAGTAGACCATATTAACTCAATAAATAATTGCTAAATGTAAGTGAAAGAATTAAATAGGAATAACTCTTACTAAGCTGGAGTTGGAGATTCCAGTTAAGCAGCTGGAGCAGTCATCTCAATGTGATTATTCCAGTTTATTTCAGAATACTGTGGTCCTCAGTGAAAACTGATTACAGAAATTGGGGTGGCAACTTCTGTAGATCAACTCTTCGTTAATATGGGAAAATGCTCCATCTCTCACATTATGGTTTCTGTTCGTTTCAAATAAAAATGTGTTGTATTCACACCCTACATCTTAGTGCAACCACATTTGAGTGGTTCTTAATGACAGAGGCACATTTATGGCCACTTGGAGGCTGAGTCATGAGGAATAATTACTCAGTGTTGTAGCAGATGTCATCATTCATTCTCTCACTTGAGGTGATGAGTCATAAATTGGGTTGGAATTTATAATTAAGGCAGAGTGGTATGTTACATATGAAAGTTGCCAGGAGAGTAAATCCTAAGAGTTCTCATCACAAGGAAAAATATTTTTTTCTCTTTCTTTCACTTTGTATTTATATGAGAGGATGGATGTTCACTAAACTTGTGGTCATCATTTCATGATGTATGTAAGTCAGATCATTATGCTGTACACCTTAAACTTATACAGTGCTGTATGGCAATTATATCCCAATGTAACTGGAAGAAAAAAACTAAATTAAGGTAGAATATATATGTGAGACCACCCACAACTCACAAATTCAGTGTCCAAAGAGGCAGGAGAACGTAAATAAGGATGCTTAACAAGACTTGCTATAATTGAACTTAGTGGGTTCAACACATATAGCATAACCTCTGACCCCCCCTCCCCACTCCATCCCTCTTCCTCAAAATTATATAGGATTTTACTTGGTTTGGGGGATAGAAACAGAGGATAGATAGATAGATAGATAGATATAGATAGATATAGCTATCAATATATAGATATACATCATTCTGGGCATTTAATATGGAAATTTAGAATGAAAAAATCAGCTACAACATACTAAATGTTATTCCCCTTAGAGAAGACACAATCCTTCGGACGATTTTCGGGTATAAACTTTGCCAAGGATAGAGTAGTTGGGGCATAGTTGCATATATATGTTGGGAAATTACCTGGATGTCACTGCACAGCACAGCACCATTATACACCTTTTGGTGTCCCAGGAGCATGAACATGCTCAAGCTGTAACTGGAGACCCATGCAAATATGGGGTTGTGGCGCAAGTATTTCATGGGTGGCTCACAGTGGGGCCAGGGGTGGGGAGAAGAAGAAGAAATGAAATTTCATGGTGGAGCTCAGACTGCTGGAAAAATCCCATTAACATGAGTGAAGAGTTTATTGAATTCAAACAAGCAATTATCCAAGCTTTTATGGGCATTGTGAAGCTCTACAGAAGAAATGGGCTGCAATTGTAGGTGATGGGGAGGAGGAATGCATTCAATTTCTGCACATCACCTGTAGACTCTCTTGGAGGGCCTGGATGGGAAACTACAAGCCTCTGGTAGGCCTGAAATTAGCATGACAGAAGGAAATTGTGTATAATATCATTGTTGAAGATGCTCTGCAAAAGGATCCACCCCCAAGAGAATATAATATGGTAACAGAACCCCTCCCATCCAGACATTTAAAACAGTACAACGCAATCTCATACCTTTAATAAGACAATATGCAATGCCATAGCACCTCACTAGAACCCAGAAAATAAAACATACTGGTCTTACTCTTGTCTCTGAAAATAGATTTAAAGGTTTGTTTAATGAGTTAACCTGAAGAGATTTTTTTTTTCTCATCTCAAGGGCCCTTGGGCTGCTGCCATTTACTCTTTTTATACAGATAGTCCCTACTTTACACTAACAGGTATACCTGGAAGTGAGGAGACATGGGGACAATTCAGGTAGGCTAATTATTTGGGAGTCATTTAAATCTTTATATTTTTTAAACCCCTATTTAGAAAGAAAATTGGCATAGTCTGGAGGAAGGGTGGGAAGGAGGTTCCGACTGCTTGAGCAGCACCCTATGCCTCCTTGATGGTCCAGAGTCATTCAGCTCTGGGCACATCTCCACACCCCACTCAGCAAAACAGCAGCTCTGCAGAAAACAGCCCCATACTCCCTAGAAGGTAATATAGTGTCCATCTGTGATCACTCTAGCATGTCCCTGGAAGTGTTGTGTTCTCCCTCTTCCAAGCAGGTTATAAAAGGCTTTAAGCACATATAGTACTTTTCCTGAGACGTACTCTGATAAATCTGAATGTTTCTATCTAGTGCATTATTTAGCCAGTGATGGTTTAGTGTTCCTTATAGTAACAAGGCAATTTCCCAGCTGACCTGTTTCTTAAAGGGGCTTTGCCCTCAAATTCTATCTTATAGGCAGTATTTAAAATTTGCAGTTTTTGAATGTACTTTGCACTTTCTCCTTTGACTCACAGATGCATGAGGATTGTTATTTCCAGTTTACACATGTAGAGAATGAGGCTCAGAGCTGGAGACTCCCAGGTGTGGTGGGAAGATGAAGAGGAATGAGGAAGGAAGCCTGCTGTGATCCTTTTAACCACTAGGGGGTCACCTTGCGTATCCGGCAAAATGCTTTGTTCCATCTGCAAACACTGAAGAAATATTGAGACCAGTAGAAACTGACAAATGAGGGTTTAAGGCGGAAGGAGATGAGGCATGGGTGTATTGGAGGGTTCCCTGAGTGCTGGGAGAAGAAAAAAATAAACCTGGTAAAAGACTAGAGCTTTTCAGGGTATTTTCCTTATCAGGACCCTCACTTAGATGGCTTGCTTCAGAGAGGACAGAAGGAGCCTGTGTTTGGTGCCTCCATGTTGGTGTAGATACAGAGCGTGAAAGGAATACCGAGCAGAGCACAGGGACCTCCCCGCAAAATTAAGAAATGGAGACTGAGGACAGTCACGAGGAATAAGATCTTGCTGGAAAGACAAACCACTGTAACGATGTGAGTGGAAGGACTCCTAGTCACACAGAGCCTCCGGGTCAGGAGTGACAGGTCCTGGATGGTGGCTTCTGTATGCTATTCCCATCCATATGGTTGAACCTTGTTATTCTCTTCATGGACAGGATGCAGTCCCCAAAGCGCAGGGAGAAATGAAGGTACCGTTTTCTGAATGAGCCCCCCAGATGACCTATGCAGGAGGAGTGAGCAATAGGCCCTCGGGGTTCTCAGGTCGTTTCAATCTGCATTATTTAAAAATATCTGTTAGGCAGGGTGGTGAGTTCTCTGAGGGGAAGGACAGCTTTGAGTTCTGAAATCCGAATAAATCACATGGCACCCAGCAGGTATTGTTATAATAACCATCCACCTGTATTTTCTGAAATAGTCCTAATTTCAAGTCTCTGTCCTGTTGTCTTTATTGGATTTCAGATGTTCCAGAAATGCCATCATGTGGGGGATGATCTTAAAATAAGTAATATTTATAGAACACCCACCTACTATTCACCAGGTGTGCAGCCAGGACCTAATGACAGAGACTAGAGTTTCTGGTGTCCCTGAGCTTAGGGGCTAGAGGGGTAGGCAGGCCTGGAGACAAAGAATTACAAAAGAGTCTGGTGGGACTAGGGTCGTGGGGCACACCCAGTCTCTGGGAGAACAGAGGCGGCTGGCCTAATGCAGGCTGGATGGTGAGAAGCCTTTCTAGAAAAAGGAGCTTCTAAGATGAGCCCTCCAGGGCCAGTGAATGATGGCCAGGTAAAGGGAGGTAAGAACCAGGGTACTGTGGGAAAAGTCTGAAGTCAGAGATCAGAGTGTGCTTGAGGTTATCAAAAAAGTTTTGTTTGATTTTAGAAAAAAATATTTGTGTGTGGAAGAGGGTTTACAAGGATGTGGGTGGTGAAAAATAAATTTGGGCAGGTGGGCCATGAAGGTAAGCTCAATGCTCAGTTTCGTGTTTTACCAAATCTTTGTGACCAGTTGTGGAAGACGGATTAGAGCAAGTCAAGAGTAGACGCCCAGATGCAACCAGGAGGCTGGTATGGGAGTACAGGGGAGAATGGAAGAGAGCCTGCCCTAAAGTGTTAGTTGTTGGGATGGGAAGGGAAGACATGCAAGAGCCCTACAGGACTCGTGAGCCCTTCTTTGTCTCTTCCCTATCCCTTTGCTTTTCTTTCTCCCTCCACCTCTGAGCCACACTGAGATGAGGAACATAGGAAGAAGAGCAGGGTGGGCGGGGGGGGACAAAAGTTTATTTTTTTATTTAAAAATTTTTTTAAATTTGTATTTAAGTATAGCTGATTTACAATGTTGTGTTAGTTTCACAAGCACAGCAAAGTGATTCAGCTTTATATATATGAATATATATATATTTTTTTCAGATTCTTTTCTATTATAGGTTATTACAAGATATTGAGTATAGTTCCCTATGCTATACAGCAGGTCCTTACTGGTTATGTATTATGTATACAGTAGCACAAGTTTACCTGTGGGCATGCCAAATGTGAGGAGCAACTGGGATTCTCAGGTAGAGATGTCCCATCCGTAGGGATTTGGGGCTCAGGAGAGATCCAGCCTGCACTACATATATTTAGTTAGAAGTCATTGGCCTTGGGGTGGTAGTTAACATGGTGAGAGTAGATGGAGGAGCTTTCCAGGGAAAGATGGTAGAAGGAGAAGAGAACAGAGCCAATGACAGACCCTATGGGAGCACCACAGTCAAGGACTGGCCAGATGAAGGGGATGATACAGAGGAGACCAAGACAGAGAAGCCAGAGACTCAGAAGGTAACTGATAGACCAAGAGAGGACAGAATTTCAAAAAGAAAGGTACTCAGGATTGTTAAGTACTTCAGAGAGATCAAAGGGCAAAGGGATTTAAGTAGCAGCCATTGGATTTATCAATCAGGAGACCCTAGGAGACCAAGTGCCAATTGACCTCCCATGGCCAAAATGGTGCAAAACTGTGTCAGATGATGTATGGCAGTTTTCTGACACATAAGCCCCCTCAGCACACACATTCCAGATAGACTGGTTGCTTATCTGTCCCTCCAACAGGCCAAAAGCACCCTTACCTCTGGGTCTTTGCTGCTATCCATGCCCCTGCCCAGATGTCCTTTCTCTCTTCTCTCTGATGAGCTTACTTTTGCTCCTTTCTCAAGGCTTGGCTCAATTTCGATTTTGAAAGTCTTCCCTAATCACTCTATCTTCCCTCCCCCCTCCTCCTCTGCCCACCCAGCCTTTGTGTGCTCATTCCCCCTTCAAGCCTCTTTTAAGATTTTAATCTATTTGAGGACGGATGCAAACAAATTACATTTGTTGTAGACATCTCAAAATATCATGAAATCAGGGAATATAAACACTCATGAGCACTTCTTGAAAATCAACTCCCTAATGACATCTTGCCCAAAACACGAACCAAAATAAAGAACTCAGGAATAGAAAAATACCTGCTAAATCTAAATATAAAATTTATATAAATCTGAGAGCTACAACTTGAGCAAATATAGCTGGAGAACAGAAAGAAAAAGAGTTAAACCCTTGTGAAGTAAGTGTTCTCTGTGGAGAGAGAAGGAGAGGTGAAAGTAAGCAGAAACATGTTAATCTAGTTGTAGTGGCAGAGATAGTAGTTCCTGAAATGTTTCTGTAAAGTTCAAAAAGAAATTATGAAAACCATTAAGAAGTAGAATTTTTAAAAATAGTCTTTCTCAATTTCAGACACTGTAGATGGGCACCTTCTCCTAATGCTTTTGAACTCATAAAACATATATGATTACAAAGGAAATGAGTTACAGTGAAACACAGTTATAAAATTAATAAAAATTTTGATACAGAAATATGTTTATTAATACATTAAAAACCAAATCTCATGATGAGTTTAATAATTACTATAATTTTGAAGCAGTGATAAGTATTAATGATATTTTGAAATATCTACAAAAAATGTAATATGATATGAAAATACCTGTCACAGGTACTGTTAATACTACGATGGTTTGTAGTCAACATTCATAGTTGAAGGAAATGCTAAGTTTCAACTAGATGTTGACAAAAATGAAGATGCAATTTTTTTTCTCATTTAAGTTCACAGGCCAGCTGAATTCTATCTCTCCACAGATTTCCAGGGGTCCTTAGACCTCCATATTGAGAAACTCTCCTCTAATGCTAATACAACTCAGAATCTCATATTTTTTCTGTTCTTGAAGAAAGGACTTAAATAAATAAATAGATGAAATTATTTTTTCCTCTGTCCTTAAGTGGTGGTGAAATTAATCAGTTTTTTGGGGTCATACTCAATTGCTAATGATCCACTTGTAGAAAACAGTACTGGTTTTAAGTGTCCTTATCTTGGTATATTTTGATTATGAATAAAAGGGAAAAGGCTAGGAGAATTTTGTCTTCAGTTTGAATTACCTTACATAGATGTGAGTATTGGAAATAAAAGAAGTAGCATTGCCTTGGACACAATGCATTCCTTCTGGCTCCTTGGTGCTTATTAGCACTCTGTTGGTTGAATGGGAAATTCCCAGAAAGTTGGACTTAGGTTGTCCATAATCCTTAGGGGAATTAAGCCAATTCAACACAACAGAATTTGAAAGTAATACATCAATTAATAATTTGTCTAAGTGGAACTGTTGAAATTCGTCGAGTAGAGGCAGTCTCATAAGCTTTATTCTTACTCAAAGCCTGACTCTTACTGAAGTTGCAACATTAAAGATAAGAGAAGGAAAGGCAAGATTGGTGGAAATAAGGTATATTTTGGCAAAATGACTCCTTTCCAGGGTGAGAGCATTTAGTGTTTCCAGAATGGCAGAATATTCTTTTAAAACCAGGATTCTCTGCAGGATGTGGGATGAAAAGAATTTCACTGCTTGTTCAGTGCACCTAACCAGTTTTCCATCCACACATTTTTGAGGTTCACTTGAACTTGACTGTGTCCTCATACTTCCGTGGCCACTCCAGCTTCCTGTTACTATTAGCCCATGAGTCTAAAAGGTATAATTTTCTTCCTTTTTTTCCCAGATGGCCTGCATATGCTGTTCACTCTTATACTCCATGTTGGGCTTGCTCTGTCAATCAAAGATAGACTGTTTCTTCATAAGGCAGCCTCCTTGGGTGGTCAGTTGTCCTCCAAGTTTCTATATAATACTGGAAGATGAGACATTACTCAATACATGCAGAATTATATGACCAACATTAATGGGAATGCGTCGGGGATGGTCTTTTGTTTTCCTTTGGGTTCCTTAAAGTTTCCACTGAGAACACTTTAATAAGTTCAGGGGTCAGGCAATAAATTCACAATTTTTTAATAACAGCTCCATTGGAACTCAGGCAGCAGGTACCACACAGTTCTAGACAAAGATTGTCACTGTCCAGGAATTTGTTTTCAAGTATTCATCTCCAACACAAGAATAAAAGATGCTACTATATGCCAGGCACTGTACATTGTAATAGGCTTCTGCCAAAGCAATAATCAATTGCCTATAGTGAGTAAGATATACAGGCATGCCTTGTTTTATTGTACTTCACTTTACTGTGCTTCATAGATATTGCATTGTTTTTACAATTAGAAGGTCTGTGGCAACCCTGCATTGATCAAGTCTATAGGCACAATTTTTTCAAAAGCTTTTGATCACTTCATGTTTCTGTGTCATATCTTGGTAATTCTTGCAATATTTCAGACTTTTTCATTATTGTTACTTTTGTCGTGGTGATTTGTGATCAGTGATCTTAGATTTTCTATTGTAATTGATTTGGGGTGCCATGAACTTCACCCATGTAACAATGCTAGCTTAATTGATAAATGTGTTTTTTATTCTGACTGTTCCACCTACCAGCCATTCCCCCATCTCTCTCCCTCTCCTTGGGCCTCCCCATTCTGTAAAACACAATCATACTGAGATTAGGCCAATTCATCCTACAATGGTCTTTAAGTTTTCAGGTCAAAGAAGGAGTCACACATCTCTCACTTTAAATCAAAAGCCAGAAATGATTAAGCTTAGTGAGGAAGATGGGTCAAAAGTCAGGAGAGGCTGAAAGCTAGGCCCCTTACTCCAAACAGTTAACCAAGTTGTAAATGCAAAGCAAAAGTTCTTGAAGGAAATTAAATATAAACACAGAAATGATAAGAAAGCAAAACAGCCTTGTTGCTGATATAGAGAAAGATCTGGATAGAAAATCAAACCAACCACAACATTCCCGTAAGCCAAAGCTTAATCCAGAGATAGGCCCTAACTGTCTTCGATTCTCTGAAGGCTGAGAGAGGTAAGGAAGCTACTGAAGAAAAGTTTGAAGCTGGCAGAGGTTGGTTCATGAGGTTTAAGGAAAGATGCCATCTCCATAACATAAAAGTGCCAGGTGAAGCAGCAAGTGCTGATATAGAATCTGCAGCAAGTTATCCAGAAAAGCTAGCTAAGATAAATCTGGAGGGAGACTACACTAAATAACAGATTTTCAATGTAGATGTAATAGCCCTTTATTGGAAAAAGATGCCATGTAGGACATTCATAGCTAGAGAGGTGAAGTCAATGCCTGGCTTCAAATCTTCGAAGGACAGCCTGACTCTCTTGTTAGGGCTTAATGCATCTGATGACTTGAAGTTGAAGCCTTCGCTTATTTACCATTCTGAGAATCCTATGGCCCTTAAGAATTATGCTCAATCTATTCTGCTTATGCTCTGTAAATGGAACAACAAAGCCTGGGTGACAGCACATCTGTTTATAACATGGCTTATCGAATATTTTAAGCCAACTGTTGAGACCTACTGCTCAGAAAAAAAGATTCGTTTCAAAATATTACTGCTCATTGATGATGTACTTGGTCACCTAAGACCTCTGATGGAGATATACAATGAGATTCATGTTGTTGTCATGCCTGCTAACACAACATCCATTCTGCAGCCCATGGATCAAGGAGTAATTTCAACTTTCAAGTCTTCTTATTTAAGAAATATATTTCTAAGGCTATAGCTGCTGTAGATGGTGATTCCTCTGATGAATTTGGGAAAAGTCAATTGAAAACCTTCTGGGAAGGGTACACCATTCCAGATGCCATTAACAACATTCGTGATTCACTGGGAAGAGGTAAAAATATCAACATTAATAGGAGTTTGGAAGAAGTTGATTTCAGTCTTCATGCGTGACTTTGAGGGGTTCAAGACTTCAGTGAAGGAAGTAACTGCAGATGTGGTGGAAACAGCAAGAGAACTAGAATTAGAAGCGGAGTCTGAAGATGTGACTGAATTGCTGCAATCTCGTGATAAAACTTTAACAAATGAAGAGTTGCTTCTTATGAATGAGCAAAGAAAGTGGTTTCTTTAGATGGAATCTACTCCTGGTGAAGATGCTGTGAAGATTGTAGAAATGACGAGAAAGGGTTTAGAATATTACATAAACTTAATTGCTAATGTAGCAACAGGGTTTGAGAGGATTCATTCCAACTTTTAAAAAAAGTTCTACTGTAAGAAAATGCTACCAAACAGCATGCATGCTATAGAAAATCATTCATGAAAGGAAGAGTCAATCGATGAGGCAACCTTCGTTGCTGTCCTATTTTAAGAAATCGCCACAGCCACCCCAGCCCTCAGCAGCCAGCCTCCTGATCAGCAGACATCAACACTGAGGCAAGACTCTCCACAGCAAAAAGAGTATGACTCACTGAAGGCTCAGATGATGGTTAGCAGTTTTTAGCAATAGTAAGTATTTTAAAATTAAGGTCTGTACATTTTTTAGACAAAATGCTCTTGCACATATAATAGGCTACAGTATACTGTGAGCATAACTTTTATATGCATTGGGAAACCAAAAAACTCATGTGAATTCCTTTATTGCGATATTCACTTTATTGCAGTGGTCTGGAACTAAAGCCGCAGTATCTCTGAGGTATGTCTGAAACACATGTAGTAGTACTCTTAAGTTTAGGAGTAGATAGCATCTTTCTGCACTCATGAGAGATCAGTGGAAACTTGCTGAAAACAAACCCAGATGTGGGAGGTCATGAATTCAGGAGGACTTCACTTGACCCTCCTTTAAAGATATGTAAATTACCTATCTGTGTCTCCTGGTGGGTGAGCATACTCTATGAAGGCAGAAGTGCACTTAATTTTCATGAAATAAAACCAGAGATTAGGTCAGGTAATGAGAAAGTACAACTCCCTTGAGAAAGAGATAAGGGAAAGAAGAAGTGGTGACTCCATAAAAAGCTGAGACTGGCAAGTATGACAGAATGTCCACGAATATCCTCACGCAAGGGATTGGTCCACTTTGCCTGGAGGCAAGGAATGATATCTTCTGAGTTAGCAAACATAGTTTGATTGAAGTAGTACATATTTAAATTAAAATCCTGCCTAAGTTATATCAATTTCCCACTCTCAGTCATCCATGTTTCTGTGAAGGTATGTTTTAGGATGAGATTAACATTTAAATCAGTAGACTTGGAGTAAAGCAGATTGCTCTCTGTAATGAGGGTGGGCCTCATCCAAACAGTTGAAAGCCTTAAGAAAAAGACTGACTTCCTCTGAGGAAGAGGACATTTTGCCAGCAGACTGGCTTCAGACTCGAACTACAGCATCAACTCTTCCCTGAGTCTTAAGCCTGTGAGCCTACCCTGCAGATTTTGGGGAGTTGTCTGTTCCTTGAAATAACAGCCCCCCACACCCACCCCCGCTCTACACACACACACACCCACACACCCACACCCACACACACCCCTTACTGATTGTGTTCCCTGTTTTTCTGGAGAGCCCTGACTACTAAGAGTCCTTATCAGAGTCTCTCTCAAAAGAAAAGAGTCCCCAACTCCAGGTACTCAGGATGGATGCCTTTGGAAGACTGGGATAACATTGGAGATTCTTATTGTATTTAAGGGCTAACAGAGGAAGTGGCCTTGACCTAGGATGAACTAAGGCAGAGACTGTTAATTGGTAGAGGTCTTAGCACAAGCTGATGCTATGTTCTGACTCCAGCTTTTGCCTAGGAGGTAGCTGGGCATGTAAATAGAGTTGGAGGAACGTAGTCTGGCTGTACCATCTACTACCCTATCTTACTGGCTTCTGTTTAAAACTGGTTTATGCCACCACACCCCCATCCCTAGTTCTCTGAAAACTTTGGTTCCTGGCCCTAAGTCTGTCATCCTTTTTCGTGTCTTCAGCATATACAGCAGATGACCCAACTCAAACCCTGGACCCTCATTCCTTTACTTCCTCATTTCCAACGACATGCTGTTTTCTACGGCACTGCAGCCAAATTTCATCTTAGACCTTGTCATCACTAGTAGCTGCTCCAATTCCAGTCTGTTTTGAAATCCAGTTGCTCCATATACCACTTCCTATACTTCCAGCTTACTTGCTCTCATATTCCTCTGAGAAGCTCTTTGACCAGGGAGACCCACAAATTCCTTGATCCACTGCTTTCTCACCATCCATCAACACCTTCCTGTTTTGTCTGACCCCCTCCTTGTTGAGCTTATCATCACATGGTCCCTCACTAGGCTAACACTATAACAAATGCCTTCAACTAAGCTGAGGCAAAGCACATGCACCTCATTTGTCACTTGAACCTGTGGTTCTTAAGGGACTAGGCCCCCACCATTTTGAAGGGCAGTATTTTCTTAGGAAATGTGATGATGTGGCAAGGGCATTTAAAAGCCTTAAGGGAATTGGAAACATTTTTCTCTGCAGGTAAAATAAAGTTATTTTTTCAAGTTTATCAGGTTGGGGCTACTTAGAGATGATAAGGATTAATCTTGACGTTCTGAATCCTAACAGCTAAAGCAACTTCATATAGCCACCAGCTCTGAAAATCTTTCCCTTGCTCTGAATGTGCACAGACAGAGATTGTTTTTAATGACATGTAGACAGCTTTAGGGGCTTTCTGGTTTCTTGTATCATACTGAGTAAGGAGACCCATCATCACAGTTACATTTTCTAGTTGCTGACTGTCTGGTTCCCAAATAGTCTACTCATCCTGAGTCTACTCCCAAATATTCTACTCTAATTTCAGGGAGTTGGTAGTTTGAATTATCTCTAAACAATCTACTCATGTAGGCAAACCAATACCCACATATGACTATTTAAATTAAAAGTAATTAAAGTGAAGTAAAATTTAAAATTTAGTTTCTCAGTTGGACTAGCCTATTTCACATGCTCAATAGCTGCATATGGCTAGTGGCTACCATGTTGAGCAGTAGAAAAAACAGTTCCACATTACAGAAAGTTTTATTGGGTTCTTCTGTCTTGGATCAGGGGTGGCGAATTACATCCCTGGGCCAATTCTGGCTCTTGGCTTGTTTTTGTACAACCTGCAAGCTAAGAATGGTTTTTACATTTTTAAAGGATGGTAAAGGAAAACAAAGAAGAGTATGTGACAGAGACCACGTGTAGCCTACAAACCCTAAAATATTTATTATCTGGCCTTTTACAGAAAAAAGATTGTCAACCTTGTCTTAGGTAATAAATGACTTAAATGTCTGTGTTTATGCAGATGGTCCCTGACTTATGATGGTTCAACTTAGGGTTTTTGACTTTGCGATGGTACGAAAGTGATATGCATTCAGTAGAAACTGGCCTTCGAATTTTGAATTTTGATCTTTTCCTAGGCTAGCGATATGCAGTACGATACTCTCTTGTGATGCTGGGCAGCTGCAGTGAGCTGCAGCTCCCAATTAACCAGGTGATCACAAGGGTAAACAATTGATACACTTTCAACCATTCTTTTTTTCACTTTTAGCACTGCATTCAATAAATTTCCTGAGATAGTCAACACTTTATTGTAAAATAGGCTTTGTGTCAGATGATTTTGCCCAACTGTAGGCTAATGTAAGTGTTTTAAACACACTTAAGGTAGGCTAGGCTAAGCTATGATGTTTGGTAGGTAAGGTGTATTAAATGCATTTTCAACTTATGATATTTTCAACTTATGATGGGTTTATTGGGACATAACCCAATTGTAAGACATAGAATATCTATATAATGTATTGTGGAATGTGAGAGCTTGTGATCAAGAATCGTATTTTTCATGATACTGTTGTATAGGATCCAGTACATGGCTAATTGCCTATTGAGTACTCAATTAAAAAAATATTATTGAAAGTCTATTAGATGCCAGTTGTTGGAGATTTTTAGATGAATAAGACATTCAGGAAATTCAAGGAATTCATGTTTTAGTAGAGTAGGTAGACCTGTAAAGTCCTAGCGGTATTACTAATTAAACTGTAAGTACTACTAATAATGGTATTAAACACAGTAGTGTTGGAGTGTAGAGAGTAGTGAATTCTGATTAGGGCTACGTGTGGCTGGGGAGTAAAGAAAGGCAGCATGTAAGTGGGACTTTGAAGATGAGTAGGAATCAAATAGGCAGAGAGACAGGGAAAGGCATTCCAGGCTATGGGAACATCAGGATCATGTGTGGAGTGTTAAAAACACAAGGTGAATTTGAAGAAATGTGAAGTAGGCAAATGTGAGTTGTTTAAGATGAGGAATAAGCAGTATACCAGGAAACAAGTAGGAGGGGTTGATATTTGATGAGAGATGGTGGCTTTCGATCACTAGGCAGTGAATGAGCAGACTGTCATAGGTTCTCAGAAGAAAACCCTACTCTATTGAGTGCCTGAAGTAGGAAGTGCTATGTCCATTTTTACATCTATTGGGTTGGCTTCCATACTTTTCAGGTGTCATCAAGAGCTTTGAAGCTGATGGAATGGTGGACTCGGGAATATTATAGCAACGGGAAACTGACACAGCACCGCTAGTGATTTAGCTTAACTCAGAACTTTTCAGTTTCCTTGTTGCTTTGGACCAGCAAGTCTTGCTTGTTGGGGAGAGTGGATTGTGAAGGTGGTCACAACCAAACAGTTCGTCAGGTACAGCCATGAAAATGTGTATTTTGCTTGAGACTACAGAAAAAGACAATTGAAAGTAGAATTTTCTCTTTTGCATAGCTGTTGTAGAGTTCACTGTTGAAATCCTAGGAAACTAAGCAGGGTGATAGAATCAATGTAAGGATTATAATACTATACAACAGCATGGGATTGCATCTATGAACTTGTGCTTCTCCCAGCCCTATTTTCTGGAATTTTATGATCAGGAACATTTGACAAAGGGCTTAGATGAATCCCCTGAAATTCTAGTATTTGGTTTCTGGGAGCAAAGCAAGTGGCCCGTGAACTTCTTAAATAGCACCCATGGTCAATCCGAAACTTCTGAGAAGGAGTTTGGATCTTTCCCTTTGTCACATGATGACATTCAATGTTTTATCATTAGCTGCCTTTGTTCAGCTTTTTCATATTATTTAGATCCCAAAATTCATTTAATCAAGGGACTGTCTTTTTTAGCCAGTGGCTAAAAAGGCCAAATATAGAATAGATTGTGCCAAGTTTAGAAGCTATTTAAAATTCATGGATATGAAGTTTCAACCTGAACCCAAACTTTTTGGTGTCTGAGTTAATTTACATTTGGCAAAGAATAATTTCCAGGTTTCAAAAAGGGAAAACTAAGCAAAAGAAACTTCTGTGGAAGTGTATTTTAAGGCTTCTTGGATACCATTACCTCTTAGGGAAAAAATACACTGATGTTTTAAGAGAAAATCAATCAGAAACACATGGATTAAACTGCCTTCAAAGGAAAGAAAGCTTTAAACAATAAGAGGGAATAGGATTTTGGAAAAATCTGATGATGTTTTCAAGACCCAGAAGTTTGGAAGAAAGTGAATAAAATCCAAACAGACCCTTAAAATAGATGTCTTTGTATCTGACCAAAATTAATAATCACTGACCTCCTACTGCCTCTGCTTTATAGATGAGGAAATTGAGACAGTAGGCCCCCAAATCATGCCACGTGGAGATCAAGACTTTATCCATGAGTTGGTGATGTCACTAACTCTTGGCCCGGAGTGTGAAAAGGGCAGACTGATGTAACAGTTCACCTGTAAGTCCTAGACATAGTGATCTAGCATCATGGTGAACTTCTCCAATCCTTTGGACAACTGTTCCTCAGAGAGGGGCAAGAGAATCACACCAGTCATCCATAAAACCTAAATTGTGGGCTGCACACTCACCAGAGATTATATAGTATGCTCTTTATATCTCTATGTAGTGCCATTGCATCATAAATGCATATAATGTGTGCAAACTCAACTATTTGTACTACTCCAGGTTTAAAGTGAAAAGGGAGAGAGGGAGACGAGGAATAAAAAATAACAGTAATTGCAGGTTTATCAGTTACCATTCTATCCAGTGAGCATGAGATGAGAGAGATATTCCTCCAGCCTTAGGTGACCTCTCTTCCCATGTAACTCTTAGTGAGAACATCTTGCTGCATTGAAAGTCATTCTAGTTATTAAATATACAGATACGTGTTTTTGTATAAAATGGCCCATTAATACAAGCAACTACAGCTCAGCCGAAGAAATGGTGAATTATTTTCCAAAGTTAACTCTGATGGATTCACTGGAAAATTGTACATTTGCTTGCAGTGTGACCCCTTTCTAACAATTTTTCAAGAGAAAATTTGATATTATTCAAATTCTTTTTTAAAAAAAAATTTATTTAGTTATTTGGTTGTGCCAGGTCTTAGTTGCAGCAGGTGGGCTCCTTAGTTGTGGCATGTGGGCTCCTTAGTTGCAGCTCGCCAGCTTAGTTATTTGGTTGTGCCAGCTTCTTAGTTGCAACATGCAGTCTCCTTAATTGTGGCATGCGAACTCTTAGTTGTGGCATGCATGTGGGATCTAGTTCCTTGACCAGGGACTGAACCAGGGCCCCCTGCATTGGGAGCGTGGAGTCTTAACCACTGCACCACCAGGGAAGTCCCGATATTATTCAAATTCTTTTCTTATGCCCTGACTTTAGAACTTAGCCACAGCACCCAATGGAATACCACTATTATCTACCTACAGAAGCCCAGGAACTGAGTAAAAGGAAATTCAGAGGGATAGGAAATTATGTCTGTGACATAGAATTATCAACTAATGTTAGTATTCACCGGAAAATATTAAAGAGAAAAAGAAGGAGGAGCTGGTTACAAAATAAACATGGGCAAGGGTCATGCTTTTCAGAACCCTGGTTTTCTTCACTAAAGGAAAGACTATTAGGTAGAGAAGAGAATTGTCATGGCAGGAAATACGTGAAGGAGAGAGATTACAGAGCAATGACAGGTGGAGGGAGGTTGGGTACATGGGAAGGGTAAGTGAACTATGCCTAATAGGCTCAATATGAAGGAATATCATGTTGGGTATACCCATGACTTCTAAGTATTTGACTTGCAGTCAAAGAATGTGGTTACTGGTTCTAGCGGTAAATTACAGACCCTAAATCTACTGAAAGTCATTTATGAAAGTGAGCAGTAATTGGTGTAGAAAGAATGAAGAATTTAGTGTTGTATAAAAACATATGAAATTTTCTTCACCTGCAAAATGGCTATAGTAATAGTGCTTAGACCGTTGGATTGTTAAAAGGCTTAAATGAGATATGACAAAGTACCCAGCACAATGGTTGGCAAATGGAATGCAGAAAAACCTAATCTTTACTTGGGGCATTCAGAAAATTTCTAAATGTAGATGTGTCTATTAGATCTTATATGACCTTGTAATAAAATTCCATCTTCCTGCATATGGAAAATAAGAGCTGCTGGATATAAAGATTTGGAGTCAAATAGACTTAAACTTGAGTCACTTCCACATCTATAGCTGCTTGATATCCCGAGCTGATAACTGAGTTTAACTTTCAGAGTTCTTGTGAGGATTAAATGAGGTAATAAATACATTGAAAGAACTTAACACATAGTTTTAACTCAGAATCTTAGTTCCTTTCTCCTTTACCCTTTTTTATTTTTAAAGTATCTCAAACAGCTTTAATACAATTTAAAAAATAATTTAGAATTACTTTTGCCTGTGAGATGAAGTTCTGAATTGTATTTTTGACTACATAATTATCTCAAATATTCTAATTAGCAACATTTAAAAATAGTTTTTGGGGACTTCCCTGGCAGTCCAGTGGTTAAGACTTTGCCTTCCAATGCAGGGCATGCGGGTTCAATTCCTGGTTGGGGAGCTAAGGTCCCACATGCCTCAGGGCCAAAAAACCAAAACATAAAATAGAAGCAATATTATAACAAATTCAATAAAGACTTTTAAAAAATGGTCCACATCAAAAAAAAAAAAAAAAGAAAAGAAAAAGAAAAATCTTTAAAAAAAGAAAAATAGTTTTTGAATTTATATCAGGGTCTAAACATTTGGCAATATTATTTCAAATATCCTCTGTCTTTTTACCTCTGGGTCACAGTTTGACTATTTTACACACACACACACACACACACACACACACACACGGATTCTAGGATTCATGGATAAAGAATTATTTTTCTTAGCTTTCTTGAGGTGTAATTTACCTATAATAAAATTCATCAATTTAAAGTATATAATTCAATGAGTTTTGACAAATGTAAAAAGTCATGTAACCATCCGTACTATGATGCTATGGAATATTTTCATCATTTCTGGTACCCGTTTTGTAGTCAATGCCCTTTTACCAACTCCTGGTCTCTGGCAATCATTGATTATTTCCTTTCTTTTCCTTTCACTATGGTTTTGCCTTTTCTAAAATTTTATATTAATGGAATCATACAGTATGCAATCTTTTGTGTCTAGATATTTTTCAATTTAGCATTATGTTTTTGAGATTCATCTGTATTGTTGAAAGTATTGCTAGTTAATACCTTTTTATTGATAATTAGATAATCCCATTTTATTGCTAAACCACAATTTGTTTATCCATTCGCAAGCTGATGGACATCTGGCTTTGTTCCAGTTTGGGGAAGTTGAGACTAAAATCTCTGCGTATTCATATGCAGTGTGTGACCTTTGTGTGACCATATATTAAATTTTTCTTGATAAATACCTAGATGTGGAATTGCTAAGTCTTATGGTAAGTGTATGCTTAAATTTATAAGAAACTGTCAAACTGCTTTCCAAAATGCTTGTCCTGTTATTCATTCTCATCAGCAGTGTGGAATACTTTCAGTTGCTCTACCTCCCTGGCAACATCTGATATTGTCAATCTTTAATTTTAGCCATATCTAATGGATGTGTATTTTATCTCATTCTGTTTTTTATTTGCCTTTCCCTAATGAGTAATGAGTTTCAGCATAATTTCATATGTTTATTTGCCACCCATATATTTTCTTTGGTATCCTTCTATCTATCTGGTTTGCCATTTCTTTTTCTTACCTATTGAAGAGTAAAGTTTTAAATTTTGAAGAAATACAATTCATTAACTTTTATATTTCGTGCTTCTTATGTCCTACTTAAGAAATCTTTGCCTAACCCAAAGTTTCACATTTTTTTAATGTTTTCTTCTAGAAGTTTTATAGTTTTAGCTCTTTTATTTAGGTCAGTGATTCATTTTTCAGTCTTGTATGATGAAGGTCACTGTTAATTTTTTAAATATTGAGCTACAATCATTCCAGTGCAGTTTGTTGGGAAAAAAATTTTCCAATTGACTTATTTTGGCACACTTGTCAAGCATCAATTGTCAGTATATGTATGGATTTATTTCTGGACTTTCTGGTTCATTGATCTGTATGTCATTATGCCAATACCAAGTTGTCTTACTTACTGTAGCTTTAGAGTAGGTACTGAAATCACATAGAGTGAGTCTCTCAATTTAGTTCTTCATTCTCAAAATTAGTTTGTCTATTCTGAATCCCTTGAGTTTATATATGAATTTTAGCATTAGCTTGCCAATTTTTATAAAGAAATCAGTTGAGATTTTGTTTATGAATGAATTGAATCTATAGGTCAATTTGGCAAAAACAGACATTCTGGAAATATAAAATCTTCTGATCATAAAAATGATATAGTTCTGCATTTGTTTAAGTCTTCTTTAATCTGTCTCAGCAATATTCTGCAATTCTTAGTGAATATGACTTATGCATATTTTACTAAATATATTTTTATTTATCTTTTGATGCTAATGCAAATGGTATTTTTAAAATTTCAAACTCTGATCATCTGTGGATAATGTATAGAAATATAATTGTCTTTTATGTATTGACCTAGTATACTGTAATCTTGCTAAACTCACTTATTATTTCTAGGAGCCTTTTTGGAAACTCCTTAGGGTTTTTAACATGGATGAACATGTCCTCTGTGAACAAGAACAGTTTGAATTCTTCCTTTCCAGTACTTATTTCATTCATTCATTTATTTATTATTGTCTTGCTTTATTGCTCTGGCCATGATTTACAGCATAATGTTGAATGGAAATAATTAAAGCAGAATCCTTGCCTTGTTCTTCATCTAAGAAGGAAAGCAGTCTTTACCCATTAAGTGTAATATTAACTGTAGGTTATCTGTAGGTGTCCTTTATCAGACTGAGAAAGCTCCCCTTTATTCCTAATTTGCTGGAAATTTTTATCATGAAAAAATATTAAATGTCAACTTTATTTTATGAATCTATTGGGCTGTTCACATGTATTTTCATTTTAAGACTCTTAACATGAGGAATTACATTGATGATTTCCAAATGTTTCCAAACTTACCTTGAATTACAGAGATGGGTTCAATTTGCTTAATATTTGTTAAAGATTTTTGCATATATATTCATGAGCGTTATTGTTCTGTTGTTTTCTTGTAATTTCTTTCCTTGGTTTTGGTGTCAAGGCAATGCTGGTCTCATCAATGAGCTGGAAAGTGTTCCTTCCTACTGTATTTTCTAGAAGATTTTGAATATAATTGCATCGTTTCTTAATGTTTTAAAGAATTTTCTAATGAAGCCATCTGTGCAACGAGTTTTATTCTTAGGAAGTTTAAAAATTATCAATTCACTTTTTTTAATAGATGCAAGCCTTTTCAAATTACCTATGTGTTTTGCGTTGAGCTTCGGTAGTTTGTATCTTTCAAGGAATTTGTTGATTTCATCAAGTTGTTGGGCTTCTTTTCATGAAATTTCCTTATGGTATCCCCTTATTAAAATTTTAAGGTATATAGGATCTGTAGTGCTGTCCTTTCTCTGGTTCCTAATATTTGTAATTTGCATCTTCTCTTTGTTCTTCCTTATCAGCTTGCTAGAAGTTTATCCAGCTCATTTATCTTTAGAATTAGCTTTTTGATTCATTCGTGTTATCTACTTCATTTTGTTTTTATGTTTCATTGATTTCTGCTCCTCTTTTTTAAAAAATTTCATTCTTCTTGTTTACTTTGGATTTAATTTGCTCCACTTTATCTAGTTTCTTAATGTGAAAGTGTAAGTAACTGACTTGCGATATTCTTTTCTAATGTAGGCATTTGATGCTATAAAATTTCTTATGAACACTGCATTAGCTGTATCCCACAAATTTTGATATGTTGTGTGTGCATTTTTATGAAATTCAGATACTTTCCAATTTCCTTTAAATTTCTTCATTGAGCCATGGTTTATTTAGAAATGTATCATTTAATTTTCAAGTATTTAAGGATTTTCTATGAACATTTCTATTATTGACTTTTAATTATATTTTGATAAGACAGTGTACTTTGTACGGTACTTGGTTTATGGGCCAGAATCTGGTCTATTTTGGTAGATGTTCTGTGTGCACTTGAAAATAATGTCTGTTACATATATTGTTCAATAAACATCAAGTAGATTGTGTTCTTCAAGTCTTCTATATCCATACTGATTTTCTATCTACTTTTTTAAAAAAATCAATTATTAAGTCAGAAGTGATGAGTTATCCAACTATAAACTTTTTTATTTGTCTCTTTTACCTTTAGGTTCTACTAGTTATTGGCTTACTATATTTTAAGATTGTGTTATTAAGTGCATACACTTTTAAGATTGTTATGTCCTCTTGTTAAATTGACATCTTTATCATTATGAAATGATCTTCTCTATTCCTGGTAATATTATTTGCTTTAAAATCCACTTTGTCTGATATTAATATAGCCTTGTCATCTTTCTTTTGATTTGTGGTTATATAGTATATCTCTTTCCATTCTTTCACTTTTGACATTTGTCTGTCTTTATATTAAAATGGGTTTAATGTAGACAGCTTAAAACTAGGTCTTTTTTATTTTATCAATCTGGGAATCTGTGCTTTTTGTAGAACACTTTTAATGTGATTATCAACATGATTATGTTTAAATCTACCATCTTGCCACTACTATTTGTACCATCTTTTTTTTGGTAGCTTTTCCCTCTTTTTTTTGGAGAAATTGAATATTTGTATAATTCCATCTCCTTTCTTGGCTTGTTATCTATATATTTTGGCATTGCTTTTTAGTAGTTACCTAGGGTTTATAATATTCATCCCATGCTTAACATATTATAAAATATGTATTTTGATTTCACAATTTCATATGAAAATTGCATTTCTATTTAACTTTCTCTTGGCAATATTACAGATATTATTTTTATCATTGACTGCATTTCTGCAAATGTTATAAATCTCATTATTAGTGTTGTTATTATTGCTCTGAGTAATCATTTATCTTTTCAGGAAATTAAAATAATGAGAAAAATGTCTTTTATAATTAACTATGTATTATTTCCTGAGCACTTCTTTCTTTTGTGTAGATCCAAATTTCCATCTGGTGTCATTTACCTATGCCTGAGGACTTCCTTTAGTAATTCTAATAGTGCTGCTCTTCTTGTGGTGACTCATCTTGGTTATGTTAGAAAAGGTCTTCATTTTGTCTTTGATTTTGAAAGATTTTTCACTGGGTGTAGGATTCCTCACTGACAGTTATTTTTAAAGAGATCATTACATTCTCTTCTTATGTTCATTGCTACTAATGTGAACCCTCCTTTCAGTCTTATCTTTGTTTCTCTGGTGCATTAAAAATATCTCTTTATCACGTGTTTTAAAAAATTTGATTGTGATATGCCTTACTGATAATTTCTTCTTGTTTCTTCTTCTTGGGGTTTGTTGACTATTTTGGATCTGTGTGTTTATGATTTTCTTCACATTTGGAAAAAAAATGTCATTATTTTTTAAAGTATTTTTTCTTCCCCACTCTAACTTTCTTTGGAGGCTCCAATTAACATATGTTAGAATGTGTGATATTGATCCACAAGCTTATGGATGTTCTGTTCATCACTTCAGTCTATTTAATCTCTGTTTCACTGTGGATAGTTTCTATTGCTGTGTGTTCTGGTTCACCAGCTTTTTCTTCTACAATGTCTAATCTGATGTTAATTTTTCTATTCATATATTGCATTTTTCATCTATAAAATTTTGTGCATTTTTATATCTTTCATTACTCTGTTTTAATGCCCTTGTCTACCAGTTCTATGTCATTTCTGGGTCTATTTCTATTGATTGTTTCTTTCTCCTGGTGTGGGTCATATTTTTTAACTTCCTTGTATGATTCATAATTTTTGATTGGATGAAAAAATTCTGAATTTCACATTGTTGGGTGCTGGGTTTTTAAAAATTCTTTTCAATATTGTTGGGATTTGTTTTGGAATCCAGTTATTTAGAATCAGTTTGATTCTCTTGAAACTTGCTTTTTAACTTTGTCAAGGCAGGTGCAGAAAAGCCTTTAGTTCAGGATAAATTTGGCTGGCTCTACCACTAAAGAAATACTCTGCTGAAGAACACATCTATGCTCTGTATGTTAGGAGATGTTTCCATTCAGGGTGGTAGGAATAAGAACAAGATAACTGGTTTTCTATGGGCTCCAGAGTCTTCTGCTTCTTTTTTTTCAGTGGTACTTGTGTGATATTCAGACAGAAAAAAAAAAAAATCACAATCTAATTGTGAACAAAAAAACAGACAAACTCAAATTTAGGAACAATCTATAAAATAATTGGCCCGTACCTTTAAAAGTGCTAAGCTTGTGAAATACAGAGAAAAACTGAGGAACTTTTTCCAGATTAAAATAAACCAAAGAAACAGGACAACAGAATGCAATGAATGGTTCTATATTGGATATTGCACTGAGGGGAAAAAAGATCTAAAGGATATTATTGGAACAATTGCAAAATTTGGATATGATCTGTGGATTAGATAATAGTAATATAACAAAGTTAAATTACCTGATTTTGATAACTGTATTGTAGCTGAGTAAGTCAGTGTTCTTAGGAAATGCATGCTGAAGTATTTAGGGGTAGGGGTATGCAACTTTCTTTCAAAGTGTTTAAGACATTACACACATTCACCTGCATATGCACACAGACACACACACATAGCACAAGCAGGCAAATGATAAATAGTTGTTGAATCTGGGAAAAGGTTATATAGGAATTATTTGTATCATCCTTGTAACTTTTCTGAAAACTGAAATTATGTGAAAAAAAATTACCGAAAGTGAATTGGCTCAAGTGCACAGGATTGAGTTTCTTTTTATTGCTAGGTGTACATTGGTTAGCCTCTTGGGAGAGTTGATGGGTTTAATCTAAACACAGAGGAAATGGAATGATTTATTATTCTTTCCTGATAGCTCCCCCTTTCTGAATCAAATTTGAGTTACAAACCAGAAGCTCTATGGTGCCAGGACTGATATGACAGTAGCTTATCTTTGTTAGCCAAGGAGACAGTCTGCTACATGCCTACATGTCACTTCCCATTACCAATGACATGAAACTGATACTGAAAAAGATGACATTAGAAATTGCAGCCCTTTCTTCCTAGAGTCATTCATCATGAGCTTTAGTAGCAAAATGTTCCCAGATTCTTAGTGTAGCCTCATGAAACCAGAACTGACTTCTTGCTAAATTCCAATATTAGTCACAGTTCTGTGGTCACAGTACTTTTTTAGATTTTTTGTTTGTTTTTTGTTTGTTTATTTAAAAAATTTCTCATGACAATTTATTTTGGGTGGAGGCTTGGGGACGAGGGAGAAGAGGGAAGGATTATTTGTCATCCTTCATTACAGGTGACCACAAAAGGCACTAGAGGGGAAGAAAATCTCTCAGAAATTGGTGGTAGTTGTCAAACTTGGTCAAGTGGGAACAGTATGGGCAGTGTCATAAGTGAATGACACCTTTCAGAGAGGGTGTGTATGTGGGGGCAGGGGGGACTATATGAAAGGTAAAACAACCCACCATGAGTTGCTCACAGCTTCACTCAACTAGTCCTGGTTACAGATAGCCCCATAACCGCTTTTGTCTTTGCTTGTTAACAGAGAAGAATGCATCTGATCTCCATGTCTTGTCTACATGATTAATGGGGATGCTACTGCAGGGATAAATTCTGCTTCCTTCTGTGCATCTCTGGCATCAAATAGCACCTGCTCAGTTACCAAGGAGTGTTATCTTACAATCAGTAAATAAAGTTAGGGTGAAGTGAGTAAGCGTCTTGGACTAATGGCAGTGTTTAACAAGGCAGGGAGCTGGGCTGCAAAAGGGACGCTTGATTTCTTTGATCAGCTTAAACATTGCCTTGGTTAGAATCACAGATTGTTACAACCTGCAGATCATTCCATGAACATCACTATCCCTAACATATCAACTTTTTCCCCAGGAATACACTTACCAGTTCCAGATAAACTGGTAGAGTGAGTATTCGCAGAGCTGGTCCTAAATGAAAGTATGCTCTCATGCTCTGCTTTCATGTTCCACTTGTCCTTTTGGGGACTCTTGTCTCACTTATTCCCTCCCCCTTAGAATTTGTCTTGTTATAAGACATAACCTGAGATTTAAAATTGAGCTCTGGAAAGACTGATTTAAGATTGAAGTTTTAAAGGGAAGTGGTCAAGTACTGACCAGGATGATTTTAAATGATTTAAATAGTCTCTTGTCAATCTACAAACCTTCTGTAAGTATTATTACCCCTATTTTAGAGATGAGGAATTTGAGGTAGGTAACAAAAAGATAAACAATTTGCCTAAGGGCAAACAGGTAATATATGGAAGAAGTAGGACACAAGCTCAGTTCTGGGTGATTCCAAGAGTTGCCTCTGGTACCAGGTTGTGGAGATGCAAATCTCCCATCCTACCTCTCTCCTTCCCACAAAACACTGCCCCCAATTTCTGTCTTTCCTTTGTTCAACAAATGTATCTTGAATACTCTATATGCCAGGTACTAGGCCAGGTGTTGGGGATACTTCCTTAAAAGTATTTATCACCAGTGATAATTGTGTCCTCAAACTTTTCTATAACTCCTGATTTGGTTTCAATTCCCAAAGAGCCCGTCATAGTGACACAAGGGTGAGAAGATGAGCATTGTAGCAGGTTGCTGTCTCTACTCCTACATAGTACTTTGTACCTCAGCAAGTTTAATTAATTAAGTTCAAAAAACTTTGTCACATGCACCATGGAGTTTCAGACCTTCATGCATTTTGCTTATGTTTTGTATACTCTTTGTTCTTCCTGGGATACTATTTTCTGTACTTTGCCTTTTGGCATCCTTCAAAACTAAGTTGCTTATTGACTTTATTATAAGACTTACTTTATCTGAGAAAGAATTACTCCAGCTAATTCTGTTCTTTGAATGTACTTCTATTACTTCCGTTAACAAATTTGAACTCTTTACACACGTGGTTCATGTCCTCTGATAAATAATGTCCGGGCTCAATGGGGCTATTGACCTTGTCTCATTCATCCTTGCACCTCTAGCACTTAGCTCAGTGCCTAGCACAAAGTAGACTTTCAGTAAATGCTAAATGAAATGAGTGCTTAGTGGAAGTTCATGCTCTGCCATTAACCCAGAGCATGGTCTTAGGTGACTCATTCCTTTCTCAGGGAACTCAGTAAGTTATATAATTTATAATATTGCATTTGAGTGGATTATATACTTTGTAATATGAATAGTTATTGAGTACTTACCTTGATTGAGTACTTACTTTGTACAGCCTCCATGTTAGGTGCTTTATATGCATCATTTCAATGGATCCTTACGTCAACCTCATGAGGTAGCCGTCAATATCATTCTCATCTGACAGATAGGAAGCTGAGATCTAGGGATGAAAAGTGACTTGTGCAAAGCTGCACAAGACAGTGGAGTCTAGAACAGATCAGAACTGAGTCTGTTGGACTCCAAGGCCTATGCTCTTAAGTATCTTGCTGAATTGTTTTCAGTCCTCTGGAATAGTAAATAAAGCACCCTGATGACAGTGCTTCTCCATTCTTTTCTTTCTGATGTAGGCAATGCTCAAGTCACTGTAGGTAATAATTTTGTTTGTCTGTTTGTTTTTCTGTCTACCATGAAAGCTGAGAAAGTGGAGTCTCTCTCTGGCTCATAATTATGAGTCATTAATAGGTTGTTCTGAAAATTGATTCTAAGGTGAGCTTTTGGGGAAGACTGAATTCCACTTCCAGGACTGGTCCATCTGCTAAGAGAATCGTGAAATACTAGCACCACACAGGGAAGGCAAGCTGATCTGGGACCCCAAAGAAATAGGGCTCTGGGGTGGGGTTAGTGATAGGAAAAGGTGGAATTGAAGAGTGAGGGTAGAGGGCTCACAGCAAAATGTAACCAGTTTTAAATGCAAGGACTTTGAAACAAAAAGAATTCAACCCTAGAACATGATTATATTTAACCAGTGGAGATTTAACACCATGCCTCTGCATTCTAATCCAGGGAACAAACATGGCTCAAGTTAAAAATCTCACAGAAATGACTGTGGCAGCCCGGGACACAATACACCCGGGTGGGAGGCATCTATCACCAGAATACAGCCAAGCCAGTCAGCACCTAAATCATGGCCGTGGGTCTGTCTTGGTGGGTTCTGTCCACATCAGCCACCTTAGGGAAGACAGATGTCATGGAGCAAGAGGAGGAACATGGTGTCACACAGATGCATTTTAGTAATATATCAATGGCATAGGGTTCTGTAATTCCCAGTTTAGGACGGAGGGGCAGCTGAGCAGTACAGGGTGGAGAGGTAGGCAAGGAAGACCCCAAAATTCATGTGTGAATGAATGCAGGAGGCTGCTTTGTCTTCTAACTCCTGGCCAAGCACAAAACGACCCACACTGCCATGAAAGTCAAATACCAAACCAAAGGTCTAGTTAGAAGAACTGACTGAATCCTGGGTGGTCTCCCTGCCTACTCCCTCCATTCTTTCTCTGATCCTCCCCAGGCATCCTAAGGCCATTCCAAAAACTCTTCCTTATTTGATTCTTGAAGGTCTGCTACTGGCGTTGTCGATTGTTTTGAGTCAAAGTTTGCCTATAATTTTCTGGTTTACTAAGAACTTCACACATGCTCTTTCATGGCAATTCTGAGACATAGTTATTGTTTCTATTCCCATTTTACAGCAATCCTGAGACATAGTTATTGTTTCTATTCCCATTTTACATAAAAAGAAACTGAAGCTTAGAGAAGCTCAGTGATGTACCCAAGATCATGGGTGAAAAACCACCATTGTTGGAAAAGAATCATTTAATTCCAAATATTTGGCTTTTCTTTTCCCTTTTTTTCTTGTGGCCAATATTGACTTTTAGAGTTCCTTCCCAAGCAAAGTCTGTGCCATACTCTTTGCTGAACTGACCCTGCCCCACCTGCCTCTATCAGAGAGTATTAGCTATATCTCCAAGCCTCAAAGAATTTTCTGTGAAATTTAGTATGTGAGAGCTCTAAGTTCATGAACTGCTGATAATTTCTCCTAAAAAGAACATTTTCATTAGGATGACCTTAAAGCTTCTTGTCCATATTGGCATTTTGAGCAACAAAAATAATTTAAATTACATGATTTTGAAATATTAATTGACTAGATGAAAACAGTTCTATTAAAACAATTTTCAAATACAAAATTCTTTTTTTATAAATTTATTTATTTTTGGCTGCATTGGGTCTTCGTTGCTGTGCCCGGGCTTTCTCTCGTTTCGGCGAGGGGGGGCTACTCTTCATTGCGGTGCTCGGGCTTCTCATTGCAGTGGCTTCTTTTGTTGCAGAGCACAGGCTCTAGGCATGCGGGCTTCAGTAGTTGTGGCAAGGGCTCAGTAGTTGTGGCTCACGAGCTGTAGAGCGCAAGCTCAGTAGCTGTGGCGTGCAGGCTGTTGCTCCGTGGCATGTGGGATCTTACCTGACCAGGGCTCGAACCTGTGTCCCCTGCATTGGCAGGCGTATCCTTAACCACTGTGCCACCAGGGAAGTCCCCAAATACAAAATTCTTAAAGTAAAAATAACACATATCAGTTAATATAAACCAAATTTTTAAAATGTATATTGATTGTAGGAATACTAAAAATAACATGCAAAATAATTTATTTATTCACATTCTTTATAAGCAATATATTCACATTCTTTATAAGCAATTTCTTAGCCAAACATATTTCTAATACCCAATCACTGATATTTCTCCTAGAGAAAATAGTTTTAATATGGCCATATTATTATTTTTAAAGAGCTTGAAATCTTCTTCAAAGTAGCATTTTATAGTTAATAACTTTGAAAAAAAATTTTAATCCACGAGAAATTTATTTTCTCATGTACATAAAATCCTCAGTGAGAGGCTGTGTTCCATGCAGTCATTCAAAGACCGGCGCAGATGGAAGGCAGGGAGTTTTTCAACCTGTGATCTCCAAAGCTGTCTTGAGTCTTGACATCCAATCAGCAAATAGGGAGGAGGGAGAGAAAGCAATGCACAGGAGGTTTTCATGGCCAGGTTTAAATGAAGTACACATCAATTCTGCCCATTTTGCATTGGCCGGAACTCAGTCACCTGATCCCAAGCGAGTGCAACAGTGGTCTTCCTGAGTCCCACAAGTTCCTCCTTCCTGTGTAAGATAAGGGAAATGGATTTGTTGGACACCTCCCCACTGTCTTCTAGAGAAGTGTGGGTGGTGGTGTTGTCATCCTCGTTGTCATCGTGTCATTGTCATCATCATCATCATCATCATCATCATCATCACCACCATCACCATCACCGTTTCCTTAATTTTACAAATGAGGCAACCAAGTTCCCAGATTAGGGAACTTGCCCAGAGCTATACAAGTAATGAGGGCTAAAGAATGGACTTTAGCCTGAGGCTTTGTGGGAAAAAAAAAGGCAGAAAATAAAACCTGCCCATTTCTGTGTTTTTCCTTTCCTTTCCTCTTATGCCATGAGTCTGCTCTGTATCAAGAAACACATACACTATTTATGGGATGTCAGCTAATACCACAGGGAATATATGAATTACTTGATTTTTTTTCACATTTCTGTTTTCAAGGATAATATTATGTTTAAAGTTGTCTCCTGGTTTTTTGTTTTCAGGGTGATTTGTTCTACTGTAGATATCAGAGCTGTTGCAATACCAAACCCTTGAGAATTTCCTTGTCTTTTGAATGTTTCTTGGCTGTTTAACATTTTTTGCTCATATTTTGTTTTAATTTTTATTTTTTTTCATAGCATACATTATAGTAGGCTTATAACAGAGAAGGAAACATACTTTAATCAAAATACTCTCAATCATGCTATAGGATAAATGCCTTCCATGGAAATATTCTACAGTATTTCTGTGTTTTAATTTCTATTTTTTAATATGGCCATATTTTTAAAAAATAGCTTGAAGTCTCTTTCAAAGTAGTATTTTATAGTTAATAACTTTGAAATTTTTGATACTTTCAGTGACTTTACCCTGTAGACCACATAATATTTTTAATTGAAAAAGCAAGTTTTCTATACAAGGAAGTTCAGGGTAAATTTTGCTAAATAAAAACATTTTCAGTTATAATTTTTTGTACTGAAATGTATAACTATTTCAACCCAAATATTTTCATAGGTACTGTCTTATGGCCTCCATTCTGTGCATCTTGATTTAATAAAAATTATTTAAAATATAATCAAATAAATTGTACTTATGATTCTTTTACTTACCTTGTGAAAACTTGATGTTGCAAAATGTAGGCTTCCTCACTTTCATTTCATTCTGACATAGATAATAGACTTATGAAATCATAATAGGAGTTCTACTCCATCAAAGATTGGCTAGATGTCAAGATATTCCAAAATACAATTATCAAATTTCAAAATTAAATCCTGTACACCGTTAAGGTTCTCATTGTTTAATTTGCTCAGCTTCCCCCTAGATTGATTGCATAGGAATAAATTTCAACATTTTCTGGTTTGCAAGCGTAGTTTTCAATAACTACAATTTAATAAAAGCAAAAATAAGGTACTTTTTGTGCTCCATTCATTAAATTTTCTAATTAAGTCTTTCCAAATGATTTTGAACAACATGCAGACAAATCATATGTAAAAGTTTAATATTATTTTAGACACTTAGATTGATTAAAATAGTATTTTTCCTAAGTCTCAAACATTTCTAAGTCTCTTTGTTCTTACAGAGAAAAGAGAAATTTAATAAGATAGCATGTTGGTATGAAAAAGTAGACAGCAAAGAAAATATATACCTCCATGCTATAATATTTTTTAATTCAAAATAAGCTTTGTTTTACTATTTACTCTAATTCTACATGAATAAAATATTTGTAGATTTTGATATTACAACTTCTATTTTTAACTTTTTATTTTAAAAATAATTATCAACTCAGGAAGTTGCAAAAGATGGTATATAGCCCTGTGTACCCTTCATTCAACTTCCCCCAGTGGCATCCTGTTATACAGTAGAACAATATCAAAACCAGGAAATTGATGTTGATACATTACAGCTAACTAGACTATAGGCCTTATTCAGTTTTCCCCATTTTTAAACTTTCATTCATTTGCATGTATGTGTGTATGTGTTGTTCTATGCAGTTTTATCCCATCGGTAGATTCATATAAACACCAGCACAATCCAGATCCAAAGCTCTTCCATCAACGTGAAGGAAAACTCTATGTTACCTCTTTGAATATGCACCATCCCCATCCTCTCCACATCCCCCAGTCCCTGTTCCCTGGCAACCACTAGTCTGTTATCCATCTCTATAGTTTTTTGTTTTTGTTTTTGTTTTTTCATTTTGAGAATGTTAAATAAGCAGAATCGTAAAACATTAACTTTTGGAGGTTGACTTTCTTTTTACTACACATAGTGCCCTTGAGGTTCCTTTAAGCTGTTGAATGCATCAATAGTTCATTCCTTTTTATCACTGAGTACTCTTGTATTGTATGGATATGCTAGAGTTTGTTTTACTATTTGCCCATTAAAGTACATTTGGGTTGTTTCTAGTATTTTGCTACTATGAATAAAACTGCTAAGGACGTTTGTATACAGGTTTTAATGTGGCCATAAGTTTTCATTTGTCTGTGATAAATGCTCAAGAGTATGATTGCTGGGTCATAAGTGCATACTTAGTTTTGTAAGAAACTACCAAGCTATTTTTGAGAGTGTTTGTACCCATTTTAGATTCCCAGCAGGAGTGTCTGGGAGACACATTTGGTATTATCACTATTTAAAAAAATTTTTTGAAATGTTCTAGTGCATATATAATGGTATCTTGTTCAGGTTTTAATTTGTGGCTAATGATATCAAACATCTCCATAGTGGCTAATGATACCAAACATCTTTTCACATGATTACTTGCCATCCATATCACTTTGGTGAAGTATCTGTTCATGTCTTTTGCCCATGTTTTAATTGAATTTTCTATTCTTTATTGTTGAGTTTTGAGAGTTTTCTATTCTAGGTATAAGGCCTTTGTTGTATATGTAATTGTAAAATATTTTCTACCTATCTGTAGCTTGCATTTTCATCCTCTTAAGGTGGTTTTTCACAGCACAAAATGTTTTAGTTTTGATGAAGTCTACTTTCATGGATTGTCCTTTTGATGTCATGTCTAATAATTCTTCACCCTTTCCTGGGTCCTGGATGTCCTCCTGTGTATTCTTCTAAAAGTTTTATAATTTTGCATATTATTTTGAATTAAATTTTGAATGCAGTATGAAAGTTGACTTTTTTTTGCCTCTGGATATCCAGTTGTTCCATCATCATTTGCTGAGACTATCCTTTTTCCGTTGACTTACTTTTGCAACTTTATCAAAATTAGGTGTACTTGTGTTGGTCTCTTTGGGTTCTCTATTGTGTTCCATTGATCTGTACGTCTATCCCTTTGCCGATACCTTGCTGTATGGATTACTATAGCTATAAGTTAAGTCTTAACATCAAAAAGAGTAATTTCTACCATTTTAAACTTCTTTTTCAAATTGTTTAGTTCCTTTGCCTTGCCATATAATTTTTAGAATGTTTGTTGTATATTTACAAAAATCTTTTCTGAGAACTACAACTTCTACTTATTTGTAAAAGGCTTTATTGAGATATAATGCACTTACCATACAATTTACCCATGTAGAGTGTACAATTCAATGGCTTATAGTATATTCACAGAGTCGTGCATCCATGACCACAATCAATTTTAGAACATTTTTTTATTAATCCATGAAAAAAATCCACTCCCATTAACTATCACTTCTCAATATCCACATCCCCCCAGCCCTAGGCAACCATTAATCTACCTACCATCCCTATAGACTTGCCCATGCTGGACATTTCATATGGATGGAATCATACAATATGTGTTCGTTCGTGACTGGCTTTTTCATTTAGCATAATGTTTTCAAGATTCATACATGTTGCAGCATGCATCAGTTCTTCGTTTTTTGTTTGTTTGTTTGTTTTGTTGCCAAACAATATTTCATTGTGTTGATATGCTACGTTTTTATTTATCTCTTCATCAGGTGGTGGACATTTGGGTTGTCTCCACTTTTTAACGATTATGAATAATACTGCTGTGAACATTCCAAAAAGTTATTGTGTGGGCATAGATTTTTAAAATTTCTCTTGGGTGTATATCTAGAAGTAGAGTTGCTGGATTATGTAGTAACTCAATGTTTAACCATTTGAGGAACTGCCAGCCTGTTTCCTACAGCAGCTGCTGCTCCGTTTTACACTCTGACTAGCAGGGTATGAGTATTACAATTTCACCATATTCTCCCTAACACTTGATATTATCTTTCTTTTTTATTATAGTCATCTTAGTGAGTTTGAAGTCATATATAATTGTGGTTATGATATGCATTTCCCTGTTGGTTAATAATGCTGAGCTTCTTCTCCTGGTGCTTACTGGCTATTTGTGTATCTTTGGAGAAATATCTGTGTAGATTCTTTAGGTCCTTCACCAATTGTAAAATTGGATTATGTGTCTTTTTATTATTGAGTTATAAAATTTCTTTATCTGTTCTGGATACAAGCACCAGATATATAATTCACAAATATTTTCTCCTCCGTCTGAGCTGTCTTTTCACTTTCTTCACAGTATCCTTTGAAGCACTAAATTTTTTAATTTTGCTGATTCCAGTATATATAATTTTGATGATTCCAGTATATATAATGTAGATGTTGTTGTTGTTGCCATTGCTGTCTTCTTTTGGTGTCATATCTGAGAAACTATTGCCTAATCCAAGGTCTTGAAGAAACAAGTTGGAGTACTCATACTTACTGATTTCAAAACTTACTAGAAGCTAGCATAATCACTACATTGTGGTACTAGCATAAGAATAGAGATGTAGATCAATGGAATAGAATTCTGAGTTCAGCAATAAGTCCATACACCTCTGACCAATTTATCCATATTTTTGACAAGGATTTCACAGAAATCACAAGAGCTGGTGAGGATATGGAGAAATTGTCAACCCTTGTACATCACTGATGGTAATATAAAATGGTTAACTCCCTTGGAAAACAGTTCTGCAAAAGTTAAACATAAAATTACCCCATGGCCTACCAATGCCACTCCTACGTATATACTCCCCCAAACTGAAAGCATGTGTTTAAACAAAAACCTGTTCACAAATGTTTATGCCAGCACTGTTCACAATAGCCAAATAAAGGATACAATCCAAATGTCCATCAGATGAAGAATGGATAAATAAAATGTCATATATTCATGCAATGGATTATTATTCAGCCATAAGAAATGAAGTTTTGATAATGCTACAGCATGAATGCACATCAAAAACATTATGCTATAGGAAGAAGCCAGACACAAAAGTCAAATATTTTGTCATTCCATTTATATGAAATATCCAGGAAAGGTAAATCCATAGAGACAGAAAGCAGATTAGCGGTTGCTAGAGCCTGGCAGAGAGGGAAGATGTCTATTTTGTGGTTATGGGATATCCCTTTGGAGTAGTGAAAATGTTTTGTAGTTAAATGGTTGTATGACATTGTGAGTGTACAACACTAAATGTCACTGAAGTGTATACTGTAAAGTGATTAATTTTATGTTATATGAATTTTGCCTCAAGAAAGATAAAAATTAAAGATTATGGATAAATCCTAAACCAATTGGGATACTAAGAAAATAGGCATAAGTCAGGCAAACAATTCACATGGTAACCCTAACTTCTACATATTAGGGCTTAAGGGTAATGAGCTTTTTAAATGAAGTTGAAAGATGTATTAGCTACATAATTTCTTACTAAATTTCTCATTACTCTCTCAATTCTAAGCTAAATCCAGCCTACAATGGCAGACTTTTCCTCCTGGTCTCTCTTTCACTCAGAAATTTACTGTGGATTACCTTTGATTTCCTTCTATAGCAGAACTTTCCAAGGACACATCTGAATGTATCAGTCTTATTTTCAGTCTGTTGAGAAGCTGTCACATTGCAATTTCTAAGCAACAACTGCCTCTTTTACCAAAATTATTATATGGTTCACTCTTATATTTTTGATTTTTCTTTTTCCAAATTGTCTCACTCTAAATCAAGATTACAAACTCAACTGCTGTCACTGACAAAGAGAATAAAATCCATGTGGAGAGTGTACAGATGAAGTAAAATAGGAAAATTGGGATTTGTAGCAAAATGAGATGCATTGCCTAAAGGAAATTTACATTTAAGTTTAAAAACACTGTACTAACTAAACAAAATCTATTTACAAGCCAGAATTCAGCCCGCAGTTCATGAGTCTACAACTTCTGCAAGTAAATCCAGTGTGTTCTAGAGAACTATTTTTTGTGATCTTACTCAAAAAGATTTGATGACGATTAAGCAGAATAAAAAGATTATTCTTTGTGGAACCCCTGAAATTTGAGACAAAACTTTTCTGTAAGTGAAAATAGTTTTAATTCATTTGTTCATTTTATTTTATGGAATCACAGAACCTTAGACATGGATGGAAACTGAGTCTCATTTTCCACTTAAGTGTGAATCTTCCTTTAACAGAAGACCCTAGCCTCCATTTAACACTTTGCTAGTCAGGACTTTGTAATACATAAAGATAGTCATTTCACTATTGGCCTGCTCAGGTTGTTAGAAAGCAATTTTTTGGTGTTGAGCTGTGTTCTATTTCCTTGTCTGTTTCTCCTGTCCGCCTTGGTTCTGCCTGTTGTGATGGGACAAAGTGAGTCGAGTCCTGCCTTTACAGATTTTTCCTTCACATACTTGAGGACAGCTCTCCAACTTTCCCTTAGGTTTATTTTTCCAGACTAAACTGGTCCGTTCATTCAGTCACTCCTCATTTTGACATGGTTTGCAATTCTTTACCTTATAGCACACAGTCCTCTAAAGGCACTCTCCTTTTGACTTTTGACGCATTTAGAAGGACAAATGAGAAGGACAGATGAGAAGAATAAAGCACATTGAGACTATTGCTTCTAGTGTGTTTCTGCAGTGTTTTTCACTCCCATTGGATTTTAAGCTGCATGATGGCAAGAACTGTTCTTTTGGTCACCATATCGTACTCAGCACCTTGCAGATTGCCTGGAATTATAGATTTCCAATGTAATTTTTCAGTCATTAAATAGATAACTACCCGTGTCACTGTCCCTTCATTGGCTAGCTATTGATAAGGGCTGGGAACCAAATTTTGGATCAACTGGTTCCATTGATATTTCCAGCATTCTGTTTTCTTTTTCTTTTCTCTTTCCCTTACTCCTTCCAGATCTTCCTCCTTCCCTCCCTTCCTCCCTCCCTCCCTCCCTCCTTCACCTCCTTCCTTTCTTCCTTTCCCTCTCCCCATCATTTCTCCCTCTCTCTCTCTTGAATTCCTCCTAATCTTTAGAGATATTTAGAGACTTAGAAAATACAAACTAATGAACTCATGAGAACATGTGAATTTAAATGCCATCCATACAGTTTCAGGAAAATACTGCCCTCTGGGCTTCACAGAATTTTCCCCCTGAAGTAAATTCCAACATGTGTAAAAACTAGAACTAGAAGAGAGGTACTTTACCCTTTAATGCCTAGATTGCTGTAGAGCTGTTTTCCTTAGTGAGTGTGGGTGTATGCTTGTGCATGTGTTTGCACATGTGTGGTGAGTATATGCATTAGGTGTACGAGTTTATGGGATACAGAGTGAGACTTGTGCCTGGGACCTGGGCTGGTCAACTCCACAGAGCAGTGGTTACCAAACACTGGTTTGTGGGACCAGCAACAAAAGAATTACTTGATGCAGTTGTAGATTCTGGGGCCCCATCTCACACCTCCAGAATCCAAAATTTCATGGGTTTAGGAATTCGTATTCTTAACAAGCAATTCTGGTAATTCTTCTCTGTAGGCTGGAAAGAAGACTTGATGTTTGCTGTTTTGTCTGGGATAGCAACTAGGGAAAATCAACCCTATGAGGAATTTTTTGATTTAGGGAGAGGTGCTGGAAGTGAGAAATAGGTTTGCAAAAATATTGTCAGGTGACAGATTTCTAAGAACAGTGGGCACAGAGGAATGAATTAGAAGTAGCTCACATGTCTAAGGCCATTTAATTGGGGGCAAATGGTGACGCTTATCCAAATGACTGGCACCTGGGAACATCACAGGACGATGCATAGTAAAATAATTCACTTTAATGTGGATGACAAGTAGACACTTAATATCTGAGCAGTTAAAAAATATATTCAGGTGCCTTTCTTTTTAAAATAGAGTCATTAAAAGGAGTTAGGAATTAATTAGGATGGAAAGAGGTCCACAACATTAAATGCGAAGGGCCTGCTTAGATTTTGAAACTTCAGAGGAAAGGGAAGTGGTTACAAAGACAACTTTATTAGTGACTACCTTTTCTGGGAGAGAAAAGGGGCTTGGGATTGGGAGGGTAGCAGGATGTTTGCTTTATGATAATCCATTGAGATCCATGTTAATGTTGTATCCTAATTGTGTGTTATCCTTCTCAAAAAAATTACTTTAAAAGTATTTCTATAAAAATGGCTAAAGTTTGAAGTTTTCACACCAACAGTTTAATATTTCAATTGTCTGGAAAATTTATTTCAGACGAATGCCCCAGTCTAGATTCTTATTAATTCCTGGAACAGAAACTTTAAATGTTTACATTTGTTCATAATTCATAGGATTAGATTTGATTTTAAGCACTTGCCATTAGTAATCTCTTGAAAATAATTTACTGGTTTAATAAAACATACTACACTCTAGAACTGAACCAAGATTCTTTGACTTAAACCAGTCCTTGGGTTTTTGATTATTCTGTTTTGTTTTTCATTAAAATTAATTTTTTCCTACTGTATTATTTTACTGTTCCTTTTTAATTCTAAAAGTTGATACCTGATATGTTCACAGCACTGTGCGGTTTACAAGCAGCTTTATCTGGATGGTTTGATTTGATTTGGTACATAGAGTATTTCTAAGGCAGTAGAGAAATCATCACTAATCTCTTGACCCGACTCCTCATCTGTGAAGCAAGTGGAATTAATTTAGCTGTTGTCTGTCATATAGCTAATGATGGGTGGAATTGGGGAATCAAGCCCAGATCTTGTGAATATAAGTGCAATGCTCTAACCATTAGGTGGATGTTTCTTTAAAAAAAATAAAGACAAATATCCTCCAAATGAATTTGCTCTCTACTTACAAGCCTCATGATATTAGTTTTTGGATTACTGGCCCTTGGTGGAATAAAAGTTTCCCCACCTCTGGACTAGAGAGCCAACAGAGAGACAACTAGAGTTGTCATTATTTAGTTCTACTTTATAAAGAAATGAATGATTGCTTAAATGAAAAAAAAATTTTTCCACTCAATTATAATTACATACTGATAAGTGTACATTTGTGTGCCACTCAATTGATTTCCACAAGGTGAACACAACCTTGCAACAAGCACCCAGATCAAGAAATACAATGTTTACTAACACCCCAGAAGTTTCCCTCATGTTAATTTCCAAGCAGTATTCACATCCCAAGGTTAACCAGTATCATGACTTTTAGCCACATAGATCAGTGTTGTATGTTTTATTTTTGCACTTTATATAAACATAACCATACAGGCTGCATTCTTTTGTGTCTGTCTTCCCTTGCTCAGCATTGTATATGTGAGATTTATTCATATTGCTATTCGTACTTGTAAAATACTTGTTCTCTTTGCTGTCTGGCATTTTATTGTATGACTATATCGTAATTTGTCTATCAACTGTTGATGAGTATTTGGTTAGTTTTCGTTTGGGGGTTAGTACCACTAGGGTGCAATGATCATTCTAGTCCAAGTCTTTTGGTGAGGAGATGTACACATTCCTGTTGGGTGTACAGTTACAAGTGGGAGTGCTGGGTCCTATCTTATGAATGAATGTGTTCAGATTTTACAGATATTGGTGAAAATTTTTCCAAAATTATTGATTCTCCTACATGCCCCATTACAGCCAGGTTGGGAGAAGGAGAGGAAGATGACAACTATGTAGGTTAAGGTAATCAGGTTCTCTCACGGGGGATTTGAACTTAGACCCTGTGGAAAGTCACTGGTGGGTTGCAGGGATTCTAGAAGCAGACATGAAGAGGCAATGAGCCAGGTTCATGGCAGAACACCAGCTTCAAAAGTCAAGGTGCCAGGGCTGTCCAGACTTCAGAACTTTTCTCCCACTTCCTCTCCTGACAACTACAGTGATGCTTCATTTCCCATCTTGACATCCAGGAGGTGGTATCTTTACAACAAAACCCAGCAGTTTAATTTACCTAGATTTCCTGCATTTTTATACTTTCGACTAATATATCCTCCTTGGTGTTAAAACAGTTAAAACCCATTTGTTGGGTATTGGGCTTCTATATGGTCCCTAATCACATTTTTGTACTGGGAAATTTAAAAAGTAATTAGTCAATGTTCCTTTGATAAATGCTATAACTGAGGTAAGTACAAAGAACACTATGACAAAATAAGGAAGTGTCCAGGTCTGTCAGGGTGAATTTACTCTGAGAGTAATGATGCTTAAGAGTCAGGGTCTCTCATTTGCATAGCACCCATCCTAAGCTCCGGAGGGACACTACTCATCATGTTTCTGTAAGTGTTGCACAGGTAGACTATTTCAACTGAAATTTAGCGAATGTTTATTTTATATTATTTTTAAAGAGTCTCCCTCCCTGCAATTGTTTATCCATTGGGTTCTGCAATACCTGGATCTTCCCTGTTCTGGGGAGTTTAGTAAAGTTCAGGGCTTCCCTGGTGGTGCAGTGGTTAAGAATCTGCCTGCCAATTCAGGGGACATGGGTTCAAGCCCTGGTCCGGGAAGATCCCACATGCTGCGGAGCAACTAAGCCCGTGCCTCACAACAAGTGAGCCTGTGCTCTAGAGCCCATGAGCCACAACTGCTGAGCCCATGTGCCACAACTACTGAAGACCGTGCCTAGAACCCATGCCCCGCAACAAGAGAAGCCGCCACAATAAGCCCGCGCACTGCAACGAAGACCCAACGCAGACAAAATAAATAAGTAAATAAGAGGGTCAACATAAATTATTAAAAAAAAAAAAAAAAAAGTTCAGCGAGTAGGAGACCTTGAGTTGAGGCTTGAAGAATCAAGAGGGTTTTCTCAGGCGGGCAAGGGCAGATGGGTTAGGCCAGACCTCAGAGACAGTGTGTGTCAAGGCACAAGGTACGGCTGTGTGAAACAAATGTGATTGTTTGAAGACGGACCATAGTTTGATGCTAGATCTAAGTGGACAGTGGCAGGTTGTAGGTAGCACGTAACTGATGAATAAGGAATCCGAGGAGGTGGCCAAGGACCAGTCAGGGAGACCCATATATGCCAGGAGTAAGATCTTGTGTTTGTCATGTGGGTGATGGGAGTAGGGGGAGAGTTAGCATGAAGGAGTGCTATAAGGCTTTTGTAGACGGAGCATTCCCCCGCAAAACATGCTCCCAGTTCTAAAAATGCTCAAAAAGATCAGGATTTTTTGCAGATTCTGTATCTATAACTTTGAGGAGAAGAGTACTTGGTAAAGGAGAGAGAAGGAAGCAACCATCTATATATTTGGAGAGAAAAACAATACAATGGATGAGAATAAAACAAAATTGAAATAGTGTACAAATGCAGATTTAAAATCATTGAAAGCAGTTTCCACGATGTCAAGGAGAAAGAATAAGAAGGCCGATATGTGTACCAGCTGCTATTTAAAGCATCCAATGCCATAGTGGATCTCCACTGAGGAAAAGACAGGACACAGTCCAGCAGAAACAGTGAGTGGTTGGAATTTCCCCAGCACCCTCCACATGTGCTTCTGTAAATGTACACACATTAAGAGCTGCTTAGTGTAGGTCAGGAGCATGAGGCCCGACGTGAAAAGAAGGGCCCCTTCCCAAATACCCACATCGTTGTGAGCTATGACTCCCCAGCCACTGATATCAAACTCTTCCACGAAATGCAACATAACCCATAGCCAGTCAGCTCTGCGATTTCAGACCTGGCTGTGCATGCCCGTAACCCAAGTGTCTTGGCGGCAGTTACCCTATCACCCCTGCTCCATAATTCTTATCTGGGCGTGAGAAACTTTTAAATTGCATTTGGAGCTAAGACTTCAGCAGCAGTAAGTTAAATCCTAGAAATAAGCGTGCAGTAGTGTACGTGTATTTCCATGAAGCTGTTGTGTCAAGCAGACATCAGTTAGGTGATTGCCCCAAATGTGGCCACTGGTAGATTTCACACATTAAGGAGGAGCTGCTGCTTCCTGTTTGACGAAGACACGGGCTGCTTGGGTGAATACACATGGAACCATGACAGAGGACCATGACTTAAATCCCCCACGTCCAGAAGAGTTCTCATTCTGGGTGCTCTGCTTAGCATGAGAAAACGTGCATTCAATTTTGTTGCTAACGAAGCTCCTTCCGAGAACGGGCAACAGTTGCTCTCTGCTTCATGTATCTGGTATCACCTGACACCAGTGAGTCTGGGCAAAAGGAACCCAACAAATAGGAAGGAATTACAGCCTTACTGTGTTTGCCTCCAGCTTCCCCTCCATAGTCTTACAGCATCAACCCTACATATTTACTCCATGTATTTTAGCAGCGATAAAAGAGATTGAGTCAGGAATAAGGTGTGATTCAACTGAAGTTTGCATTGGCTCAATGAATCAAACATTTCTTGGGCTTCTTGTAAGGCTATTATACAGCCACTCATTAAAGATCTCCTATCCCACTTGTCAGGGCAGGGAGGCCAACTTGCTGCTTGCAAGCTAGGGGATGTGGACTACATTTTCCTCTCCAGTGTCTTTCTCGGATCCTTTAATTCAATGCCAGTAATGGCTCCCCAAGCCCATGCTCTGACATACTTCCACAGGACAAGAAAACCAAGGATGAAGCCAAGATATTAAATGTGATTAAGATTTTTATCCAAGGTCATAAGTGCAAGGTCAGATCAGAGGAGAGTGGAGTGAAAAGCATGTAAGTTACCATCTTACCAACCCAGTTGTTTAATAGATGAGGAAACTTAGGCCCAGAGAAGTCAGGCAATGTGCCTAGAGTCACAAAATTATTTAATGAGAACCTCAGGATATGTACCCAAGTCATCCCATTCTTCACTCCATCCCCGGTTACTCTGCTGCACAGATGAACTTTATCCTTGAAAATTGCTGTCTTCATTTTCAGCAAAGCCCCACCATCCTCTTCATAATACCTCATTCTCCCTCCTTCTTTTAGGTGCTGTGTGCTCCTACCTACTCTCCATCCTCTGTTCTGTTAAAGCTTGTCTCTCAAGAAATCTTGCTTTAGAGAAGTAGCTCAAGCCACACCCTTCCCAGGCATATTTACATGAAAAGACTTATTCTAATGCAGGGTTTTGAACAAGGCACTCATTGCAGAGCCTTGACATCATGTCATAGACAGTCACCTCCTTGGCTCGTGTGTATAATGACAATATATGGAGCTGCCCACTCACAGAGAGAACATTTGTGCAGACAAATTTTCTTAAGAGGTGGACAGTGGGAAGGAAATGTATATTTCTGGGAATCACGGTCTAGAAGTCCTGAGGAAGAAGGATGCTCATTCTGTTTCAAAACATTGCTGAATTACTTTCCAAGAGAGTTCCGAGATCATCCAGTTCTGAAAATGTGCATTTCACAATCTTTCTTGGGATGCCCTTGTGCACAGACACCACTTCACTAATTCAGAGAGAAAAAGCATTCCCTGGTAACGAGCAGCCACTCCCACACACTTTATGGAACATATTGGAAAGAGGCAAATTGCCATTCATTCAATTTATTCCTCAGGTACTTAGGCACTGACTCTATCAGGGCTCAATACCAAATGGAAGATTTCAAGTCCCAACTTGAATGGGTCAGGAAGTGAGATTCCTACTCAGGCCAGTGAAGCCATAGGTCCTAGGTACTTGAGGAAGTGATAGGTACAAGTTATGTAATTCTCAGGGACTGCAATTTCAGAGAATCTTAAAGATAGTCTGGGGATTAGCAAGCTCTAAATGGTAGAGAAACCATAGTCCTGACAGAGATCACTCAGAAAGAAACATACAGATGACGGTTTGAGCTAAACATGAAGACTGAGGATCATCAAAGATGTCATTCCTGCAACTGGTTTTAGACACACAATTTATGTAGGCATACGTAAGGGCACGCGGCTTATAATCAGCCTATTGTATTCCAACAATAAAGGCTGGAAAGGCTCGCAGAATGTTTTATGCTGAGACACGAATAACTTTAACATTAAAAGTAATAGTAAAAATAATAGTTAAGATAGTTTTTTATATTTTATTGGAGCTGTGCCACACTTTCGTCCTGTCTCTAGGCCCTTGAATGGATTTTTCTCGTTTACAGCTGTAGTCAGAATCAGATAGAAGGTAATAGGAAGACAAGGGACAAAGTGGTTGAGGAATTGAGAGTGGAATTGGTGATCAGCATTTTCTGAAAAGAAGCCCTTTGTGGTTCAGGATGAGAATTTAAGTCTACTCCAAGTTCAGTGATCCTTCTGCCTGACATCCTGAACCACAGGGCACAGCCTTTCAGCCAAACTGTAAGATACTGTCTCTGCTAGAGTCAGTAGTACAGTGGGTCCGCACGTGAGGGGCTGGGGCAGTCTACAGAATCAGGACTATCTGGGGTTAAATTATGCCGCTGTGTACATGCCAAAGAGTAAGTAATCTTCCCAGAGCAAATAAAATCTGTAACATGGGACAACTCCTCATCCCCAAATACTAACATTATGACAGGACTCCAAGGTATCAATCAGTACTACATACATAGTCAACACTAATTACTAATGAATTTTATTTGAAACATTAAAAATCTTATGTGCTTCTTTTAAGGTACCCCCCTTTTAACAGTACATTCATCGTTACTCACCACTTCCCCCCTTTCCCCAAATGTTAAGTAGAGCATGGTGTTCAGCACAGGGACCCCAGAAGCAGACTAGCGGCTTTCTAATTCCAACTCCTCCACTTATTGGCTATGTGACCCCAGGCAGGTAAGTTACCTGACCTATCTCTTCCTTCACCTGTAAAAGGGGCATGAGGAAGAGATAGAACAGTATAGTGCAGCCCATCATCTTCCTCATTCCATCTTAGAGATGAAGAAACAGTTTAGGGAGGATGGTTATTAAAATTTAGTTAATTTATATAAAGATATCACTCAATACCAGGCACATAGTAAGTGCTCAGAAATGCTAATTGTTACCATAACCAAAATCTTTTTCAAAATCTGAGTTTCCCTTTCCATTTCTTTTGAGACAGCAGTGGAAAAACCAGAGACAATGAAGTCAGAGATTTGGTTTGCCACTTACTAGTTCATGACCTTGTTTGCTTACTCTCACCAACTGATTCACTTTCCTTGTTCATAAGATATTCACATTAACAACAGTATCTGCCACACAGTAGATACTCAATGAATATTAGCTTTCTTCTTCCCTCTCATTTGATTCATAAATCTCATGAGACAAAGAGATAATCCACATGAACTTATTATTGGGAAGAGACCCTCTTTTCTATATTCTCTAAGAAAGAGTGGGTAATAGTAAAGGCTTCTAGCTTTTACTAGAAGTATTCTAGCTTTTACAAGAAGTATAAGAAAAAGTATTTAATGAAGATAAAAGCTCCAAATCTCTGTTTTGCTCCTGATAGCAAGAGAGATGGGGGAGGAGCTGATGAACAGTTAACTAAGGGTAACTAACATAGCCAGACCTGCAGTTTTTAATTTGGGCCCAGAATTTAGAAGTCTACCACCGCTTGGTTGTCCTCTGTGTAAAACACCTGAGGTATCAGGAAGATACGGGAATGTACAAGAGATCAGAGACACAGTCCCTTTTTATAAAGGGTTCATAACCCTTTAGAAGTAGTACAGTGCTGTGTAACCTCCCAATCAGATCAAGATACCAATGTGGCCAAGAGGAGAAAGAGAAGGAAGCTGTGACCTGGTGGAGAGGACCTGTGAAGTCTAGTCAGAGGTCAAATGAGCCTCTACATAAAAATGATCAAAAGTATTATGACTTCTTAAAAAATTTAAAACAAAGTTTTTAAGGGAACAGCAAAGAGTTAATTAGATGACATATTATTCCCCCCAAAAAAACTGCTAGACAATTATAATATTTGTTTATCGATATGTTGATGTAAATTGCATATGAAGCCAAGTACCATAACATTAAAAAAAATTCAAATTGTATTTCTAATAAAAACAGTGGACAACCACAAGCATAAATAACCAACTAACTTTTATGATCTTTTTGGGGGAATGACTCAAAATCCAGGAACTTAATTCTTGCAGAAAATGTTGCAACAGGGATGTGTGAGCTTCTGGGTCACTGATAAAGGATTCCCAGGATTGAACTGGAACTGAAGCTGCCTTCTTCTTCATTAAGTTGAGAGCTTGCTCCTCTGAATATCATTTTGAAGTGTCTGCACTGGAGGGTATATCTATGAAGAAATAACATAATTAGTAAATCCCAGGAGGATAGGGCGATATTAATTTTGCTCCAATGATATAAGACCTCTCTGGGTAAAGGTTTATTGTTCTTGATACTCATTTGGTTTGGCTTTACTAAACTGCATACCCAAAGTGCAGAAACCAAATCTTTCCTATATTCTATTCCATTATTATAAAATGCCTAGAACTGTACAGCATCCTGTGGGCACTTTATAAACACTTACTGGAACCTGAGGGATTGAATTACACGTAAAGCATTCTGCTTATCTTGTAAGAAACTATTCTGATCTAGTAATAGCCCTTAGCCCAAGGTGTAACAGCTTTGCTAGCATGGGGTGGACTTCAGAAACCGGCAGTCCAAAGGATTAGGTGTAAATGAGACCAAGGTAATATCTGGGAATGGTGGCCGTCTGGCTCAAAGAGAGACCTGTTATTGGGCTGTGGAAAGTTGATTGGTTCCAGACCTTCTGTTCTTACTATGCTTCTCCCAACTATTGGACTCCTATTGCAGCCTCCACACAGCAAGCATGCACACAGCTTCATGGAATCTTGGAATAAGCTTGACAGCTTTGGGCCATTTAGCCAAAAGAGCTGTGTGCTTAACTCAATGCCCCAGGTGTTCCATGGCCCATTTGCATTGGTTTCCAAGACTCAAGTTCTGTAATGGAATAATAGAGAAGTGTAGGAAAGGATACATTCATCAAGGTTAGGCCATGAGAGGGGGATGGTTGAAAACTTTAAGAACTATGTACATGGAAAAAGTGTTCACCCCTGCCAAGATGTCTTAATGACGCTTCTTCCAAAAATCACCTTGCTCTTCACTTCCTCTGAATCAGAGGTTTTAAACTCTATCAAGCTAAACACCTCTCACACCTCTCTCTCTTTCTCTTTCTCTCTTTCATAATGTATATTTATAATGCTCCCTGTGGTACCCTGAAATTGAAGTGTGTTAAATAACATATCTGCGCCTATATTCATAAAAGTTAATGTAATGTCCTACTTAAATGTAAAATTAAAGAAAAATATATGAGAAATAATTAATAATAAAAATATGTATTTGAACATGTGCATTTTGGGGGGCAAGTGAACTGTAAGATACAGTTCTTCCTTTATAAATAATCAATACCAAGTTACAAAGGCAGACAGATCCCAGGCATTTTTTTGGTTACTCAGATATCACAAGTGGTATTGTTAACAGTGATATGATTTTTCTGAAAAGGCAAGCCCCTCTTGGTAAATACTCAACAACATAAAACCTAAAGATACTCTTCTCTTGATTTGCAAGGTAGTTGCATTCCTAGAAAATTCAGCATTTATTAAAACCAAGCAAAAATACATTTTGTCTCTATTTAAAATAGAGTTAGGGTATCAGCTTGGCTAATTCTAAACAGATGTTTCATCTATATGGATATCTGGCAAGACATTTAGAAATTGTGAGAGATGTGAAAAGTTCTTCATTGGAAGGAGCTGTTCCATACACTGTACAGGAATTTGCATCTTTGACCACGTCCTCTCATGCCAGTAGTGGTCCCCACCCTGCAACCCCACAATCATTGTGACAACCAAATGCCCTTTCCCAAATTTTCAGACTGACCTGGAAATTCAGTTTCCCCTGAAACTTTCTTTTGAAGGTAATTTTTTTTTTTCATAAAGAAACATGTTGCTGGTGCTGGTAGTGGAAGTGAAAAGCAACTGAAGAGTTACTAGGAAATGATTGTTCCTAGTCAGACATAAGTTATATTAGTATACATAATTTTAGTCCTATATAGGGAAAATGATTTGTGTCTGAAGGTGCCATTTAAATATATTTTGACCATAGTTTATGAAGAAAATTATGTGATATATGAATTTGGGAATGCAAGGAAGCCTTAGGACATGATTTTTAGGAATATCAAGAGTCTCTTATACTATAAGTGATATGTGCATCTTGTCTTGGGTCCCCAGACAGATGTGACTACCTGAGAATAGGGACTATCTTATTTCTCCATAGCTCCTAGCACAGATCCTTTTCCACGTATATATTGCTTGTTCATATCCACAGTTTTCAGGTGCAAATATAGCTCACACAGTTAATGAGAAATAAACGGTTAAACCGCAAAATGAACTGCAGCAGCTGGGGTGGGTATTGGTTTCTGCTCCAGGTTCTGTCTAAATGCCAATAGGGAAGTCACTTGTCCCACCAGAAGTAAGTAGGTTACGATCCCTCCCTCATTACTGTTGTATGAGCCACACTTAGAGGCAACTGGTAGAAAACGCTCAAAGAGAGAAAGGAAGTTTTAAGGCTTGTGATTGGAGTGAGAAGCGATTTCCTAGGTAAAAGTTAGTTGTCACCAGGCATTTGGTAGATAATGCTGCAGGAAAGTGACCGCCTTTAAATACAATAGATAGAGCTTCCTATTTAAAGAGAACTTGGAACCTTTGAAAATACAGAGAAAGAAAAATACTGTATGATATCACTTGTATATGGAATCTAAAAAAATAATACAAATGAATATATATGCAAAACAGAAACAGACTCATAGATATAGAAAACAAACTTGTGGTTAGTTACCAAAGAGGAGAGGGAAGGGAGGAGGGACAGATTTAGGGGTATGGGCCTAACAGATACAAGCTACTATGTATAAAATAAATAAGCCACAAGGATATATTGTATAGCACAGGGAATTATAGCCATTATCTTATAATAATTTATAATGGAGTCTAATCTGCAAAAATACTGAATCACTATGCTGTACACTTGAAACTAATATATTATTGTAAATCAACTATACTTCAGTTAAAGAAAATGAAAATAAATTTTAAAAAAAGAAAATGCAGACTTGTGATCTGGGGCCTTGATGTTGGTAAGTAAGCGTTATCATTCAGACTACTTTGGGGGCAGGGCAACATAAGGATGACAGAAAAGAGAAGAACCAGAACTGGTATACAAGAGAGGTCCAGCAGGGGCATTATCCCAGCTGCAGCCTTCAGCGAGTTCAGCTGGAGTTTGAGGGATGAGAGACTGGAAATACGTAATCAGAACTCCGTGATGCAATGTAGGGCATAGTTACCCTGAGGTCAGTGAATGTCGTTCTCATTTCATATAGAAAGTTGAATACTTCCTGAGCTAAAGCATCCCTCCAGGTATTGCTATAGAAAAGGAGCAAGCCTGGTGTACTTGGTCTGAATATTGTAGACAAGATGCTGCTGTTCACGTTGGGCTAAACCGAGCAAAGTACATCCCTTTAGTAAATGCTGCTTAATAAAGTTCACTTCTGTCTAGGCAGACTGTATGTCACACCGATTTTAAAGGAAGCAGAAAAATCACAATTTTTTCCAAAATGATTCAATAGGTCAATACTAAGTGGTAAAGTTTTCTCTGAACCGTAAGCCTCACAGAAGAGGCCATTAAAAGTAATTCTTACAATTCTCCTAACATATAATAAAACTAGTCCAATAGACTATACAATTAAGTATTTGTTGACTATAATAAAAACAATAAAGGAGAGAAATAATTAAACTATGCTTCTGGACCCCATCATTCTACAATTTCCAGGCACTCTAGATTATAAAGAGTTTGTCTCTAGGGTCCTCATAAGCAAGTTTCTTGGCTGTTTTCACTTAATATAATGACATCATTTCAAAACTCAAAGTGGGAAAGCCAAACATTGTTTTGAATTTATAAACCACATAATCAAATTAACTCAAGGAAAAAACCCCATGTTATTGTTGAGGAAATTACTGTCCTAAAAAAGTCTCTTTAGTTGTTCTTCGTTCCATGATTTTCTGTATTGTTTTCATTGTATTGCATAATTATCATGGTTACAGCTTTACTTCTTTCCTTTGGTAAAGGGGCTAGAGTATGATGAGGTGTTAGTTTCCCATGTGGTCCCATGTTTTCTAGACCTTTTCCATTGTAAATTGTGGCAAAGACATTTTAAAGTCAGCGGTAGGCAAATACAAAACACCGTGTAATTTTAATAGATTTCAGCATTAAACGGGTACTGTCGGTTTAGTGATCCAGCCTTTGCAACCACAGATGAAAGTAACCATGCATCAGAGGCAGTGTGGTCTTTTTAGCTTCTTTGAGCAAAAATAGTTCTTTAAAAGCTATGAAAGATCCTGTGTCTGGTTATTTCCTTTTGTATTTGGTTAGCTGTTCACAGGTTCCCCATATGGTGATAAATGAGAGTGTCCCCAGGGCAGGGGCCATGTAAAGGGTCTACACCTTTAGACCCCCCCCCCCCCAACATCACAGCACAGAGTGCCAGGCACGGGAAACCTGTGTTGAATTCAATCGGATTGAAGGAGAGCAACAAGTCACTGACCTTTCAAAGTACCTATGGCTCTGGGAATTTGTCTTCCATGTCTTTAGGAGATGTGCCCAAGATAGGTGATATTCCTGAAACCCAAAATTGCCTCTGGAATTTGGAACAGAGAGTCACTGGCTGGTTTATCACATTAGTACCATCTATTTACACACCAATTTGGGGGACATTGTGGGAAATGTATGGGTTCTGGAAGGATAGGTAACTTACTATATTCTGATGTTAGAGGCTCAGTGGAGTTTAGGCTGTAGATATGGTTGGCCTGAAGCCCTGTGGCTCTCTAAAGAAAGAAAAGAGTGAACTTAGTGTAGTGAAAAATGCCAGAACATTAACATCTGTCAGAGATGGACACAAATTGTAGCACTTAGCTGTGTGACTCTAAAAAACAAAGATACTAACACACCATTGTAAAGCAATTATACTCCAATAAAGATGTTAAAAAAATAAAGAAAAAAGATATAACATATATCAGTTAGGAATTTTGACGTTGTACGTGAAAGAAGTCCAACTCAAATTGGCTTAAATATAAAGAAATTTATTGGCTCAAGTACCTTGTAAGTCCTGGAGGTAGTCTAGAGGCTTAAATCATATATTTAGATGCAGTTTCTCTGAATTTCTGTTCTGCCTTTCTCTGTGTGATGGATTCATCTTGAATTGGCTTTCCTCATGGTATAAAACTGGCTTCAGGAACCTCAGCCTGATATCTTAATACTACCAAGTCCAGTGGAAAAAAAGAAATTCCTCTTTCCCAGTGATCTGGACATGCATTTCCTTGAGTCTCATAGACTTTGGCTGGAATACTTTCTCGTCCTTGAACCCATCACTGTGCCCAAACACACTGAATTATGAGCCCGCCTCCCCCCAATTCATATTGTTAAAGTCCTAACTCCTAGTACATTAGAACGTGACTGTATTTGGAGATACAGCCTTTAAAGTGGTAATTAAGGTAAAACGAGGTCATATGGGTGGGCCCTCATACAATATGACTGGTATCTTTATAAGAAGAGATTAGGATAGATACATGGGTGCACAGAGGAAAGACAACGTGAGAACACAGCAAGAAGGCTACCTGCGAGTTAAGGAGAGAGGCCTCAGAAGAAACTGAATTTGCTGACACCTTGATCTTGGACTTATAACCTCCAGAACTGTGGGGAAATACATTTCTCTGTGGTATTTTGTTATGGCATCCTAGCAAACTAATATAAGGGTACAGAATACACTAGTATGAGCCAATCAGGGCCTAGTCCTAGAAATGGGAGTGTGATCAACCTCTTTCAACTTTATGGTGGAGAATAAAAAAGAGCAATTTCCCAAAGGAGGTTCCAGTTTCTGTCTCTAGATGGAGGAGGAATGAATCCTGAGTAGTCAATTTCAGATGCTCCTTATTTATTAGGATGTAATATCATGTGGAGGATTAAATAAGACAACCTACATAGCACAAGGTCTGGCTTTGTGGTAGATATTCAAACATCCATTGTCCTGTCCTTCCCTTCTTGCTTTCCCTTCTATTAGGGCTAATTTATCTCTGTAATTTCACTGAATTGGTTTTATAAGATACCACAACCTTCCAATTTCTCAGCCGAAGGATCCTGATTTTTCTTCATTTCTACATGCTCTTTTGGCCCCTCAGGGAAGGAAGGCTTACATTTTATCAGGATTTGCTTCACCTGCTCCTTGTGTGTTAGAATTTTCTAGACAATGAAAATGGTATTTTTAAGGGGGTACATCAAATCTATCTCTACCATAGGGGAGGATTATCATACCATTGAATATCAGCTGAAACCTACAAGGATGACTTTTCAACTGGGACAAATGAAATAAGAAGCAAGTGAGAGCCTAAGTTTAACAGGAGCTCATGCAGGGTGTGTGATTGTTCTGTAATTATCAATAAATAAGTGCCAACACCAAGAAAAAAAAATTAGCCTTCTATTATTACACAAAGAAATGGGGTTGGAAAATATAGGATTGGGTTCAATAGATTCAGGTCCTGATTCTGCCACCAAAACTGAGTCGTCTAGGTTGAGAGTCTGCCTTGATCCTCAGTTTCTTCACCTGCTACTTGTCTTGCTGCGTATTCTAGATGGTTTCTGTTTGCCCCTCCAATCCATTCCTTACTGTCTATGCCCTGCTTTCTGCCTGGGAAGGCTGACCTACATGGGGAGCGCCAGTAGGAGAGCAGAGGGCGGGGGGAGAGAATGTACGTAGTCCGGCGGCTCCTTCTCTTCATCATCAATCTAAGGTCCCAAACCTGTCAGGCAGCCCTTCCTACAGAGCCCTCTCTGCCTCTGGGTTCCTGTGACTGCTTCCTCCTCTCGTTCCTTCATACCAAGTGCTGGGTGGGAAGAAAACCCGCTATTCCTAGCACTGGGGCACTGCACTATTTCTTGTGGTATCCCCATACCCAGCTCACACCCTTGCAAATAGTTTATTAATCTGCCCTTAAACTACTCATTTTCAGTGTGTCATCTCTTTCCTGCGGAGACATTGACACACATGGTGATTGACTACTATTTGTATAATGTGTCACAATTTACAAAAGTTCTTCAAGATAATCTTATTATCTCATGATATTTTAACTTTTAATATATGTAGTGATTAAATGCATGGGCTCTGGAGCTCCTAGAAATGTGACTTTGGGCAAGGTGCATGAACTCTCTGTGCCTCAAGTCCCTTTATCTGTAAATTGTGGATGATAGTAGCAATAACATGTAGCCCACAGGTTTATTGTGTTCTTTAGGATAAAATGAGATGTACAATGAATATAAAACACTGAGCAAAATTCCCGGCTCATATGAAGTGCTCAAATGTGCCCTGTTGCTGGTACTATGTTTGTCTATTCCTGCTGCTTGTCTGCTTGCCACGGGTTGGATTCTCTGGAAGCAGAACCTGAGCCAGTGTTTGGGTGCAAGATGTTTCATAGGGATCAATGCCTATGAAGAGAATGGGGAGAAAACAGGGCTGGACAGAGGAAGAAACTGACCTTCGAGGCAGGCCTGATAAAGCTTCAGTCCATCCGTCGACAAGCTCTGGAGAGAATATTGCCCATCAGGTGCTCCACAATGAGCCATAATGGCACCCAGCCTTTGTACCCCTGCCTTCCTCAGTCACCTGATGTTGGCTGCACAAGCAAGGGCACATGACCTCAGGTGACTCTGCAGCTGAAGGCAGTCCTGAAGGAGCTGGCGGCTCCCACAGCCAGACAGCCAGCCCACCCTTGAAGGGGAAGCTGAGCTGTGCTGCTCTGTGTCTACATAGTGCCATTTAGATCCATTTCTCCATGGACATGCAGCGAGCTGCTTCTCCAGGATTCCCGTGGCCTCCCCCCGCCGAGGGTGATTAGAAGAGGGCAGTGTGTGGGGTGAACTGTGGTCCGTGCTGCTGCACTTGGCCTCAGAGCTACAATTGGTGCTCACCTGTCTCCTTTACTATCCAGTCTAGGTTGCCCTCACCTCTTTCTCAATTTCCCTGTTAATGTGATCCAACCATCATGCGCAGGGGCCTACACTGCTGGTCACTATGACCTTCACAGACTAGGGTTACTGTACTTGCCTATTTACAGTGACTTTGGGTAAGGAAGTACCAAGTGGCTCACCCGGGTTCTGTGTGTATTCCTCCCTGCCCCCATGTGTAACAGCTGTGCCTTCTCTTGCCAGGATGGTGACTCCACTTCTTGTCAGCTAGTTCCTGGACACAAGTCCAAAGTGTCCAGGAGGCAGCCGTAGCTGATAATGTAATGGTGCTCTGTCTCCTGGAGATAGAAGTTACCCTATTTGGGAAGCAGAATCTCTAACCATGCAGAGTCCTGAGTCGTGGGGATAGGCAGTACAAGTTCCCCCGGTGGGTGACTGAGAATGATGGCAAGTGGAGCCCCTACTGCTTCCACCCCTGGGTTCCTAAACACATGTGTTCTTCCTGTTGGAGACACTATGATACAGTTTATTTCCTGCACCCTAAAGGGTGGCCCTCCATCACACATTATCGTGTGAGGGCTGGCGCTCTGTCTGAGCCTTTAGCAGGCCATTCTAATGCTCTATCAGGCATTCTGGGTGTTATGGCATATGACAGGACCAGTGGATCCCATGGGCATGGGCCCAATCCTACATCTCCTCTGTTGTAAAGTGAGGCCCCTGCTCTGATGTGATATTTCTGGGATTCCATTCCAGTGGATCAAGCACTCTGTACTTAGATAGTGGTGTTGCCTTGGGCTCTATGAACAAAAAAGGCAAAACTATACCTGGAATAAGTGTCTTTTCCGATGAGAAAGAACAATTGGCCCTTCTAGGATGAAAGGGTCCAATGTGTGCAACTTACTACCAAGTGGCTAGTTGATGTTCTAGAGGAGTGGTGCCATATTAGCGGCTCCGTGTTGGTTTCTGTTGCTGGCACATTGGCTATTTAGTTGCAACAATAGCTAAATTAGACTAAATAAGTGGGGTGCGTGCTGTCAGCCCCATGCGTAGCTTCCATCTCTGCCATTTTGGCCATTTAGTTCATGTCCCATTGTGCCTACAGTTTAGTAGGCAATGACAGAGACTGGCTGCTCTTAACTGGCTAAATAATTTTGTCTGATGGGTGTTGACAAACACACATGAAACATCTTTCCCGTTCATGCCCACTGCACATGACTAAATCCCACCCTCCTTATCCCTTCCAGTCTTTTCCCGTCCATATCCCTCACCAGCTGTTCAGGCTTTTCAACACTACCTATAAGTCCATATGTATTCTCAACTTGGGCCTCTTTTCTTTCCAACAGAGGAAGTGAATGACCAAGTGCGATGCCCAAAGTTCTTCCCATTGGCAGGGTTTTTTCTCACTACTGTCATTTAAGGCAGCCCTTGAAGGTAGTGCAGCTGTACCCACATACAGAGCCATCTCATCAGTAAACCAAACTCAGGCTTTTCCCTCCTCTTTCAGCTGGTCATAATGGATCTCTCACGCAGACGTAGGCGTGAGCTCAGAGAGCCATCCTGGTGCATGTCAGGGGGTACTTTTCAGAAATGTATGTTATTCCATTTCAGATGGCATAGCCTCGCTCCAGAACTCCAGGTACCTATGCGGTGAATCTCTCACATACTCCACATGACATCTTTTCCCACAAATGATACCTGCAATACCACAGGGTCTGCCAATTTGTATATTCCATTCCATGTCTGGGTTCTAGTTTTTACCAAGGAAGGCCGTGACCTTGGTTTAATCTATCTGCCTTGGTTGGACATTTAACCACATTGAAGGTTCAGCCTCTGATTGGGCCTGGTCCTTGACTTTCTTTGTTATTCCTCTGTATCCAGAGATCCTCTTTCTTTCATGCTTGGTCTTCAGTTTCTTGTTACCCATGCTCAGATGCTCATTACCTTTCTGCAGCAAACTCCTGTTGCTTAGCAAAAATCATAAGTACCATTATCCTGAGAGTCCTTACATCCTCCACATCTCGAGTGCCTGATACACTGCACCCCCTAGTGTCTTCCTTTCACAGATTCACCATCTCAGTTCACCTCCAGTGAAAGGTTAAGCTTGTGCCAGGAGCAGCCTGTCCACTAGTGATGGTGTTCTTCACTGCTGACTCAGAGGGACATGATCCAGCTCCAAAATCCCATCATAGCGTTGCTTCCTGAGACCATTCTTGTAACAGCTCTTTGGATCCAGACCATGAGCCAAGATGGAGGTTAAGACATAAGATGTTTATTATGGCTCAATACCTGTGACAGAAAAGGAGCAGGAAGCAGGATTGGGCAGGGAAGAAGTTGAGTTGCAATGCAGGCCTGACAAACCTCAATCAACCAGCAAGGAGTGGAAATTGCACACCAGAGTGTCCACATTAAGAGACCTTTATTCCCCTGCCATGTTCAGTCATCTGGTAGGGGCTGCCTCGGGAAGGGCATGACCTTGGGCAAGGTGGCTCTCTGCAGCTGAGGCAAGTCCTGCAGGAGCTGATAGATGGAAACTTTTTCACAACAGCTGGGCAGCAATTCCTTCCTTGAAGTGGGTGCTAGATAGCACATCTCTAAGTCTACCACATATGTTATTGTTTAAAGGGTTACCATCACCTGCAGTGGTATCAGGTAAAGGCCACTTCCTCACGAGTAGAGTAATATCATCAGCGTGAATCATCATAAAATCTTCCTGAGATGGATGGGATTGCCAACTTGAGACAGAACAGCTTGAATCACCATTTCTCCCGAAGTATCTTCCCATTGTCATCAGTTCCATGAGAAACTCTGAGAACAAGGGTGCTTAAGTCAAATCAGTTTGGGAACATGACATGCTACCTCCCTCTCTTAGAGATTCATAAGAGCAATGGTATATTTCAAGTTTTAAGAAGTTCTGCATTAAAGACATATGTTTATTTTTCTCAGTGTTTCCAGAATGTATTTGATTATAAACCACTGCTGCCTCTTTATTGGTAACATCTGTCAGCAACCTATGGAAACAGAATTTGTTGGAATACACTGAGGACAATACTGGGCCAGAGTACTCCCAGTGGTGGGCCATGGGAATCAAATCACCCCTATGTTGTGGTGAGAACTATCTTTACCCATCAAGCCTGACCCTGGAACTAACAGAAGGTCCTTAGAGATGCAGAAGGTGTGAAACAGGAAAAAAGTACTTTTTGAAGAATGGGCACTGCTCCTTGAAGGGAAGAAATGATGTACTCAGTTAGAAAATTCCCAAGCACAGGAAGAGGAAAGTAAATATGGCTATCAGAGCTTGTGGAATAAGAGTCCTACTTTCAATAAGTGGGTGCAGAGGCTAAGATCCATTCTGTAGAGGGGCAGCTGGCAAGAGAGTTCCATGGTCAATGGCGGGACACATGGACAGACTCCCAGGCCAAATGGATGCCTTGGCTTCTGGCTGTTCCAGCTGTCACTTTTGTTCTTTTCCTATAAACAAAGCTAGTATCAGTTTAGAGAAACATTGATATCAATAAGCACCATGAATGGAACATGTACTTGGAACCGTTTTCATATTACATCACTTTTGTAAATCATGGATGACACCTGTTTGCACAGTGCTTACTGATTAACCAACTTAAACAAATCATGTGTAGAGAATTAATTTGTGGATGAGGAACGATATAAGATTGTAACATTTTCCTGTAAATAGCCCCTTTTATATTCATAGAATTTGGAGTCCCCAAACATCACAGTTTATAAACATCTAAATAAAGTAGGTAAAAGTATCTTTCAAAAGCAGCAGGGAAGAAAAGAAAAATGGAATATTTTATTTTTTTAAATTTTTAAATGGAATATTTTAAAAAGAGTCAATAACATTCAAAAGATCATAAAGAAAATCAAACTGGGAAAGCAAAACACACCATTTTTTTCTTTCTGCCACATTTCCCCTCTTCCCCACAAGATTCATGCTTGTGACTGTACAGGCTTTTTTTTTTTTTTTAAATGTACTTTACATTATCTTGGAAATGGATCAGAATTTTTATTGTATAAAATTATATTAAATGGGAAAACAGTGGGTTCCCCTTGTTTCTTTTTTTTTTTCTCATCTCTGTAATTACATTGACAACCAAGTGTTTCCTCTTTAGGAAGATGTGTTTGCTTGATAATTCTCAATGTTGACATGTAGAGACTCATATAAAAGTGACAAGCATGCAATTTCTCCTTCCATAATAGAACTTCTATAGGTTCTGTATTTCCCAGTTCCTGTTGCATGGGTATGGGACCATGTAAGTGAGGTTTCTTTTTTTAAAATTAATTAATTAATTAATTAATTAATTAATTAATTAATTAATTATTTATTTTTGGCTGTGTTGGGTCTTCGTTTCTGTGCCAGGGCTTTCTCCAGTTGCGGCGAGCGGGGGCCACTCTTCATCGCGGTGCGCCAGCCTCTCACTATCGCGGCCTCTCTTGTTGCGGAGCACAGGCTCCTGACGCGCAGGCTCAGTAGTTGTGGTTCACGGGCCTAGTTGCTCCGCGGCATGTGGGATCTTCGCAGACCAGGGCACGAACCCGTGTCCCCTGCATTGACAGGCAGATTCTCAACCACTGCGCCACCAGCGAAGCCCTGTAACTGAGTTTTGATAATGGAATATGCTCAGAATCCATGTATGCCACTCCCAGGCCTAGTGCATGAAAACCTCCCACGTATTCCTTCATCCTATCCTCTGCTGCCTCCTGGAAGGAGGAGAGGATCTTGTACTTCTTTAAGGTCCTCTACTAAGGCTGTATGGGGAGGTGGAGCTACATGGAAGGCCACACACTGACCGGGAACACGCACATTGCATTTTGCTTGATTAAGAAACAAACTTACATTCTATTAAGCTTCTGAAGTTTTAGAGTTTGTTATAGCAACCAGCATTTCTTATGTTAATTAATATAACCAGTAAGAACCATCACTGAGTCAGTTGTTGTTAAAAAGACATTCACAACTAAGGGAGGGAAGAGGGAGATGAAAACAAAAAAAAAACAAACAAAAAATAGTTTTAATTTATTCTCTTCTCATTCCTTTTTGGTTAAAAAAAAGATATCCTTTATCAGAGATAAAGGTTTTGTTCACATATTTCTTTTTCCGCTATAATATCACATCAAGCCCTAAATTTACAAATGCAGTTATCAAGGTTCACAGGGGCATTAATATTCAGGGTCACGCTATAGAATGGTAGGTTTGGGTCTTGAACAAGTCATGTGACGTATTTTGTCTATTTCATCATGACATGAATTTGTTTAGATACTATTAAAGGATCCTGTGCCTTGTCTGCCGCAGAATGGGAGGTCAGGAAGGCTTCACTGGATGTAGGTGTATATATAGGGTTTCACTTTATCAAATATTTAACTGCTAATATAATTTTGAAAGCCACTGGACTTCCAGCTCCATGCTTGCAGAATTCTAAAGAAGGTGGCGTATAGCACAGTGATGCTGCTGAAGTGACAGGCTGGCTTAGCACTTGGGTTATTAGGTTTTATCCAAAGCATTCTCAAGTTTGATAACTCCACTGCCTTTGATGGCCTTCTGTTTTAGCTGTGCTCTTTTGAAATGTCACTCTCTACAATGCCCTACATAGGAGAAAATTCTATTATGCAAAATACCTCCACTCCAAATGACATCACCCCATTGCTTCACCTTTCCTGCCCTCTAATATTCCACCCCCAGCCTTTTGCAAACATAATTCAAAATGAATACTGCCTCTTTCATCAAGACTGAATTTGAGGCTTTGCTTGAAATCACCTCGGCATATTCTCTAGGCCAAGGGTGAGGAAGGACAAAATGAGATGTGAATGTGCTGAAAATGCTGGGTCCCTGATTGCTCCCCAGCTCCTGCCAGCTGACATTGCCAAGCTACCCAAATTGCCCGGCGCTCAAACTCCTGTTTCCTCCTGTTCGCTTCCTTCCATCATACTTCAGCTTACCTTGTCAGATTTGAAACAGCCAAGAAACAAACATTGGCTTCTATATGGGTTTAAGTTTCTGGACCTACTTTGCACTGAGATCTAGAGCTGCCAGTGTCTGGTGTTTCTGAGGTCAAGGAGTTCTTTCATGAGGAGCAATGGCTCCATAGACTACCTGGCAGAGGGGGTCCCAGTGTTAGGGCATCTGCTTTGTGAAGTCAAGGGTGATGACCTCTTTAGATCTGCTTTGCTGTTATATGAAATTCTTAGCTTGGATCTGGAGGCCTGGGAATGTGCTTAGTGTCATTTTCAGAATAAGAATAGAATGGAACATGAGTGTAACCTCTGTTTGATAGGAAGAATTGTTTCTGGAGCATCTTATTTACAGGGATTCTGAGTCAGGGCTCAGCAGAGAAAAATAACGTAATCGATTTTTAACAATGGCCACCAGGGATACCGTGGGGAGAGTAGTTGGTTTATGTGCTGTATATTTGTGCACGCTGATCTAGTTCAAATCCTTCATAGCACAGATATTATAATCAAAGCTCAGGAAGGACTTACAGTGAAGAGAGACCAATTTTAGTTCAGAGATAGCAATGCCTGAATTCCATATTTTTCTCTAACCCTGGGTAAATTACTTGTGTTTCTGAGTTTTATTTTCTTTGTATGTAATAATACAACTAATGATATCCTCCCAACATGCTGGTTGTGATAATTAGACAAAATTATGCATATGAAATTATCTATTATGGTTTATAATCCATGGTCTTTTAAAATAAATGCTTATTCCTTCCCTCTACAGAAAACAGATAAATTGAAATGTAACATATGACAGCATATTTTCTTCTTTTCCCCATAAGATCAGTGCATCTCAATTAAGTTCCTAGGAATTGTCTCTTAACTGTTTCATCCCCATTTCTATCCTTAACCTAACATGCATCTCACAACAAAAGACTCTCATGTAGCAAATAACTTATTGAATGCCTTGATAATGCCAAGCACAAATAAATGACAGATTGTTTTTAAGGGGTTGTGTAACTAACATTAAAGATAATGTAGATAGAAAATGATATTGACTTCTCCAGCAATGAAGTTCTAGATAGATTTGCCTGGGAATGGGCCCATAATTTATTCTAAGGTAGGTTTCCAGAGATTTTCAAAGGATTTCAAATCTTCAATCTAGGTGTCTTTTTACAAGGAGGTTCCACATCAACTTAATTTTGGAGAGTGTGAGCAGAAATGTGAAGAACTGGTATCTCTTTCACCCAAACCCAAACCCTAAATGCTGAGGCTCTGCAGTCTGAGGAGAGTAGGACCAAAGAGTTGGCTCTGGTATTCGATTACTCTCTGCAGTTAAAAAAAAATCAATACCTATAGTATCAGCTGTATCTGTACACGTAAGTTAAGCCCTTCCTAAGTACCAAAATGTCTGACCAAAGGGATAAATTTGGCTTGGCTTATATAAGAATACTTCAGAAGAGTCATTTGGTGGTACTGACCTTTGTGTTATTTGGAACCAGAGATGTGAATAGCACCAGGACTACTTTCCCTAGCTATCTTTTGCTTTATTTTCCCCTGAAAGCTAGCTTCTGCTCCATTCTCTCAAAGATGTATTGGTACCTCTCAAAGAGGTATCAGTGGTATTCAGAGACCATAGGCAACTCTGAACTCCATTCTTGTGTCTTGCTAGCCAAAGAGAAACAATTTCTCTTCTTCCAGCTTGAGTTGAACAAATCTTGGTGAAGGCATCTGACTGTCATGACTTGAGTCACATGCCTATTCTTGAACTGTGCCCAAGACTGGCTCTCATTGAGTCATGTGAGTGACTTTATGGCAGGGGCAGGGGAGAGGTGAGCAGCCTGCATACTACAACTGCCAGTACCTGCTAGAACCACTTGGGCTGGAGAAGCGTTTATTAGATATAGGAGTAGGAATGGGTGATGCTATTATGGACAAGTAAAACAATAGGCATCTACTTCAGTGAGGACATCCAAATTCCATTTACAAGAGGGAATACAGTGAAGATTCTGTCCAGAGGGGATACAGTTTACTGTCATTGATGGTGTCTTCTGGCTTATGTTTGGTACTCTTAGAGCAGAGTATAAGGAGAGCAAAAATTATATCCCTGGACAAAAAGGCAAACAGAATAAAAGGAGAAAGTAAAGAAAAATGATTTGATTGGAGATTAAAGTTCATAATAGACCATTGGCTGTTAAGAGAAATTCCAAGGATTTTCTGATTCTTGTCCTTGGAATTTTTTTAGTGAGGTTAAATTCACATACGTACAATTAAATATTATTAAGTGAAAAATTCAGTGGAATTTAGTACAGTCACAGTGTTGTGAAACCACCACATCTATCTAGTTTGAAAACATTTTCGTCATCCCCAAATAAAATCCGGTACCCATTAAGCAGTTACTCCTCATTCCCTCCAATCCCCAGCAAACACCAATTCACTTTCCGTCTCTATGTATTTACCTATTCTGGATCTTTCATATAAATAAGATCATATAAAATAGATCCTTTGTGTCTGACTTCCTTCACTTGGCAAAATGTTTTCAAGGTTTATTCATGTTGTAGTGTGTATCAGTACTTCATTTCTTTTTATGGCTGGATAATATTCTAATGTATAAATGTACCACATTTTAAAAATCCATTCATTTGTTAATGGACATTTAGGTTTTGACTGTTGTGAATAGTGCTGCTATGAACAGTTGTGCACAGATATTGTTAAAGTCCTATTTTCAATTTTTGGGGGCTATATACATAGGAGCGAAATTGCTGTGCCATGGGATAATTTCACGTTTAAATTTTGAGGAATTGACCAAATTGTTTTCCACAGTTGCTATAGCATTTTACTTTCCCACCAGAAAATTACAAAAGTTCCAATTTTTCTATATCCTCACCAACACTTATGTTACATTTTTTTCATGCTACCCTTCCTAGTGGGTGTGAAGTGGTATCTCATTGTGGTTTTGAGTTGCATTTCCTGAATGACAGATGATGTTGAACATCTTTTCAAATTTTTTTGGCCATTTGTATATCTTCTTTGCAGAAATGTCTATTCAAATCCTGTGCCCAATTTTTAATTGTGTTGTCTTTTTGTTATCGATTGTAAGAGTTCTTTACATATTCTGGATACTGGTCCCTTATCAGAGGTATGATTTGCAAATATATTCTCTCATTTTGTAGGTTATCTTTTTACTTTCTTGATAATGTCCTTTCATGCACAAAATTTTTAATTTTGATGAAGTTCAATTTATCTTTTTTTTGTTGTTGCTTATGCTTTTGGTATCATCTCTAAAAAACCATTGTCAAATCCAAGATCATGAAGATTCACCCTTATGCTTTCTTCTAAGAGTCTTATAGTTTTAGCTCTTATATTTAGTTATTGATCCACTTTGAGTTAATTTTTGTATATTATGGGAGGTAGGGTTTCAACTTCAGTCTCTTGTGTGGGCATCTATTTGTTCCAGCCCCATTTGTTAGAGACAATTCTTTCTCCATTAAATGGTCTTGGCACCCTTGTTGAAAATCAACTTGCCATGAATGTATGGGTTTATCTATGGACTCTCAATTCTATTCCAGATGTTCATATATTTTTGAAAATTTACTTTGAATGTAATAAAATTTCACCCTGGGTATAACCAAGATGATTCTGAACTCACCAGGCTGAAACTTTTGGGTAGCTTTTCCAGTCAATGTGTGAGACCACCTTGCATCGGCCATCAATGGATGGTCAATATAGAGATTCTTTCAGGATTAGATTACTCTGCAGCAACATTTCATTTACTGTCAACATTGTATCTTCAAACAAAATTCAGGCACAAACTTTCCACGCAAGTCCACATATGCCAAGTTTGAATGACTATTTTTAGATTCTCCTGAGCTAGTCGATCTTAATAAGGGTCATGTGTCCCATTTTGCTTTCCTTCTACCAATTTTCTTGCACACACCCTTAATGGCTTGGAAATATCTTCTTTACCTTCTTTTCAGTGAGAAAGAAACACTTGAAATGGATGTTATTTTTCTTACTTATCTTTAAGGGGATCTCATTTAAGTATAAGTCAACATGTTTGAGAGTCAACATGTTTTCTGGAAGGGGGGTTATGGAAGGGAAAAAGCTTACAAAGTAGCTCTGCACTTGAGGCTTCCAAAAAATGCAGCCACAGCAAAAAAAAAATTGGAAAGGAAAGTCATACTGTGGTTAGCAAACTTTTCAGATTCTTTGAGAACAGGTTATATGCCTGATTAGATTTGTGATTGAAGATGCTGCTGGAGAAAGGGGGCTCCATTTGATGTCAGGTGCGCATTGCTTTTGTTACGCTACATAGTGGGTATTTTTTTTGATGATGGCAAGAGACTCTGCTTCCTGGATTTGCCATGAAAACACTATTTCTTCAAAAATGTAGTCCTTGGCATGGCATCAAAGCACCTGCATTCTTTTCAAATGGAGCTGCTTCTTGGGAGTTCCTACCTAGTAACTCAAAGCGAACAAGGTGTGAAACTATATTGCATTTATCTACATGACAACCACAATCCACTCTATTACCAAAGGAAGAAATCATGTTCCATTTTGAAAGGAGAGGGTGGGTAGGAATAGAGTAAACTATCACCATCACACAAGGAACTCATTTATATCTCTCAAATCGCTGTGGGTGGGAGGAAGGCAGGGACAGAAAAACAAATTCCAAATATCTGAGACTGAGCTGTTGAACTAAGAAGACTTTCATGATACCGTTGAACAAAATAAGAGCCTAAATATTAATTCCTCTCTGTGAGTACTGGGACTATTGATTTTCCTGCTGAGGTGAAGATGCTCAAAGGGGTTAGGCAGGCGCAAGTAGATCTGGACAAGCCATTTGAACAGGTCTCCTTTTCTAGCACATCTTGGCTATGATGTTAGAAATTAAGCCATTCGTGTAAGTGGAACTAGACAGCTAGCTCTGTGGGGATTCTAGCTCTGTAACCACACATGTGATGTCCACTGCATGCCCAAATGCTATTCCTCTTGGTTAAGTAAGGCTTTGATTACCTCTAAAATGAAGGTATAGACAGGCGAATACTTTAAGTTATTACAGTAATTTGTGCATTAATGTGAATGAGCATTTGAAGTTCAGGGTTCTGACATTTTGAGGACTGGTTCTGATTTGGGGAACATTGTGAAGATTAGAGAGGGGCATGGGCGCAGTCTAGTGAGGTCTGGGTTGGGGGCAACTTCTCCCTAAATCTGCCTCAGTTTACCTGGATCAGTGACTGATTTCCACTTGTGGCTAAAAGGCAGGAGTCCATTTTGGCCTAACAAAATTTGGGCATGTGTGGAGGAAAGATCGCTGAGCTTGGAACTGGGAGACCTCTCAGTTGCCAGCCGTGTGATTTTAGAGAAGTCATTTGATCTCGCCACGCTTCTGTTTCCACAGCTGTAAAACATGGCTAATACTTCTCTCTCACATTGATGTGAGGATTAAATGAGCCAACACATATAAAGCACTATATAAATGTATTCCTATTATTATCTGAGGTATTTAAAACATCAGAGGTGAAATGTAAAATCTTGCAATCCACTCATTAACTCTGTCATTGCAGAGAAGAAGAAGGGATTAAATCTGGCAGGTACTAAGCTCCGAGTTTGATTTAAGTTCTTTCCTCCCACTCCCCTACTTGCAAAGTGTTTTCTTCTATTGTTGAGAGTCACTGGAGCTTGGGCCAATTACTTGTGTTGACACATCATTAGAGAAACTCATAAGCACCTGGCTCGGAGGTCTAGAAGCCCATCAGCATCTCTAGGGCCTTCCAGGTTGTGTGCAATGTTGGGAAAACCTGTCTTTCTCTACCCTGGGCACAGACCTGCCTGGTAGGGGAACAGCCATGGACACTGTTAACTCTGCTTTTAAAAGTAAAAAAGGCTGAAGCAGGGCTTCCCTGGTGGCTCAGTGATTAAGAGTCCGCCTGCTAATGCAGGGGACACGGGTTCAAGCCCTGGTCGGGGAAGATCCCACATGCCACGGAGCAACTAAGCCCGTGCGCCACAACGGCTGAGCCTGCGCTCTAGAGCCCGCGAGCCACAACTACTGAGCCCACGCGGTGAGAAGCCCTTCGCACCACAGTCAGGAGTAGCCCCCGCTATCCACAACTAGAGAAAGCCCGCGGGCAGCAATGAAGACCCAACGGAGCCAAAAGTAAATAAATAAATAAATAAATTTATAAAAAGAAAAAAAAAAAAAAAAAAAGAAGGCTGAAGCACAGTGACCTGAGCTTTTAAATGGGCTTATTGTTTTGCACAGGGTTACACGCTTTCTTACATTGTCTACTCACTCTGAGCACGTGACCTTACTTGTAGTGGTCAGTTGAGATTTACTTAATCCAAATATATATTCATGGCTATTACTGATTTTTGTTCATTACATGGTAGTTATAGAAAAATTTTGGAAAATGCATATATTTATCTTTGTATATTATGCAAGGGTTTTAAAAGTTAAAACATTTTACTAGTAATACAAAATGGTTAATTTAGAAATGAACTCATACTATACAGTTAAGATGGAAGACAATTCACTTATGATAGAATATGTATACCACATATACATATATATACATACACACACATTTTATATATATATATATAAATACATGTATTCATACACATATACATATTTGTGTGTATGTATGTGCATATATATACATATATATGGATGTATATATATGCATATATCTTTCTTTTTTAAAGATTTTTTGATGTGGACCATGATGTTTTTTTTTTTTTGATGTGGACCATGTTTAAAGTCTTACTGAATTTGTTACAGTATTGCTTCTGTTTTATGTTTTGGTTTTTTTGGCCACGAGGCATGTGGGATCTTAGCTTCCTGACCGGGGATTGAACCCACACCCGCTGCATTGGAAGGCGAAGTCCTAACCACTGGACTGCCAGGGAGGTCCCTATACATATATCTTTATACCCCCAAATATACTCACATAGTGGTATGCTAGTAAATGCTTAATAACTGGCTCTCAAACAAACAAGAAAGCCCAAATCTATAATGTTTGGCAATTTCCATGGTGTAAATACTCCCGCTATGGTCAACTTCAAGCTACTACCGTGACATCACTGAATGTGGAGTTAGGACAAGATTGAACAGTCAGCTCACGTGAGCCCGTAGGGGCTGTGGCTTTAGCACACCACTGGATGGGTGTGCACGCTGTACATCTCCTGAGTGGATACACATAACATACAGAGACCTATAAATGACACACATGGTGTGAGTTCGGTATTAAACATTGTAGTTCTGTTATTCATAGCCGACCTCTTCTTACTAGGGAGTTGCAGAGCTCTTTAAGTACAGCCTGGAAGAATGATGTTTGGCCCATCCTATCTAGGGTTGCTGCATTTTCATCCACTTGATGCCTCCTCTATAAGAGGCTTATAAAGGATCTTGTATAGATAGAGCGCTCATGGAAGAATTCAGCTGGGCAAAGCACCATTATTACAGATTGTCCAGGAGAGTTTCTCGTTTGTAGGTGACTCACCAATAGCTCTAGGGGAACCACTGCTGTTAAGAGTAGCACTCTGCAGCAACAGCAAACAGCAGGATATTAGTCGCTAACACACACACACGTATATACTGTCTCTACCTCATTTTGATGGAGCCTATGCTTGTTCTCTGAGCAAGCCTACAGCCAGGAGAAAAGGTTGCCCATGCAGTGTGACTTAAGGTTGCTGGGAAGCCTTTTTCCGCCCTCCTCCCTTCAAAAGAATCGTCCACAAACTTGGAAGATGGGAACTTTTCCTCACTCTATTTTCTGCTCCACCATTAGGGATCCTTTTGTTCCCATTAATAATATTTTTCCTTTTAAAAAGCTTAGCCTACTTGGTAAGAGGGGGGCCACAGGACGGGAGAACAGAACACAGAAATGAAAGACAGGCAAAAATTCAAAGATAAACTTGCTTTTTGCACATTTGGGCCTAAGATAGCCTGCCGGATGGCAATCTTATTTCCCTCATTTTCCTGGCCCCCTGCAGCTCATCTCCCCCTTACAGATCTGCCCCTAACTCATTCCTGGTCCATACTTTAGTTGATGCTAACTTGTAGACTTAGTCCCCAAACCTTGAATTATTTGGAGGACCTTAATAACAGGTTATTATTAATTTATTAAATTCAACATTTACATGTGCCCTGCCCTTGGAAAGCTCACAGTTTCTTGGGAGAGACATTACTCTGCAACTACATACTTTGTCTTAAGGGCTTGATGGAACCCAGAGAAAATATTACTCAGCAGTTATTAGTGAGCACCTTGGAATTAGACAGGCTTAATTTCAAATACTGATTTTGATGTTTACTTGAGGTGAAACTTTGGGCAAGTCGCTTAACTTCTCTGACATAAACTTTCCTAATAATGCCTATTACATAGATGTTTACACTGGAATGAATGTAACTTCCATAAGGGCAAGCATTTTATTTTGTTCACTACTATATCCCTACCAAGTAGAACAGTATCTGGCACATAGTAGGTGGTCAATAAGCCAGGTAAAGTGCCTTGTAGAGTGTCTATAGGTACTTGATAAATGTTATTATTTTAATTATACGCTCATAGAAGATAAGCAGTAATTCTGCCTGTGGGATTAGAAAAAGGTTTATAGAGTTTTCATCTTGAATGAGACATAAGAGTTAACAGGAGGAAGAAGGCCAGTGGGCGTTCCAGGGAGAGGAAATAGCATGGACCATTGCAGTCGTGAGTGGTCTAACAATTCAAGAAAGAGTGAAATACTAGACTTAATAGGGATGTAGTGGCGTAAAACAGATCACAGTCACCCATCAACTCTAATGATAATTTACCTCTTTCTGGGCTAACCACTGGATCCCGATTTTTGTACCCTAATAATAATGGTCATCGGTTACATAATGCTTACTGCATATGAAGCACATAACATATATTAACTCATTTAATCCTTATAAGAATCCTTTGAGATTGGTACTATTATTACCCATTTCAAGATGAGGAAAGTAAGTCAAAGGGGTTGACAAACTTATCCATGGCCCACAGCTAATAATTAGAAGAGTTAGAGTTCAAACCCAGACATTTGGGCTCCAGAATCTTACTTTTAATGCTTCTGCAAAGTAACTTCTAGGTCATAATCAGATTTTGTGGTCAACACTAGTACTGCTCACCAAAATCTTCAGGCTCACAGGGAGAGGGATGGCCATGTAGCTCCCTTCAGACAACATAATGTGATCAGAAATGGTGCCCTTTACTTCTATGCTTCTCATGCTCTCCCCCAACCATAAGGAGAATCAGTTTAGCTACAGAATAGTGGAGCCTCTGTCAACCTAAACTGTTAAATTTCTGCATGGAGGACAGTTGCCTTGGAAAGATGCCTAGGTCCATAAGAGTGTATGAGAAAGAATTAAATTTTGTTGTAGTGTTTTGGGATTGTTTGTTACTGCAACACAACCTAACCTCCCCTGACTGATATGACTCTTCATGCCCACACCCTTACTCTGACTAAGTGGGACCTGTGCTTGAATTCCTGAGCTAACCCTTCCTTCCTAACCTTTGCCTCTACTCATTTATCTGGGCTCCCCTTTTTCCATTTTGGGGGGCTAATGTGCCTAACATCCCAGTTCATTTCTAGTGGTTCACACACTTACTTGCACTTGCCGATTGCATTTCCCAAGGAGCTGAGGTTTTGGCTTAGAACCCCTATTTGTAGATTGACCAGTAAGATATTTGCTTGGCTATGTTGCCTGACTTACCCACCCAATGCTGTGATGTACCCGGATAAAGCACTTTTTCTAGTATCTTTGTCCCTTGAAAACTGTATTGTGACATTTCCTTGGTAAACCTTTCTGATTAGGCAGAATCATTAATTCTCAACCAGACCTGCCCCTTAGCCTTCACTCCAGTATTAGATCAGTGCTAGTGTCTGATTCTGGCTTATCCTGGTACTGTCTTTTATTTACAGGCATGGATCTCTAATTGTCTTCTTAATAAAAGCCACTTTACATGTGTTCAGAATGCCCAAGCTAGAAATTCGGAAACTTCATGAATATTGACAGAATAGGCTCAACTTTTAATCACACACTTCAGCATTCCTTATTCTTTGGATCTTTTCAGTGTTCTTCCTGTTCTGCCACTACCAAAGATGATAAAAATAAAGTTAAAGTGAATATTTAATATCTGAAACCTGGACAAGAGAGCAAAAGAGAAAGTTTGTATAAACAAGTGAAAAATCTTGTTTTAGTTACACATAATTGTGGTAGGCAGAATTCTAAGATGACCTCTAAGAATCCTGCCCCTAGTAAGCAGGATTTACGAATACAGTGTGATATGACTCCCATGATTATGTTACATTTTATAACAAAAGGGATTTTGTAGGTATAATTAAGTTTCCTAATTAGCTGACATTCAGTTAACTGAAAGGGAGGTAGATTTTCATGGGTGAGCCCAATATAATCAGGTAAGTCCTTCAAAGAGACAAGGACTCTTGATGGCCTAGAAATAAGCGAAAAGCCATGTTGTAAACTGCCCATGGAAGGGGCCATGTGGCTAGGACCTGAGACTGATTTCTAGCTGCCAGAAAGAAAATGGGACCTCAGTTGTTTAGCCACGAGGAACTGAGTTCTACCTACTTGAATCAGCTTGCACGGCGGCTCTCAGCTCCAGATGGGACCCCAGCCTGACCAATCCCTTTATTTCAGCTTTGCATGGTCTTAAGCAGAGAACTCAGTCAGGTCATGCCTGGAAATCTGACCTACAGAAACTATGAGATAATAAATGTCTGTCATTTTAAGCCACTAAATGTGTGGTAATTTATTATGAAGCAATAGGAAGCTAATGGAGCAATTAATTGCTCAAATGGGGAGCAAGAGATATCCTATTGGATACTAGTATAAACATAAAAGAAAGATGAGGTTTGTTAAACAAAAGGTCATTATGAATGCCTTTAAAAATTGCTAAAAAATAAAGAAAACAGATCTTACTAGGTGGGAGAACAAGAGTCCCACTGACCTGCCCCAGAATAATTCATTGTAAAGTTACATTAACTTTTTTCATTTAAGAATTATTATATTACTGTTACCAGCTTTACTGAGATACAAATTATACACAATAAACTGAACGTATTAAAAATGTATAGTTTGGTAAGTTTTGACATATGTGTGCATCTGTGAAGTCATCATGACAATAAAGATTGTAAAAACACCTGTCACCCCCAAAAGTTACATACAACTCCTCTGTAATCCTCTTGTAACCGTGCTCTCCGCAATAGGGAACACTGCGGCCAAATGGCAACCCAAATCAAGAATATTAAATTAGTTTTGGCTCTTAGAATCTTCTCCTCACAGTGTACATTTTAAATCGGTCTAGATTGGCAATCTCAAATATGGCTCAGTCTGGAACCAGTGGAGGAATTGGAGGGTAATAAAAAGGGACTGGAAAAAAAAAAGACCTTTATTCCCCTATTTTCAAACAAATGACTGCTAGTGCAACAGTTATGAGTTTTGGCATCCAGATATAAGTCAGAGTTTCCCAATCACATTCATACAGTAACACAACCTATATCATGAATTAATCAGGAAAACAAGGCATTTTCACCTTTTTCCAAGTCCATCCATGAACCCATTCGTACTTCTTTCCTCCCAGCATTTTCCATACACATTGATTAGGCTTTCTTCCTCTATTTCTCCTCCAGGTTATTTTTGGATCTACCCACCATATAGGAATTAATAAGGGAGAAGGACAACAGTGATCGCTTTTATTCTTGGATTTCTGTTAGATCATTCTCTGAGGAAATACTTATTTTCAGAACTGGACATATTTTACTTCAGGAAGACAAAAGAAACCTAAAATAAATTTTTTTCAATGAAGTATATTAAATAGGCAGTATCCCCTTCATTTTTTTAGAGTTCCTGGAAATCAAAGGTTCAAAAAGAAAACAGTGAAAAAAATAAGAGTAATTATCTTTTATGGTTCATATTTCACCTATATGAAGGTTGAGGTCTTTAGAAATACCATCAGATAGTTTTGTCTTATGAACCACAATGTTTGTTCCTCAATATACAGGTATGAAATTTTGCAATCAAGTACCAGATAAACCTTTTGAAGGTAAGCTCATTCAAATATAAATTCCTTCTCACTTTTGATGAGGTGATATTTTTGAGACTGCCATTGTTTCCTTCTTTATAGCATTTCACAGTTCTTCAAATCACTTCACTTATATTCTCTCTTCTGATACTTTTAGTATCCCTGTGGGGCACATAGGGCAAGTGGTTTTATTCCCATTTAAAGACAAAGCAAAACTAAAGATTAGAGAGATTATCTGGCTTGCCAAGGACTGGTTGTGTTGAGACTAAAACCCAGATCTTATAGGTCTTTCTCTCACCCAAGGCTGTTGGTGCTCATTTTCTCAATAGGCATAATTTTCATAAACTGTACCAAATAATGGGTCACAGGTGATGTGTGTTTGGTTACCTTGTGGAACTTTCTTAATGAAGGAATTCCTTATAAAGCATTTCTCTGTACCAGACAAATCAAACTAGCATAGTTACCGAAAAACAAGTTTTGCTAAATCACTGTTCAAGAAAGACAGTCTTAAAATAGTGAAGGGTCAAAATTAAATAGTTAAGGGGCAAAATTAAATGCATTTAGTTCCCTCCTCTATAGGAAAAGACAAAAGCATTGCAGTTGTGCAAGTTCCTGCAGACAAAGCAGAGGATGGAAAAGGTCCTCCCCATTTGTATTTATTATGACAGATACTGTTTAATCTTCCACCTTAAGTTCAAATTGCCAGATTCTTTTCTTGTTAAAAAATCAGAGAAAAATGATGACAACATGAAAATGGGAGGTAAGGTCCTCTTAGAGTCCTCATTGTCTACAGAATAATTCTGAACAAATCTCTGCTCTGGGCTCCACCTGTCAGCTCCTAAGTGAAGGGGAAAGACAGAAGAATGGCCCTGTAATTTCCATGTGAATAGGAAAACCATTTCCCAGATCCACTGCTCAGGGTAACACAAATGAAACTGTTAAAAGACAGATTCACCAGCAGAAAAAAAACAAAAAACAACAGGCAAACAGGAATATTTGTTTTCTTGGTCAGACAGTGCCAAGAGTGGAAAAGGAAAATATTTTTAAGGCTGAGAAAGACAAAACTACTGCACTAAAGCGGGTGACGTGACCCTAAGGCAGCCCTTGGAGTCTCGTGCTCTCATGGGCTCCAGGAACTCCAACAAGTGGTAGGATGACCTTAACTGATGGAAAAAGTGGGTGGAAGCGAAGAAGCTACCTAAGAGTGGGTATGTGGGCAAGGTAGAAGCTGAAGCCTTTTGAGCTATCACTTTAGCCTCCCAGAAAAGATGCAAACTTCCATCTGCCTTGGAACTGAAAAGGGATAAAGTGGCTTATTTTGAGTTACTTGTGGTTTTAGTCTTATTGACTTCTAAACACACCTTTCCCTTCTCCTTCTTCTTTCCAGCCTCCTTTCTCCCCTCCAGCCTTTACACGTTACTACACGTCTCCAGTTTCCCCAACTCATGCTCATCCCACGTCCTTTACTTCTCTCACACTAAGTACCTTCATGAGTCAAATGTCAGCAGAAAACCTGGAGCTGCTAAGAAGTCCCTCCGCCCCCTTCCTTGTTCATGCTGTGTTAAGTGGTCACCCATCACAGCCCAGTTCCAGGCGAGCTCTCTCACTGGTTTCCTCCCCACTCTTTGCTCTGAAGGAAAGACTCTCTAATGTTTTTCTAATCCCTCTGTCTTTCCTCTTTTCTGCTTCATTCTGTCCTGTGTATGTCCATCAGCTTAGTCTTTCTCTGATGCCCCTCTACTCAAATCACTCAAATCATTCTTTTGCTCAAAACTTCCCAGCAACTCCTTATTACAACCAAATGAAAATCTAGACTTCTTAGTCTGGCCTTCAAGTATTTGGAGGGGGGAGGGCTGTTCATTGTGGGCCAGGAGGATCCCTGCATATCCTTACTGAATATGCCAACCATAAGGTCTAACTATCCTTTGGCCCTGAGCTGTTTCTGTAGCTAGTCACATGGCAACTAAGTAGGTCAAGGTGACTGCAGCCTGATTGCATGGAAACTGGTTGCTCCCTGGAGGAAGGGGACTGGCTTGTTTATTGCCTGCTATAAAAGGTGCTGAGCCTTGAGCTCTGGGTTCCCCTGTGGCACTACAACCCACTATTCATGTAGCTGTTATTTGTGTTCATTGCAACACCCCTTTGGGACAGGGGCACTCTAAGACAGGGAAACTAGCACAGCTATGGGGATGCTTCTGCTGTTTCCTGTGCTGTGGGTAATGAACTGTCTTGTTCAAGTCCATCATGTTTTGTTTTCTACTTTTGGCAACTATGGAGCTTTGGCAAGTTGACCTGCTTGCTTAATGTATGGGAGGGTGTTCTTTCTTGCCAAAGTATTTTCATAATCTATAATTCCTTTTAGTGCTGAATATGTATTTGTTACATGAATCAATTAATAGATGAATCCTTGGAACTGGCCAAATCAATCTAGGCTCTTATCACTCAGAAACCCAATATGTACCCATTTCTGCTCACGCTGTTTCCCTTTACCTGAAGTTCTCTTTTCTCATGTTACACCTTGTCCAAATCCTTCTCTTCCATTAAGAGCCCTCTCTAATGCCACCTCACCCAAGCCTGATGTAATCGATCTCTTCTTCATTTACCCTCCCACAGGACATTATATGTACATCTCATATGACACTGACTACTTTAAATACAGTATTATATTTAGGGATATTCAATTTTCTTCCAAAATAATAGGCATTTGTTGAACACTCAGTATATCTCAGGAACTGAGCTAGTTGCAGGAAATATTGGAAATGCAAAGATGAATAGTATATGGTCCCTAAGTGCATTAACTCCCAGGCTATAACACAACAGTCCTGTATAAAGGGATAAGGGGTATGACTGAGCTGCTATTGCAGTACAGTAGGGGCTACAACTGTTTCCCCTTAAATGGAATGTCTGGGAGAAGCTTCGAAAGGAGGGTACATTCTTCCCTGTGTTTGTCATTTATGCCCATTATGCTCATGGGCACAGGGCTTATCTGCCTTAGTAGTTCATTTTTTAAAAAAGTTTGTATTGTGCCAGTTTTGAATCCCTCACAATGAACTAAAGCATTCATTTATTTATTAGTTAATTTAATTAAATAGTTATCTATTTATTTAGTATTAGATTTGGTTAGTACATTTACCGAACACTACTAGGTAAAAGGCAATAAACTAGAGACCAAGGAACATATGGCTTTCCTGTAAAGGTAGACCCTGCTTTAGGGAACTGCTACCTCTTAGCAACTGATGTCTGTAAGGCTGTACCCAGAGGATCCCAAGCTCCTACAGTGACGTGAAGCATTTTAATTTAAGATGTTCCAGCTCAAATTAAAAATTCATACAATATTTCAATAGGGTTGTGCTTTTTCTTAGCATAGTTTCTGTATGTAGCATAATTCTATCCATCCTTATATGCTCAGCTCAAATGGCACCTCTTCTCAAAGCCTTCACTGACGTCGACCTTTAGGCAAAATAACTTCATTGCTCCCTCTTCGCCTCTCTTGTGTCTTTTGTTAATATCTTAATTATCAATATATTTTGTGTATGTATGCCCGTGTGTGTGTGTTTGTGTTTAGTATTTTGGTTTCCCCTATAACAGTGAGCTCCTTGATGGCAAGTATTGTCTCAGTGGTCTTTATTTTTATTTATTTATTTTGTCTTTATTAGAGTTTCTGGCACTTCGAAGTTACTAAGCAGCTATTTAACGAATGATTCCAAAACCTCTACTTCATTATCAAGATTTCTGACACCCAATCAAGCAATTGCAGTCAAACACACTTAAGAAGTGATTTTTAAGTGCTACTGTAAATAATACATAAATCAGACCAAGAACGTGTATTTAGAATATATAAAGGACTCTTACAAGTCAAGACTAAGCAGACAGACAGCCCAATAAAAAACAGGCAGAGATTTAAACGAACAGTTCAGAAAAGAAGATTTATAAATGACCAGCGAGTCATGGAAAAGATGATCTATATCTCTAGTCATCTGGGAAGTAGAAATAAAACCACAATACCATTTCATGTTCTTGAGAATGGCTAACATGAAAAAGACTGGAGATACCAAGTGTTGGTGAGAATGTGGAGCAAATGGAACCATCAAAATAGTGTTGGAGGGAGTATAAAATGTTACAGCTGCTTTTGAAACCAGTTCAGCTCTTTGCTTCTAAAGCTAGACATCCAATACCCCTATGATATAACTTAGCAATTCCATAGGAGAAATAAACCCTATGTCCACAGAAAGATTTGTACCTAAATGTTCTTAGTAACTTTAAACTGGAAGCAATTCACGCGTCGGTCAACAGGTGAATGAATAAAAAAAGTGGAGTACATCATACAGTGGAATTCTACTCACATTTAAAAGGAACAGACTGCAGATATATACAACAACATGGGTAAAACTCAAGGTGATTTTGCTAAGTGAAATAAGTCAGACTGAAAATAGAACACTCATGTACAATTCCATTTATATAAAAGACTAGAAAATGCAAACTCATCTAGAGTGACAGAACACAGATCAGTGGTTGCCTGAGTATGGGACAGAGCTAGTGATGGATTGAAAAAGGGCACAAAGAAACTTTTGGGAGTGATAGAAATGTTTGGTACCTTGATTATGATGATGGTTTCACTGGTGTACGGCGTACAGTTTAAATATCTGCAGTTTGTCATATGCAAATAATACCTTAATAAATTATACATCAAGAAAGCAATAGAAGTAGTATTAATTTGGAAAAATAAGTGCCACCATTTTTTTTATAGAAACCATGCTAGAAATGAAGTATCAAAACAATTAGAAAAGCACCATTAGAGACTGCCCCTGATAGTTGTTAATACCTTTGCCCACCCCAAGCACCATCCGTGCGCAGTGGAGGGGATGCCCACTCCCCACAAATAGCATTTGGAGCCCATTGAGATTGACTTTATGGCGCAAACTATGGGACTAACAAAGGAAACACTGGGGACTATTTGAAGGACTTTTATTTTCAGTGCAGATGCTGGGTTGGAATGAAGCTCATCTGCGAATCTCAGCGGCATGTTTTTCACTGGACTGAATTCCTTAATAACACTGGTGTTACAGACAAGACAAATACTAGTAGCATCCTTCTTGGCTAGCAGCGTCACACCAGGCTCTTACGTATAGGAATGATGCTTTGGGTTGTGAAGCTGTGTAAGAATGAGGAGTGATACAGTGGGATTCAGTCCTCTAGGAGCATATGGTCGATCTATTGGGAAACATGACATAAACGCCACCAAGAGAGACATGGATTATAAATCATGCACAGAATCAAGAAAATATTCACACACAGAGAGGAAAAAAAGAATTGTCCTCTGCTTTTATGGGCTGGTGGGACAAAAACTTCAGTTTGGAACTTGGCATTTGGTCCTGAGACGGCAAGGAAGGTTTATAACAGTTTTGAGTTTTTTAAATAAAAATAAAGTATAGCTATGATTGTGGTTACAGATACACTCAGTATCTGTATCTTAGGCTGCATGCTGTATGTGATTCACATTCTATAGTGAAAAAAAAATCTAGATTAAAGACAGTTTTAAAAAGGAGAAAGTGAAAATGATTAAAAGTGGGAGGATGGGTGTTTTGCATAGATGGTTTCTGAAAAGCATGTTTCATGTGATTTTTCCAAAGGATATGACTTTAAGGCTGTGTGTGTGTGTGTGTGTGTGTGAGAGAGTGAGTGAGTTTGTGTTCATGAGAGAGAGACAGACAGAGACAGAGAGAAAGAGAGACAGAAACAGAGACAGAGAGAGGTAGAGATAGAGACAGAGAGATAAAGAAAGACAGAGACAGAGATCATCAGAGAGAGAAAGCTAGAGAGAGATGGAACTAGTAAGCTCAAGAGTTTGTGTGTATTTAGTAGCCTGTCATGGGTGTCTTTGGACCCATTGCTATTCTTCCTGTGTCTTTCTGTGTATCTTTCTTTTACTTTCTCCTAAATTGTCCGAGAGTGGTCCTGAGATGACACAGAAGCCCTGTGCTAATGGGCAGGAGAGCGGGCTCACTGGCTGGCTTCTGCAGCACGTGGGGTAGAGCTCTGTTAGCCCCGACTTGCAGCTGGAGTGCTGACAGGGTATCAGTCATCGGGGGTGTCAACAATAAAGGAATTTTAAAAGCCTGTCTGTCTTGCCCTACCATCCAAATTCCTTAAGTGCCATGAGAAGCAAAATTCTGACAGGAATAGTTTTTTTGTTTTCTTTTTTTTTTTCCTTTACTCAACCTGGGAATGGTGTGGCTTTGTTGAATCTATGAAAAGCAAGAAAGAAAAAGGAAAAAGAGGCAATGGAGTCCTTGTCCTTTTCATATGTTTGGAGAACTCTTGTGACCGCTAAGATGAGATTTATTCCAACATGAAAATGGGTTAAGGAAGTGGGAAGAGGGGGAGGAGCACTTGGGAGCAGAGGGGAGAGTATACATTTCATAAAATGCCAGTGTCTTGGCACGCCTGACTGGTCCTGAGTGAGAGGGCTCTTCCATTCTGGAGACAAAACAAATACGTGCTATTAGGGAAAGATAACAAGATCTATGCTCTTTGGAAAGGGTAAAAATCTACAACAGCTTGTCTTTTCCTTTTCTGGGGCTTTTCTTCTTCCAAAATCAGTTCTTGTATGTGTTCGTTTCTCTATGTATTTTGGTGTTTTGATCTCCCCAGGTTTACTTTCCTCTTGGGGGGCAGGGGAAAGAAACTTAGGTTTGAAGTTAGGCGATTGGGTTCAAGTCACAGGTCATAGGTTCAAGTCACACTACATGTGTGAGCTTGGGCAGGTTACTTCTCTGAGTCTCAATTTCTTCATCTAAAAAACGAGGAAAAGGAATAATAATCACTGCAAAGGAATCTGAGAAAATTTATTGAGACAGTCAATAAAGATAGATTTTACAGAGTACCTGGTACATGGGAGGTGCTCAGTGACCGTCAGCCTTTTATGGCTGTTATTTTCCAGCCTCAGCTGCCTGCTTCTTCCTCTGCTTCCTACTCTAGACAGACGTCCTGAGAATTATAGTCAGGAACCTATGGTTTGGTTAAGCAAGGGTTCAGGTAAGGCTGAGTCCTACCAACATTCTTGGGTCTGCTTACTCAAAGGCAGATTCTTAACATTGCGTTCCGGTAAGAACAAACATTTTCAGACCACCTGCTTTTCCAAGTACTTGCCACTGCTGGGGGTCCGGGGTGGGGTGGGATGAGGACAAGGTAGAGAAGGAAGAGGAGGAGGAGGCAAGTTCATATTCTGTTTTGCAGCAGCAGGAAATGAAAGCATTCGGAAATTGTTAACTAAAATGAGAAGGCAGAGTCTCTGTGAATCATAAACATTGGTATCATAAGCAATAAAGTATGGGCACAAAAATGTAAAAATAAGTAAGCAAACTTAAGTATGGGGAAGAAAAAAGAGGAAGAAAATTATATCAAAACATCAGCAGTGGTTATCTTCAGATGAAGAGATTGTGGATGTTATTGTTTCATTATTTCTATTATGTTTTATACTTTCCAAATATATTGATAGATGGATTGGGGGGGAGGGAGAATGTATATCTATATCTCTCTATCTGTATCTATCTATGTATTATATCCCTATGTCTATTTACACCTATGTCTACATCATGGTACTTTAAGGCCAGGGGTAGGTATCTTATAAAGTAACATTTTGAGAAACTTAGTATTTAAGAGAACTGGAATGTATAATATTTTCACAGCACTTCAGCTTTCCTCATGCTTTATTTCAGAGTCACATGACACCTCTCTTCCAAGGATAAAAGATGAATGTTTAGGGGCTCCAAAAATCTTGGTGTCAGAGGAGCAGACCAGTAAGAAACCACAGCTCTAGAGTAATAACAATAACATTTGTCACACACTTTGAGCCCTTTCATGTAACTTATCTCATTTTATCCTTAGACTAACTCTCTGAAGTAGGCAATGTGGCAAGATAGTTTATTGATATTTATTTCAGTAAATGGATTTGTGGGTTCATTCACTCATTTCTTCATTCATCCAACTAATATGTATTAAGTCCTACTATGTGCTGGGAATTTTGGCTAGCATAAAGGATAATGATGAGATAAACAGGAAAGACTTCTGGTTGGGGGAGACAAACAATAAACCAGTAGATAAGCACACGAGATAGTTTGAAATGCTGGTGGAAATAAATAAGATACTAGAAAGACGTTTTAAAATAGGGTTGATGGATAAAGAAGATGTGGCACATATATACAATGAAATATTACTCAGCCATAAAAAGAAACGAAATGGAGTTATTTGTAGTGAGGTGGTTGGAGTTAGAGTCTGTCATACAGAGTGAAGTAAGTCAGAAAGAGAAAAACAAATACAGTATGCTAACACATATATATGGAATCTAAGGGGAAAAAAAGGTCATGAAGAACCTAGTGGCAAGACGGGAATAAAGACACAGACCTACTAGAGAATGGACTTGAGGATATGGGGAGGGGGAAGGGTAAGATGTGACAAAGAGAGAGAGTGGCATGGACATATATACACTACCAGACGTAAAATAGATAGCTAGTGGGAAGCAGCCGCATAGCACAGGGAGATCAGCTCTGTGCTTTGTGACCACCTAGAGGGGTGGGATAGGGAGGGCGGGAGGGAGGGAGATGCAAGAGGGAAGAGATATAGGAGCATATGTATATGTATAACTGATTCACTTTATTATAAAGCAGAAACTAACACACCATTGTAAAGCAATTATACTCCAATGAAGATGTTAAAAAAAATAAATAAAATAAAATAGGTTTGCCTGAGAAGACATTTTTGAGGAAGACATTTGTGCTGAGACTCAAAGTACAAAAAGGAGCCAAGGTGTGTGCTGAGTTGGAGCAGGAGTGTTTGAGAAAAGAGAATAGTAGGCATATAGTCCCCAAGGCAGGAAGAGGCTGGAGCTGTTCCAAGAGCAGAAATGATGCTGCGATGGCTTGAGAAAAGTGAGATGGGCGGGGGAAAGGATGAAAGTTTTTCCCTCCAGATTTCCAAACAAGTATCTAAGTCCTCAGTACCTCCCTTCCTATGGAAATCTTGTAAAAACTGCTGGAAAAATAAGACTTTGTTGGTCTTTTATAGAGAGTATGATAAGGTTGGAAAGCTGGACTGGTGAGAGGGAGGAGAAATGTCTGTCCTTGGTTGTTAGATATACAGATATAGATAGATGATAGAGATAGATAGATAGATAGGTAGATACATAGATACATAGATAGATACATAGATACATAGATACATAGATACATAGATAGGGTTCCCAGAAACTGAGAAGTAATCAAAGGTTAGCAGTTTCAGAGGCTGGAAGGACACTTGTTTCTTGAATGTACCTTGGGGAGGTGGCGTGACTTCCACTAGAAATAAATAAATGATGAACTATGGAGGCCAAATGCAAGCTGTAGGGAGTTCTAGCTTCCTCAAAGTTTCTGAGTCATGGCATGGAGAAATAACCTGGGCCACTAGGGCTGAAGAGACCATTGGAGCTGAGCTAATAGGCACTCAGAAGTTACTAGTGTGAGCATGACCAGTGGGCCTCCTCAATCTTTTGGTACCAAGAAAGACCCCAGGAGCTTGGCCCAGCTCCCGAGGGCAGGTAGGAAATAATGACTAAAACTGACGATGTGTTGGGACAGGGTATGGGGGCAAAAATACATGATTTGTTGGTTTTTCTCTGTGTGCCCCACCCCTAGATCCACTCCCCTCTTGTCTTCCCTGTTCCGCAGCCTGGAAGGCCCACCACCATGATATCTATCACCCCCTTTCTCTGGCCCTCCAACCTCCACGTAGATTCAGCCACCAGGAGACATGGGCAGATACAGGAGGGTGAGTGGAGCAGAAATCAGATACCTGTTGTCTCAGCTCTTTTCCTCTTGGCCACTGTTCTGGCAGTGGCTGTGTCCCTGAGGCTACCACTCCTGGTCATCGGCCCCTCTTTCAGGGCTCTGGTTTGCTCCCTGACCCTGCAAACATTTTTCTGCCCTCTGCCCATTTAGGTTTAGGAGAGGTCATAGCTTCTTGCTGTTGATAAACCCTGTGTCACTCTCCCTTGTCTGTTTTCTTAACTGTGTGTACAGTCTGTAAATAGTCCTTTAATTAAATCCCTGAGGGTAGACTGTTGAGTTCTTGTTGGGACACCAACAGACTCAAGCTGATTAAAAGGAAGACACGATATTTCTTACAAACTCAAATTTGCACGTTAAGATTCATGCCTTCTCCCTTAAGATGGGAGTGACTCTTGCTCATCTTACCTTGATGGAGAAAGGTTTAGTAAGTTTGTCCAAGTCCCACAGCAGCTAGTGAGAGGCAGGGCCAAGACTTGAACTCCATGGCTGGTGTTCTTCCCTATACATCAAAGCAAAATCAAACATAAATCTCCTCATCCCACTACAGATTGAAGGTACTGGCTAATCAGCAATGCACCCTCTACTTTATTATTACAAGGTCTGTGGTCTTGGATGCAAAGATCCTTTCTAGTTCATCATTCCAAGGCTATATGCCCTCAAGCTCTCTAAGTCTGGAAAGAGGAGGCAAGATTGGCTTCCAAAGAGCAAACATATTTGTTCCCACAAGACGAACTCCCACACCTTGGAGCCTTCCAAACCCTGCAATGTCAAGTAGCTGCCTGGTTTTCAGCAGGGTGGACATTGATGTTCATTGCCACCAAGTCAATTGTTGCTAGCAGGAGAAATGGGCTCTAGTCTTACAGACAATATTCAATGTAGCTTCTCCAGGTAAAGTTCCTTTTTCTTTCTTTCTTTCTTTCTTTCTTTCTTTCTTTCTTTCTTTCTTTCTTTCTTTCTTTCTTTCTTTCTTTTCTTTCTTTCTTTCTTTCTTTCTTTCTTTCTTTCTTTCTTTCTTTCTTTCTTTCTTTCTTTCTTTCTTTCTTTCTTTCTTTCTTTCTTCTTTCTCTCTCTCTCTCTCTCTCTCTCTCTCTCTCCCCCTCCCTCCCTCCCTCCCTCCCTCCCCCTCCCTCCCTCCCTCCCTCCCTCTCTCTCTCTCTCTCTCTCTTTCTTTCTTTCTTTCTTTCTTTCCTTTTTTTCATTCATTCAGGTTATGCTGGGTCTTATTTGCAGCAGGCGGCTCCTTAGTGCAGCCTGCCGGCTCCTTAGCTGCGGTACATGGGCTCCTTAGTTGCGTCACGTGGGCTCCTTAGTTGTGCAGCAGGCTCCTTTAGTTGCAGTTTGTGGGCTCCTTAGTTTCAGCATGCAAACTCTCGGTTGCGGCATGCATGCAGGATCCAGTTCCCCAACCAGGGATCAAACCCAGGCCATCTGCATTGGGCGCACGGAGCCTTAACCACTGTGCCACCAGGGAAGTCCCAAAGTTCCTTTTTCAGTACTCATCAGTTGTGTCCCACACAAGCCTGCTGTTCCCTTTACTAGTTGACCTATTAAAGAAAAGACATGTGCAAAGACAGATATTTTGGGTTTTGTTTTTCCTTGAGACAAAGTAGTCCTAGTGATCCTAACCTGAACACCTGTTGGTCTGGGAGTTATGTGCACAGAATGTTAAAGGTGAAGTGACTGGGTTTTGCATTTTGTCTGGAAACAAGGCTACCCATTTCATCCCCACTGCCTTCTGCTTGGCTCTGTCACTTTTGAAGGCCATGCCCTCTGCAGTCATTTAAGTTTGTGGATGCTGGTCTAAACCCAACCGAAGAGAGAATATTTCTTCCATTAGCAAATAGTCATCTTTGTTGTGCTAAGAACTATTAGCTTTTTTCCCCTGCTATTCTTGGTGCTGGCCTGCAAAAGGCTTAGAATTACTTTTCATTTTCATTTAACGTTTTTATTCAAATATAACATACAGGTAGGAAAGTAGAAAATGTTAAACGTACAGCCCAAATTTCACAGCATGAACACATCCCTTTAAGCACCACTACAAGGAGTAGAACATTGTCTGTATCCTGGAAGCCCCCTTTGTAACCTCTGCCAGTCCCCAAAGGTAACGATTCTGCTAGTATCTATCACCGTTGATAGATTCTGCCTGTTTTTTGGTCATTATATAAACAGAATCATATTGTGTGACTTTTGTGTCTGGTTTCTTTCACTCAGTATTATATTTACAAGTCTTATCCACTTTTTTTAGCGTAAGCAAATTCACTCTCATTACTGTATAGTTTTGCCATTGCATGATTTTTTCAAAACATATTCATTTTACTGTTGATGGACATTTGGGTTATTTCTAGTTTTTTTTGGTTTTGGGGTGTTTTTTTGCCATTATGAATAATGCTGCAATGAAGATTTTGGACGAGTTTTAGAGCATGTGCATAGTTATTTCTGTTGATGCCTATGTGGGGACGGAATGGTTGGATCGAATTTTATGCGTACTTTCAGCTTTATAGATACTACTAGTTTTCCAAGGAATTTATTTAACCCCCCCTTGACTAGCATATGAGAGTTACTGTTTCTCAAAATCTTAATCAATACTTGGTTATATTACTCTCTTTAGTTTTAACCATTCATTTGTGCACTTAATTTGAATTTTTCTGCTAAGGGAGTTAAACACCGTTTCCTATGTTTATTGGCCATTTGTGTATCCTCTTTGGTGAAGGGCGTGTTCAGTACTTTCCCTCTTTTTTGTCTACATTTTGTCTACATTGTCTACATTTTTTCTTACTGATTTCTAAAAATTCTTTATTTATTTTGTATGAGTGTTTTGTTAGTTACAGATATAGTAAATATCTCCCTTGGAGGTTTGCCTTTTCAATCTCCAAAAGGATATCTTTTATGAACACTTTTTTTTTTTGCCCGTGTTGTTTGTGTGTGTGTGTGTGTGTGTGTGTGTGTGTGTGTCTGTATTTTCACTCACCCTTACGGCAGATAGTTGGTTGCTCAGGAAAAGAGAAGAATCTTCAAAAATTTTGTTATTTCTGCTAGCTAGAGTCTAAGATAATACAGCACAAGAAAAACAATAAGTAGGGAAGAGTGAGTGACCTGAGTCTATGAGTGAACAGGAGAGGGAGTCATCAAAAGAATGAGGATTGAGACTTTGTAACATTTTTTGTGTGGAAGGCCACAATTTAAAGTTGTGCCCCATCATTTAATGTGAAAAATTAGAAATGTAAATAATCTTTAGTCCAAAGTAGCTTTTAAATCCTCTAATATATGAACATTTTCAGTTGTTCTACTTATCTCTACTTTTATGTGTATTTTCATCCTTTTAGACCTTACTGCATTTTTCCTGTTTTCAACATATCCAGACAGAATGGATGTAATTATATTTGTAAAACCTCTCCAACAGAAAAGTCATACCATGGTAGACCTAGGAACAAGGCCACGGTCAGGACTAAAATGAATGTGCAATAGTGCTAACATCAGCCATCAGTGAAGCAGGGTTGATGCAATTCTGTTTAAACACTATTGGGAAAATAACACAGACTGAGTTTTTGATGATATTAAGAGACTTTTGCTAATTTTGTTTAGATGTTTTAGTTGAATATTTTTTAAAAGTAGAGTCCTTATCTTTAAAATTATATACCAAAATATTTACAGATGAATTTGTATTATGTCGGGGACTTGCTTCAGAATTATCCAGAGTACAACAGTATTGGACACAGTTGATAATTGTTGAAGTTGATGATGGGTACAGGGGTGTTTTTTTATACCATCTTCTATACTTTTCTGAATGAAAAGTTAAAAATAGAATGGGGAAAAAGAGTGGGAAGAGAGGAATTATAGGTATTGAATCTCAACAACTTTAAGGAGTTTCTCTATAAAGGGAAGGAAAATATAAAGTATTATCTTATATAAGATCAAGAAATAGTACTAAGACCAAGAAAGAGATTTGGTGGGTTTTTTTCTGTTTGTTTGTTTCTTTTTATCTTTTGTGTTAAAGCATGTTTGTAAGTTATTTGGGAATAATCTAGTAGGGAGAGAAAATTTGATATGCTAGAGGAAGAAAAGACAATTACATGATGTCTTTATAATAGTAAAAAGAGGAAGAGTAGCACAGGCAAAACTTTAGGACAGCAATGAACTTGAAGTGTTTGAAAGGCAGACAGAAGACCAGAGGGCTTGGAGAGAGGTGAATGAGAGGAGATTGGGTTGTTTCCTACCAACCAGATATTGTAGGACATGATAGGCACTGTAAGAAATTTGGATTTCATTCTACTGGTAATGGGAAGCTATTGTAGGATTTTAAATAGCGGAGAGATATGATTGAATTTAAGCATTAAAATGATCTGGCATGCTACGTGGAAATAGACTTTTGTGTGTTTTGTGTGTTTTGAAGCATGAGATCAGCGTGGAGGCAGGAAGAGCAGTTTGGAAACAATTTCAGTATTCCAACTGAGAGATAATAGTGGTTTAGACTGAGATTGTGGAAGTGGAGTATTATGGATTAAATTGTGTCCCCTTAAAGAAGATGCATTGAGGTCCTAATCCCTGGTACCATACAATGTAGATTTGTTTGGAAATTGGGTCATTGCAGACATTAGTTAATGTGAGGTCATAATGGAGTAGAATGGACCCTAATCCAATATGACTTGTACCATTATAAGAAGACAGCCATGTGAATACAGAAACATACAGGAAGAAGGTCACGTAAAGATGAAGGATTAGAGTGATGCATCTACAAGGCAGTGAGTGCCAAAGATTGTAGTCAATCCACCAGAAGCTAGGAAGAGGCAAAAAGGATTCCTTTACAGGTTTTATAGGGAGCATTGCTGTGATGACACTTTTATTTTGGACTTCTAGCCTCCAGAACTATAAAACAATACATGTTTATTGTTTTAAGCCACCCAGTTTATGGTGCTTTGTTGTGGCAGCCTTAAAAAACAAATATGGAGGTGGTGAAAATAACTATATGTTTTGAATAAAATGCATATATGTGATATGTTATTAATGTATATTAATAATTATATCATATGTTATTATAATTATTAATTTTATTAATATTATATTACAAGTATATTATTTCATATTTTGATTAATGTACTTATTGAGAAAATTAAACTTTTATTGAAGAACATGGAAAAAGAACTGAGTAAATGTTCATATATGAAAAGGTTATATATCATAAAGAGGTTAGTGTTCCCTAGTTTAATCTATACAATTTAATTTATGTAATTCCAAGATAAATCACAACAGGATTTTTCATGAACTTAACAAAATAATTCTAGAATTTACATGAAAAAGTAGAGTTCCAAGAATTAATCATGGCAACTTCAGTGAGGAAGAACAAAAGTGGGACTTGCTCACTTATGTGAACAAGATATCAAGAGCATTTATAAAACTGTAGTAATTAGATTGATGCAGTCAGAAAAAAATAGACAGATGAACAGATAATGAGCCAAGAAATGTACCCACATAAATATGGAAAGTTGGTATATTGTAGTAATACAATGAATAGTTATACAAATCAGTAAGAGAAAGATTGACTTTTCAATAAGTGGTGCTAGGAAAATATGAAAAACATCAATATATGTGATTCTTAGCTGAAACTTTAACAAAAAAATTAATTTCTAAAGGTGAAAAACATAACATTAAAACATTTAAGAGAAAATACAAAAGAATATATTTTGTTGCTTAGTGGCAGAGAAGGATTTTTAATCAAAATACGAAAACCAAAATCCAAAATAAAAAGTTTAATGAATTTGACTTCATTAACATGAAAATCTTCCATTAAAAGACACCTTAATGTATCAGCTCATAGAAAACGAAGATTAGGTGATAAAAATGAGTCAAAATGTAGTATCCAGGCTATCTAATAAAGTCCCATAAATCAGTAAGAAAATGAAAGACAATGCAGTAGAAAAATGGGAAAAGGATATGCACAGGAAATTCTTAGATGAGGTAGCCCACATGGCCAATAAACACATTTAAAAATATATTCAATATCACTAGTAATTAGGAAAACTCGACTTACAACATCAAGATATTATTTTACCTAAATAAAAATGGCAAAATAAAAATACTTAAAATGCCAAATGTTGATAAAGTAAAACAGGAATTCTAAAACATGCCTGCTCTGAGGTTGGAGTGAAAATTGGCAGAATCACTAATGAAGATGAATTGGTAATATCTAGTAAAGTTCAAAATATGCATTCACTAATGACCCAGAGATTCTACTTACTGGAATACACCATACAGTAACCCTTGCACACATGCACAAGGAGACATATATCAGAATGGTCAGTATTTGTAATAGCAAACAATTGGAATGAATCTAAACACCCACCAATAGAAGACTAGGTATAATGGTGTTCAGATGAAAAATAATATACAGCCATTAATATGTATGTGAATTGATATTTACATCTCAACAGACAGCACTCAAATCATTATACTGAATAAAAAAAGTTTTAGAATATGAGCCAATGAATATGAGGTCAGTTGTGTAAAATTTTAAGACACACCAACAGTACAGTTTATTGATTTTAATCCATTGAAACAAGAACTGGCAATTCACATACTAACTTCAGAGTAGTGGTTTCTTCAAGGCAGGGAGAGAGGGGGATTAGATCGCAGAGATGTATAAAGGGTCTTAAACTCTACGGTGCTTTGCTGAAGCAAATATTAGCATTTGTTAGTATGGGACATATGAGTATTTTATACTCTTCTCTGTGTTTTTCTGTTTTGTCTACCTTGAACAGGCAAGTCTCAGAAGTGTAAATACAAAGGTCAATATGCATATGGAAAGGTTTTCAACATTAGTTAGCACACCAAGAAATGCAACATCATACAAGATACTTTCTAAATTTTTTGAATAAAAGGAAATATGCTATTGTGCATCAACATTTAATTTGTGAATTCTTTTTGAGCCAAATGTCTACCTTTAGGAATTCATCCTTAGAAAATAATTGGGCAAGTAGGTAAAAATGCACATATGGTGATATTCCTCACAGAATATTTTTGTTATAGCCAAGATTAAAAACAATTTAAATGTCTCCCAATAGGTGAGTAAGTAATTCATGATGTATTTACCCAATGGAAATCTATGCCGTCATTAAAAATCCAGATCTGTTTTATTGTCATGAAAGGATATTTATGATACATTACAAGGAAAAAGAAAAATGATTATAGAAAAATACTTAAATGTATGACCCATTCATGTATGTATGTATGTATGTGTGTATATATATATATATATATATATATATATATATATATATATACACACACACACACACATACATATATATATTTTTTAAATATACCTTTTGGGATCATGTGCATAAGAATTTGGCTTTATTTTAAAGTATACAATGAGGTCATGAATGATTATTAATTTATTTGTAATTTCTTCAGTCTTGTTGACGAGGGGAAAATTTACTTCTACTTGTCTAGGTTCTTTTGGCTGACCTAATAATTAAATTAAATTGACAAGATAAAATAACAGGACAAAAAATAAGCAAAGTAATTTCATAAATGAAGGGACCAAGGAGGGCAGCTTTTATAGCTTTTAGACAAAGAGTTTGAGAAGAACAGACAAGATGAAGAAGTTTGGGTTTGGGATAGTAAATTAGTAAAGAAGTAACAAGGTTTGTTTACACTGTCTTCGGGGCTCTAAATTCCCTGCTTCTGGTGATAAGGATGTTTCTCTACTTCCTGGTACAGTGAGAGAACCTCACACGGGAGGTTTCTTTCCTGCTTTCCAGGGGACAGAGGAGGTTCAGAGAGTCCTTCTTGTACCAGCTGCTTCTTAAGTGACTTTAATTCAAAATAATCAGTATGCCGTAAGTGGCATATTTGAGGGTGGCAATCCTGAAACGCATCAGTCTCAACATCTTTTCAGATAAATATGCAACATTTTTATAGTAAAACTTTGAGATATTTTCATTTGAAACTAAGAGGACATTAGTAACTGAAGACAAGAAATATTTGAAGCCAAAGGGTAGGAATTTGAACAGTTTCTGCAGACAATGAAATCACCATATGTAGAACTGCCTTACCCCTCCTGTGCTGTCACGAACCACCTCTACCCTACCTTACACACTACACACAAACACACACACCTACTCAAACACAAAAGTGGGGAGAGAGAATGGAGGTTGAGAATAACAGCCATGACAGGGCTTCTTTGTGAATGGGCTCAAGGAAAAGATGTACTGTACATGCCAAGGGATTTCACTGAGCTCTTGATGGATGGGAGGGACAATGGAGGGAGGGACTTGGAAAGGATTTATGGGGGCCAGGATTAAGAGAGCGTGTGAGAATGCCATCACTAAGTCAGCTGGAGGTAAGAGAAACATGTGGAACACTTCAATGAGACATTAACTGATGCTTCTGCACAGGTGCAGCTGAATGAGCCTAACACCTTATATCAGATGCTCTTCATGTTGTCCAGGATGTCTGGATAAACAAATAGAGGTGGTAATGCAGACAGGGAAGCTGGGCAGGAGAGGGAGACCATTTCTACATTCCTTACTCTCTAGGCTTAGAAATGTAGCTTGACTCCATGCCCAGAATTTGCCCACCTGTTTCCACCCACGCTGTTAACCACAAACACTCCCAGTAAGGCCCTGGAGTCCAGGATTTAAGCCTTTCTGCTGCTTCTCTCTGTTCCCTTTTGGTTGCTGAACATGAGACTGCTCTGTAGTACATTGGGGTCTGACTCAACTTGTTAATATGGCTGTGGAGAAAAGTTCATTCTGCCCCTAAGATTATTTATCTCCAAGGGAATCCCCCTAATATAAAATGATATACTAGTTGTGGGGTTGGGGGGAGTGAGAGAAAACATTTATTAAGTGCCTATTACGTGCCTGGTACTTTTGTATGCATTATTGCTGCGATTCTCAAAGCCGCCCTATAAAATATGCTTACCTTTCTGGTTTTAGAGGTGAGAAAGCTGAGTTGTAAAGGGATTCAAAGAATTTCTAGCTCGAGGTTTCAGTGAAAATTGTCAGTACTAGATTGAAAAAAAATTGTTCTTTCTGGACCAAATTCTAGAACCTTATTCATACTCCTCAGGGTTTTACAAACTGAATTTCTTATCACGCCAGTTAGTTACAACTAGTATTTTTGTTTTAATGAAATGTAGAGCTAACTAAAATATAAAACATCAGGGTGTACCCTACATATTCAGGGTTTTTTTTTCTCATGAAGATTTAATGTGTATGTACTGTGACACATGCAAATATATTTTTTACTGAGGGGTACAGGCAAAGAGTTCAAAAGTTATGACACTACACCCTACTGTATCCACCTACATCTTCATCATCCCCACTCCCAACTATAAGCTTCAGGGCCTCTAAACTGGCCATGAAGATAAGCGTGGTCCTTTCTCATTTGAACAGAATCAAGACAGACCTAAAGGGAACCAGGAAGTTCTTTAAATTAAATATATATTGTAAGATGAAAGAGACTCGTGGCTTCCTTTTGAGTTTTTCCCTGAAACTTGTGTGGAGTTGAAGACCTATTAGTTCTCTGTTATTTTCACCATTATTAATGATGCATAAAGTAGGGCATAAGCAAAGGGAAGTGAGCAGCCTAAGAAATGTGACTGGAGCCATTGCCCACTTGCAGGCTGCATGAAGTTTTGAGTTTTGAAAATTATTTGCAAGATTGAACTATTGCATAGTACCTTCAGGGAAAATATATAGAAAAGAGACATGGATAAAGGAAAAATAGCATATAACAGATACAAAATGGGGTTTTAGGACCTTGTCCTTCTCATCACTTATGGTCACGTTCCCTGATCATTTTTCATTATGAAGCATTTAGAATACTGAAACTCCAGGAAAATCAAGTCAACTGGGCAACCATCTCTCTTATAAATAATAACTTCATTCACTTATACACAGAATATCACTATCTTATACTGGTGAGAGATATACAACTCTTCTCTTCCTCATCTGGTTAAGAAACATCATTGAACACTTACTATTTTATTCAAGGCCCAGGGCAAGGGGCTTTGAGATACACAGAGACATCACAGAATGAGGTGGAAGAGAATTCAATTAAACAATCTAGTGAACTTAAAGAAAGACAATTAAGTGCTAGACAAGATCTGCTAAAATAAATGTCATGTGAGTAGATAAACCTAAGGAAAGTAATCATTGCTGATGGTGTATTTAAGTTATTTAACTTTGTACAATTTTTGAACAATTTAGAATTACTAAAATGTTGTAAGATAGTACAGTTTCCATATACACTTCTCCCAGCATCCTCTGTTAACATATTGTATAATATTTGTCAAAACTAAGAAATTGACATTGGTATTGGCTATTAACTAAATTACATACTTTATTCAGATTTCATCAGTTTTTCTGTTATTGTCCTTGCTCTCTTCCATTATCCAATCTGGGACAGTGTATTACCTTAGAATGTGGTTAATTTTGATATTGTTTGCGAAAATAATGATTACTTTTCCAAGTCTATTTTGTAGTGGGCAGAAGGAATAACATAACAGGTGCTACCTGCTAGTATATTTTGCTGGATCACAGAAATCTCGATCAAAATGGAACTTGTATATCATTCTACCAGTCAGCTAAAGAAGATGATTTTGAACATGGATGATGTAAAACCATGAACTTTTCACCTTCAACTTTGTTATGAGAAGTGTTTTTTAGACCTGTCCAAAATTATTTATAGAGAAGTACTAAAATTTTATATATATATAATTATATACATATAATTACTAAAATTATTTATAGAGGATTACTAAAATCATATATATAATTATAATATATATAACTGAAATGGGCCCAACAGCTGATCTAGTCCAACCCTCTCGTTTACAACTATAGGAACTGAGACTTACAGATTTGTGACTTACCCGGTCACTTGATGAATTAGTAGCCAGTTTGGAATCTATTTTTGGCTTTTTTCCTCCCTTTGGAGAGGCATGCGAATCATTGCTCAAGTCCTATAAAAAATAAAATGCAACTCTTATGGGAGAACAGAAAGAGGGTGAGAACAGTTAGGGAGAGAGTTAAAGCACTAAGGTATCTTCTTTCCTCTCTCTCCCCAAACTTAATACTATTTTTATCAGACGTTCCGTCCATTGTGAAGAAGCTTTGTCATCTCTAGCTGTGTGGCCTTCAGAGAATACTTATCCTCTTGGGTGGATAATTGCCTGTTCTCAGCTTTCTACCACATCATTTCAAAGAAGCTGGACTTCTCAAGTCTCTGGAATTCCTCAACAACTACTTCATATCTCTCTCCCTCTTTGGGAGTTGGTTAAGCACTCTTTTCCTTCTTTTCTATTATCTTTCTTTCTTCTCAAGTTTTGCTTTACCTATATTGAGTTTTAGTTAATATTTCCTTGCATTACTAAGAAAACTAAACTCTGGCCAGGTACTTTGGAAAGAATGTCTGTGGAAATCATGAAACGCTTCCACTTAATCCACTATGATTAATTTTTCCATAAGTATTTTGAGTCTAGTAGGCTTGTTTTCATAGCAGTTACTGAAAAAGGATATCTGTCAGGCATACCATATATTTATTGTAGATACCGTTGTTAATGAATTGAAGTCAGCATATCACTTTTCAGTTTTAAAGTGGTAGGTATCAAATGAATAACCAGAAACAAAACTTGTCAGTTGTGTCTGGAAAGCCATTGTTCAACACACACTAAATAAAATAAAGTGCCTCACTTTCAAAGAGATGGGGGCTCAGTTTTTTTAAACCCATCACCTAGCCTTACCTCACACAGAAACAAAATAAACAGTCATATTCCTTCTTGTAGTATGCAGAGCTCTTGAATAAACAATGGCTTGATGTCCAATTAGAAATGTAAGAAACCATAATCCATTTTTGGGTGGACTATTTAGTTATGTCTAGATGCATAGGTGGGGAGAACATTTATTTTGAAGTCAGAACTGGATTTAAATACAGGCTGTTCAGTTTATTATTTGTGTGACAGTGGGCAAGTCCCTTATTCCTTTCGAAGATTCAGTTTCCTCATCTGCAAACACTTCTCATGACCAAGTTGAAGGTGAAAACTGAGAACACTGAATTGTCTATACCTTTCTAGCATTTTGCTGTACTCCACAAGCCATGAGTGAAATAAGCCAGTCATAAAAGGGCAAACGTTTATTATTCCACTCGTATGAGGTCCCTAGAGGAGTCAAATTCATAGGGACAGAAATTAAAATGGTGGGTGCCAGGGGCTGGGGGAGGGAGGAATAGAAGTTGTATTTTAACGAGTAAAGAGTTTTAGTTGTGCAAGATGAAAAGAGTTCTGAGGGTGAATGGTGGGGATGGTTGCACATTCATGGGATTGTACTTAAAGCCACTGAATTACACACTCGAAAATGGTTAAAAATGGTAAATTTTATGTTATGTGTATTTTATCACAATTTTTAAATATATATATTTTGTATAGACACACACACACACACACACACACACATGAAAATCATGTCTCCCCAAATTATCAAATGAATAAAACTCCTGCATTGCATATTTAATTCTAAACACAACTCAAGACTCTTTTTTAAAAAAGTTTTATTGGAGTATAGTTGATTTAAAATGTTGTGTTAGTTTCAGGTGTACAGCAAAGTGATTCAGTTATACATGTACATATATTATTCTTTTTCAGATTCTTTTCCCATATAGGTTATTACAGAATAATGAGTAGAGTTCCCTGTGCTATAGAGTAGGTCCTTGCTGGTTATCTATTTTATATATAGTAGTGTGTGTGGAGGTTGGGATTAACATAGACACACTACTATATATAAGACTCATCTTGATCTAGTTAATTCTTCGACATCATGTATATCCAACAAAGTTGTAAATACCTTGAGGTCCTGAGCTACATTATATGCTTCTTGAGTTTTGGTTTTCCTACAGCATCTCATGTTATGCCCCCCTACACAGGGAGGGGTTAGTGAGATGAAGAGATAAACTGAACCAAATAGGTGGAACAGTCTTATAATGACGAAAGGGAACTTTTGTTTTTTTAAACATTAGGTGAATTTATGGGTTGATTGCCCCTAACAATAGAGAAAATTGTGAAAGATTACATTTTATTCAGTTTAAAGGGAACTTTCAATAAAGAAATCCTCTAAGGAATGACGAGGGTGGGGTTAATTCTCTGTGGTAGGTAGAATAATAGCTCCTCAAAGATGTCCCTGTCCTAATCCTTAGAACCTGTGAATATCTTACTTTAAATAGCAAAAGGGATTTTGCAGATATGAATCAGATATCTTAAATTATCTGGTTAAGTGCAGTCTAATCACATGAGCCCACTTAAGACTTCCAACTTATAGAATTGTAGGGTAATATATTTGTGTTGTTTTAAGCCATAAAGTATGTTGTCACTTGGTATAACAGCAAAAGAAAAATAATACTCTTCCCCTTGAAGGCTCTTAAACTTAAGGAAAGGAGAAGAGGTAGAAGAAAGGTGACATAAGGGACCAGACACGCTCATGAATATGTTTTTTTGTTTGTTTGTTTTGTTCATTTGTTTTAATTCTTGGAAATTCAACTAGGAGCTCAGTGTCCTAAAATGATAAGAAGGAGGAATCAGAGATCTGCCAACAGCAGAACCCAAGAAGAGGTCAGTATCCTAATCATGAGGTCAAACTAATGGTCCATAGAGGAAAAGCCCCACTTTCATAGGGACCTCGGAAGCTAAAAGCCCTTGTTGAGCTGAGGTCTAGGAAAGAAGTAGGGTAAAATGTTACGAGCCTAGGAAAGATGGCTTGGCTTAGTCCCGGAACTATTATTTACAAACTTTGTGAATTTGGGCAAACCCCCCAAACTGCTCTAAGCTTCAGTTTCCTCACCTGTCAAATGATAATATTAAACGTATTTTACCAGTTTGGGTGCCATGAAGCTTATGCGTACAAATCCTCAGCACAAGTCTGTGCGCACATTATTAAATAACCACTAGCTATTTTTAGTTATTATTCTTATCGGAAAAGAATTGCAATTCCTGAACTCCAGCAAACTAAAATAGGGTAGCCACAGGGGTTTAATTTTTTGATCAATCAAAAGATTTCACTATGTATCAGATCCTGCATCAGGCACTGGAGATAGAGCAATGAATAAAACAGGCACAGTCCTGCCCTCACTGAGTTTACAGTCTCTCAAACAAGAGTATTTTTTTTAAAATGATGGGTTTATTTAATGTTTTCAGTCAGTAACAAGTGATGAAAATATAAACTCATTTACTACAAGTGTATGTAGTTCATAGCATACATAATATTCTTAATGTATGATCTTCATAAAAATAACCATACATAAATATTTACTGAGGATTCTTATTATACTATTAAGACAACAGAATGTCATTGAATAATGTCAGAAAGACAACAAGTTAATTATCACATTAATGGACAATTTTGGGGGGGTGCTCTCTTCTGTCACTGTCATTTCTGTGGGTCCAAGTTCATTATTAAAAATAAACTGGTGTTAAAATTTCAACAGTTGTTAAAGATACAATTCGACATAAAAAAAAATCTCAGTTCACCTAAGCAGCACCTGAGCTAAAATGGTTTGTATTGAGAGGGAAAAAATTAAAATTTACCCAAATAGTAGACGAAGAGTAAAAGTTGTCATTTTTGAGTTCTGCAGTAGAAGGAAGTAGGGTTACCAGGACTAAACAAGAGAGCATCAGGAAGCAAGAAATTCTACACCTACACTGTTTAGGGCCAGTACCAACCCAAGCAAAGGCAAGGAACAGGATGATAGTTCCTTGAAGGCTGGTGACTTGTCATGAAGTTGGGGTTATTATAAGCATTGTTCAAAGATAGCCTTGACAAGTGATAGCAAACTTTGTTGCTTATATACTCCTTAAAAGACTTAATCTTTTCCTATCAAATGAGTATAAAATAATATCTCATTGTGGCCTTCATTGGCATTTTCTTGATCACTAATGAGGTTGAACATGTTTTCATGAGTTTATTGGCCCTATGAGTTTCCTCTTCTCTAAGTCGCTTCATGCCTATTCATGTCTTTAGTCTGTTCTTCTACTGGATTTTTTGAGTTCTTTTTGATTTGTAGAGAATTCTTTATATAATTGAGGGAGGTTTTATTTAATTTCCTTTATAGTTGTAGGATTATTCAAATGTAATGTTTCATATTGAGTAAGATGTGGTAGTTTGTGTTTTTTGAGGAAGCAGTCCATTTCACCTACATTGTCAAATTTATGTGTAGAGTTCAGATTGTTGTATGTGTATGTTGGAGTTTGTTCACAGTGTTACCTATTATCCTTTTGATGTATGCAGAGTCTGTAGTGATATCCTGTTTCCTTCCAGATACTAGTAATTTATGTTTTATCTTTTTTCTATTGTTAGTCTTGCTAGAATGCCAATTTTGTTGAACCAACCCTTTGTCCTATTGATTTTTCTCTGTTGTTTTTCTCTCTTCAATTTCATTGACTTCTCCTCTCATCTTTGCCATTTGGTTTCTTTTGCTTGCTTTGAATTTTTTTTCTGTTCTTTTCCTAGGTTCTTGAGGTGGGGGCTTAGATTATTGACTTGAGACTTTTCCTTTTTTCTAATGTATACATTTAGTGCAATAAATTTCCCTCTCTGTATTACTTTAGCTGTGTCCCCCAAATTTTAATATGCTGTATTTTTATTTTCACTCAGTCCAATGTATTTTTTAAAAATTTCCCTTGAGATTTCCTCATGACTCTTGAATTCTTTAGAAGTATGTGGTTTTGTTTTTGAATATTTGGAGATTTTCCTCTTATCTATTATTGATTTCAAGTAGATTCCATTATAGGCAGAGAACACATTTTGTATGATTTCAGTTCTTTAAAATTTTTTGTTTTATGGCCCTGCATAAGGTCTATCTTGGTATGTGTTCTGTGGGCACTTGAAAAGGTATATTTTGCTGTTATTATATGGAGTGTTATTTAAATGTCAATTATATCCTTTTGGTTGATGGTATTGTTGAGTTCTACATCACTGCTGATTTTCTGTCTAGGCAAGTTTTAAGAGAGGGGTGTTGGTGCCCCCAACAATAAATGTGGATTTGTCTATTTCTCCTTTAAATTCACTAAGTTTTGCTTCAGATATTTTTCAGTAATGTTGTTTGGTCATACACACTGAGAATTGTTGAGTAACTCTTCTATCATTATATAAACTCCTCTGTCTCTGGTAATTTTCTTTGCTTTGATGTTAAGATAGCCACTCTTACTTTTCTTTGATTAATATTAGCATGATAATATCTTTTTTCCTTGCTTTTAATTTCAACTTGAATTATCTTAATCTGATTGATAGAAGATAATCAGTAGATGTCAACACCAAGATGGCAGAAATTTTAGAATTATCTGAAAAATAGTTTAAAGCAGCTATGATAAAAATGCTTCAGTGAGCAATTAGAAACATGCTTGAAGTAAATGAAAAAATAGAAAACCTCAGCAAAAAAATAGGTGATATTAAGGAAAAACAAATGAAAATTTTAGAACTGACAATTATAATAGCAGAAATAAAAAAATACTCAATGCATAGGTTCAATAGCAGACTGGAAGGGACAGAGGAAAGAATCAGTGAACTGGAAGGTAGAACAGTAGAAATTACCCAGTATGAAAAAGAGAGAAAATAAGCTGGAAAAAAAAAAAAAAATGAACAGAGCCTTAAGACCTGTGGGACTATAGCAAAAGATCTAAAATTCATATCATCAGTTCTGGAAGGAAAAGAGAAAGATGATAAGCATGAGAAGTATTTGAAGAAAAAATGGCTGAAAAGTTTGCAAATTTGGCAAGAGACATAAACCTAGATTCAAGAAGTGAACCTCTAACAGAATCCAAAGAAATCCATACCAAGACACATAATTGACCTTCTGAAAACTAAATATAGAAAAAATTTTAAAGCAACCAGAGGAAAACAATACCTTATCTATAGAAGAAAAGCAATTAATATGACAGTGGACTTCTCCCGAGATACCATGAATGCCAGAAGGAAGTAGCACAATATTTTTCAAATGCTAAAAGAAAAGTAATATTAACCCAGAATCCTATACCCAGTGAAAATATCCTTCAAGAGTGAAGGAAAAAATCAAGACATTCTCACATGAACAAAAACAAAGATAATTTGTCCTCTGCAGACATGCCATTAAAAAAAATTGGCTAAAGGAAGCAGGTGAGGCTTTGTTAAAAACATTTTAAGACAAATGTATTAGTCACTGTCACCTGGGGCAAGGGATAACAGTGGAGCAAATAACAGACTAACTAAAAATCTTGGGAAGAAAGGTTGGAGAATGAGAGGCTTTGGAGAATAAAGCTTTAAAAAGCTTCTACATATTCCTAGGAACCTAGTAGGCCACGTATATACACAAGTCTAGATGCACATTTGAAAAAGACTTGAGAAAGACCTAAACCCTTATCTTTGGCTGAACTTTAGACTCTGTGCAAATAGGATGTGAAGGCTAAATCAGACTTGTGAGCTGCTTGTCTGGGTGTTGAAGGCATACCCCAACACACATACAGAGCCTGTCTGCAAAGACTGGGTGATGTGTGTGTGAGTGTGTGTGCACATGTGTCTGTGTGTTCCATGTATTTGAAGAAACCTTGGTTGCATCACTAGCTGACCACTAAGCTAATGGAACAGAAACATCAGTAGCCACAAATCACAAAGAATGAAAAGTTTACAACATTAATTCAGAAAACTCATTAATCTAACAAACAACATCTGCAACAAGCAATAACAATAAATCTTGGGGAGAAGCGTCTGATTTCCAGAGTTGCCTCATTATAATATTCAAAATGTCCAGCTTTCACCTAAAAATCACAAGGCATGCATGCAAAGAAATAAAAAAACTATAGTCCATTCACAAGATAATTAATGGAAAATATCCCTAAAGAGGCCCAGACATCGAACTTACTAAACAAAAATTTTCAATTGACTATTTTAAATATTCTTAAAAGGCTAAAGGAAACCATGAAAGCAATGTCTCGCCAAACAGGGAATATCAGTAAAGAGATAGAAATTAGAAAAACAGAACAAAATAGAAATTCTGAAGTTGAAAATACAATAGCTGAAATGAAAATTTTATTAAATGTATTACATAGCCGACTGAGTAGTCAGAAGGAAGAATCAGTGAATTTGAAGATAGGACAACTAAAATTACCCAGTCTGAGTAGCAAAAAGAAAAAAAGAATGAAATATAAATGGACAATGCCTAGGACACCTGTGGGACACCATCAGTCATGCCTAGATAAGCATTATGGGAATCCCTGAAGGAGAAGTGAGAGAGAAGGGGAAAAAAAGGTGTATTTGAAAAATAATTGGGCAAACTTCCCAAATTTGATCAAACATAAATCTATACATGCAAGAAGCTCAACAAATTCCGGGTAGGCTAATACAAAGACATTCACACCAACCCACACTGTAATCAAACTGCCAAAGTCCAAAGACAAAGAGAGAATCTCAAAAACGTCAAGAGAGAAGTGACTCATGTACAAGGGATACTCAGTAAGATTAATGGCTGATTTCTTACAGAAACTGTGGAGGCCAGAAGGCAGGGGTATGACATAGTCAAAGAGAAAAACAGTATCGGTCAACAAATCTATATCTGGCAAAACTATGATTCAAAAATAAAGGAGAAATTAAAATATTCCCAGATAAAAAGAAACTGAAAGTTCATCACTAGTAGACCTGTCCTACAAGAAATGCTAATGAGAGTGCTTTGGGCTGATATGAAAAGACACTAGTCAGTAACTCAGATTCAAACAAAGAAACTAAAACACTGGTAAAGTAACCATATGGATAAATATAAAGGTCAGTTCCAAAAATTTTTGGTTTGTAGCTCTTCAACAAATTTTTAGAGAAGACCCAGTGGGGTCATTACTACTCACTTTCAAAAATAAAAAGTATTATGAGAAAATACTATTAATAATCATATGCCAACAAGTTAGATAACCTAGACACACAAAATGTCAAAACTGACTCAAGAAGAAACAAAAAATCTGAACAGACTTATAACAAGTAAAGGGATTGAATCAGTGACCAAAAAACTTCTCACAAAAAAGAGCTTAAGTTCGGTTGGCTCCACTGGTGAATTCTAAAAATATTTTAAGAATAATTAACATATATCATTCCCAAACTCCTCCAAAATAGAAGAGAAGGGAATACTTACTAACTCATCCTATGAGGCCAGCATTATCTTGATACCAAAACCAGGAAAAAAAAAAATCACAAAATATAAAAACTAAAGACCAATATCCATAATGAACACAAATGCAAAAATTCTCAACAAAATGCCAGCAAGTGGAATCCAGTAACATATTAAAAAGATATCCACCATGACTAGATAGGATTTATCCCCGGAATTCAAGGATGCTTAAATATATGAAAATCAATCAATATAATATACCATATTAATAGAATAAAGAAAAAAAAACCCTTCATCATCATCTCAGTTGATGCAGAAAAAGTGTTTGCCAAAGTGCAATAACTTTTTATGATAAAAACACTCAACAAACTGGTAATAGACAGGAACTTCCTCAACCTGATAAAGGGCATTTATGAAAACACATAGCTAGCATCATATTTAATAAAAGATTGAAAGCTTTCTCCCTAATATCAAGGACAAGATTTGGATGTCCACTCTTACTACTTCTGTTCAGAATTCCACTGCAAGATCTAACCAGGGTAATTAGGCAAAGAAATGAAATAAAAGACACTTAGACTGAAAAGGAAGAAGTAAACTATCTCTAGTCACAGATAATATGATTTTATATAAAGAAAACCCTAAAGGATTCATAAAATATTATTAGAGATGATAAACAAGTTCAGCAAAATTGCAGCATATAAGATCAATATACACAATCATATATATTTATCATCAAAAAGAATAAAACATTAGGAATAAATTTAACCAAGGAGGTACAAGACTTGTACATTGAAAAATAAAAAAAATGTTTATATAAAGGAAGGCCTAAATGAATGGAAAGACCTCTGTGTTGTGGATTTGATTAATATTAATAATTCAGTGTTTATATTAATGATTGATACTAATATTGTTGAGATGGAAATACTCCCCAAAGCAATTTACAAATTCAGTGCAATCTCTATCAAAATTCCAACAGCCTTTTATGCAGTAATGAACAATTTGGATCTAAAAGTAAAATGAGGACTTCCCTGGTGGCACAGTGGCTAAGAATTCACCTGCCAATGCAGGGGACATGGGTTTGAGCCCTGGTCTGGGAAGGTCCCACATACCGTGGAGCAACTAAGCCCGTGTGCCACAACTGCTGAAGCCTGCATGCCTAGAGCCCATGCTCCACAACAAGAGAAGCCATCGCAGTGAGAAGCCTGCGCACCTCAATGAAGAGTAGCTCCCGCTAGCTGCAACTAGAGAAAGCCCGCAGGTGAAGCAACAAAGACCCAAGGCAGTCAAAAATTAATTAATTAATTAATTAAAATAAATAAATAAATAAATAAAAGTAAAATGGGGTTGCAAGGGGCCTGAATAGTTAAAACAATGCAGAAAAATAAGAATAAAGTTGGAGGACTAACACTTCCTGATTGAATAACTTACTCTAAACCTACTGTAATCAAAACAGTATGGCACTGGCATGAGAATAGATGTTTAGATCAATGGAATAGAACTGAGAGTCTAGAAATAAATCAATACATCTATAATAAACTGATTTTCAGCATGAGTGCCAAGGCCATTCACTTCTCATGACAAGGTTGAAGGTGAAAATTTCATGGTTTTATATCATCCATGTTCAAAATCAGCTTCTTTAGCTGACTGGTAGAATGATACATGAGTTCCATTTTGATCGAGATTTCTGTGATCCAGCAAAATATCCTAGCAGGTGGTACCCATTTTATTATTACCTCTGCCCACTACAAAACAGTCAGACTTGGAAAAGTAATCATTATTTTCATGAACAATATCAAAATTAAGCACATTCTAAGGAAATGCAGTATCCCAGATTGGATAGTGGAAGAGAACAAAGACAATAACAGAGAAACTGATGAAATCTGAAAAAAGTATGTAATTTAGTTAATAGCCAATACCCATGTCAATTTCTTAGTTTTGACAAATATTATACAATATGTTAACATTAGAGGATGCTGGGAGAAGTGTATGTGGAAACTCTCTGTACTATTTTACAACTGTTTAATAATCCTAATACTGTTCAAAAATTGTACAAAGTTAAATAACTTAAATACCCCATCAGCAGTGTTTATGTTCCGTAGGTTTATCTACTCACATGACATTTATTTTAGCAGATCTTGTCTAGCACTTAATTGTCTTTCTTTATGTTCACTAGATTGTTTAATTGAATTCTACTCTATCTTATTCTGTGATGTCTCTTTGTATCTCATAGCCCCTAGCACTGTGCCTTGGATAAAATAGTTAGTGCTCTGTGTTCCCAGAAATAAACAAATGGGACCTAATTAAACTTAAAAGCTTTTGCACAGCAAAGGACACCATGGACAAAATGAAAATGTATCCTACTGAGTGGGAGCAAGTATTCGAAAATAATATGACTGCTAAGGGGTTAATATCCAAAATATATACAACTCAATATTGAAAAATCAACACGATTGAAAAATGGACAGAAAACCTGAATAGACACTTTTCCAAAGCCATGTAAATGGCCAGCAGGCATATGAAAAGATGCTCAACATCATTAATCATCACAGAAATGCAAACCAAAACCACAGTGAGATATCACCTCACACCTGTCAGAAGGACTATCATCAAAAAGAGCACAAATAACAAATGTTAGGATGCAGAGAAAAGGGGACACTTGTACACTGTTGGGAATGTAAATTGGTGCAGCAACTATGGACAACAGTATGGAGATGCCTTAAAAAACTAAAAATAGAACTACCATATGACCCAGCAATTCCACTCCTTGATATATATCTGAAAAAAATGAAAACACTAATGAAAAAAGTTATATCCATCCAATGTTCATCACAGCATTATGTACAGTAGCCAAGATATGGAAGCAACCTCAGTGACCATCAGCAGATGAATGGATTAAGAAGATGTGGCCATATGATCCAGCAATCCCACTCCTGGGCGTATATCTGAAGAAAACTCTAATTCAGAAAGATACATGCACCCCAATGTTCATAGCAGCACTATTTACAATAGCCAAGACATGGAAGCAACCTAAATGTCCATTGACAGATGAATGGATAAAGAAGATGTGGTATATATATGCAAGGGAATACTACTCAGCCATAAAAAGGAATGAAATAATGCCTTTGCAGTGACATGGATGGACCTAGAGATTATCATACTAAGTGAAGTAAGCCAGACAGAGAAAGACAAATATGATATGATATCACCTATATGTGGAATCTTAAAAAATGATACAAATGAACTTATTTACAAAACAGAAACAGACTCATAGACAGAGAAAACAAACTTATGGTTACCAAAGGGAAAAGGCGGTGGGGGAGGGATAAATTAGGAGTTTGGGATTAAAACAGATACAAACTACTCTACATAAAATAGATAAACAACAAAGTCCTACTGTATAGCACAGGGAACTATATTCAATACCCTGTAATAAACCCTGTAATAGAAAATAATATGAAAAAGTACTGAATCACTTTTCTGTGCACCAGAAACTAACACAACAATGTAAATCAACTATGCTTCAATTAAAAATCAAAAAAGTTTTTTAAAGATTTGGTATATATACAATGGAATATTACTCATTCATAAGAAAGAATGATATTCTGCCATTTGCAACAACTTGGATGGACCTAGAGAGTATTATGCTTAGTGAAATAAGTCAGAGAAAAACAAATACTCTATGTTATCACTTATATATGGAATCTAAAAAAATAAATGAATATATATAACAAAACAGAAACAGACTCACAGATACAGAGAGCAAATTAGTGGTTACCAGTAGGGAAAGGGGACAGGGGAGGGGACAAAATTGGTATATGGGATTAAGAGGTGCACACTACTATGTATAAAATAGATAAGTATCAAGGATATATTGTATAGCACAGGAAAACGTGCTATAACCTTATTTTGTAATCACTTTAAATGGAGTATAGTCTATACAAATATTGAATCACTATGTGGTAAACATGAAATTAATTTCATATTGTAAACATATGTTTACATTACATTTACAACATATTTCATATGTTGTAAACGTGAAATTAATTATAAATCAACTATACCTCAATAAAAATCTTAATAATAAAAAGACAAAATCCAATATAAAAATAGAAGTACTTGTATAGACATCTTTCCAAAAAGATATAAAAATGGTCAATAAGCACATGAAAAGATGTTCAATATTACTGGCCATCAGGGAAATGTGAATCAAAATTACTAGGAGATACCACTTTACTCTCAGTATGATGGCTATAATTTAAAAAATGATAGGTATTAACATGTGTTAGAAAGAATATAGACAAGTTGGAACCTGCAAATATTCCTGGTGAGAATGTAAAATGATGCAGTGACTGTGAAAAACTGTTTGTTATTTCCTTGAAAATTTAGAGTTACCATGTGACCCAGCAATTCCACTCCTAGCTATATACCTAGAAGAATTGAAAATATGTGTTCAGAGAAAATTTTAAATGAATGTTCATAGCAATATTATCCAAAGTAGCGAAAAAATGGGAACAGGTCAAATATCCATTAACTGATGAATGGAAAAAAATGTGGTATATCTATGCAATGGAATATTAATCAGCCATAAAAAGAATGAAGTACCAGTACAAGCCACAACATAGATAAACTTTGAAAACATCGTACTAAGTGAAAGAATCTCGTCACAAAAGACCACATATTGTTTGATTCCATGTATATGAAATGTCCAGCATAGACAAATCCGTAGAGACAGAAAGTAGATTAGTGGTTGCCAGAGGAGTGGGTGGTAGAGAGGAGCAAGGGTGACTGCTTAATGGGTATGGGGTTTCTTTGGGGGTAATGAAAATGTTCTGGAATTAGACTGTGGTGATCCCTGTGCAACATTGTGAATGAACCAAAAGTCACTCATTGTTTACTTTAAAATGGTTAAAATGCTGAATTTTATGGTATGTAAACTTTACATCAGTTAAATATGTGGTATCTAGAAAAATGGTATAGATTATCTTATTTGCAAAGCAGAAATAGAGACACAGACGTAGAGAACAAATGTATGGATACCAAGGGGGAAAGGGGTGGGGAGGGAGGAATTGGGAGACTGGGATTGACACATATACATTATTGATACTCCGTATAAAATGGACAACTGATGGGAACATACTGTATAGCACAGGGAACTCTACCTAATGCACTGTGGTAACCTAAATGGGAGGGAAGTCCAAGAGGAAGGGGAGATCTGCATGTGTGTGGCTGATTCATTTTGTTGTGCAGTGGAGGCTAACACAACATTGTAAGGCAACCATACTGCAATAAAAATTAATAAATAAAATAAAATAAAAAAGAAAGATACTTTGGATTTATATGGAAAACATTTTTTTTAAAATAAAAAGAAAGGAAGTATAAAAGAAATGGTTGCTCTAGTATTCACCATCTCAGGCAAGTGGAAAGGAAAAAAGCATGCAGGAGTGCATGGGAAAATTTGTGAACCCATCCTAGAGCAGGCACAGGGTTTCAGTTTATACTCCATTAGCTAGAGCACATTCATATGGCTACACCTCACTCACTGCAAAGTGGGCTGGGATATATGGTCTAGCTATGTGCCCAGTAAAAAGAGGAAATGGACTTCTGCTGAGTAACCAGCTGTCTCTGTTCACTACAGCAGTAGAATCTTTGGGAAGGAACTCAGGAGTCTGCTAGTTAAGCAGACTTCCCAGATGATCTTCATGCCTGCCGATGTTTAATTGGCACCATTCTAGACACCCAGGATCCACAATTCTGTCTCTGCCATCCTGTTGCGGGTTTCCTTTAATAGGTAAGAAAGTAAGGCACAGGAAGAAGTAAGAAGTATAAAATTTCCAAAGAAAGGAAATTTAAATCTAATAGAAACATCACAGGTCACAAGCTTGAACGTGCTGGGTTTATACACCAAACCAAGAATGTGAAAGAAAAAGTCAACAGTCTCTCACTGATTCACAAAATGGCATAAAAGAAGGAAGTAAAAGTGTAATAGCTAAGAATTAGCCCCCAAATAAACAATTATACTCTAAATTCATATTTCTTCTTTTAATGATATGAATAGACATTTCAATATGAACAAAACAATAATCATCGTTTTTAATAAGAGTGGATTCTGAAGCATAAGCATAATCGAACATAAATACATGATATTTTGCTCCATGTGCTGTGCATCTAGCCCAAGTCTACCTGTTAAAATACAGTTCATAAACTAGTCAATACTCCTTGTCTATTCTTAGGATTTCCTTGGTGCAAAGAACCTAAGTAGCAGTAAACTATTTTTGTGCAGAGTACATGGAAGACAATGACAGTCATACTACCAAAGCAAAGACCTAACCACTCACCCCTCTGCTAACAACAACAAAAGTAACAACAGAAAACAAAAGCAACCAAAGGATTTTTGTAGGCATCTAGATGGCTAAAAATAAAGATATGTCCCCTAATCCCACATGAGAAAGATTAGAATTGAACTCCCAAGGGCAGCTAGACATGAGTTAGGATGAAGTCTAGAGGGAAAAGAATTAATTGAAATCTGTAGAAGAGCTGTAGGAGCTAGCTTCCTGCAGCTCTCACTCTGTGTCCATAGACTACCTTAGGCAAGAGCTTACCCCCAGGGAGAGAAAAAACATGTAGAGAGAAGGAGAAAGAGAGGAAGAGAAGGCAAGAGAGAGCAGGGAGACAGAGAGAGAGAGAGAGACAGACAGACAGACAGAGAGACAAAAAGAGAGAACCTATAGATTGAAAGAGATTTTTTAAATATATCATCGACTCACAGCTTATATACGTAACGGTTAAAGACCAAATGCTCTCTTCCTAAAATCAGGCATAAAACAAAGATGTCCACTCTTTCCACCTCTATTCGACATTGTATTGGATGTTCTAGTCAGGGTAACTAGGTAGGAAAAAGACATAAAAGACATTCAGATTGGAAAGGAAGAAGTAAAACTCTCTTTATTTGCAGATGACATGATTTCTATATAGAAAACTCTAAGAAATTCCCACAAAAGCTGTTAGAACGAATAAGTGAGTTCAGCAAGTTTGCAGGATACAAGATCAATATACAAAAATCAATTGTATTTCTATACATTAGCAATAAACAATATGAAAATGAAATTATGAAACAATTCCAGTTATAATATCAACAAAAAATACCATAGGAATGAATTTAACAAAATGAGTCCAAGATTTGTATACTATATACTATGAAACGTCATTGAAAGAATTTAACGAAGATTTAAATAAATGGAAAGGCATTCCATGTTCATGGATCAGAGTCGTAATATTGTTAAATGGCAATACTCCTCAAATTGATCTACAGACTCAATGCAATACCTATCAAAATCTCAGCTAGAATTTTTTGCACAAATTATCAAGCTGACCTAAAAATCTTGTGGAAATTCAAGGGACACTAAATAGCCAAAATGATCTTGATAAAAAAAGAAGATGACTCATACTTCCCAATTTAAAAACTTACTACACGGCTGCCATAATCAACATAGGGTGGTGGTGACATAAGAATAGACCAATGGAATAGAACTGAGAGTCCAGAAATAAAACCCTCATGTTTATGGTCAATTGATTTTTGACAAAGTGTATCAAGACATATACATGGGGGAAAGAATATATATATATATATATATATATATATATATATATATATATATATATATATATATATATTTATACACACACACATATATATACACACACACACACACACACACATATATACACACACACATGCATATACACACACACATATATACACACACACACACATATATACACACACACATGCATATACACACACATATATATATACACATGCATATATACATACATATACATATATATATAAACAAAATTCATCTACTTCTCTCCAAAGGAGTTTCTCTTCCCTTAGATGACAGGAAAATAAGTTGGCTGTAACATTGCCCAACTGTTGGATTTTTCCTCCATTTATGTTTTTTCTTTTGTGGGAAGGTTTAGGAAAATCCTAACACAGAGGAGAAGAGCTGTGTAAAATACTAACCTAGGTCTTATCTATCCCTGCCCTGGGTTTGCCATCTTTGGGCCACAGAGACACGAACCAGCACAACTTGGCACTCTTACTTGTTTCACCCTTCTCATCACTGAGCATTTTCAGTTGCCTACTACTCTGTGTTAAGCGATGTGTGAAGGGCGAATATTTGCTGCTGAACTGGTGGGGAGGTGAGGAGAGACATTTTCCCTGTAATTAATGACATGTTAGGTAATGAGCACAATCTAAGAGGCATGGACACCAAGGGCCTTAGAGCAACTGAACAGAGTCGGACATAATTCTGGAGGAGTTGACTTCCAAGCTGTGTCTTAAGTAGGAACTGATGAGTCTGCCTCGGTCAGGTTCTCACTGTCCCTTAGCTATTTTGTTGGGAAGGCTTCCTAATAGGTCCTGTTCTTCTAGTAATCCTCCACACTCTTTCTGGGGAGTAAACATTACTGCCCTTGATTTAACAGACCTCTGGATCCTTACTGCCTAAAGATTAAAGAAAAAAAAATAAATCTTAGCATTTGTAGTATCTTGGGCTGCCAGAACATAATACCATAGACCGGATGACTTCAACATCAGAAATGTACTTTCTTACAGTTCTGGAGGCGGGAGCTCTGAAATCAAGGTGCCAGCATGGCCAGCTTCTGGTGAGAGCTCTCACTGTGTGCCCCCATGGCCTGCCCTCGGAGCATGCACACAGGAGGAGAGAGTGAGCCAGCCTTCTGGTATCTTGGTGTCCCTTCCTATAATGACACTAATCCTATCAGGTCAGAGCTCCAGTCTTATGACCTCTTTAACCTGAATTACTTTTTTAAAGTTCTCATCTCCAAAAATGTACCTACTGGGTGTTAGGGTTTCAAAGTATGAATTTGGGAGGAAGGGGGACACAGCATGCAAGCTGCAAATTGCCAGGCCACGATCTCTTCAGCCTCCCACCAGCCCTTCTCATTCACCTAAACACCAGGCACAGCAGACTCGCTGTGTTGTTGGTTTTTTAAAATTTATTTATTTATTTATTTATTTTTGGCTGTGTTGGGTCTTCGTTTCTGTGCGAGGGCTTTCTCTAGTTGCGGCGAGTGGGGGCCACTCTTCATCGTGGTGCACGGGCCTCTCACCGTCGCGGCCTCTCTTGTTGCGGAGCACAGGCTCCAGACGCGCAGGCTCAGTAGTTGTGGGCCTAGTTGCTCCGCGGCATGTGGGATCTTCCCAGACCAGGGCTCGAACCCATGTCCCCTACATTGGCAGGCGGATTCTCAACCACTGCACCACCAGGGAAGCCCTCGCTGTGGTTTTCTAAAGGGCTCGCGTACTTAATGCCTCCGTACATTTGCACATACAGTTCCTTTTGTTTGGAGTGTCCTTGCCCTCTCTGCCATTCCTCTTCCACCTGGTAAAATCCTGTTCACACTTCTGGGCAAATGTGAATATCACCTCTTCTAGAGTCTTCCCTGACTCTCCCTTCAGGGTCCCCAAGGCACTTTATGTAGTTATCCATTAACTATGTGACCTGGGCAAGTTCCTTATTCTGCATAAATCCCAGTTTCCTCTCTGTAGAATGGGAATAAAAATAACAACAAGATATTTTCCATCTCCTCGGGCTTTTGTGAGGATCAAACAGGTGAGAGCACATGGAGTACCTACAGCCCACTGAGAGTGCTGTTACTATTAATTAACACGATATGTTAATAATATGCTCCTCGAAGCAGGGACTCTGCATCCCTAGGACATAGCACCCAGCTATGTGCTCAATAAACATTGATTCACCCATCCACCTGGAAGGATCCTTCCAGATCATCCTCCAACTCTCTCATTTCACAGATGGATTCACTGCAGCCCAGAAAGAAGGAACTTGTCCGAGGACCCCAATTATCTCATGAGGGGGCCAGGTCTCTGACACCTGAAGAATTCTCTCTGCTCTTTCTCGTGCAGCCTTGTGCGCTCACAAATTCAGGGACTCATTTTTCTCTTCCCTGGCAAAACTCTGTGAAACCTGTTGCAGTGATTAAGTGACAGCAAGAAAGAGCTGCTCTTTCTCTGGTCAAATATAGATAAGGTTAAACTCTGCCTGGAGCAGGATTTCTGTGGGACGATGCTGCCACAGCAGGGGCTGCATGGAACCACCAGGAAGCCCCTTCTGGGTGCCAAATCTCATCCCAGACCACCTCCCTTCTGTGGCCCCATAAATCACTACACCAGACTGGACTGACGTGTGGTTTTTTGTGTGTCCCTGACAGTCATTCAACTGAGTTATTACCAATAGAACGTGAACATATGCATTTCACACATATGTACCGAGACTCTGGGATTTGTCTGGACTCATCAGAATCAGAGACGGAGACAGAGTTTGTGACCCAAAGATGAGAATCTGGAGAGCTTCTGGAATACCTAATTTCCTTTACATTTTAATCTTCCCTGTATTTTTAAGCAAGGGGATCTTTTTATTTTGTTGTTTAATATTGAATGGACACTTCTGAAACATTTGATAGAAGGAGTCTCATGTAGTACAAGGAACCCTGATTTCTTAATGAAGTCTCTTTAGTTCCCACTCTAACAGGCTATGTGGCCTCAGGCAAGTAGCTTAACCTTTCTGATTATCAGTTTTCTCATCTGAGTAATAGAAGTCTTTGGTTTCTAAGATCTCTTCCAATGTTAATATTTCAGGTGTCTAAATCCACCCCCTCATGCTTTTAAACAGCTCTCAGAAAATGTCTCTCCAACCTTTGTGATAATCCTATGTTTCTATGGCTGGCATTTGTGCCATCTCCCCCTGTGTTGCACAGAAGGGGGAGGAAGGAAGATTCAAGATCGGTGTCTGTTCTCTAATAGGAGATTTCATGGTATAGGAAAAAGAAACAGGTCAAGATTTAAATCTTATCTCTGCCAGTAATATTCTATGTAGCTGTAACTTAATTATAGAGTTAATACATAATGTTCTTAGCATGGTGAGTTATACTTACATTTATTAAGTTTAAGTATATATACATATATACACACATATGTACACATATACATATATATGCATATATTTTATATATATATATAAAGCACCTAGCACAATCCCTGGCCTATAGTAGGTGCTTACTAAATGCTAACTGCTCGTCCTTCTCCTCTTGCTGTTTTTGCTCCTCAGCAGGGATTCCAGGTGAATAGGTGGCAGCTGCCAGTCTACACTGTTCTTGAAAGGATCTGGAGCTTCTAGTGCTTTCGTCTTGGGCTCCCCTGGTGACCCATCCCTTGAGTCAGCTTCCCTGGCTTGCAGACAGCTGAGCTGAAATCAGACTTGGGACCGTTTCTCTGGCAATCCTGTGTTTTGTAATCAAGGGATGCTCACTCCTGACATTATTTCATGATTATATCAAGTTGGACACAACAAACAGGCCAACTGAGTGGCAGGTGCTTTGGGTGTGAAATATCCAAGGTGAGGATTATCTAGAAATGCCAGGTCACCTCAGACCTTTTAATTCCCAGAAGGCAGGTCCTGGGGAGAAACTAGCAGTTTGCAAATGTCTCTGTGGAACCTCTTCACTGTAGCGTATTGAGGCCTTTACATAAGAAGTGGGTCTTCTTCCCTGTCCTCCTTCTGTTTCCTCATTTTTGATGCGTTCTCCATCCTGCCCTACAGGCAATTCTGTTGGACTTCTGCTTCCAAGAAGCTTTTTGAAGCAGTTCTCACTCTGACCAAGCAGAATGCGCTTTATAGCCTTGGCCACAGGATTCCTTAGTCTCCTGGTGACATAGGATTACTTCCTGTACTGCTCGGAGGTCCTTTGCTCAGTAACAAGCTCACAGCACTAGGATGCCTCAACCATCACCTTGCATTTAAGTTATCCAGCCTCATTCACAGAATCACAGGCATCTGGGGAGGAGAGAGAGACAGGGGAGATTCTCCATCCTCAAATTCATGCAACCGCTTCTCTGGCAGGAGATCATCTATTTCACAAATTATTCCTTTACCTGCTAAATTTGAGGGGCTGAGTAACGCACTGACAGACTCTACCTCACAATTTTATTTTGGCTCTCACACAGTGTCCTGCCTCAGCACATAAGCACGGCTGTTTCACCAAAAAGTTATTTTTCCTTGGTTGTTATAAGCTTCCAGTCAATTTCCCAAGGAAATATTTAATTGAAAGACGGATAATATAAAATAGATTGGAACTTCCTATCCTGAGAGCAGCTGGGAAAGGTACATTGCTTGCCAAAATGTTTTCTGGGAGGAATGTTTAAACTGAAATTTAAAATGAGTATAAAAATTACTCTCTTCCTCCTCTTCCCCCACCTCCTTGTTTCTACAGGTTTCTGGGAAGAGGAAAGAAGGTTTTATAATATACTAAATGTATTTGTCTCCCTTTTTAGTCATATTCAGACATAACAGTGTTTCAGTCCCTCCAGAAGTTGATTTATTGGCTTTTTTTAATGTATGACCACAGAATGTTTTATGTTTTTGACGGACGTTTAAAATATCCTGTTATTTGTGCTTATTACATGCGGTGCATGTTGTGCATATTTAATTCATTTGATGATCTCAAACCCTTAGTGAGTAGACCCTAAAGAAATCCAGTTTTCTCTATTGATGAAGGGGTATCTGCTTCCTCTTTCAGAGCAGACTCTGAGGCCAGGAAAATGGCATGTGAAAGCCCTCCTTTCACAGCTGCCCCTGGCTCTCAGCCAGCAACTCATACCCACTGCCCTCCTCCCAAAACACTGTGGCTTTGCAATTGCAAAACATCAGGACAGTCTTGACCAATAAACATCAAATCTTAGTAAATTATTTTAATTTACGTGTGTGTGTGTGTGTGTGTGTGTGTGTACAGAGCATTCTGGTGAGTGGAGTAGCATTGGGACAACTGGCTGCCTGGGTAGGACTCACTTAGGGCAGTTCAAGTTGTGCCATAAAGGAGTGGAGAAGGTGGAGTAGTTATGCACCTATTCTACCTGCCCTTTGGTTGAGGGTCTCCCTCCCGCAGAGCATGAAACCGACACTTCCAGCCTGCCCTGTGGCTGCTTAGCACGTTCACTCAAGCAGAGTTGCAGGTGCTCACAATAAGATGCCACCCTGAGGTCCTAGAAGGGTGAGTGCCAAATGGCCAAATACAGAGCACCAGAAACACCTGCTACATAATTCCATCTAGTGCTTTGGAAAAAGGAAGTTGGAATGGAAATGAGGAGTAGCTGTGAGTTGTGAGGTGAGATAAATGCTCCAACAAAATGGACAGGGCTCCACACCCCACTGAATTTTCATGGCACAATCATTTACACAATGCTGTAGGAGTTAAAATATCACTTAAAAAAATTGAAGTATAGTTGATTTATAATATTGTGTTGGTTTCAGGTGTACAACAAAGAGATTCAGTTATACCTTTTTTTCAGATTATTTTTCATTATAGGTTATTACAAGATATTGAAAATAATTTCCTGTGCTATACAGTAAATCCTTGTTGCTTATCTATTTTATGTATAGTAGTTTGTATCTGTTAATCCTATATTCCTAATTTTTTCCTCCCTCCCTCACTTTTCCCTTTGGTAACCATAAGTTTGTTTTCTATGTCTGTGAGTCTGTTTCTGTCTTGTATATGGATTCATTTGTATTATTTTTTAGATTCCATACATTAGTGATATCATACAATATTTGTCTTTTGCTACCTGACTTATTTCACTAAGTATAATATTCTCTATGTCCATTCATGGTGCTACAAATAACAATATTTCCTTCTTTCTATGGCTGAATAATATTCCACATTCTTAAGCCAATCATCTGTTGACGGGCACTTGGGTAGTTACCATGTCTGGGCTATTATAAATAGTGCTGCTGTGAACATTGGGGTGCATGTATCTTTTCCAATTAGTTATTTCTGGATAAATACCCAAGAGTGAGATTGCTGGATCATATGGTAGTTCTATTTTTAGTTTTTTAAGGAACCTCTATACTGTTCTCCACAGTGGCTGTATCAATTTACATTCCCACCAACAGTGCAAGAGGGTTCCCTTTTCTCCACACCCTCTCCAGCATTTGTTGTTTGTAGACTTTTTGATGATAGCCACTCTGACTGGTGTGAGGTGATACCTCATTGTGGTTTTGATTTGCATTTCTCTAATAATTAGTGATGTGGAGCATCTTTTCATGTAACTCATGGCCATCTGTATGTCTTCTTTGGAGAAATGTCTATTTAGGTCTTCTGCCTATTTTATGATCGGGTTGTGTCTTTTTTTGATATTGGGTTGTATGAGCTGTTTGTATATTTTGAATATTATTAAAGTCTTGTCAGTCACATTGTTTGCAAATATTTTGTCCCATTCCATAGGTTTTGTTTTTGTTTTGTTGATGGGTTCCTTTGCTGTACAAAAGCTTTTCAGTTTCATTAGGTTCTATTTGTTTATTTTTGCTTTTATTTCTTTTACCTTGGGAGATTGATCTAGAGAAATATTGCTATGATTTATGTCTGAAACTACTTCTAGGAGTTTTATGGTGTCATGTCTTACAGTTAGATCTTTAAACCATTTTTAATTTATTTTTGTATATGGTGTGTTTTCTGATTTCATTGATTTACATGTAACTTTCCTTCTATTCCAACACCACTTGCTGAAGAGACTCTCTTTTCTCCATTGTGTATTCTTGCCTCCTTCACTGTAGATTAATTGACCATAGGTATGTACGTTTATTTTTGGCTCTCTATTCTGTTTCATTGATCTATATGTCTGTTTTTGTGCCAATACCATGCTGTTTTGATTACTATAGCTTTGTAGTATAGTCTGAATCTGGGAGGATTATGGCTCCAGCTTTGTTCTTTTTTTTCTCAAGATTGCTTTAGCAATTCTGGATCTTTTATGGTTCCATATAAATTCTAGGATTATTTGTTCTAGTTCTGTGAAAAGTATCATGAATATTTTTATAGGAATTGCATTAAATCTGTAGATTTAATGCTTTGTGTAGTAATTTAATGCTTTGTGTAGTATGGCCATTGAAAAGGATCACACACAGTGATCATGTTGGATTCATTCCAGGGTTGCAAGGATGGCTCAATATATGCAAATCAATCAGTGTGATACACCACATTAACAAAAGGAAAGACAAAACCCACATGATCATCTCAATAGACACAGAAAAAGCATTTGACAAAATTTAATATCCATTCACGACAAAAACTCTCACCAAAGTGGGTATAGAGGGAACATGTATCAATGTAATAAAAACCATTTACTACAAACCCACAGCCAACGTAATACTCAATGGTGAAAAGCTGAAAGCCTTCCCACTAAATTCAGGAATAAGACAAGGATGCCCACTCTGATCACTTCTATTTAACATAGTATTGTAAGTCTTAGTCACAGCAGTCAGACAAGAAAAAGAAATAAATGGTATCCAAATTGGAAGGGAAGAGGGAAAACTCACTGTTTGCATATGACATGATACTCTAATAGAGAACCCTGAAGTCTCCACACAAAAACCATTAGAACTAATTAATGAACTCAGCAAGGTAGCAGGATACAAGATTAATATACAGAAATCTTTGCATTTATTTAATAATGAAATATCAGGAACAGAAAGTAAAAACAGAAAATAAAAAACAATCCCATTTAAAACTGCATCACAAAAAATACCTAAAAATAAACTTAACCAAGGAGGTAAGAGACCTATACATTGAAAACTATAAAACATTGCTAAAGGAAATTGAAGATAATTCAAAGAAATGGAAAGATATCCCATGCTCTTGGATTGGAAGAGTTAATATTGTTAAAAATATCACGTTTAAATGCAGCTAAAATAAGAAGCATTTTCCTTTGTAGGTATTCTCGCCCTTCTCTAGCTTTCCTATTTTCTCCCATTCCTTGATGGCTAGCACTATGCCCTACACATAACAGGTACTCAGTACGTTTTTTTCTACAACTCATCTTATTTCTCAATACTTAGCTCTAACTTCCAAATTCAGTCTGCAACATACAGTTCCAGCTTCCCTTTTCTCCCAGTATTTTATACAATCTGATCTAACTCCTAAACTCATGAATTAGGACTGCTGTTGTTCCAAGAGGTGACCTACCTTAGCCAAGTTGAGTAGGTGAGCTGTCTTATTGTCTAATCCTCTTTCAACTCCAGCTTGTTACTTCTGGTTCTCATTTATTTAATTGCAGCAAGTATTCTGCCTTCTAAATCTTAATAATGTCCCATCAGTTATGTTCATCAGGTCCTAAGCATTTAGTTCTCCCCTGACTCTAAGGGTAACTTGTATCCAGTTCCATCCTCCATCCTGTGACCCCTCTTTCACTCTTAGGGGGCCAGCTGTTGGCCAGCATTGCCGCTCCATCTTTAATATTTACAAGGCTTCTGACACGGATCCATATTTTAGCTTAAATTTACAGGGTATGCCTTGTACTGGTGAGAAGAGTTCTATCTCCCCAAGTACTAAGAAGTGAAGCAGAATCTTTCCTTCTAAAAGAAACAATCCATCTTCTCACTTTTGCCTTATCTGTTAAACCAGACAAAAGCAGTACAAAATTGTGCTATATATCTCTAAATTCCCTATTGATTTAAACCATATATCCTATGATTTTTTTCACTATAGTAGAAGTTTGTAGTCAGGCTTCAGTCTATGGCAAAAAGAGTGGAAAACTTCAGTAAGAGGTCACAGTCCCACAACCACAAATTTCCCCAACCCCTTGGCTGGTTGGCTGGCGGCTAAATCAGTGGCACCAAAAGCAAACAAACAAACAAAACATAAAACAATTTATTTCTTTAGGGATGAGAGATTGTCTTTTCTGTTGTCACAGCCATCCCAGTTAAAGGCCGAGTGTTTTCCCTGCCAGAGATGAGAGCTCCTATTAATAATGAATGAGAAAGAAAAGAGTGTTGAAAAGTAAGTGGACTGTGTGAGATGCCCTTGTAGGTCCTCAGCTCTTACTAAAAACCATGAACTATGTGTGAAGGATCTTTTGTAATTCTAGGACTAATTAGTCACGTAAACATGAACAAAAGAATTGTTTTTTCCTCAACTGCAAAGTAGGGATGAATACTGCCCTACTCACCTGAAAAGGGTTTAGAGAGAACAAAATTATATCATATGGGGAAAATGCTATTTTGTAATCATAAAGAGTGATAATTATTGAGACTGATTCTTAAGGAGGAGCATAGGTTTTAAAATCATTCCTGCCATAACAACATTGTTAAATGAGTTCTTCCTGAGTCTTCCAAAGGTATCAAATTTTAATTTTCTGTTGGGTAGGTAAGATCTGATTCCTTTCCACTATTAACTCTGCCCAGAAATTCGTAGCCTCTTGTTCTCAGCAAATATTAGTGGAACGTCAGGACCTGGCTTTGGCAAGAGTGAGATATGGACTTTCCTCCTCAATAGCCAGATGCTTAAGATTAGTTTATAGCTATAAACTAAACATCTCCTGAAATAGGAAATGACTGTTTTTACCACTGAAAGATGTATTTCATACATTAGCAATGCCACAGTTGCCCCTAACATTTGCGGTAAGACTAAGGTGCTTACTTGGCCTTTATGAAACTGGGGAAGCATTTTGTTAACTTATACTGCATAATAAGAACTAAAGTCTTAGACATACTCTGGCATGCATTTTTCATTTGCCATAGTTAAGTCCACTCTACTTCAATCAAACAGTATGTTAACTGCAGTAAGTGCCTACCATGAGCCTTACACGTTCTAGGATTCTGGGGAAACATTTTAGGATGGACTATTGTGGATGTATTTTTGATGAATAAGCAGGAATACTTCTCCCTTGCTGGCTTGAGATATATGCTGAATTTGGGAGCCTGAAAACCCTTGGTCAGCTTAGCCAGGGACTGAGTTTACTTTCTGCCCCTGGGTGATTGCTTTTCTGTCCCTTGGTGAGGCCCAGAGAGATGAACATTACTTCCTCTGAGGTAGAGGCAGTGTCCCCCAGTACTGTTCAGGGTTTCTTCCTTTTTATTGGGCATGGTCTCCTTTGGCCAATAATATTTTTAAATTCATAAAATGTACTAAGTTACAAAGGAAAACAACTATATTGAAATAGACTTTTATGTCAGAAGACTTCAGGTTAAGAATCTTTCTGAAGAATTCTTTCTGATAAAGAATAATGGTGCAATAACAACAAAAAGAGATTCAAAATATTTATATTGAGCTTTATAGTGATTTTCCTTTGAAGAGTTTATAGAGTTATTAGAACTATACATTTGAACTATAATAGTATATCCTCAGTACAGACACAGAAATGCACCCAGCCCAAAGTTTGCTACGGTGGAGGGCTTCAACTCTAGCCTTCTCCCCGCTCTGCTGTCCTGTCCGAAGAAATGTACCAAGGACATCCTATATCTTGAGTACCTGACCATTGAGTAAGGCCCCAGGGGCTGAAGGCAGAGTTACTATTGTGAAAGTAGGGAATGAGAAGTGCCAGAGGTTGAGTATAAGACTAGGTGAAAACTAGAAAAGCTGGAGTGAACAGAGAGACACAGCTAAGATTAGACCCAAGGAGTCTAGCCACTCGTCAGTGTGGCTCTAGAGCGAGGGTAGATGAAAAAATGAAGTAGAGTCCAAGATTGCGTTAAAGGTTAATTTCTAATTTTGTTAGCTGTGTCATGGTATGCCTCTGATATAATTTAAAATGTTTAAGTCAAGAGAGAATTAAATATTATATTTAGATAATAGCGATAATATCTTATGTAACAGAACAGGAAACAGATATTTATGTTTTCTATGTATTAATAAAATTTTTCATGTTTGTAAACAAACTCTAGTCATTAAAACCAAATGTAGAAATGTTCCATAATTTCAGTTGGCCAGTTAGGATAGTGGATTTATTTACACTTTCTTCCTGATGACTTAAAAAAAATTTTTGAGACAACAGGTAAAACGTCCTCCTCCTCCACATAGCTACTTAAGAATAGTATTAATTTTGTGTTCTGACCCCGCGACTTCCTTCAGTAACCAATCTGCCCTGACCAACAGAGCCACCTAGTGGTCATTATAGGAAACTCTACAATCCAGAGTTCCTTTAACACAGGGCTTCCCAAATTACAGCCTGCAGGATCTCTCCGACAGCATGTTAAAGCACAGGTTGCTGCACCCCATTCCCAGAGATTCTGAGTCAGTAGGCATAGAGTTAGGCACAATAATCTGGATTTCTAACAAGTTCCCAGGCGATGCAGTAAAGCAGAGCTGCTGGTCTGGGGATCACATTTTGAGAACCACTGCTTTACCATAATGTTCTTTCTTTTAAGGGAGATATATGTACAGGCTGTATTCTGTGGTTTTCAACAATCTCACTGACCAACGATCAGTTAATTTCACACTTCAGGTCAGTCTCTGTTTCACATGAACACACACTTTCTCTTGTAACTGCATTTTTGTAACATGTCTTGTCCACCTTTCACCTAAGATGTCACAGAAAAACTTTTTTTTTCTACTTTTCATTTTCTTTCTTTTTTTTCAGATGTAATTAAAATTAAAAAAGGAAAAAAGAGCCTGACATGGTCTAAAAAGCATGACTAGTTAACACATCTGATTAAGTAAATAACAGTACAAGTTTGAAATTTGCCAATTGCCATTATATCCTGAAGCCTTAGAAAGTGTCAGATCATTTATACCTCCACTAAAGTTTCCACTGGCCTCCACATCTTCCTCTAATTAAAAATGTGCTCTCATCAAAAAATAATATTCAGAGTAAGGAAGGTTATTTTATATCTTTGTTGTTATTAACTATATTTTGTTGAAAGCATAGAATAGTGTTTAATACATAATGAGCTAAGGAGATTTTGAGGAGCCATAAGCATGATTTCTAATCATATTTCTTTGTGGAATGGGTCCTACCTTCCAAAAAAATCAACTTATGAATGAACTTCTGGAAATTATTTATTTATAAGTTTAGGGCCACCAACGCTCATAGAAGACTTTGACAATTAAGATGTGTGCACCTATAGAAATCACAAAGAGAACTCTCTTTGTAATAAAAACCCCACAAGTGGCAGAGAAATATTAAGCAGATCCTGGTGCTTAATATTTTTACTCACAACCCAAGGGGTTGTGAATCTGGGTTACCCCATAAACTTCAGAGTCGCCATGATGGTATTCTTAAAGACCTTATCTTCTTATTTTACCTCAGGAGCATTTTGAAAATAAAACCAAACCAACAGCTGTTCCCCCACCCCACCCCAGTTGATTTCATCTTCTCAAAAAGAAAAAAACAAACACAAACTTCCTGAGACTTTGATGCATGTGCAGGTCCCTCAGAGCCAGCATGGCAATCCATCAGTCACTTCCCCTTGCAATTGTGTCTCCCAGATGCTACCATGAGAAGCTTGAGTGTCCCTTCAGTGGGAGCTCTGGGTGGAGATGAAAGATGTGTGGAGGACACCCTGACCCACCTTTGTCAGTGTCCCCACAGCCAGAGTGACTTTAAAGGCCAAGTGAAAAAATACTGGGGACTAATTTGTAAGCAAAGGTTTTCTTTGAAGTTAAGCAGACAAGTGGATTCAAAACAATTGTATGTGTAAGCAAAACTGGGCATGCTTGTTTTTCTGGAAACAGCCAGGACTTTTGACACAGCAGAGCTGCAAGTGTGGGGCATTTATTTAGTAGGACCTTTGGGACCAGCAGTCTTAGATCTCTGGACCTCAGAGAAATAAGGAAAATCATTCAGCACACTGAGGTGTCGTTGCTTCCTATGTCTGTTTCAGGGTTTCTTCTTGAGAAAAGACAGGCCATGATTCTGCTCTGCATTAAACCCTGAGATCCAGCTTCCGCAGCACAAGGCATGATAAGGTATGGGTTTATGGAAAATAGATATTCAAGGACATAAAGGTATTGCAGACACTCTTGACCCCAGAGACACAAGACCTTGAAGGAAACTTGGGAGTCAATACCCCATTACCTTCCAAATATCTCCCTTCTGGACGTAGGATAAAGGGCTCCAAAGATCTTGGATTCTTAGTCTCTGGTTGGGAGTGAGATTATTGGGAGACTACGTGACTGACTGAGACTCAGGACCTGGTGCTGGGCTGCCCCAGCCCTTGGGCAGAATGTTCTCTCTGTAGGCTCCTGTCAGGTAACTAAAGACTTGTCTCTGATGGACAAATGCTGTACTGAGTACCACAGAGGATGCCAATCAAGTTGTAATCAATACAATTCATATTTAAATTATCCACCATTACCCCTGCTTGAAATTCAAAGCCAAACTCATCAGTGGCAAAGATTGTATCATCTTATCAGGAAGAACTTTCTTATAATGTATTAGACTCATTACACTTGTGTAGTAAATTCCCACCACTACCTAGTGTGAAACATCTTCTTCAAATCAGTTGTTTATGAGAAACAAAATGTCCAAAATGCCTTCCGAAATCCTGGGGAAACATGGGAACCTGGGAAGCATGACAAATTCTCCTTCCAATAGCAAGGGATTTTTCCAGTGTCGGTCTCTTGTTGGCCTCTTTCTTCTTTGCCTGCAAGGAAAGATTTCTACCATCTCTTGGTATTTTTGGTCACTGAGTTCTTCCTCTGCTAGCCAGCTCAAACATCCTTGCATTGATGCCAGAGAGCCGAGGCAGAATACCAGTGCATCTCTCTGTCCATCAGGCAGCACATCTGTATTTACCACGGTAAGAATGATATCAGCATGTGCAAAAAACAGCTGCTGTCTTCAGGTCGCCAGCACCCAAGAACAAAAATAAGTCCAACCTAGGGAGGGTGGGAGGGAGACGCAAGAGAGAGGGGATATGGGAATATACATATATGTATAGCTGATTCACTTTGTTATACAGCAGAAACTAACACACCATTGTAAAGCATTTATACTCCAACAAAGATGTTAACAAAAAATTAAAATTAAAAAAAAAGTAAGTCCAACCAACCTAATATATTTTCCACTGTGTGTCCCAGAAGTTTGAAAAGAGCTCCTTAGATTGCTTTGTTTCCATTTTTATGGCCCCAGGGGGAAAATATCTATCAAATTTAGTATATGCATTTTACTTTGTGGCACTTTGAGATTCAACCATATCATCTGTAACGAAAACAGAGCAACCTTTAAAACAAATTTTAAGAAAACCAAAAACCTCTCTGCCAGAGACATGGCCTGAACCAGTGCCAAAGATTTCAAGCTGGTGAACCAGCAAAGGAGTCAGATAAATCAGAGTGAGTGTAACAGGTCTGATCTATTTCAGCTCAGATTAACCTCTTTACTGGGTCTTCAATGGCCAAAAGTCCTGGGTTGCAGGAATAAAAATGTTTAATAGAGCAGAACCTCTGGGGAAAAAAATAAACAAGGAGAAACTGCATAAAGAAAAGTAAGAAGTGTGATCATAGCTATACATGACCCAACTATGGTGAGGATTGAGAGCTGGGGAGGGAAGAATTCTGTGCCAATCTGAGAACCAGATTTATTTCACTTGTATATAATAATTCCAGGTCCCAGTGACAATTTACATTAGTTGACAACAGTTGCTTATAGGTCAGGTAACAATAGCACTGAATAACCTCATAATGAACAGCTGTGGATTTCACATTGGTAGTAACTGCATTTCATGCTCTTCGAAAGCCTCAGAAAGGCTCTGTGAAAAATACAGAACCAGGTTCTGTTTTTCTGATTTCCCCACGTCCCCCCTCCCAGGAGAAAGCCCTTTCCCCATCTTCAGAAGGAAAGTAGTGGGTGAGAAGATGACCATGCGTCATGAACCAAGTAGGTCTTTTTCTGGGCCAAAATCTGTGGATGTTTTCTAAGAATGGAAGATACCCATTCAAGCAACAAAGAGTTACAAGTGATAGAGGAGCCCATTCCTGGGCTGACCAGGACAAGGACAGATTTTGTATAGGATGAGCAAGGGAATTAACATATAGGGGCCCCTTCTCTGTGTCAGTCATGATGTTTAGTTTAATCCTACAGCTTAAGTATTATTACAGTGATTGGAACAGTCCAATCTGAATTCAGGCCTGTAGGCTTCGGGTGAGTAAGTGTCCTAGGCTAGTGTTTCTCACACTTTTCCCCCCAGTTTTATTGAGGTATTATTGACATATAACATTGCATATGTTTAAGGTGTGCAACATAATGATTTTATTTATATGCATATATACACACACATATATATGAATGATCACCACAGTAAGTTTAGTTCACATCCATCACCACACATAGTTAACAATTTTTTCTTGCGATGAGAAGTTTTAAGTTCTTATACTTTTTGATTTTTAAAGATTTGTTGATGTGGACCATTTTTAAAGTCTTTACTGAATTTGTTACAACATCGCTTCTGTTCTCTGTTTTGGTCTTTTGGCCGCGAGGCATGTGGGATCTTAGCTCCGCGACCAGGGATCGAACCTGCACCCCCTGCACTGGAAGGCGAAGTCCGAACCACGGGATGACCCACCAACTTGGGAAGTCCAAGTTCTTATACTTTTAACATGCCTATGAATTTACCTAGGATCTTGCCCACTGCAGATGCTGATTTAGCAGGTCTAGGGTAGGGCGCCAGATTCTGCATTTCTAATGGGCACCCAGGTGATGCCAGATGCTCTAGCTCCTCAGACCATAGTCCCAGTGCTGAGTCCCAAACCCCAGGTATTTTGACAGTTTGGGGACTTTACAACCTTGAACTCTGTTGAACATTTGAACTCTCCGGGACAAGAGATGAATTATGTCAGGTGGCACCCAGTGATGCTGAACGCATCCATGCAAAGGCAAGTTGGCCTAGTTTCTGACACCTTTACTTTGTGACTCACTAGGGTTTCTCCAAAGAACTATTGGGCTGCAGCCATAAGCATTGTTTTCATTTCCACTGTAGACATTTTCAAATTTACTCATGGACACCCTGGAGAGAGCTATGACAAAGCTTTGGATATGTGTGAAACTCTGTGACCCTTCTTCAGTTCTGATATTCACAAAACATTACTTAGAGACAAGAAAATGTAGGTTTCAAATACCCACACACTTTCCCATTTGAAGACCCCATTATTACTTAAATATTTACTGAGAAGGCAAAAAGTATATAGCACCAGGCTAAGAACTTTAATTTTCACTACAGTGTGAAATTTAGCACAGAATATTCTCACTTTACACAATTCCTCAGGTTCTGTGATAAGATCAAGAAGCTTTACATGAATTGGTATAAATCAATATATAATATTAATACATGTATTTAATTTTTAATTTTATTACTATGTCCATATGAATTTTTACTATCAAAGATATGTATTAGAAAATGGTCCTATAACAAACTCATATGGTATTTGTTCTCAAAACATACGAACTGTGTTTCCTTAGAGGTGCCTCTATAGGACATCAAAGTGTTGGTCTCCATAAGGTCAATGAAAATTCATGACTTAGTAGGGAAGTTAGAGATAAATACATGGGTTTGAGAATTTTCACAAATAGTGATACTTGAAGTCATGGGATGGAAGAGATAATCCAGTGGGATCTTGACAAATGTCTCCTTCAGTCTCAAATCCCCACCTCTAACCCAGCTGATACACCCCTTCTTTTATAAAGCTCCTACCCCTAGGTAGAACATTGAGTAAGATTATTAACTTTGAAAGGGATTTTAGAGTCATCTAATGTAAGTAGGGTGACCATATGATTTATCTTCCAAACTGGGACACTTTTGAAAGTGAAATGGAGAAGAACTAATAATTATGCTAGAACAACAGGTGTAAACTAGAACTGTGTAGGGGAAAGTGGGATGTGTGGACACCCTAAATATAACCCCACCTTTGAATGAGGATAAAAATCCACCCAATCCCATCCCAAACTGTTGGTCATTTGACCTCTTTGTTGAACATCTCTGAGGGAAGATGCTCATTCCTACACAGGGCGCTTAATCCGCTGTTAGATACTTTTAGTTAGGTTGGCTTAATTATTAGAATTTTCTTTCTACCATTGGCATGTTATTTGCCTAACATTCCTTTAACTTCATGCTGCCTATTGGGGCCACCTGGAATAAGTGGGCTGCCTCTTCTTGGTATGACTGCACAAAGGATTGAGTGGTTTCTCCATTAGGCTGAGCTCCTCAAGGTTGATATTGTATCTCTCCCCCTTATGTTTCCCCAGTTCCTTCTAATGGAGTGAATGCATCATGGACTGATGCCTGGTCCCTCTACCAACAATCTGGGTCTTGGGAGATGTCCTAGTCACTAAGAATATTGAAGGATACCTAGTCCAACCCCTCACCCACTGTACACATTTCCTCTAAGACACCCCCTCCAGACTGTTGTCTACTTTTTCTTTAAACTTTTCCAGCAAATGGGGAACTTTTGCTTTCAGAGGTAGACTGTTTCATCTTTCTCCAACTCACGATTGAATGAAGAATGTTTTGTCAGAGCTCTTAAAAGTCCGTTTCATTATACAGTCTACGGAGAGTCTTATCATAGGACAAAATTAATTCTAAGAATTTTAGAGTCAGTAATAATACTGACTAAATGCAGTTGTTTCTGGGAAACATGTAACATTGATAATCAATCATCACTGCCTTTAATTCATTCAATAAATATTTGTTGACCATGCACTATTTTTTAGAGATTAATCATGTCACAGGCTCCCAAGGAAGTTGCAGTTTGGGGGAGAAAGAAGGTAAAACTGTAATAGCATAGCACTTATCACATACTATTCTATTTTTATTCTTTTGTAAATTCACACCTGGTGATAAAGAGAAGGGGAAACCAAACAATGTCAGCATGATAGGGAAGACTTCAAAAGAAGTGACAGGTGAATGGATGAACAGTATTCCCCTAGACAAAGAAGATGGAGAAAGCTGTTAAACAGAGTGCACAATGTGTACTAAGAGATGACTCAAGAATCTCACATTAGATGACTCAGTGGTTCTCAGAATTCATTACACTCGATTCATGGATTAAGTGACTTGGCAATTTTTATATTCAAGAGTGAGATTCTCAGATTCATTAATACCATATTTTTAAAGAATGCATGAAACTGACTTGGAAACTTTAAAATTCTTCAGTGAGAGGATTATTGGAAGTCTTGGTTCTTGTGTTTATTGTATAAAAGACATAGGTCATCTCAAGGCTCTTGTTACCTCCAGAATTCTATTAGTGTCATGGGTGCCGCAGTGAAAAGATTCCTGTAGTGGGAGCCTGGGACCTCTCCTGTGTCCAGGCCTCACTATTAATTAGCCTTCACGACTGAGGAAGGTCTTTCTTCTCCCTGAGGATTTCCTTTTTTGTAAAGCTGGGAGCTGTTCTATGTAATTCTTAAGTTTCTTTGTGGATCTTGCATTTTATAATAACATCTTCTTTCTTTCCTTGAGTATGTTCTACATTCTTTGTGAGAGAACAGTTTCCTTCCTTTTCTTGCATGTTGTCCAGTGGTCGTGTCTAGACTTGGGAACTGGCTTTGCCTGAGCTTGAGGGTGGCCAGTGGTTAATTCCATTGACTGGGAGGAGCTGAGGATAAAGCGAAGCAGATTGGGGCTGGGGAAGGTAGAGACTGCTGTATGTCAGTGTGACAATCTGAATGGGAAACAAAAAACATATCAGAGCTATGTAGTGAAACAACACTTCTCCACATGCTTGGTATCTTCAGCCCTGGAAGAAAAATTCCCAGGTTCTTAGAATTAACTCATAACTCCCTTCTTCCAGTATGACGCAGGGCATCATAATTATTATTTTTAATCATGAGATATTTAAAAAATACTCAGAAGTATAGAGAACAATATACAGACACCAGTGAACCTACCACCCAAACTTAATGAACATCAACATATATCTATATATTTGTTTCAAATGTTTTTCCTAAGAAATATAATATTACTAATATTATTATTCCTAAAATATAACTAAAACCTCAGTGCTCCCCCCACTCCATACCCTCCCTTCACAAGGGTAAAACTATCTTGAAGTTCGCATGTATCATTTCTGTACATATTTTTTTTTTACTTCTGCAACACATGTATATTTTCTTAAAAATGTATACGTGTAGTGTTATATTGTGCACTTAAAAATGTTACATAATCAGTGTCTTTCTCTATGAATCTGTTTGTGACTTATTTTTTTTTCACCTGGCACTATTTTTTGATATTTGTCCATGCCGATACTTGTAAATCCAATTCTCTCAACATCACTCCCGTATAGCGTTCTACTGTACGAATAAGGCCTCTTCTTTTATTTATTCACGCCTCTATTGGAGGGTATTTTTATAAAAATATTCTGGGAAGGAGAATCCAGGGTTGATTGAAGGACTCTTTCTCTGTGCTTCTGTTATACCCTAAGTGTGGCAATTTCGTAGCATTTATCATACTGTCTTTTCATCCTTGATTATCTCTCTTCCTGCACAGCAGAGACAGTTTCAATTCATTCATGCAGTCATTCATTCAGGAAACATTTAACATTAACAATTATATTCCAAGGAGTTTGCTGTATATATTTTGAAAGGTGAAAACTGAACAGTTCCAGAATAGACAGATATAACCTAGAATAGAAATCGTGAACTGCGCTGGAGACGCATGGGCTAGATTGAGCACAAAGAGGAGTCTTGTTTTGTTTTTATTTATAATTAAGCTAACATTTTAAAATTGAGAAACTGCATATAAATCAAAGGTTCTGGCTTCTCTTGAAAAACTGAAGAACTGCAACACAGCCTGTACACTTCTTTGTTGAAAACTGACTGAAGCTGGTTGATGGTTGTGCCCTTTAGATGAGGCATACTTTCTCTACTTGGACTGCTTCTCTCATTTATAGTATTGGTTTGGCCAAAAAGTTTGTTCGGTTAGTGAATACATTGTTCAATAAAGTTCTTCGTGAAAATGAAAAATGTCTTTTTTTTACTTAAAACCGAATGAACGTTTTGGCCAACCCAATATATGTTTGGGCCTCATGAATCTTCAAGTTGGCCATGCTTCATGTAGAGGAATATGGGGGAGCTCAGGCTGACATCCTATCTACAGATGCGACAGGGCAAGCATTTCTGACAGAGGGGATACGTTCAAGGGCAGAGCAGAAGGTTAGAAGATGCAGCAGCCTAACCGGTAAGGCACAGAGAGAGGGTCCTTCCATCAACCCTGGAGTACTAGGTCCTGAACACTGTGGAGGACCCATGGTGTTCAGGAGTACTGACGATCTCTATTTACGACACAGACAAATGATGCTATGTTTAATCTCACACAGCAGTTGTGTTTCTGTCTCTTTCTCCCTGTGCTTCACTCAGTTTTTGCTTTTTATAAAGTATTTGATTCGTTATACAATGTTAGTCTCTTCCTTATATATGTTGACAATTCAAAATGGCTTTATTTACCTGATGCAATATTTTTCCTCAAATTCTATCTTCTGCAATATTAATAATATCCATTTTTCTTTCTTCTCCTTTGCATTTACCTGATGGATTTTTGCTTATACCTTTTAAAAATGATTTTTAGTGTCATTTTGTTTTATATGTCTCTCATATACGATACATTTTTTTATTTGGGCGATTTATCTTTTCATAAAGATAAATACATAAAGAACATAACAATTTTATATTTACCATCTTTGTGTTTTAGTAAGGAAATTTAAACAAATGATGTTTAACTTATATTGCATACCTTGTTTTACATTTTCCTATTTTGGTGCACTGTCATTTTTTTTCATGCATTTTACTCTAATTATAGGATTACATTATTTCATGTTTGGTTTAATTTTCTACAGTAGTGATCAGGGTACAAAATATTCTAATTCTCAATGTATTAGAGATTGATTTCACATTTACAAAATGCATAATTAAGTGTACATTTCTTTATCAAAGAAAATAAAAAAGAACAATATTTGATCTGTCCAAGCCCAAAGAACAATTGAGCATGACTTCAGGGCCCCTGCCCTTCCTACTCCTCAACTTTCTGTCAATTTCATCAGAGGTCAAGGACACCTTTAATTATTATATTATATTATATTATATTAATTATATAATTATATTAAGTATATTAAGACGTTACTAGTCTTCTTTTAAAACAAAGTTTGTTGTCACTGGACTCTGTTTAGTTAATTTTCCTGAACACTCTAAAACCTTTAACGGCAGTTTCCTCATTCCTCTGGTCACCACAGATGTATGAACAGGAGAGCCATCGGGAGGATGGGAGTTTACATAGCTTGGATGGTTTTCTCTATGTAGTGCTTACTTGGGTAAGCACTGGTTTTTCTGGTCTTTATTCCCCTTGCAACTTAGAGTAAATCAAATAAGGATCCGTGGTTGGAATGAGGAGCTGCTTAATAACTAATCTTAATGTTGTTTTAAAGAATTAATAATAGGAGGAGCCACCAAACATTAACGGCCAATGAAGAGGATGTGAGAAAATCATAGATAATAGTTTTAAGGTGTAGAGACTCAGTGGTTTCCAAATTTACTCAACTATTAATTTTCAGAGATCTATTGACTAGAGGTATTTCCTTTTTGACAACTTACAGGAGACAGGATGGCTGGTGGCTAATGCTCTGGTGTAATAAAGACCAGGCTGTCAACTTTAACTTTGTCCTTTGCCAGCTATTCAATTTTAGATGTACCACATTATCTATCTGAGGCCTTAATCCTTATATCTGTAAATGGGGATAATAACACCCTCTGCACAGAATTAAAGGAGGTAGCAAACATAAACTGCTAAGGCTGTGCCTGGTGTATCTTAAGTTTTCAATTTAAAAATATTACTTGGAGATGTTAATATTTGCTACCTGAGCAATTCCCAAAGTTATCAAATTAACAGTTTCCAAATTTGCTCTAAGTGTACTGTAGGTTAGAAAAATGTCTGAACCCCAATTCACAGAGTAGGCATTGAGAAGGGAGAACATTGACAAACTGATGTGTTTTTCGGTATATAAACCAAGATGTTGTCAAAGTCACACACTCAGCCCTTCTCTAACTTGCTGACTCAGAAATTCTCAGCTCTGCTGTCTTACTTACCTGTATCTTTCTGACTTATGATGACCTCTTTTGCAATGGGTAGTTCATGGTTTTCCTCTCTCTCTCTTCTACTCATAGACTCATTGCTTGATAGTGTTTCCTTTTCCTTCATCCTCACGCTTTCCATCATACTGACCTATGGTTCACCTCTGAGCATTGCCTTTGCATTCATGGATCACCATTTATCAAGGTCTGCTCTGAATTATGTAGAAGTGCCCCTCTCTCCCATGTCTCATGGATGTGCATCCCAAGCTTTCTTATCCATCCTTTGTAGATACTTTTGCTCATTCTTATGGCTTCCAGTGATCTAGAACTCACAGTTCCATACCTCCAGCCAAGGTCTTGATCCTGTTCCAATTGTTTATTGGACATCTCCGCCTGTGGATCCTGCAGAAACCTCAACTTCATCATGTCTCAAAGTACATGTCTCTCCATCCCGTCCATCTTCTGCCTCTCTATGCTCCCTGGCTCAGGGAAAGTACCAAGTTCCATGCAGGGACAGTAGTCTGAAGCCCTAAAGGTCATACTAGACTCCTCCTGCTTCCTCTCCAGGTCACAAAGCCCACTGAAGTCCAACTTGAAGTAGCACCAAGTCCATCATACTCTTCGCCTCCAGCACTGCTAACTTTATGCTGGCCCTTCCCATTTGTGCCTGGATTAATGCCAGAGCCCCGTTGCTTTCTAGTTCACTTCCTTCTGATGTCTGTTCTCCTCATTCTAAGAGAATGATTGTTTTAAAATCTAATGTTGCTAATGTTACTTCCCCCACCTTTGAAATCCTATGTCTTCTCATAAACTTTGGGGTAAATCCCCAAACCCTAACCACGGCAAATAAAGCACTTTATCATCTGACCACTGCCTTCCTCTCCTGCCTTGTCTCTCATCACCCTCTCATGACCTCCTGGGGTTCCACTTATGCCAGAATATATGTACTTCCCTGAAGACTCCACACTTGTCCTTGTTACCTTACCTTTAAACATGTCCTTCTCTTCGTCTAAAATGCCCTCCCTTCTCTTTATCATCAGATCTCTTTATCATCTATAATTTCCTCTTATTCTTTAAGACCAAGCTCAATTGTCACCTCTTCCAAAAACCTTTCCATGAACTCTTGTGTTCATTAATCATAAATTAGTTCTGACTAATAAATTATGAAAAAAAGGGACTTTGTTACTTACGAGCCAAAACTATTAAAAGCAATGTGCTGCTTCCATCCCTTTCTTTCTCTGCCATAGAACATTGGAGGCCACGCATTAAAAATGGTATAGTTTTAAGATATATGCCCAATATATATCAGCCTTCACATGAGAGAAAAAAAAACTAATAAAATAAAACCTCTTAGGTTTCAGGGTTGATTTGCTACCGCAGCAAAGCCAAGCTATCCTGAATAGGACCACCTCCCCCAAACTGAATGAAGGACACTTCCTTTTTACCTCTTCAACATGTCTTCACTGGAATTGTTGACTTACTTCTCTTTCTTCTTTTCTGGATTATGAGATCATTAAGGGAAGAGATTCCTTTTTACCTCTGTGGCATCCACTCCAACACAGCGCTAGCAAATAATAGGAACTCAAGAATTACTTGCTGAATTGCACTGCATCTTATCTGTCCTAAGCATGGGCACAGCAGCCACAATAATATCCATTTTTTGTAGGGATTTAGAGTGTAAGGCGACTCTGCCTAAAGTCACTCAATCCACTAAATGTCAGACATGCTTCTGCTCAGCCTTTGTGGTTGGTGAGACTACTCAAGATGAATCTTGAGTTAGTTAAAGCTCTTCTTTTTCTCTCACTTTTATCAGTCAGGGTCCCAGGAAAGAGATGACATCTTTGGAAGGGAATTATAAATATTTTTTTAAATGAAAGAATGATTAATAGAGGTGTGGGAAGGGTTAAGGGAACCAACAAGGGGTGTTGAGGTTCCCGGGCACTAGCATCAGGGGAAGGATGGAAATGGTGTTCCTAGAGTCTCTTTGAAAGCTGCAACTAAGAACGAAGGTCTATAACGTAGTCATAGGAGGATACAGTGATTAGCATAATTGCAACAAATTTGGAAGGAGTACGAGTTATAAATACACCAACCTCTCTCTTATCCTTCCATGGGATCTTCTGATAGTGCTTCCATGCTGGCCAAACCCAACTGAAGCACAGGGGCAATGGAGCCCAAGTGATGCAGTCTCTGAGGTTAGACTCTCAGGGAAGATGGGGCAAATCATTTGAGGGGTAGAATGAAGAATAATCAGCATGGACCTTCAAATCAGTATCTGATACTCAACTGAGACTTGGTGAAGGTTTTTCTTCCAAGTTGGTTTCTAGTGAAGAGTAGGAGGCAAGATAAAGAGTTTATTTTGACTCTAGCTTCTAAATCATCCTCCAGAGCCTAGCTGATATATTATATCCTGTAGGAAGCCTCAGGATGGATAAATGCCCTTCTCTATGTTCACCTACCTTCCAGTGCCTGCCTCTTTCACAACACTTCCCAAATTAGGCTGAAATTATATCTCTTTCTGTGTCAGTCTTCCTTACTAAACTCTCAGCTCCTTGGGGGGTAGGGACTGCATCTTATGCATCTTTGAAACTTTAGCTTCTGGAAAGTGTCTGGCATCTAGGATTGCTCACTTTGACCCACAGATTTTTACACAAAAACATACAGTTTACACCAAGTGCTAAGTCCTCAGTTGCAAACTCTGTTACGTGTGACTCACAGAAAACTAAAAAACAGTGGTTCATAACACATAATATGAAGTTGCCATGGTCTATGCAATTGAATTTCCAGTCCATTGAGGGAAAAAGTAAAATTATCCAATTGCTTTATGTATTATATTAACCAGACATCTCAACCAGAACATTGAAGAAAGCAGTGTGGGGCAGGCTTAGTCTCTGCCATAGGGACACTTACGGTCTATGATCACACACCCCCCCCGCCCCCCGCCCCGATACACAGAGGTGCACTGAGACTAAAGAGAGAACTGTGACGTTTGTTTCAGGTTTACTTAGATACACAGTGTCTTTCTATTTGAAAACCGTGTATTATAGTGCAAAGCCCATGGACATTAGAATTAGACTATTTTGAGATTAAGAAGAAATCGTACGGCACTACTTTATGAGCTTGGACTAGTTTCTCAACCTTTCTGAGTCTCAGTTTCCTCATCTGTAATACCTACATATGGGGCTGTTGTGAGGCCTTAAATGAGAAAGTTTTGTAAAGTATATGCTCAGTGTAGGAATTCACTTGCTATGAATTCCTTCCTTTCGCTTTACATTTCAACATCATGCTCAGAGACTGGAGATGAGAGACTGTATTCCATCTTACATACATTATACTGGACATGTCGTTATGGAGTTGCCAGTGTAGGTCTATATGAATGGTACCAAAGGGAAAGGGTAAAATCTTTTGGGAATGGTTAATCCAAACAAATATGAATTGCTTAAACTACAATAACTGGATCAGATCTAAATCTCCTCTTTGTTGGTGTGTAAACACTAGCTGAGTCTTTGAATCTGGCATAGTGGCAGGTGGGAGCACCTGTGTTCTCACCCAGACTTCCTTCGGTCTTTATTTCATTAGAGTCCGTCAGTGCCCTTCTTGAGGCTGTCCAAGATGCATTTCCAACTACTTTTCCCCCTTTACAACCCAACGCTCACCACAACCACACAGCACACAGTGAGTAAAGCTAATGTGGATTGTAGGGACAAAAATCTTCCAAAGAAAATGAAGGATGTGAAGCAACTCTGTCTCCATTCGGTGCTGTCAGTTCTGAGTGTCAGAGCACAGTCCTATAGTAGACAATGCCATCTTGTGGTTCTTGTGAAAATCATTCCTTAAAAAATTCAAGAAGGTCACTGTTTATATCTCACTACTAGTGCTCCTTCCTATCACATTTTTATAGATTAAGTCATCATCCACTGAGACTTCACCAAACAAAAACGTGAGCCAAATTATTGATAAAGCAGCAGGCCACTCTAATATGGGAAAATCCCACTACCCTATGTTTAGAGAATCTTAGTACAATTAGTACAATTAGGCATTTGACAGAAAGATAGAGGCAGTCTGGCTCCGTGGTTTGGTTTCCTTGGGAAGCAGTTACACATTTCTTTTTAAAATAACATAGCCTGGAATACTGATTCCCATGCCACACTGTCATCCTGTGTGTCAGCACTTTGAGTATTGAATCCTGTACAGAAAGCTCTCATCCACACTTGTCCAAAAATATTTCCTCTAGGTTACAATCTGCACATAAAGGTTTCAGCAACAGCAGCTGTTTCGGCCACTTTTTGGTGTTATGTGAATGTTGTGGGTTTGGTTATATTTCCTTGGAACATAAAAATAGGAGGTTTTGGTGTGTTACCTTTGAAACCTCAGGGAAATCAAAACCAGAACTCATTTTGGATGCCTAAGTGATTAATCCATCATATTCTCTGAGTTGAAATAGTGACTTGGTGCACTGGAATAGTTTCTGCAGCTATATTATATGTCTGGTCCATTCAGAAGTGACCAAAACAACATTAAAAAAAATCCCACAGTAACACACAGAGTACTCTTATGTATAATAAGCATACCAATTAAGGTTTCTTTTCTTGTTTATAGCCCAATTCCACTGGACTCTACTAAAAGCAAACTTAAATTGAAAATGTGGTTTTAAATTATTAATATTTAAATTTTAAAATGTCATACACTGGTATTAAAACACTTCGATAACATCTATGGGAATAAACTGTCAGTGTTTTGGAAGGCAATTTAAATGAATCTCATAAAATTTATTCTTTCAGTCAATAGATACTTTTTGAGGGCCCACTAGTTCTCAAGGCACTCTATGAGGGGTTAGTACCCAGAATGGAGTAATAAGATATGATTCCTGCACTCAAGGAGTTCACAGTGTAATGGAAGAACAAACAAGCAATAAATTACAAATTCATGTGGTTAGTTCTGTAATAGGAAAGTTAGGGGTTATATGGGCAAACATTGGAGCAATGCAGAGATCCAATCTAAGTCAGAAAGAGAAAAACAAATACCGTATGCTAACACATATATATGAAATCTAAAAAAAAAAAAAAAAAAAAAAGGGTTCTGAAGAAACTAGGGGCAGGACAGGAATAAAGATGCAGACATAGAGAATGGACTTGAGGACATGGGGAGGGGGAAGGGTAAGCTGGGACGAAGTGAGAGAGTGGCATGGACATATATACACTACCAAATGTAAAATAGATACCTAGTGGGAAGCAGCCACATAGCACAGGGAGATCAGCTCAGGGCTTTGTGACCACCTAGAGGGGTGGGATAAAGAGGGTGGGAGAGAGACGCAAAAGGGAGGATATATGGGGATATATGTATATGTATAGCTGATTCACTTTGTTATAAAGCAAAAACTAACACACCATTGTAAAGCAATTACACTCCAATAAAAATGTTTAAAAAAAATCATAGGCTTTTAGATGAAAATGACAAAATAAAACATGAGTAAGAGTTGAGGTGAAAGGAGTGAGAAATAATATTTCACCCAGAGAGAAGAGAATGTGCTTCCTTGGAGACTTTCACCAATGACAACACTTAAAATAACTATCTCACAATGGTGTAATAACCTCAATAGCATTTCTACTGATCTCTCTTCTTTTAATATTCCCACCTTCAAACCCACTCTAGACACAGCAGCCTGTGACCCTTTAAAAAATGTAAACTACACAACAACAGCTAAGAAAACTGTACCAAGAGATATACTCAGAAACACTATTAAAAAATTAAAATTCTAAAAATTGTTCAAGTAACCCACAGAAAGGCAAGAAAATAGAAACACAGGAATAAGAAACAGAGGAAACAAATTAAAAAAACTAATAAAATGGAAAACTTAGACTCTAACATATGAACAATTAGTTAAATGTAAATGGTCTAAATACACTGAAAGTCAGAGATTGACAAAGTGGATAAACTCTTCTTAGCTTTAAAATCAAAAGCATGGTATATAAAAAGAAAAATGTATAAATTTGAACTCATAAAAATTAAAAACTTTGTTCTACTAAAGATCCAGTTAAAGAGGTAAAAAGATAAGGTATAGAGTGAAAGAAAATATTTTACAAACCACATATCTGACAAAGATTTTGTGCTAGGATATATAAAGAACTCTTCAAAACCCAACAGTTTAAAAAGCCCCAAACAATACAATTGGAAAATGGGCAAAATACATAAACAGATATTTCACTGAAGAGGATATACAGATGGCCAATAAACACATGAAAATATGGTCAGTATCTCATTATTATCAATCATTAGCTATTATGGAAATTCAAAGTAAGACAATGAGGTATCATTACAACCTACAAAAATAGCTAAAATTTAAAAAAATAGCGACAACACTAAATACCTGCAAGGATTTGGAAAAACTGGATCACGCATACATAGCTGGTGGAAATATAAAATGGTACAGCTACTCTACTAAAGGATTTGTCCGTTTCTTTTAAAACTAAACCTACAATTACTATATGACTCAGCAATTTCACTCCTGGGCATTTATCCCAGAGAAATGAAAACTTAGATTCATGCAAACACCTGCACATGAATGTTTACAGCAGCTTTATTTGTAACAGCCAAAGACCAGAAGCGACTCAGATGTCCTTCAGTGTGTAGATGTTCAACAAACTGTGGTACATTCATACTATATAATACTACTCAGCAATAAAATTGTACTATTGATACACATAACAACCTGGATGAATCTCCAGAGATTTACACTGAGTGTAACAAGCCAATCCTCAAGGATTATATACTCTATGATTCCATTTATTAATCATTCTTTAAATTACAAAATTATAGAAATAGAGAACAGTTTAGTGATGGCCATGGGAGAGGAACGGGGAAGGGAACAAGAGCAGGATGGGTGTGATTGTAAAAGGGCAACCGGATACAGATAACACACTACTATAGATAAAATATATAAAAAACAAGAACCTACTGTATGGCACAGGAAACTATATTCATTATCTCATAATAATCTATAATGGAAAATAATCAGAAAAAAATGTCTGTCTATCTATCTATCTACCTATCTATCTATTCATCTGAATCACTTTACTGGTCACCTGAAAGTAGCACAACAACAACATTGTAAATCAACTATACTTCTCTATTAAAAAAGGGCAACCACAAAGGATCCCATGGTGACTGAACTGTCCGGTATCTTGACAATGTTGGTAGATACATGAACCTACATATGTGACAAAATTGCATAGAACTCGAGCCACAGACTAGGAGAAGATATTTGCAAAAGACATACTGATAAAAGACTGGTATCCAAAATATACAAAGAATTGTTAAAACTCAACAATAAGAAAATGAATAACCTGATTTTTAAAATGTGCCAAAAAAGTCTATATCTATTAAAGAGATTGATTGAATCAATAATAATCTCCCCAAAATAGAAAGCACCAGCCCCGGAGAGATTCACTGGTGATTTCTACTAAATATTTAAGGAAGAAATTATACTAATTCTCTACAATCTCTTTCAGAGAATAGAAGCAGAAGGAGTACTTCTTAGGGCAGCATTATTCTAATACCAAAACCAGACAAAGATATTACAAGGATACTGTATATCTCCTGAACAGATACAAAAGTCACAAATTGGATCCAAAATGTATGAAGAGAATTATACACCACAACCAAGTAGGATTTACCCCAGGTATGTAAAGCTGCATCAACATTCAAAAATCAATTAATGTGATCTATCACTTCAGCAAGCTAAAAAACAAAAATTACAAAATCATATCAATAGATGCGGAAAAAGCATTTGACAAATCCAACACCCATTCATGATTAAAAAACTCTCAGAAAACTAGTAATAGAGAGGGCAATTTCAGCTTGATAAAGAAATAACTACAAAAAACCTACAGTTGACATACCTAATAGAAACTTGAAGCTTTCCCACTAAGATCAGGTACAAGGCAAGGATGTCCCCTCTCACTACTCCTTTTCAACATCATACTGGAAGTCCTTGCTAATTGAATAAGACAAGAAAAAAAAAGGTATGCAGGTTGAGAATGGAGAAATAAAACTGTCTTTGTTCACAGATGACATGATCGTTCATATAGAAAACCTGAAAGAAGTGACAAAAAACTTCCTGGAAATAATAAGCAATTATAGTAAGATTGTAGGGTACAAGGTTAATATACAAAAGTCAGTTGCTTTCCTATATACCAGCAATGAACAAGTGGAATCTAAAATTTAAAAAAATAATAATACCATTTCCATTAGCACCTGAAAAAAATGAAGTACCTAGGTATAAATATAATAAAATATGTACAAGATCTATGTGAGGAAAACTACAAAACTCTGATGAAAGAAATCAAAGAAGAACTAAATAAATGGAGAGATATTTCTATGTTCATGGATGGGAAGACTAAATATTATCAAAATGTCAGTTCTTCCCAACTTGATTTATAGATCCAATGAAATCTCAACAAAGTTATTCTGTGGATATTGGTAAACATATTCTAAAGTTTATCAGCAGGGGCAAAAGACACAGAATAGCCAACACAATGTTGAAGGAAAGGAACAAATTTAGAGGACTGACACTATTCAACTTTGAGTTACTATAAAGCTACAGTAATCAAGACAATGTGGTACTGGTGAAAGAATAGACAAATAGGTCTGTGGATTAGAATAGAGAATCCAGAAATAGGCCCACATAACTGTAGTCAACTGAACTTTAACAAAGGAGCAAAAACAATACAATAGAGCAAAAATAATGTTTTCAGCAAATGGTGCTGGAACAACTGGACAGCCACATGCAAAAAAAAAAAAAGATCTTAGACACATACCTTATACACTTCACAAAAATTAAGTCAAAATGGATCACAGACCTAAATGTAAAATGCAAAACCATAAAACTTCTAGAAGATAACATAGGACAAAACCTAAATGACTTTGAGTGTGGTGATGACTTTTTAGATACAACATGAAAGTCACAATCCATGAAAGAAATAATTGATAAGCTGGACTTCATTAAAATTAAAATCCTCTCTTCTGCAAAAGACAGCATCAAGAGAAAAAGAAGACAACACACAGACTGGGAAAAATTTTTGAAAAAGAAATGTCTAATAAAGAATTGTTATCCAAAATGTACAAAGAACTCTTAAGACACAATAATAATAGTGAAAAAAAAAACAACCTGATTTAAAAAACAGGCCAAAGACCTTAACAGATATCTCATCTAATAAGATATACAGATGGCAGATAAGCATATGAAGAGCTGCTGCACATCATATGTCATCAGTGCAATGCAAATTAAAAGAACAATGAGGTACCACCATATACCTGTTAGAATGGTTGAAATCCAGAACACTGACAACACCAAATGCTGCTGAGGATGTGGAGCAACAGGAACTCTAATTCATTGCTGGTGGGAATGCAAAATGTACAGCCACATTGGAAAGTGTTTCTTACAAAACTAAAGTTACTCTTATGATCTGGCAGTCATGTTCCTTGGTATTTACCTAAAGGAGTTGAAAACTGTGCACACAAAAACCCACAAAGAGATGTTTATAGCAGCTTTATTCACAATTTCCAAAACTTGGAAGCAACCAAGATGTCCCTTCAGTAGGTGAATGGATAAATAAACTGTGGTGTATCCAGACAATGGAATATTATTCAATGCTAAAAAGAAAAGAGCTATCAAGCCATAAAAGGACATGGAGGGAACTTAAATGTATATTAGCAAGTGAAAAAAGCCGATCTGAAAATGCTATATCCTGTATGATTCCAGCTCTGATATTCTAGAAAAGGTAGAGACAGTAAAAAGATCAGCGGCTGCCAGGAATTGGGGGAGGGATGAATAGGCAGAACATGGAGTATTTTTAGGGCAGTGAAACTAGTTTGTGTGATACTTTAATGATGGAGACATGTCATTAGACATTTGTCAAAACGCATAGAGTATACAACACCAAGAATGAACCCTAATATAACCTGTGGACTTTAGGTAATCATGATGTGTAAATGTAGGTTCATGGATTGTAACAAATGTACAGCTCTTGTGCACGACATTCATAATCCTGGAGTCTGTGTGTGTGTGGAGGCAGGGTGCATATGGTAACTTTCTATACTTTCTGCTCAATTTTTCTTTTTACCTAAAACTGTTCTAAAAAACAAAGACATATAAAACTTGGGAAAATGGAATAAAATTGCTGGATTGTATCAGTATCCATATTCTGAGTAGTGATATTGGACTATTGGTCTTCAAGATATCACCATTGGGGGAAACCAGGTAAAGGGTACATGGGATCTGCCTGGTTTATTTCTTACAAGTGCTTGGGAATCTACAATGATCTCAAAATTAAAAAAAAAAAGTTTAATTAAAAAAATGTAAACTAGATCCATTCTCCATCCTGCTTAAAATCATACAAGCTCTATTCTCCATAGAATAAAAGCAGAGCTTCTCTCTATGTTGTATATGATCTTGTAAGATATATCCTTTGTCAGCCTTTCTAACTGTCTCTCTCTCTCTCTCTTTCAATAGCCTTCAGCCACAATGGCTTCCCTTCCATTCCTTGGATATGTCAGGGTGCTTCTCCCTCCGAGGCTTTACATTGATACTTTACCTTCTGCCTGGACACTTCTCCAAGTCACTTGTATGACTGCCTCAGGCTTATCCATCAGTTCAAATGTCAATATTTTAGAGGGTGTGTCCCTGATCATTCCATTTAAAATGGCCTGCCAAGGCACTATCATATTACCTTTATTTTCTTATTTATGCTAATCATAATTAGAGACTCTCTTTAACTTTATTTGCCCTTCCTCCCCACCCCTGCACATGCCTACTTCTGCAGAATGCGTTTTCATGAGGACAAAGATGTTTGTCTGTCTTCTTTTCTGCTGTGCCCCAGTGCCCAGCTCGGTACCTGATTCTTAGTAGGTGCTCAGTAAACATCTGCTAAATGAATGAATTTTTACTAAATGCATTCATGTCTCCAAGAAGATCCCATTAAAATAAGGGGGAAACTAACAGAAGGAAGAACTATAGCTTAGGGCCTTCGCAAGTAGCTGTTTAAACTGCAATTTCACTGAGAACAAATAGTTTTAAAGGAAGGAAAACATATTGCTTGGTGGGAACCAAAATCAGTTTCCCAGTTTTTCTGAACATATGTAGAGGTGAGTCTGAAAAGTAATTAAGTCCAGGCTCTTGACTCCCTGTGCTCTGAGAGTGAGGTCATTGTACTATCAGGGCAAATAAGGCCTGTGTTCTCCCAAGATGAAGATCCAAGGTCGAGAAAAATTACAAAGCATGCACTTTTGGTACAGGGTAGTAGGATGTTTCATTTTAGTTCACTGTTACATCTATTATTTGCCTGCTGTTAGGCTGACAGTTCCTTCTTTTCACCAGGTTTGGTGCCTGAGATCTATGAAAGCATGAAAGAAAAAGAAAATGCCCAACTTTTAAGCAAAATGAGTTTATTTCCCACAGCAGACTTTGGCCTGACTCCATCATGTAAGAACAGTTCAGAAGCAAAACTCAGAAGAACCAGGAAGACATTTGCCACACTCACCTCTCACACTACAAACTCTCGTGATGTGTGCTGTTGCAGACAGGCCCCCGGCTGGTCTAGGGATGGATTTTCCATTCCCTGCTGTCTCAGTCAGTTTGGGCTGCTCTAACAAGATACCACGAACTGGGTGGCTTACACAAGAGAAATTTATTTCTCACAGTTCTGCAGGCTGGGAAGTCCAGGGATCAAAGCGCTGGCTGATTTGGTTCCTGGGGAGAAACCTCTTCTTGGTTATGTCCTCATATGGTGGAGAGAGAGACTGGAAGCAAACTCTTTCCTGTCTCTTCTTATAAAGGCACTAATCTCATTCATGATGGCTCCACCCTCATGACCTAATGATCTTCAAAAGGCCCATCTCCAGATACCATCACACTGGGGATTAGGGCTTCAACATACGCATTTTAACACAAACATTGAGTCTGTAGTACCTGCCAATCTCACCTCTCTCTTCTGACCCCAAAGTAAGGTTTACCGAAGTGTAATTCCTCAATTCCCTGCTGTCCGCTGGGTCCTGGGAGTGTGAGAAATGGGTGGTGACAAGGTTTATTATTTTAGTTGGGAGGCCAGGAATGGCCTCTCCAAGCCAGTGACCCTAGAGCAGAGATGTGAAGAAGTGAGGGAAAGGGGCTATGAATTCCCCAGGGGGAAGCGCAGTCCACACAGAAGGAAAAGCAGGTGCAAAGATCTGTGGAGGAGCATGCTTGGTGTGAATGAGGACAGCAGGGAGGCCAGGGCGGCTGGAACAGTCAGCTCTGGGAGGGTGATAGGAGAGGAATCATGGGAGAAGGACAAGGGTCACATCGTGTGGGCCTTGTGGCTACAGTAAGGACTTTGGTTTTTATTCACTATGTGACAAGAAGTCACTCAAGGATTTTGTCCAAGGGGATGCTATGATTTGATTTATATTTTGAAATGCTTTCTCTGGCTGCTCTGAAGAGACTATAGAGAGGCAGGAGTAGAAAAAAAGGGAACAGTTAGGATGCTATTGCAGAAAATTACAGAGACAAGGATGCAAGCTGTACAGGTGGTAAGAAATGATGGGATAGTTGAGACAACATGCAAGTTAAATAATTTGTAATGTAGGAATATAAATTGAGGCCGAAACTGTGCAGCAGTACATCAGCAGTAGGAGCCCCTGGTTAAAAGGGACATACTTTCACTCTGAGGTGCAGTGGTCTGAGAAGAGCCTTCTTGGAGGTAAAGTGGGATACTGGCCACATGCACTTATTCCTTGTGAGGAGCAAGTATACAGATACCCAAACAGAAGTCACCAGCCAAACTGTTTTGGGATTGAAATAGATGGGTGAGGGTTGGATGTCAGGGACAAAAAGTAGATGTGTCTGATATACACCCTGTCCTGTCTCTAGTATTATGTCAATGGCTTATTTAACCCCATGATGAAGCATTTTTATGAAAACAATGTAAATATACATATGTGTGTAGATAAGTAAGATAGATCCTTTGTTCTCTTTCAGAGGACAATTATTTTATAAGTCAAATACTACTATTTCTTGAATTAAAAGAAGTTGTTTTTAAAAAACTCTCTCTTCCAATCCACTTCTCATCCTGTGGCCATTTCTCCATAGAGAATAGTGGGAATGCCCACTGACAGGTCAACTGGTTGTCTCTGTTAAATCATCAATGAGTCTCTTGATTTGGATGCATCAACTTTTTTGTCCTTTAACACTGCCCTGATGGGCTGTTTTTTCACAATCCACCCCTCCCCACCTTCACACACACACACACACACACACACACACACCCCTTCACACTATACACTCACTCACTCCAGCTAATTTCCATTTGCAAGCAGTTGCTTGCACAAGTGATGTTCACACTTGTTCACATCTATACCCAATAGAAGCCGTGCTCTTCCTGTGAAACACTGTGATGTACTTGTGGGAGTCCAAACAAAACCCACCCTGGATCTTGAAGTGTAGTACCCAATCTAACATCTTAAATGAAGTCCTGGAAGAGAAAACAATTTTCTTCCAACAAGTTTGGTATTAGCAAAGCCTACTCACTCCTGGAGAAGGAGAAGTGCTAAGAAACTAGTATACCATTGACCTTGACAAGGCCTGACTTTTAAAACTGGGTTCAGTAGATTCTTCTGCCATAGAGACGGCAGCACAAAGAGAGGTCATCAAACTCCACCTTGTCATCTGTTTCATGCTGTATTCTTTTTTACTTTCAGAGTACAACTCAATAGTATTCTCCTGTAGGCAGTCTTCCCCCATTATTGCCAGCCCACTTAGAAACAGCAGTTTTCTTGAGCCCTGGCAGTGAAGTGCAATAATATTGCATTATACAGGTATGTAATCTACAGTTTGTTAATGATGAAGGGGGCTTATCTGCCTTATCTTCTCATCTTCCCATTTTGCAGTATTCTCTGATGGAGGGCCCATGTTAAAATTTTAAAAATTAAATTTAAATACAAATATAAGTATATACTTATAAGTTTTATATATATATAAAACTTAGGATTCTCTAGGACTACATATGGGATATAGTATAGATGGAGCAATGGTCATTGACTCTGGCTACCCATTAAGATCACCAAGGGAACTTTTAGAAAATGTCAGTGCCCAGACCCCATCTCCAGGGATTGGGACTTACTTCGTTGAGGGTGGAGCTCTGGTAGAGACAGTATTAGTAAAGGTCTCCAAGTGCTTTCTATTTGCAGCCAGGGTTAAAACTACTTGGTTTGGGCAGGTCTGGAAGCATGTTATATCACTTCTACAAATTGTTTCCTCATCTTTAAAAAAAACAGGACTAACAGTGACTACTTCCCTGGATTGTTATTACTTGGATGAATCACATCTTCCCTGTTTCGAACGCTGTCAGCTTAGGCAACTGCTTAACCTCTCTAAGAATTAGATCTCTCTTTTGTAAAATGGGGATTTTTAATAAGTATCAATGCCTAAGTTTGTTGTGAGGATTAAATGAGAAAATGTGTGAGAAGTACTCAGTCTAGTGTTTGGAATATGAGTACAGCAAGCTTTAGCCAGTGTGTGTGCTGCCTGGCACAGTACTTGCCCCATGGTGGACCCTAAACCAATGTTAATCCCTTCTTCTCTGTCCCTTCCATCTGTTGCTGTACTCTATCCTTATCTCTGTCTTTATAAGCTGAGCCTTAGATGTCTAATAACCAAATCTCTCTGAAGCAGACCATGATGTCTAAATCCAAATTTGAGTTCTGTCCCTTATTTAATTATGGTGAAACAACGAGGATATGGTGTGTGTGCTTGTAAGATTAGGAGTATAGTTATAGATATAGTTAAGAAGTTATTCTGCTTCTAACTTCTGAAGAGAAACCTTGAGGGGACAGAACCTGCAACCTTGGGATTGGAGCTTTGGGTAATGTCAGGCACCTCAGAGGAATTAAAAATACTTCTGTAGGACCTGTTACTCTAAGTGTGGCCCTCAGACCAGCAGCATCAGTATCACCTGGGAACCTGGTAGAAAAGCATAATCCCAGGCCCCACCCCAGAATTACAAAATCAGAATCTGCATTTCAACAAGATGCCCAGGTGATTCACATGCACATTCAAGTGTGAGAAGTACTCTTGTAAGATGATGAAATGATGGTTGACAACTTAAAGTACCCATGAAGCTAGATAACAGAGGTTTCCTCACTACCACTCCTGTGGTCTTAGGCTCAGTTTGCCAAGTCAGTTGCTAGGACCATATTGTGGCATTGTCTGGCCCAGCTCTGAGTCTGAAGCAGCTCTAAACCCATGCCATGCATCTAGCCCCGTTACTGTGAATACCAAGAACCCTTGTCATATTCATGAGCTGTGCCTTGAATTCATCACCCTTTGCCCATCCCCAGATTTCCAGATCTGATCCTGACCTCCTTGCCTTCTGACTCATTGCCTCACTCTGTAAAGTAGCTCTGTAAAAATCCTTGTACTTCCTTCCAGGATCTGACAAATGGTGACCTTTTATTTCTGATCCTTGGCTTTTCCTCTCTGTCCCTTCTCATGTTTTCTTCTTCTCACTCTGGAAAACACCCTTACCCAGGCTCGCCCAACAGCCGAGAGCTCTGGAACTCTCCTGGCCACTATGAAAGGAAATCTGACCAAGGAGGCAGATTCCAGTGAGTCTTTGAAGGCAGCTTGGATCCTTCGGAGAGCCAACTGACCTTCATTCAGGCTCTTCAGTGATGCATGACTCTCTGTAGCAACTTTTTTTAGAGAAGGTGTAGTGTAGGAGAAGGAGCCTGTGAGCTGTTAGAGAGTACACCTAGCTTGGCAAAGAGAACACTGACGGTGGCTAACAGCATCTCCATCTCCTCTTTAGAAACTTCCATTTTGGAATGGCCTGCAAGTTCTGGCCTTTCTCCCTATCTCTATTTTCATCTCAACCAAATTCGTTAACTGAAAGACACTCTCTGCTTTGCAAACCACAATTATGCTGGGAATGAAACTCAGTAAAAGCTGCATCTGGCATGCAAATTGACAGATCATTCACTCAGCAATAGCTAAAGAGAACCCACCAAGCTGCCCTTGCTTGTTTTCCTGTAGATATGGTGTTTTGGTTTATTTAATGCATATTGTTTGGCATTTTAAATTATATTTTTTTATCCCTATCATTTCACAAGCAAAATTGACTTCCCTGATAATTAAATTTTCTCCACAATAGCAATTTCACCACTTATTTTCATTTTACTGCAAGATGCCTGTGGATTATTAAGCTGGTGTCAGCTCTCACCCACCCACGTACCTTCAAAGCAGTCTGGAGAAGGTGTCAGCATTTCTTCAGCATTTCTAAGGTGTGCCCAGATGATGTGTAGTTCCCACAATTTCACATTTGGGGGCATGTATCATTTATGCATGTAGGCTGGCTCAGTTCATGTTTGGGATTTATTTTAGAGGCTACTAAATTGAGGAAGCTCTGAATGCAAAGATATATCTTTTAATTGGCTAAGTTCTATTAATATATAATTTTAATTGAATTTGAATATACTCTTACTGATATTATTTTGGGTTTTGAATAATATTTTATATTCCACAAAGTCCATTTCAGGAGAAATTTGACTAGAAAAAATAATAGTCTATGAGACTGACAAACTCAGGAAAAGATGGTCTGTGACCTCTGTACATTTAGAGGTTCAGCTGATGTGCTGTGTTCACTTGACCCATTCTGTCTGATGAATTAACTACTCTTGTCCTAATCATTCCTTCCCCCACTGCATTAACACTCACACATTACCAACTGCACAGATCCTTCTTCATCTAGCCCCGAATACAGTATTTTTCAAACTGCCAGTTTCAATCCTTTAGTGAGCCATGAAAACAATTTATACAGTGAGTTTTATACAGCATTAAAAAAAATTGAATAGATCAGAGTGCCTCACAGGCAGAAAGGATAAGTATTGTTTTGTGAAATATTTATTTCAGTGATATGTATCTATATATAATTACATGGTAATGTAGACTATATTGCTTATTGTGGGTTGTAGTAAAAGAGTTTGAAATGCACAAATGGACCTAATATTCACTGCCTCCTGAAACGATTCCATGATCTAGAGTTTGAGGATCTTCATTTCTTAAGAAGCCAGAGTCCTTAAGATGCTACTAAGCTAATGGCCATGGCCAGGACCATGTATTGACTCTGGATACCATAGTTAAGTAATAGCACTGAGAATAATCTGATTATCAAAATCTGCAGTTCTCAAAGTAGAGCTCCTGGACCAACGGCATCAACATCATCTGGGAATATATTAGAAATGCAACCTCTGCATCTATTGAGATGATCATGTGGGTTTTATTCTTCAGTTTGTTAATGTGGTGTATCACATTGATTGATTTGTGGATATTGAAAAATCCTTTCATCCCTGGGATAAATCCCACTTGATCATGGTGTGTAATCCTTTTAAGGGATTGTTGGTTTTGGTTTGCTAATATTTTGTTGAGGATTTTTACATCTATGTTCATCATTGATATTGGCCTGTAATTTTCTTTTTTTGTGATACCTGTGTCTGGCTTTGGTTTCAGGGTTATGCTGGCCTCATAGAATGAGTTTGGAAGTATTCCTTCCTTTGCAAATTTTTAGGATAGTTTCAGAGGATGGGTGTTAACTCTTCTCTAAATGTTTGGTAGAATTCACCTGTGCAGCCATCTGGTTCTGGACTTCTGTTTGTTGGGAGTTTTTAAAATTACTGATTCAATTTCATTACTGGTAATTGGTTGGTTCATATTTGCTTTTTCTGCCTGGTTCAGTCTTAGGAGATTGTACATTTCTAAGAATTTGTCCATTTCCTCTAGGTTGTCCATTTTATTGTCATATAGTTGTTCATAGTAGTCTCTTATGATCTTTCGTATATCTGTTGTGTCGGTTGTAACTTCTCCTTTTTCATTTCTCATTTTATTGATTTGGGACTTCTCCCCTTTTCTCTTGTTGAGTCTGACTAAAGGTTTATCTTTGTTTATCTTTTCAAAGAACCAGCTTTTAGTTTCATTGATCTTTTCTATTGTTTTTTAGTCTCTATTTTATTTATTTCTTCTCTGATCTTTATGATTCCTTTCCTTCTAACTTTGGATTTTGTTTGTTCTTCTTTCTCCAGTTACTTTAGGTGTAAGGTTAAGTTGTTTATTTGAGGTTTTTCTTGTTTCCTGAGGTAAGCTTGTGTCACCCTAAACTTCTTTCTTAGAATCGTTTTTACTGCATCCCATAGGTTTTGGATCATAATGTTTTTGTTTTCATTTGTCTCTAGGTATTTTTTTAGCTTCTCTTTGATTTCTTCAGTGATTCATTGTTTGTTTAGTAGCATATTGTTTAGCCTTCACGTGTTTGTGTTTTTGCAGTTTTTTTCTTGTAGTTGATTTCTAGTCTCATGGCATTCTGGTTGGAAAAGATGAATTTTGCCATTTGCAATAACATGGATGGACTTGGAGGGTATTATGCTAAGTGAAAAAAGAGAAAGACAAATACTTTATGATATCACTTATGTGGACTCTAAACAATACAACAAACTAGTGAATATAACAAAAAAGAAACAGACTCACAGATATAGAGAACAAACTAATGGTTACTAGTGGGGGGAGGGAAGGGGGAAGGGGCAATGTAAGGGTAGGAGATTAAGAGGTACAAACTATTATGTATAAAATAAACTACAAAGATATGTTGTACAACACAGAATATAGCCAATATTTTATAATAACTATAAATGGAATATAACTTTTAAAATTGTGAATATCTATATTATATACTTGTAGCTTATATAATATTGTACATCAACTATACTTCAATCAAAAAAAAATGCAACTTCTCAGGTCCTACCCCAAGCCTACTGAATTAATCTTCTGGGAGTGGGCACAGCAATCCGTGTTTTAACAACCCTCCAGGTGATTCTGATGCATGCTAGAGTTTGAGAAACACTGACCTATAGTTATATGCAACTCAAGTGTTTGAGTCTGGATTTTGCTTCGACTTGTTAATGCAGGACCTTATCCATCTGAAAATTCTACCCCAAGTATTTCTGCAGGTTGTCAGATTGATTTATCATGTGACATTCAACAATGTTTTCCCACTGTTGTATGAATTTATAAAGCTTTTTGGATTTTGTTTAGAAAACAAACAGTGTTTTCTTTAGAAAATGTTACTATTCATCAAATGGCTTTAATATAATTCTATAACCTGGTAATTCTTGTGTGATTTTAAGTCTATTTATGTATACTTTTGAAAACCTAAACAGAGATATCTTATCTAATATTTCCATAAATCCTATAGGAGTTAAATGAGGTAACTTACATAAAGTGATTTGTGTGTATGGTAAAAAGTAAACAGTTTCTCTCTGGTAAGATGAAGACTTTTGGCTATTAGTTTAAGAAAACACAGAATCCTCTGACATGAATGTTCCAGTTTATGCAATATGAACCCTAGTATTTGGGAGACTAGACACATATTCTTACATGAGGTTTTCAATCTGGAGGGGCTAAAGAGAATTCTTTTGATGTCAATCCCGGTGTTTAATTGATGCACAGAATTCCCTGAGGACCCAAAGAGAACACTAGGCCTTTGGGCTAGAGAATTCTATCATACCACATACACACCCACACATACTACACACACCCCCAACACACACACGCCACAAACCACCCTCCACATACTTTTCCCTGAACCACATCTCCCACACATCTCCCCTACCCCTCTTACCACACATGCACCACACAACATACCCCCTCTCACTCTTTCTCTCTCTCCACACACACACACACACACACACACACACACACACACACACACACACATGCTCATGAATATCTTGCCTCCATGAATTGTCTTCCCTCTGCCTCTGAGCCTGCTTCTACTCTCCATCACTCGGAGGGTGAAGAAGCAATGGTCTTTCATTTGTATAGGTGGGAAAATGTAAGGCATGGTAAAAAAAAAAAAAATCTGAAGAGACCAATCTCCACGAAAAAATACTAAAAGTTGTCAGAGAACTGCTCAAAAAGGCTTCAAGCCCAGGCAGAGTTACAGTAGAGAGTTTTAAGCCTTCAAGGAATAAAATATTTCTATATAAATTATTCCAGAATATGGGGAAAGAGAAGACTTCCCAACTGACTTTACAATGTGAACATACCCTAGAAACCAAAGCCAGACAAAGAAATGGCAACAACAACAAAAACATACCAGCTGTACCTGTGATTATAGGTGTAAATCATGTAAGCAATCTCCAAAATTAAATGTTAGCAAATAGAATCCATCAGTATATTAAAAAGGATAAATACAAGATAGTGTGATGCCTTAGCTGAAGAATATAAAAACAGTTCAACATAAAGAAATCTAAGAATATAACCCATCACATTAGTAAGCTAGAGGAGAAAAATGTATGATCATCTAGATAGATGTGAAAAGTATTCTGATAAAAGTCAACATCCATTCATCCATTATTAATTACAAAACAACACCAAAAATGACAACAGTGCTTCAGGAAACTTCTATACTGTGTAAGATTATACAACTGAAACAATAGCAAGCAATAGACCCAAAAAAGTCAGAAGAATAACAAGAGTAGGTACTATGACCACTAGTTTTCAGCATGGTCCTTTATATTTTTCTATACATGTACATATCCTGAGATAATATATTGCTTTATTTTCCTATCTTTTAACATTATATGAATAGGATTATACTGTACAAATTCTTTGTGACTTGCTTTTCTTACTTAATATTGTACTTTTGAGACTGCTAGGTTGGTGAGTAGAGCTATATAATGCATTCATTTTAACTTTTTAAGTATCCCATTGTGTGAACATACAATAAATTTTTAATCTTCTGTAAATACACATATAGTTTGTTTTCATTTTTTTGCAGTTACATATAGTGCTGCTGTGAATATTTGTGTGTCTGTCTCTTTGTTCATGTGTGCAAGAATTTTTCTAGGGCATATACAGGCATACATTTAAATTCATAAAATAATGGTGTTATTTTCCAACATGCTTGTTTATAATTAACGTTTGATAATTATGCTGTAAGAGTGAATGGAAGTTCTGCTCTAGTCCTTATCAAATTTGTTATTACATACTTAAAATTAAAATATTAGTTAATCTATTAGGTATGCAATGCTATTGCATTATGGTTTTAATTTGTGATTTCTAACTAAAGATGTAGTTGAGAATCTTTTCATATATCCTGTTCTCTGAAATGTTTGTTCATATCTCTTGCAAGTTTTCTATAGAGTGAATTGTTTCTTTTTTATTGCTTTGTGGAAGTTCTTTATGTATTTTGAAACAAGTTCTTTGACAGTTAATGTGTTGCGAGTATCTCCTACCAGTGTGTGGCATGACTTTTCACTCTGATGGTGTCTTTTGATATCTAATTACCTTCCTAAACTCTCTTATTAATTTTAATAATGCCTGTAGATACTTTTGTGTTTCTATCTAAAAAGTTATATTAACTTTGAATAATAAGAATTGTGTTTATTTTCAATCTTTATAGCTTCTGGTCCTTTATATGTTGTTTAGGTTGTTCAGTATATTTTTGAATAGAAGTAGTGATGGTGAAAATTCTCATCTCGTTCCTGGTTTATATGGTTTTACCTTTTTTTCTCTTATTTCATTTCCCCATTGGATATAATATCTGCTTTAAATTTTGTAGATATATTCAGGTTTTATTAGGTTAGGAAAATTATCTTCTTTTCCTGATTGTGAAATTTTATAAATGCTCCTTCTATATCTTTTGAGATAATTATGAGTTTTCTCTCCTTTACTATGTTAAATTGGCAGATTACCCCATTAATTTTCTAATGTTGCACCAATCTTGCTTTTGTGTGAAAAAAAAATCCAAATAAGTAATATTTTGGAATCTATTTTGCTAATATTCATTATAGATTTTTACATATATGTTTGTGAGTTAAGTTGGCCATCCTTATCTTTTTAGTCTTCTCAGATTTTAGTATTAAGGTTTTACAAGCTGCCCTAAATTAGTTGGAAAGTGTTTTCTATTTTCTGAAAGACGTTGTATAAGATTTTAACTATTTATTCTTAGACTGTAAATGGAATTTGTTTATAAAATGATCCAATGCTGTTTTCTTTGTGGGAGGATTTTTAATTATTAAGTTAATTTATTTAGTGTTTATAGAACCATTCAGGTTTTCTAGTTCTTCTAGTCAGTTTTGGTAATTTGTATTTTTCTGGGAATTTGTACATTTCACCTTAGTTTTCTAATTATTTGGAATAAAATTGTTCATAAAATATTCTTATCTTAAATATCTGCTACATTTGTGTTTGTGAGACTTTATTATTCCTAATCTCATTATTTACACTTTTCTTTATTTGAATTGATCAATCTTGCCAAAGCGTTTCCCATTTCATTAATCTTTTCAAAGAGTCAACTCTTGATTTATCGATTTTCTCTAGATTCTCTTCTATTATATTTTTATTTTGTATTTTGTTATTTTTTCTCTTATATTTATTTTCTTCCTTCTATATATACTTTGGGTTGTTTCAGGGTTTTTCCCCCTAACTTTTCAAATTAATGAGCATTTCTCATTACATTTTAGACTTTCTTCTTTTTAGTGTAAGCATTTAAGGCTATCGCATTTCCTCTAAATAACATTTACCTGCAGCCCATAAGTTTTGTTATACTACAATTTCAGTTGTATTTTTTCCCATTGTGCTTTCTTTTTAAAACCATGTATTATTTAGTGTAGTTTTACATTTCCAAATGTGTGGGTTTTTATCTTAGCCATTTTTGTTAATTTATATCAGAAGCTATGTTGATACTGTTATTAGGGGTCTATAAATTTTGTATGTTTTAATTTCCTGGTAAGTTGAAAATTTACTGAAAATTCATTTTATCAGTATGTATTTACCTTCTTTAATTCTAATAACACTATCTTCCTTGAAGACTATTATATATTATTAAAATAGCTAACCCACCTCTCTTTTCATTGGAACTTTGCCAGTATATCATCTCCCATTCTTTTACAGTCACGCTTACTGAGTCTTCCTTTTTTGGTTATGTCTCTTTTAAAGAGCTTTCAACTTAATTTCATTGACCTTTAACTGGATTTCATTTTTTGCAATCTAACAGTCTTTGTTTTTGAACTGACAAGGCTAATACATTTACATGATTCTGATTACTAAAATTTATAAATTTATTTTTAAAAATTGTTTGTGGTAAAATACAGCATAAAATTTATCATTTTAACCGATTTTTAAAGTATATATTTCAGTAGTTTAACTATATTCACATTATTGTGCAACCTATCTCCAGAACTCTTTTCTTCTTAAAACTAAAACTCTATACTCATTAAACAACTCTCCATTCCCCGCTCCCACCAACCTCTGGCAACCACCATTTTACTTTTGGCCTCCACAAATTTGGGTACTCTAAGTACCTTATTTAATTGGAATTATAGAGTATTTTTTCTTTTTATGACTGGATTATTTTGCTTAGCCTAATGACCTCATAGTTTATCCATGTTGTGTAGCTTGTGTCAGAATCTTCTTCTTCTTAAGACTGAGTAATATTCTATTGTATGTAGATACCACATTTTGTTTATCCATTCATCTGTTGATGAATACTAAAGTTGCTCCCATGTTTTGGCTATTATGAATAATACTACTATTAACATGGGTGTGAAGATGTTTCTTCAAGAATCAACCTGCTCTCAATCTGTTTGGTTATATGCCCAGATGTGGGATTGCTGGAACATATGGCAATTCTATTTTTAACCTTTTGGGAACCATACAATTTTCCATAGTGACTGTAGCATTTTACATTCCAATCAACAGTGCACAGGGGTTCCAATTTCTTAACATCTTCACCACCACTTATTTTCTTTCTTTTGATAGTAGCCATACTAATGGGTGAGACATGATATCCCATTGTGGTTTTGATTTACATATCCCTAGTGATAAGTGAAGTTGAGCATATTTTTTGTGCTTATTGGTCATTTGCCAATTTCTTTGGAAAAAATATCTGTTGATGTTCTTCACCCATTTTTTCATATAGCTGTTTTGTTGTTGTTCAGTTATAAGTGTTCTTTATATATTCTTGATATTAACATTTTATCCAATACAATACGTGCAAATATTTTCACCCATTCCATAGGTTGTCTTTTCACTCTGTTAATTATATCTTTTGAGGTAAAAAAGTTTTTAATATTGATATAGTCCATTTTTTTCTTTTGTTTCCTGTGCTTTGGTGTCATATACAAGAAATAAATCCAATGTTATAAAGCTTTTCTCTTATGTTTTCTGCTAAGAGTTTTATAGATTTAGCTCTTACATGTAGGACTTTGATCCATTTTGAGCTAATTTTTACATACGGTGTGAGGTAAGGGACTAACTTCATTCTTTTGCATGTGGGTATCTAGTTTTCACAGCACCAATTGTTGAAAAGACTGTCCTTTCCCCATTGAATGGTCTTGGCACCCTTGTTGAAAATCATTTGACCATATATGCAAGAGTATTTTCCTGGGCTCTCTATTCTATTCCATTGGCTTGTATGTCTCTCTTTATGCAGTACAACACTGTTTTGATTACTGTAGCTTTGTAATACGTATTAAGATCTGGAAGTGTGAGACCTCCAGCTTTGTCCTTCTTTTTCAAAGTGATTAGGCTATTTGGGGTCCCTTTGAATTCCATATAAATTTAAGATGGATTTTTCTATTTCTGCAAAAACACCATTGAGCTTTTGAGAGGGATTACATTGAAGTTGTCGATCACTTTGGATGGTATTGACAACTTAACAATACTGAGTCATCCAATCCATGTACATGTGATGGGATGTCTTTCCATTTGTGTCTTCTTTAATTTCTTTCAACATCCTTGTGTAGTTTTCAGAGTACAAATTTTTCACCCCCACAGTTAAATTTATTTGAAAGTGTTTTATTCTTTTTGGTGCTGTTACAAATAGAGTTTTAAACTTTTTCTTTTTAGGATTGTTCATTGCTAGTGTAAAGAAATGTAACTAAATTTATGTGTTCATTTTATATCCTGAAACTTTGCTGAATTTTTTATTACCTCCAAAAGTTTTTTGTTGCTGTTGTTGAATCTTTAGGGTTTTCTACATGTAATATTATGTCATCTATGAACAGAAATACTTTCCCGTTGATCTTTCCAATTTGTATGCCTTTTATTTCTTTCTCTTGACTAATTGTTCTGACTAGGACTTCCAATACTATGTTGAATAAAAGTAATGAAAATGAGCATCCTTGTCTCATTTCAGGGCTTAGAGGATACTTTCAGTCTTTCATCATTGATTATATTAGCTGTGGACTTGTCATATATGGTCTTTATCATGTTTAGGTAGTTTCCTTCTATTCCTCGCTTAAGTGTTTTTAACATGAAAGAGTACTGAATTTTGTGAAATGTTTTTCTACATCAATTGAGATTATCATGTGGCTTTTTCTTCATCATTATGTTAATGTAGTGTGTTACACTGATTGATTTTCATATGTTGAATCATTCTTGCATTTCAGGAATAAATCCCACTTGGTCATGGTGTATAATGCTTTTAATGTTTTGTTGAATTCTGTTTGTTGGTGTTTTGTTGAGGGTTTTTACATCAATATTCATCAAGGATATTGGTCTGCAGTTTTCTTTTCTTGTAGTATCTTTGGCTTTGATGTCAGAATAATACTGGCCTCATGGAATGAGTTTGGATGTGTTGCCTCCTCTTCAGTTTTTTGGAAGAGTTTGAAGAGAATTGGTGTTAATTTTCCTTTAAATGTTTGGTAGAATTCACCAGTGAAGCTATTTGATCCTGGGCTTTTCTCTTTTGGGAGGTTTTATTTATGGTTCAGTCTCCTTACTACTTATAGATCTGTTCAGATTTTCTATTTCTTGGTGATTCCATGTTGCTAGGTTGTGTATTTCCAGGACTTTATCCATTTTATCTAGGTTACTAATTTGTTGGCACATAATTGTTCATAGTATTCTCTTATAATATTTTTTTCAATTTATGTAAAATCAGTTGTAATGTTCCCTCTTTTCCTTTCTGATTTTAGTTATTTGAATCTTCTCTCTTTTTTCTTACTAGTATATCTAAAGGTTTGTCAATTTTGTTGATCTTTTTGAAGAAAAACTGATGGTTTTTTTTATTTCCCTTATTGTTTTTCTAGTCTGCATTTTGTTGATCTCTGCTCTTATATTTATTATTTTTCTCCTTCTGCTATCTTTGGGTTTAGTTTGTTCTTATTTTCCTAATTCCTTAAGGTATAAGATTAGGTTGTTGATTTCAGATCTTTCTTCTTTTAATGTAAACATTTATAGCTATACATTTTCCTTTTAGCTTTCACTGCATTCTATAAATTTTAGAATGTTGTGTTTTTATTTTAATTTTTCTAAAGATATTTTCTAATTTCCCCTGTGATTTGTTACTGTTTTATTTGGACAATCTTTGTTTAAATTCTCCCCTGTATTTACTGATTTCTTGTCATTCTTTCTGTATTTTAGATCTTTCTTCTGGGTTCATTTTCCTTCTCCTGAAGTTCATCCTTTAGAAATTCCTACAGTGATTAGATGTCAAACCCTCTCTATTTTAGTTGCTCTGAAAATATCTTCATTTCATTTCTTAAAAGATAGTTTTACCAGATATAAAATTTCAGATTTCAGCATTTTAAAGACATTATGCCACTACCTTTCTCTTCCAATGTTGCTGTGGTAGATTGAACTGTGCCCCAAAGATGTCTACATTCTAATCCCTGGAACCTATGAATATGTTACCTTACATTGTAAAAGGTACTCTACAGATGTGATTAAGTTAAGGATTTCAAGATGGGGAAATTATCCTAGATTATTCACATGAGCCCAATGTAATCACAAGGGTCATATAAGAGACAGGCAGGAGGGTTAAAGTCAGCAGTAGGACATATGACAACAGGAGCAGAACAGGAGCCACATGGTGGCAGCCTCTAGAAGCTGAAAGGGGCAAGAAACAGATTCTCCCCTGATGTCTCCATAGGGAACCAGCTTGGCTGACATCTTGATTTTAGCCCTGTAAGACTCATTTTGTACTTCTGACCTCCAGAATTATAAGAAAATAAATGTGTGGTAAATGTTTGGGGTTTTTTTTAGCCACTAAATCTGCAGTAATTTGTTACAGCAGCAATAGGAAACTAAAGCAGTTGCTTTTGAGAAATCTGCTGTCAGACTAGTTATAGTTCTATCATTGATAATTTGCTTTTTCTTTATAGCTGCTCAACTTTTAAAGTTTTCAATTTTTCTTTAGTATTCTGAAAGTTTATCTTAATATCTAAGTGTGTATATCTTTTTATTTATCCTGCTTGAATTTCCTATCTGGAATCTTTGATCACTGCTGGGAAATTCTCATTTTTTGCCTCTCCTAGTATCATCTCTCCTCCAATCTCTCTATTTTCTCCTCCTGGAACTCCTTTAATGTTTGTAGGTCTTTTTCACTTTTTCCTCCATGCCTCTTAATTTCTCTTTATATTTCACATCTATGTTTCTGTGTGCTGGATCCACTGTAATTTCTCACACCTATTTTCCATATTCCCTGTTCAGCTATATTCAGTCTTCTCATTCTACCCATTGACTTTTAAAAAAAATTTTATCAGAGTATAGTTGATTTACAATGGCATCTCAGTTTCAGGTGTACAGCAAAGTGATTCATTTATACATATACATATATGTATATTCATTCTTTTTTGGATTCTTTTCTCATATAGGTTATCACAGAATATTGAGTAGAGTTCCCTGTGCTATACAGTAGGTCCTTGTTGGTTATCTATCTTATACATAGTAGTGTGTGTACGTACATCCAAAGCTCCTGATTTATCCCTCCCCCCACCCACGTTTCCCCTTTGGTAACCTTAAGTTTGTTCTCGGTATCTATAAGTCTGTTTCTGTTTTGTAAATAAGTTTATTTGTATCTTTATTTTTAAATTAGATTCCACATATGAGTGATATCATATGATATTCGTCTTTGTCTGGCTTACTTCATTTAGTATGACAATCTCTAGGTCCATCTACCCATTGACTTTTCAATGAAAATTGATATATTTCACAGTTCTGAAAGTTCTATTTGGTCCTTTTTCAATTGTATATGGTCAGTTTTGATAGTCTCATGTTCTTTCATCAAACACTCTGATTTATTTCTGTAAACATATAAAACATACTGATTTTATATTGTGTTTGATCATTCCATTATCTACAGTTTTTACAGCTCTAATAATGTGCTTTGTTGTTTCTCCTGACTCTTGTTCATGGTTTTATCCTTCCTTCATGTGTCTAGTGAGTTTGTTAGCTGCTGTGTCTTGTAGCTTTTATCTGGGAATATTCTTTCAGGCATTTGTACAGTGTAGTCCTTCAGAAAAAAAAATTGTTTCTGCTAGGCACTTGGAGAGTTATCAACCAGAAAATACTTTAAACTAAATTTGAGCTTAGGATTTTGTATGTTACATATTTCATATCAACTCAAGTTCCAAACCTCTGTTTTGTGGGTTTATGGTTCGGGATTTAAAAAAAAATTTTTTTACTTTTATTTTTGGCTGCATTGGGTCTTCGTTGCTGCGCACAGGCTTTCTCTGGTTGCGGCGAGTGGGGGCTACTCTTTGTTGCAGTGTGCGGACTTCTCATTGCAGTGGCTTCTCTTGTTGTGGAGCACGGCCTCTAGGCGCACAGGCTTCAGTAGTTGTGGCACACGGGCTCAGTAGTTGTGGCTCATGGGCTCTAGAGCGCAGGCTCAGTAGTTGTGGCGCACGGGCTTAGTTGCTCCGTGACATGTGGGATCTTCCCGGAGCAGGGCTCGAACACTTGTCCCCTGCATTGGCAGGCGGATTCTTAACCACTGCGCCACCAGGGAAGCCCATGGTTCTGGATTTTAATGGGAGACTTTCTTTTTTCTTTTTTTACTCTTCTCTCTGCTCTATCCAAGGTCAAGCCAGAGACAGATCACCACTATCTCCTTCTGCATGATAGATTCTTTCTAGGTCACCTACTGAGTATGTCACACTTCTGATGATGTATGTGAGGGAATTCTAATCAGATCTTCCACACCTCCAGGCCCAGGGCTTTGCCTCTGTCCTGTCAATCCGTTAAAAGCCAGGACCTAAGCCACCAGGGACTGGCAGATAACTTTAGGGCAAAACAGACTCTATTATTTGCTTATCAGTTACTGGGTTTTCACTTCTTGTCATCTCTAGACTATGAGATTCCTTTATTTTCCTGGCAGCTCACGTATACATTAAGAAATATGTCATTAATATTGTATGCAGCATCTTTAGGTATGAGGTCTCTAAAAATCTAGTATGCCATGTTTTTGTAAAGCTCCTTGAATTAGCTACTTCTGTGTAACAAATTATCCCAACACTCAGTGTCTTCAAGCAACAGCTATTATCTTATAGATTCTGCCGGTCAGGAATCTGTATTCAGCTTCTCTCTCACAAGGCTGCAGTCAAGGTGTCGGCAGGTGCTTCACTCATTTCAAGGCTCAACTTGGGAAGGATCTGATTCTAAGTTCACTCATGTAACTGTTGGCAAGACTTATATCCTTGCCAGCTGGTGGTTGGAGACATTAGTTTCTTGTCAAGTGGTTCTTTCCACAGGGCTACTCACAACATAACCACTTGCTTCTTCCAGAGTAAGGGCTCTGAGAGAGGGAAAGGGAGAAAAAGTAAGAGAAGGTGAACAACAGGGAAGGTACAGTCTTCTTGTACCCTAATCTCAGAAGGGACATCCTGTGACTTTTGTCATCTTCTGTTCATGAGAAGTGAGTCACTATTTCCAGCCCGTTCTCAAGGGGGAGGTGATGACACAAGTGTAATCATTTGGAACCATTTTAAAGGCTGCCTACCTCACTTCTGTGTACCCAAACATAGTTAGTAAGCAAAATAGTGTATATTGTATGATTCATTTTTATTACGTATAATGTTCAAATACATGTATATGTAGAGGAAAATATTAGCAAGCTATAGCTTGTACTGTTCTTAGGTACATTTGTACACACCTCTTCCATGTGTGGCACTATGCTAAGTGCAGGGAGCAGAGAGGTAAACAGAACATCTCTCTATCCTTGAGAAGTTAATCTTAAGACCTCCAGGTACCCATCTCTCCTAACAGATAGTTTTGTAAATAGATGCTGGCACAGAACATTTTTTATAATATCCACGCAGAAATGCTTGTATTTTTCCCTCATTGACGAAGCCTGTTGTGCCATTCACGTAGTGATTTCCATAGCTGCATTTTATATCTCGCCAGAGTCTTGAGTGGCTAGGTTCTCTAATTTCAAGAACTTCCTTTAATTTTGAACACTGTACAAAGTTAAAACATCTTCCTTTGCACCAGTAATGGGAGAGGAGGATCTATGGCGCTCAACAGGTTATTGTAGCTTCATAGATGAAAATGCAAAATGCTCCTCATAGGAAAATGTAAAATGTGCCCTCACAGCACTGTTCCTTGACTGCAATAAGGAGTCAGGAGATGGTAGTTAGAACCCTCTGCAGGGCAATCTTAGAAATTTGAATTAGAACTATTGAATTTAGTTATTGTTTTAATTTCTATTTGATATTTACTTTTAATATCTGTGCCATTTTATGGGTATTAGTATGAAGTTCTATTTTCTTAGTTGTGTTGTGCAACATTCCTTGTCTACTTTTAATTTTCCTTGTCTATGTTTAAAATGCCCTAGCTCTGCTTTAAGAAAAGCAAGTGCTATGTGTCATTAAAAAGCAAACTTCTAAAAGAAAAAGAAAACCTCTGGCAGGGTTGAAATCATGCAGCCCATTTATAGAATTTGGTCTGAAATGTGATCATATTAACTTCTGTTAATGCATTTAGTTAATACAGTAATCATCCTTGGTACATTTTATTTATACTCGGAACTTCCATTTTGAAATAATACTAATACACCTCCTCTTCTAATAATAATAAATGTACTGATAGCTCTGTGTTTATATTAACTGGCTACCCAAAGGGAGAAATCAGTCAATTGTTAGGGCAGCTGTGGCATAGGGATAAAGGAAGTGGAGTAGGATTCAGGTGACTTAGTGGGACTAACAAGGATTCTGTGCCCCAATCTACTAATTGTATGATTTTGAATAAGTCACTCAGCTACCCTGGACCTGTCTCTTACCTAGAAAATAGGGATAATAATGGTTATAAAGTTGCTGTGGGATCAAACAAGAAATTCACATAATGATACCAGCTCTTATTTATTGAAAATTTACTAGGTCTGGTGCTGTTCTAAGTTCTTTAGGTGAATTGTTTTATTTAATTGTCACAACATTGCCTGTCTGTAAGTACTATTATTATCATCATTATCCCCAGGTTACAGATGAGGAGACCAAGGCACAGAGTGGATTGGATAACTTGCTCAGAGTTGCACAGTTAATAACAAAGGCAAGATTCAAACTCAGACAGTTTGGTTTAGCAACGGGGCCACTGTGATATATTTTATTTCACGGGAAATCTCTGGTTGGGTTTTAGCTCTTAATGGTGCACAGTGAAAAAGGAGTTCTTATCATAGCTAATTTCTGTAAAATGGGTTATTAAAAACCACCTTGCAGAGCTATATAGCAAAGATAAATGAGACTTGTATAGGAACTTATATGACACAGACCAGCTTCTCAGTATATGCACAGTATGTTTTGAATTCAATTCTTCACAGCACAGAGTGAAAGAGGAGGCAGGATAAGCTGGGTGAAGAGAAGAAACGGAAAGATGCATCATGAGGTGGCAGTGGCGGGGGAACTTGGGGCCACTGTGGGTTTCAGAGGAGGAGACTTGAAGACTTCGTTGAATGCATCTTGCTGCTCCATTCCAGGGCTTCAGCAGCTGGAAGTCCAAATTCTAGCCATTCAGCAAAAATATCTTCTCTGACATGGAATTGCCATCGTAAACAGGGCTGCATAGTAGAAGAAAGCCTTGCACTAGTAGCGAAGGCAAAGGAAAATCCTTAAATATGTTTCGATGCTGAGAGGCAAGAGCCCATGGAGGGAAGGTTGTTGAAGACACAAGAAGAAGGGCTTTGGATTCAAACAGGCTTAGAGTCTGTCTCCAGCTCTACCACTCACATCACATTTACACTCTCTGAGCTGTTGTTTATTCATCTGTCAATGGGTATAATAGTTGCTTCTACCTCTTAGGTCTGTTGTGAAGATTAAAGGGAATATTGCATGCAAAGCACTTAGCACTGTGGCTAACTAAGAACTGAATAAATATTAGCTCATATTATGATTATCATTATAGTGGATGGAATAAGGACTCTGTGTAATAAAAATAGCACCTTGTCTGTGTGCAATGGCACATAGCAGGTGCCCATTACCCACTTGTTATTATTAGCAACATCATTGTTATTAGGACTGTAATTATCATTAACTAGTCACGGTATTTGGATTCTATTCCCCATTCAACCTTGTGACCTTAGAAAAGTCATTTCACCACTTTGAGCCTTGCTTTCCCCATATGTGAGATGGAATAGTTGAACTAAATTAGTGGTTCCTGAAAATGGACAGATAGATCTGTGCTAGGTCAGAACACAGTTTTCTCTGGGCCATGTTGGAACTGGCTCTGTAAAGCTGCTAACTCTCCTTTACTCTGAGATCAAGTTTTTTCTTACATTTTTACTGTTACTAATTTATTTCATGAACTGATGATGGTAGATTGTAGCCTTTAAAAAAATTGGTATTTGGCAAAATACTATGTTGGAGACCATATGAATGTCTACCTCCTTTCTTTTTAAAAATACATTTTAATTCTACTACTCTTTGAAACAGAGAATTTGGGGAATTATCCCTGCCATGATGACCTCTAAGATACTTCCCAACACTGTCCACTTAGAGCAGAGACCTTAGAGAAACTTGCTGATGGTGAAGTACGGAAATAGGTGATGGAGAAGAGATTCAGCCTGCGGTGGCAGGCCCATGGTAAGAGCCTCAGAAGGAAACAAAAGAGGAAGAAAGCTCTGAAAAGGGGGCCAGAAACACTTGTTCCTTCTTTCAGTAAATGTTTACAGATCACTATTGCCCAGGCACCATGCAAGATCCTGGATGTGAAATGGTCAGTGTAATAGGTTGAATGGTGGCCCCCAAGAATATGGCCATGCCTGGAACTGAGAAAGTTCGTATCAAGGGTCGGGGGCTGCTACAATAAATACCTAAAATGCAGAAGGGGCTTTGCCTCTAGATATAGGACGGAGGCTGTAGAAAAAGCCTACAATGCTGGGAATGCACTGTTAGGGGTGATTCTCCTGAGGGCTCAGAAGAGGAGAGCTATAGAGAAAGCCTTAGTCTTCATAGGGAATACCCAAATAATCCTGATAGAAAGCTGGTAAAAATATGAATGGTCAAGGACATTCCGATGATGTCTCAGATGGCAATGAGGAACGTGTCATTGGAAACTGAAGAAAAGGTGGCAAAGAGCTTTGCTGAACTGTACTCATGTCCTAGTGTTGTGTGGAAGATACCACTGTGAGCAATGAAATTGGCTATCTGGCTGAAGAAATTTCTAAGCAAAGTGTTAAAGGAGCGCCCTGGCTTTTCTTGAATCCTTAGAGTAAAAATGAGAGAAGGGAGAAATCATTTGAAGGTAGGTTTGTCAAAAGGGAAACAGAAGTTGAGAAGTTGGAACATTCTCAGCCTATCCATATTGGAAAAAACAAGAAAACATGTTCAAGAGAGAACAAAGGTGTGACTAATACAGCTTTTTGACTGTATCTGTCAGCCATCTGAACAGAAGCCAGGGCCCCGGAGGAGGGGCCGCAGCTGCTCAGCGCTGCCTTACCTCGCCGCTGGGCTCCTCCTCACTTTCTAGTTCCGCACTCCTTGGCTGCATCAGCTCCTGCTCCCGTGGGCCCTGTGCAGTGCTGCTGTGGTGGCCAGCTCTTCCAAAGGCACAGGTGCTAACCCCTGGTGGAATCAGCGTGGTGCCTCCTTTGCAGGCACGTAGGGCACAAGAGCTGTGGAGGTGGCGCCAGGCAGAGAACCCACGGTTAGAACAAGGCCGAGTAGAGCCATGGGAATGGGCTGTCCCAGGACCCCAGCCCAGGAGACCTGCAGCACAGGCCGTGGCCAGCAGAGCCTTCGGACGGGCCTCCCAAAGCCATAGAAGGCAGAACCCCCCACTGCTGTGGGCCTTAAGGTTTGGGGCTTAGTAGGTACCTGTTACCCCTTTCTTCTTTCCCATCTCTCCCTTTCGGCCTGGGCATATCTATGCTATGCCTGTCCCACCATTGGATCTTGGAAGTACATAGCTCGTTTGATTTCACAGGTTCACAGCTAGAGAGAAATTTGCCTTGGAACGGATGAGTCTCACTCATGGCTGATTTAGATGATACTTTAGACAGATGAGACTTTGGATTTAGACTTTTGAGTTGATGCTGGAATGAGTTCAGTCTTTGGGGGTTGTTGAGAGGGAATGAATATGTTCTGCATGTGAAAAGGATATGAATATTGGAGGCCAGGGGTGGAATGCTGTGGTCTGAATGTGTCCCCCCAGAATTCTTATGTTGAAATCCTAACCCCTAAATATGATGGTATTAAGAGGTGGGACCTTTGAGAGATGCTTACATCATGAGGATGGAGCTTTCATGCATGGGATTAGTGTTTCTGTAAGAGACCCCACAGAGCTCCCTTACTCCTTCTAACATATGAGGACACAGCAAGAAGCTGTGAGCTATGAACAAGGACAAGGGGCCTCACCAAAAGGCAACGATGCTGGTGCCTTGATTTTGGACTTCCCAGCCTCTAGAACTGTGAAAAATAAAGTTCTGTGGTTTATAAACTACCCAGTCTATGGTATTCTGTTACAGCAGCCCCAGCGGACTAAGACATGGGGCCAGAAGCATTTGTTCTTTCTTTTAACAAATATTTATGGACCACTTACGACAGCCCAGGTGTCGTGCAAGGCACTGGATGTAAAAATGCTCAGTGTACTTGGGTGAATGGTGACACCCCCCCAAAAAATATGTATGTCCTAATGCCTGGAACCTATGATTATTATTTTATATGAAAAAAGACTAAATAAGTTAAAGAAAATGGTAATTAAGTAATTAAGTGAAGGATGTTGAGATGAGACCATCCTGGATTATGTGGGGATGGGGGGGCATGGTGGCTAAATCCAAGAACAAGGGTCCTTATGAGTGACAGAAGAGGAAACACAAGCACATGAAGAGGAGGAGGCAACGTGACCCCGGAAGCAGAGATCAGAGGAACACAGCCCCAAATCAAGGAACACCTGGAGCCGACAGAAGCTGGAATCGGCAGGGAACCGATTCTCCCCTCCTGGGATATTTGGAGGGGACTTAGCTCTGCCCACACCTTGATTTCAAACGTCTGGCCTCCAGAGCTCTGAGAGAGTAAATTTCTGTTGTTTTAAGTCCCCCAGTTTGTGGTAATTGGTTATAACAGCCGCAAGAAACTTGAAATAGTCAATAACATGGATATAATACCTTGCCTTTATGGTGCTTAGAGAGAGAAAGAGAATTAAAGAAGCATTGCAATAAAGAGGGACCACAGTGATGAGCAATAGATTAGAAGAACACAGGCGCTCTGGGACTCCTGATCTGCCAAGAACAAGCTACTTAGATGAAGGATCTGGGAAGCTTCTGTACTGCAGGCTGAGCAGGAGCAGAGGATGCCCCCTATCTTCCCCCTCTTGCCCCTGTGCATTTAAAGCCTGGGGGTGGGGGGCACACTCTATATTCCTGAATCCCTGCTCCTCCAGCTGGAAGGTGTGCAGGTTGGCGCTGCCTGGTCTCTCGGCCTACACTCTGAATCTGCCGTTCAGGATTGACGGAGCAGACCCCTGCAAGTGATACCAAACCCTGGAAATGCTGCCAAGTGTGTGTGAGACAGCCCCCATAGGTCCCAGGAGCCTGGACTGCCGCCGGTCAGAAGGCACGTCTGCCTTCTGCCAGTTCCAGCACACGCTGATTGTGCGCCACTCTGTTAATTAGGACGCCCCTTGGCATTTATGAGACTGAGACAGAAATCGACAGACTAAGAGCTAGTCCCAGCTTCAATTTCATGGAGTTCGTCAATTCAAACTCAGAAAAACCCACTGGTATAAAGATAGATTCCATTAACTTTGGTGCGGGTGCCTAGGTAAGAGAGAAGGAGGGGCCTCATTGTGCCATTTCTACATTGTCCGGCACTGCAATTTTTCTCCTTTTAAAGCATTCTTCTTACGGACGTATGCAAGCATTGACAAACTAGACAGGAAGCCTGGGGAATATGAATACGTGTAAATACCAAGTCAGACATTTTTTAAGAATGTCATTTATTCTAAAGTGTGTAAGAATTACTTTAAAGCCATTAGTGTCTGGTTTCTCTAAAGGTAGAGACACGTTTTAAAAACGCACTTTTCCTATCAGACTTCAAAAATATTAAAGGCAGATTCTTTTTTCAACAGTGAAGAAACAAAAAAATATTGCTTTTGACCTGAAAAACCGTAACATCTGCCTATAAGCTTTTCATCAAGATCTCAAACATCAGACCTTGAGGTGTTCAGCTGTAGATTTATTCTGATTAAAAATTTCAAGGAAAAACTTGTGATGTTGACTTGAATACTGTATGTTCTATATTTAGGGCTAAGTCGAACCTTGAACAGCATTTATTGTTTGACTTCAGATTATTGCAGATTTTGACATGTTTCTTTTATGTTCCTTTTGCCATCCTTGGAACCCGAGTCAAAAAAGTGATCTTTTCTTCTTTCTTTCTTCCACCCATCCTCGAATTGTGTGTCAAGCATCTGTGCACTGCAGTGCTCCCCATAAAGCACTGTGGAAGACATAAAACAAGGATAAAATATTAAATGAAGTGTCCAGTGTCAAAGCTTTTAAGCGAATCATGAAAATCAGCCAGGCTTTAAGAGCAAACTTGTCTTTACAAATGAATAATTTAAAATAAGAGAGACAATCATCACCATGATCAAGTGGGATTTATCCCAGGGATGCAAGGATTCTTCAATATACGCAAAGCAATCAATGTGATACACCATATTAACAAATTGAAGAATAAAAACCATATGATCATCTCAATAGATGCAGAAAAAGCTTCTGACAAAATTCAACACCCATTTATGATAAAAACTCTCCAGAAAGTGGGCATAGAGGGAACTTACCTCAACATAATAAAGGCCCTATATGACAAACCCACAGCCAACATCGTTCTCAATGGTGAAAAACTGAAACCATTTCCACTAAGATCAGGAACAAGACAAGGTTTCCCACTCTCACAACTATTATTCAACATAGTTTTGGAAGTCCTAGACATGGCAATCAGAGAAGAAAAAGAAATAAAAGGAATACAAATTGGAAAAGAAGAAGTAAAACTGTCACTGTTTGCAGATGACATGATACTATACATAGAGAATCCTAAAGATGCCACCAGAAAACTACTAGAGCTGATCAATGAATTTGGTAAAGTTGCAGGATACAAAATTAATGCACAGAAATTTCTTGCATTCCTACACACTAACAACGAAAGATCAGAAAGAGAAATTAAGGAAATAATCCCATTCACCATTGCAACAAAAAGAACAAAATACCTAGGAATAAACCTACCTAAGGAGGTAAAAGACCTGTACTGAGAAAACTATAAGACACTGATGAAAGAAATCAAAGATGACACAAACAGATGGAGAGATATACCATGTTCTTGGATTGGAAGAATCAATATTGTGAAAATGACTATACTACCCAAAGCAATCTACAGATTCAGTGCAATCCCTATCAAATTACCAGTGACATTTTTACAGAACTAGAACAAAAAATCTTAAAATTTGTATGGAGACACAAAAGACCCCGAAGAGCCAAAGCAGTCTTGAGGGAAAAAAACGGAGCTGGAGGAATCAGACTCCCTGACTTCAGACTATACTACAAAGCTACAGTAATCAAGCCAATATGGTACTGGCACAAAAACAGAAATATAGATCAATGGAACAGGATAGAAAACCCAGAGATAAACCCACACACCTATGGTCAACTAAGCTATGACAAAGGAGGCAAGGATATACAATGGAGAAAAGGCAGTCTCTTCAATAAGTGGTGCTGGGAAAACTGGACAGCTACATGTAAAAGGATGAAATTAGAACACTCCCTAACACCATACACAAAAATAAACTCAAAATGGATTAGAGACCTAAATGTAAGACTGGACATTATGAAACTCTTAGAGGAAAATATAGGAAGAACACTCTTTGAAATAAATCACAGCAAGATCTTTTTTGATCCACCTCCTAGAGTAATGGAAATAAAAACAAAAATAAACAAACGGGACCTAATGAAACTTAAAAGCTTTTGCAAAGCAAAGGAAACTACAAACAAGGTGAAAAGACAACCCTCAGAATGGGAGAAAATATTTGCAAATGAATCAATGGACAAAGGATTAATCTCCAAAATATATAAACAGCTCATGCAGCTCAATATTAAAAAAACAAACAACCCAATCAAAAAATGGGCAGAAGACCTAAATAGACATTTCTCCAAAGAAGACATACAGATGGCCAAGAAGCACATGAAAAGTTGCTCAACATCACTAATTATTAGAGAAATGCAAATCAGAACTACAATGACGTATCACCTCACACCAGTTAGAATGGACATCATCAGAAAATCTACAAACAACAAATGCTGGAGAGGGTGTGGAGAAAAGGGAACCCTCTTGCACTGTTGGTGGGAATGTAAATTGATACAGCCACTATGGAGGTTCCTTAAAAAACTAAAAATAGAATTACCAAATGACCCAGCAATCCCACTACTGGGCATATACCCAGAGAAAACCATAATTCAAAAAGACACATGCACCCCAATGTTCATTGCAGCACTATTTACAATAGCCAGGTCATAGAAGCAACCTAAATGCCCATCGACAGACAAATGGATAAAGAAGATGTGGTACATATATACAATGGAATATTACTCAGCCATAAAAAGGAATGAAATTGGGTCATTTGTTGAGACGTGGATGGATCTAGAGACTGTGATACAGAGTGAAGTAAGTCAGAAAGAGAAAAACAAGTATCGTATATTAACACATATATGTGGAACCTAGAAAAATGGTACAGATCAACTGGTTTGCAGGGCAGAAATAGAGACACAGATGTAGAGAACAAATGTACGGACACCAAGGGGGGAAAGCGGGGGTGGGGGGTGGTGGTGGTGTGATGAATTGGGAGACTGGGATTGACATGTATACACTGATGTGTATAAAATGGATGACTAATAAGAACCTGCTGTATATAAAAAAATAAATAAAATAAAATTCAAAAAAACGTAAAAATAAAATTCAAAAACAAGTTAAAAATAAAATAAAAGCAGTGCTTACTCGGAAAAAAAAAAAAAAGACAGACAATCATGGTAACTCCATTTGCATTTTATTTCCAGCAGTTTGCACAGAATTCCATCATCTCCTGGTGCTTCCCTTCCCATATATTTCAGAGAAAGTTGATAGCAGTTCTGGACCTACATCTTGCCCTATGAAGACTTACTGGGAACTACTTTTACCAGCTTTACAAGATTTGCTCTTTGCATGTTCTCAGAAATTACAATCTGTTGGCAATTGATTCTAATCATGGATGGGAAAATGGATTTGGAGGGAAGAGAACACTTGCTGGAACGATATTTCTCCGGGTTGTGGGAACTGGTCTGATCTGAAGTTTCAGACACTTGCCTGATATGACGTAACATCTCTCTCCCCACCCCGCTCTGTCTTTTCTGTGAGAAGAATGCGAAGAAAGAAATTTCTCAGAAGACTCCCCACCATCAATTTTATAGTTGAAATATAGGAAGGATTTTGATTCATGGCACCAAGAATGGGGAAAGGGAGAAAGCCATAGAGAGTGGACAGGAAATGAACAAGAGAGAAAAGGAGAGAAAGAAAAACATTGCCCAGACACTGTGTGTTCTCAGCCTGTGTCCCAATGACATATTTGCTCATTCATTTGAACATGTACCTGGAATTAATATTAGTTCCTGAAGACCAAGGGAAAGATCCCTGGATGGTTTCAGTCATTTATTTCACCTTTCCCATGGTTTCACTTGTAGAATAAATAGAAAATAACTTTCAGACCAAGCAATGTGTTGGAGGTGACAATTCTGTGATGTCTGTAAATCTAATCCTACTCACCACTCTGAGAAACACTACTCTTGTCAGCAAGGAACCTTGAGATGATAACTGAAGGACACTTCCATTGCTGTGTTGGTGCACTGAAGCATTTCAAAGTATGTGACATGCAACATGATCATGGAAATAAGGACAAATTATAATTACCTTAATACAAGTTTGATGGTCCCATATAAAAGAATACCTGATGTTTAAATGATTCATCCATGGGAAACACTTAGAACAGACTCTGGCACCTATAAGTGTTTCATAATATTAGCTCTCATTATTATTACCTAGGCTTTCTCTTCTGGCCGAAAACGCTCTTTTGCTTTAGAAACTGCATGTTTATAAGTATTAGAAGAAATTGGAAAAACAAGTTGAATTTAAAAGGAATTTGAGTGGTCAAATGGTCCCAGGAGACAAAAATGAGTTTTGTCTTCCCCATATTAGAAATGGAAGTTTGCATATGCTCTAATTTTATTTCTAATCCATACTCAGAAAAATAAATATTAACGTAGAGGTATGGTGAGAAGGGTATAGGATCTGGAGTCAGACTGCCACGTTCTTTGTGACTGGAATAATTATTTTAGGTGTAATCCTCAGTAGCATTATCTCTGTAATGGAAAAACTTGTCCTTGCAGTTTGGGGCAAGACAGCATGAAACCAAATGTGAAAACTGGGTATGGTTTTAAGATGTATTCAGTTTTAATCTGTTATGATATAAGCATGCTGTCTTCTGAGGGATACAAAAAAAAATTATTGAATCATCTAGGAAAGTAGCTATCAAGACCTTGACTTATCATTCTAGCTCTCTCTAGAATCATCAATAAGGTCTTTGATCCATTGGTTGACCTTTCCCTGAGATAAGGGTCTTCCCTCTGTAGCTCCTCTCCTCTTTCCTCCTCCATGGAAGGCCCTGGGAATATAAACATGCACCGGATGGAATTCCTGCTCTGCTGGGTGCTAGAGAATCTGGTCCCATTCTGGAACATTCTGTTCTGGGAATGTGCAAAGAGACATTGGAGGATAAGGGAGGAAGTTGCTGAGGCTGTCTGGAGCAGTCCAGGAAGGCAGCAGGGAGGGGGTTCCACTGGAGCAGGACCACCAGGAATGAATAAAATTTCTCCCAGCTTTGAAGGTGTCTGCAGGGGAAGATCATTGCTGGCTAAAGGCATAATGGATATCGCATAAATTTCAGACCCACACGCACCTATTTCTTAACAGTATTATTAGGCAAAAAACATCTGTTTAGATGAAAAGCCATGTATCATAATTAAGTAGACACTTCACTTCCAGTACTAATGATAGTATTTATTGCTTGCTATATACCAGATTCTGTCCTATCTATTTTATATGTTTCAACTCAAACCTCATACAGTCTTGAGGACACAACAATTATTATGCCCATTTGACAGATGGGAAAACTGAAGCACAGAGATGTTAAGATACTTGCCAAAGATTACACATTTAGTAAGTAGAAAATTGGGCGTTTGCTCCAAGACAGTCTGGCTCTGGATTCTAGGCTGGAATCCACTGCACTCTTACTGCTTCTATAGCAACAATCTGGAATTTGAAATATCAAGACATTATTTCCGACTCTTTAAAATACTATTTACACTACAAACCAGTTGAGGTGATTTTCTAAAAACAGGACTTTGCAGTTTTGCAGTCATTGCCAAAGCATGTAAAATGTGAGTTTGGGGGATTTACTAAGAATTTGAAAATTGTTTTCAGATTTCTATGTAGAATTCCATGGGAATAGGAGAAGTAATTCTGGTTCATTATTGTCTTTGGCATTGCGTCCATCCGAAATAGGGAGGATACTGAACTAACCCCTTCACCCTGACTTCAGTTAGCCATTTCATCAATCAATCAATCATCAATGGTCCATGTCACAAAAGGCAATATGGTTGAATTTATAGTAAAAATTCACATTAATGAAATCAGAGGGAAGTTTATTTTGAAAATCAGAGGGAAATAATTTCCTCCATTCAGAGTGACCCATTGTTCTCTCTGGTGAGAGCTTTTGGACTCTCTTCTCCATTGAGAGCTGAAGATTCTGGTTTGGCTGTTGTGACATTCAGGTTGTCACGGTAAAATTATAATGATGATGATGATGATGATGATGATGATGATGATGATGATGATTATTATATGACTTCCTGGCTCTGGCTTTATGCTTGCTGCAGCCTGGGGGAGGCGCTTACTGCCCTGAGCAGTGTTCGGCCGGCTGCCGCCTTTCTGCAGGTGCCCGGGACTGTGCACCCTGAAATTCCAGCATCTGTGCATTCTCTGGGGAGTCACTTCTCTTCCTCTTTCCCTCATTCTCCTCCTTACCTTCCTTTCTTGTCCCCTCTCTTCCCTTTCACACATCCCACCTCACATGCTAATGGCCTTGATTTCGAATACCTGCTCAGATGGGCCCAGCCTCCCAAAAAGAAAACCCGCCATGGCCTTGGCAGCATCTTAGGTGGCACTCTGAGCTGTGCCGGGGACACTCAGAATCTACAGCAGCTCTTGTCTCTTGATGAGAGCCCGGAGCCAAGGCTTCCAGGAGGAGCCACGCTTGTCAGCTGTCAGTCAGGAGGCAACCTGTCCCTCCCAGGCACTGCCTCTGCCACAGGGGGGTGACCAGCCTGTAAAAATGAAATAGACTTCAGTGGGATGCCAGAAATTCATTTTCTCCCTCAGATGCTTTCATCTCACTCATTTCACTGTGTTTACAGGCCGACAGGTTTCCTGAGGGCAGCCATGATTTAGATTTACAGTTCCCCAGGCAGTCTGATTCTGAGGAAAAGTTATAACACCTGTAATGTATTACTGTCTCGTAGAGGAGCAAAGCATGTCAGGGGCTGCGGAGGCTGGCTACCCCAGTAACTGCAGGCTCTCTCTGCACTGCAGCACCGACAAAGGCAGGCTGGGCTGAACGGCCTCAGCCTCTCTCATTTTCTGTCTGCACATAAGCACACAACACACTCAGGCTCTTAGAGACAGGCGATGGTGATGGGGGAGGGGCGGTAACTTCAATGTGTCATTAAAAGAGTCTGCATAGCCACTCCCCAGACAGTGGACAGGACAGAGAGAGTTCAGATATTAGGCCCAGAAACGACTGGATTTGCAGGGGAAGAAACCATAAGGCAATCTGGTTGGGATCCGGAGAGGGGATTGCTGTTAGCAAAAACAGAAGCTCCCTACAAAAGCTTGTCTCTCTTGTTGATTCCTTTCACTTAAAATTGGGTGCATCTTGGCTAAGAAAAGTAGAACTGGCATTAGGTGAGTCCAGAGGGGGGCTGTCAAATGGGGGCACAGTAGGGGAGGGCTAGGTGACTATCCCCTGCCCTGGTTGTTCTCAGATAGGAATTCAGCTCCCCTGAGGATCTGGATATTTGCCACTCAGCTGGGTACCCACTTAGGTAGCAAAACCACAAGAAAGTCACTTTCTGAAGTGGAAAGGAGGTGATGGGCATTTGAAATGTTGAGCCAGGTTGGTTGTCCAGTTTGCCTCTAGCACCGGCTCTGGGACGTGGAGATCCACAGGCTTCATTGTCCTTCCTCACGGTGCCCTGTCCTTGAACTTGAAGATCCTGTCTGAGTTCAGTTCACTATTCCTCTTGTGTCTGTGTTGCTCTGGCTTCCCTAAGGGTGAAAGATACATGGAGACGCTCATCTGCTTCTGCACCTCCTCGAGTGTGGGAGGGGCCCCTGAGCTGCAATGAGCTGTTCCTGGCAGCGTTTATGAGGACCAGGTGGCTAAAGGTGTATATAGTTACATGTGGTTATTAATAATAAAAATTTATGTACCATTGGGAGACTGTTACTCAGAACCCAAAGATCATCTCAAATCCTGAAAGAACATGATGGGCTCTAACGTTAATGTTTTCCTCGCTCCCTCAGCTGACGCTAATGTTTAGGCGGCGCCTACAGTTGTAAGCTCCATACATAATGTTTAAATTGTTACTAGATTTATTGTTAGACATGATCTGGGATACTGAAAGAAAAAAAATCAAGTTTTCTTGAAATTTTAACATTTCAGTCAAGGTTGTTAGATGTGTTTAAGATGTGGAGCCATTGGGAAGGACTGACCAAAAGCTTGGGGATCTCAAAGGGAAATTTGATCTTAAGGAGAAGCCAAAGACTAAATGTCTGGGTGAGCAATGGAGAGGGTCTAGCACTCTAGTGGACTCAGCAAAACCTGTTTCCTTTGCCTTCTGGAAACACATTTCCTGGCTTCCCTTGCAGTTAAGTAGAGCCGTATGATTATATTCTGGCCAAATTCCAGATCTGGTCCCATGACCTGAACAGACTCTCTTTCCCCTTCCGCTGGATGGGTGTGAGGAGAATGAGGTCCTAAAGCATGTGGAGTCTCACAGGACACAAGGAACCTGGTTCCTAAATGACAGCATGGAGCAGAGACCTCAATGTGCGCTTTTCCCCACCCCACCCCTTAACATATACTCCCATTCCATCCCATGTTGGACTTTGTCATGGGTAAGAAAGAAAGTCTTATCATGTCAAACAACTGAGATTTGGGGGTCTATATGTTTTATATGATGAAATCACTGGTTTTTCATACGGTTAAAAACAGCAGAGGATCTTCATCTCTTGATAAATGTCAACCATCCCTTGTTGGTTGGTTGGTCATACCTCCCCCATCCCTTGTTGCTAATGTATTTTTTCTTTCTCTATCACCAATATTCTCTTTGATTGAGCGAGTTCACCTTGCCAAAGAAGACAGGAAAGATTGCCAATTTGGATAAATACCCCGGAAGGACATGCCGATTTGCAAACAGTAACACAAAGAAAGTGTTGAAAGTAAGATTATATTAGACAGGATTTTGCTTCCATTCCATCCAGTTTAGAACATTAATAATCTTAAGGAGAGCAGCTCCTCTCTTCTTATGTACTATAAATAAATTAATTAATTAATTTAATTTAATGACTTGAAAGATATTAGAGCATACTAATAATAGCTTACATTTGTAGTTGGCTTAATATGGGCCAATCATTGTGCTAAGCACTTTATGTGAATTATTTCCTTAAGACAAAGAAACTGAGTCCTGGGAAGTCACGTAATTTGCTTAAGTTTACATAGCTAGGAAACAGCAAATCTAGGAATCCAGTAACCCAAGACAGCCTGACTCCAAAGTCCATGCTCTTAAATACCATACTTTCTCTAATAAAAGAACAAGAAATGTCAAGTCATCCTTAAGATGAGTGGTGCGTTCTGACCATCTATAGTGAAAAAACAGATCCATATTTCTAGACCAAAAAATCCACTTTAATTTGCTTTTCGTAACAAAGGCCTTTGAAATGGCAGGTGCATTATGGCCACTCTGTTTAGGACTTCTGACTAGTAGGCTGCCTAATCGGTTCTGAATTCTCACTGTTGATTTTCCTTCCCCATGGACATGTTGCTTGGGATTTATGTGATTTTTCTGCACTATGTTCTAGTGTGGCCAGATCCACCTTACCTGACCCTGTTCTCCAAGGAGTACCCAGGCCTGCTTCCTGTGATGAGAGCAAACCTAGGGTGAAAAAGGCATTCAGAGAGAGAAGCTGGCCAAGTTCCTTAAAGATTCAGCTTTGATTTTCATTTTTCCACAAGATGTTACTGCCATGGTAGCACTCTAGCATGGCTTGGGACAGCTACAGCAGAATTTCTTGCTGTTCCTATATTAAGAATGTGTTCTCAGAAACAGCTGGTGTGTTACAAATGCAACTGAGTGCCTTAGGAAGTGAAATGATTGGAATCCCACTCCTAAGCACAGAGGCTGTCAATATTTGAGAGCTGGTAAATGGCAGGAAGGGGTGCAATGGGGACCAGAGGGGGTTGAGTGGGAGAGAGCCAAGCTCCATGTGTCTGCTGGCTTTGTGAACCTGTCTTTCACCTAACCATGACCGTGGAGAACTGTTGTGGGAAGTAGTTAGTTTATACTGGTAAATCAGTTCTCAGATCTTCATGGTAAGATGTTGGCTGAGGACAATGCTTTATGACAGTCTTCATGGACAAGCATGGATGGCATATGGGTAGCTGTGAGCAGTCATTCTTCATTTCTTCTGAGATAAAATGACCAAATTAGGGAAGGAAGACTTTTTGTTTAATTAGATATTAGGAAAATGCCCCAATATTAAGGGACATACTAGCAGTTAAGGATTCATAAACTTTTAAGAATAATCACAACTAACGTTAATAGAATGATATATAGTTTGCAATTCAATTTTACATGTATTGTCCCAGTCGATCTTTCAGAAAAGTTAAGTGGGAGGAACAAATGTTACTGTTATCATCCCCATTTTAAAGATGGGGAAACTGAGATCAAAGAGGTTAAGCGACTTGCCCAGCCTACCTACCTAAGAAGTGATGTTGCATTCATTACCTCTCTGACCTCCCTCCTTGAATATCAACTTTTGGCCTCTAGGACAGTGTATCCCTGGTTCTTCATTTACTATCTTGATCATTCTTTTTCAGTTTTATTTCTTGGATTTTTTTTCTGTATTCCTTGAGGTACTGACATTCCAGATCTTCATTTGCCCTTTCCCTTTACTCCCTTTTTTGGTAAACTCTCATTAGGAAAACTCATCCACCCCCATTGGAAGGAAACCAAAGATCTGTTTGTTCAACATTCGCTTCAACCTCTTACTATTTTATCTTCCCATATAGTAAAAGCTGGAAAGCTAAAAATTACATTTCCCAGACTCCCTTGCAGCTAAGTTTCAGGGTACGGAATAAGTTCTGCCAGTTAGAAAACATGTAAGATATTTTAACATCTTTAATGAGATATGATTCACATGCCATACAATTCAGCCATTTGAAGTGTATAATTTGATGGCTTTTAGCACATTCACAGAGTCGTGCAACCACCACCATAATCAAGAAAATGTGTACTTTTCGAAAGGCAAAAGTGAGGCCAAAGCCATCTATTTGCTGCTTTTGATGATTATTGCTGGCGAGCACAATCGTGGAGGCACTTGGTTTCTCTGCAGCAGTTTTGTAGTATCCAGTCATTGGCTTCCTATATGTCAAGAGGCAGTTGCAGCAGTGGCAGTAGTGGCTTCCTGATTACTTGATTGAGCTTCCTAATTATGATGGTGATTGTAGCTTTCCCAGCACATTATTTCTGCAGCCATCTTCTGGGCATTCCTAGAAATCCAATTTAGAGTCTGTTCCTCCGGGCTTTCTGATGATTTTATGAACACTTAATTCCCTGTATTAATTCCTTGCTGAAAAAGTAGCAAGAGTAATTTGTTTCTTACATATGGACCACTTTGAGCCGAATTTTTATATCTTTAACTTTCAACTTTTACTCATCTTCTCTACCTTTAGGGTACCTCCTGGTCAACCTTCCCAAAAACTGAACTGATTATCCTCACTCACAAGCCAGATCATCCTGAGTCTCTTACCCCAACGAACAGCTCTATCCAACAGCTCAGTTACCAGGTCAGTAACCTTGGAGTCATCCTTAACTACGTTTCCTCCCAACTTCCCTCTCCTCCCCTAAAATCAGTTAAATCAGTAATCAAATCCTACATCTGGAGGTTCTTTATCATCTCTGCTTAGACCTTCTTACTCTCTTGCTCAGATTGTTACAAAGAGTTACAGTCCTTACTCCTAACTGGACCCCTTCACACTCTCAGATCAGCCTACATGGAGATCATCCTCATCACGTCATGTTCTTTCTTAAAATCCTTCAGTAGCTCCTCTTGCCTAAAAAGTAAAATGTAAAATTTAATTCCTCCCCACAGTGTTCAAGGACCTTCATGACTGGCCTCTGTCTAGCTTTCTAGACTCATTTCTGCTGTTTTTTCTTTTCTCACATTTTATACTTGAGTCATATTAAACTATACACTATGGCTTTTAACACACTTATTTTTGAGTATGCAGTTTCTCAACCTTAATTTTACTGTTGAATTCTTATTTATCCTTCAAAAATCCAACTTAGGTGTCATCTCTTTCACCTTTGGGCAATAAAGTGAAGGATTTACTGCCCAACTTCCCTAAATGCCCCGTGCACAACTCGCTGTAATCAACCACTCCCTCCTCTTTTCCTCCCTTCTACTTGGTATATCCTGTATTGCCTATATCTCGTGTGTTGCGCTTGTCCACTAGTCTGGTACTGTGTCTTACTACCTGTGCACCCCAAGCACCGAGCACAGAGCCTGACACACAGCAGATACTCAGAATGTATTTGAAAAACTTAATTGAACTGTAACCCCTTCCCAGATCCAATCATCTTTCCAGTAAATGTTTAGAATAAAAGGTGGCTAAATCAAATTTTGATATCAGTATGGGCTCCAGTGTGTATAGGATTTGAGATACCATGGTATAATCAAGAAACCACTCTTCTCCAGAAATTCCATTTGTAGATATTTACCCAAAATATTGAAAGTGGGTATCTGAACAGGTATTTTACACCAGTGTTCATAACGGGACCATTCACAGTAGCCAAAAGGTGGAAACGACCCAGATGCCCATTGACAGATGAATAGATAAACAAAAATACAGGTACTTTCACATAATGGATCACTATTCAGCCTTGAAAAGGAAGAAAATTCTGATACATGGTACAACATGGGTGAACCTTGAAGACACTTGCTAAGTGAGGTAAGCCAGACACAAAAGGATAAATATTGTATGACTCCACTTATACAAGGTACCTAGAGTAGTCAAATTCATAGAGACAGAAAGTAGAATAGTGGGTACCAGGGTCTGGGGGGATAGGGGAATGAGAAGTTATTATTTAATGGATATACAATTTCAATTTGGGATGATAAAATGCTCTGGAGATGAACAGTGGTGATTATATTTCTCTACAATGTAAATATTCTTAATGCCACTGAACTGAACACTTGAAATGAGTAATATGGTAAATTTTATGTTATGTATATTTTACCACAATAAAAAAAGAAAGCACGGTTCTGTTCAGGATACATGAGTTCTATTCTCACATCTTCCATCACATAGCAATATAAAATTGAACCTGATACTCTACTTTCCTAGGGCTCAGTTTCCTTACCCATATAATGAAACATCTGAAGTAAAGGCAGTCTCTTCTAGCTATAGAATGATCTTGTTACCTACTGGAAGATTTAGTTCTATTTGGTTAAGGGTCCATGTCAGTGACCAGGCTGCAGAAGATTCAACACACCTTGACACTGGAGAACTTTCACAACTTTTCTCCTGCAGACTATTGGGCGACAGCTAAGCTTCAGCAGAATGCTCCTAGTGGTAATTGACTGGAATGTGATATTTCCTTTGTGTCCATGATATATCACCAATGGAACAGAATGTCTCTTCAGGATTTGATTAACCATTAATTCATTCAGCATTTATTAAATATTTGCTATATTTCAGAGAGTCTACTAAGTGTCAGGGCTATAGATAATCAGTAAGACATGTGCGGTCCAGAGCATTCACAGTACAGTGGGAGATACCAACATATTAACAAATACTTAAAAGGATTTTGCATTAAAAAACCAAAGCAGATATTTACAAAGAACTATGGGATTTGTAAAGAATCACTTATTATTGCCTATGAGGAGTAAAACATCACAGAGAAGGTTAATTCTGAACTAGTCTTGAATGAGAAGTTCATGAAGCAGGAGCTGAGTGAGAGAACTGATTTTTCTCTGTCTTCATCTACCCCCTGTGTTCACGTTGCCCCAACATGGCAGCTGGGGTATGAGAAGAATTCAGGAAAGGTGATCATATCCATGGCAGGATGGCTTCTATAAATAGCATTTTTTCTTAAAGTTGATATCTTCTGATGCATTATTATAGACACACCCTCCCTTAATATCCTTTAAAGACTCCTTTAGGCAAAGATAAAATATTATCCACAATCTGCTATTCTCTTAATAGCTTTGCCAATGTTTGCTGTTCCAATGTCAACAGTCATTATATAGCTTGCTTTCAATATGGGATTAAACCTCTTTTATTCTTGCAGTAATCAGAAAAGCAATTGGAAAGTTAGTATGCTCTTTGGAATTCCATTGCAAAAGAATGAGGTTCTGCCAGATCCTGTCATGGAAGAAGAAAACAGACGCAAAAGCTGAAAAAAAAAAAAGCTCCTGAAAGGGAAGTGCTGACAGGTTACACCAGTCACAAAACAGACATGCGGCACCCAAGGGTCACCAACTTGGAAGATGTGCCAAAGTTGGCCAGCAGGTCCCAGCATGCAGGGGCTGGAAGGGAACTAATTAATTAAAGAGTATCAGACATGTTGTCAGAGTGCAGACAGCAGAAAATAAAATGGACTTCAAATAGTTTATCCAGTAGGGGAAGAGTAAGATCATGCTGAACTCATCAAAAATTTCTTCAGAAAAAAATAAGTTCTAACACATTTTGTTCCTATCATGGTTAGAAGATAAATTGCTCTTTCAGATTCTGACCAAGGTAGAGGAACCAAAGCCTTGCTTTTAAAAAAGAAGGAAAAATTAACATTAATTGAGCACCTACCATGTGCCAAACACTGAGAGAAGCCTTCTGGGCGAATAAATTAACACTTGCATTTACATTGTATTCTATGTTGAGTTTTGTAGTGTTTCAGCCTAGATGCCATTTTGTTTATGTTACCTCATTTAATTCTTGTGACAGCTCATTGAAGGAGATGTTATTTTCACAGATGAAGAAGCAGGTAGCAGACCTGTGTCTCAACTCTGCTTTCACCGTGCACTAGCTGTGTTACCTTTTTTTTTAAAAATTTTTGTTGGAGTTGATTTACAATGTTGTGTTAGTTTCAGGTGTACAGCAAAGTGGATCAGTTATGCATGTACATATATTCACTCTTTTTTAGATTCTTTTCCCATATAGGCCATTATAGAGTATTGAATAGAGTTCCCTGTGCTATACAGTAGGTCCTTATTAGTTATCTATTTTATATATAGTAGTGTGTAGCTGTGTTACCTTTGAAAGTTACTACCTCACTGCATCTGGAAGTCCCCTCTCTTCCCACTATTCCATAGGAATGCCAGGCATCAACCATTGCAGTAAGAATGGCTTCAATGGGAACAACTAAGGAAACAGTCCGTCTGCTTTGCTGGCCTAAGCAAAATGCTGACATGGTCAGGGCTTGCCTCAACCTTTATTTTTCTCTCTTAAAAGGTTTACTCCTCCAGGCATGAGACTTTTCAAATTCCCCTCTCCCTCCTTTCAAAAACCTGCTATCAAGTCCTACCTTTACATCAGGGTGTAAAATTCCCAAGAATCTTTTTTGGTGTCAACTCTTTCAAGAGCATCTGTATTTTAACAGGGAACTAAGCATTGAACTAAGATCCCTAAGCAGTCATTGGCATCTGTCTGGAAACCTTAGAATCTTACCTGGGAGAGTTCTCCTGCCAGGCAGCTTTAAGGGCATGCTATTAGCATGGTATCTCCATTTGTGGCTACTGCTGGAATACAGGCTGATGGCTTCATATTGTCACCAGGGAAGGTTGCTGTAGTCTCTTGTCACCACAGGCAAGTTTCTGAATCTGTCAGCAGATTTTCCTCTTCTGAACCTTTACATTTTGATGCTCTCTTGGGGCCTAAACATAAGGTTAAAAGCACTGCTCACGATGGAGAAAGATGAAAAGAGGAAGAGCAGGTGCTTCCATGCCCACTTAAATGAGACCACTTTCCCTATTCATCATCATGCGTTGTGTCTATGGTTCGTTGAGATTCCCAGCAAGAAGGAGAGAAACCATTACTAGGTTGCCCCCCGCCCCCACCCCCGCCAACTTTTCCTAATCAACTCACACTCAGTCCTTTCTTTTTATTCATGACCCACTGCCAACTTATCTTACAATTGCAGAAATAAAAATAAATAAATAAAATAGTTGTCCCTTACAAGAATATTGGACACCTCTGCTTTTAGCAAAAACAAGAAAAATATAGCTTCAGGAAGTTGTTAAAGAGGGTAAGGGAGTTGGTAGCTCATGGTATCTCCTCATGCCCTAAAATCACACTAGCAAGCAGTCAACTACTCCCTTAACCTTGAGGCTATTCTTGTTTAGATTTTCAATAATAATTTCTCCCTTAACCAGGGGGTACCATTGCCACTTACTTACATTATCTTCACAGGGTTGATGCATGCCTGCCCTCGGGTTCCTATTTGCTATATTCTTCTTCAGGAGCTTGGAAATAGAAGTTTTCATTTTGTTTCAGACCACTCTCTTGAAAGTTTTGAAAGAGCTGGGAAAAGAGAGGGACACAAGTAATATCCATTGAGCATGTCTTATATAGTTGGCCTTTTGTATCAGTTCCTTTATTAAATCTCTCATAAAAATACTCTAATGTAGATCTTATGATTACCATTGTACAGTTGGGTATACCAAGTCCCATACATTGTACTGAAGTTGCCCAAGGTCCCATAGTTTTGCAGGCCCAGTGATATGAGCCACCCTACCATACCGCCTCCCTGTACCATTGCCCCTGACAATCACACTCATAGTTCTGAACTCTCGTTGTTATCTACCTAACATGAAGAAACTGGAAAGTTCTTAAGTTCCACCACAGTCACCTTGGGTAGCAGATTTATTGCTTCTAACTCTGGAAACCATTGTAGATTCTGTCCCCAAGCTACAGTGCAGCTGAGGCCAGAGGGAAACCCTGAAGAAGGTGTGCAGCAACACAGAATCACAGTACTGGGAGGGACCTGATGATCATCGTGTTCTCTTCCTGCTTTGGGATCAGGAGCCCCGAGGCCCAGAAAGAGACTTTGATGTGTACAGGGTCATACAAGGAATTAAGCTCAGTTTAGAATCCAGACCTTCCAAACCTAGTGCTTCAAAGCACATCCCTTTCATCACACAGTATTTCTTCACCCACATGGCTCAACAGTCTTCCACCTCTGAGCCTTAGGGTAGGGTCTGAATGTTGCCTGCAGGGATGTGCTGAGAAAGAACAATTCCACACACAGCACTGTTTCAAGATATCAAGTCATTCAGATAAAAACCCTAGATATTCACAGGCCATTCAACCCCAATGACAGAATACATCCAGTGCTGAGATCAGAGTTAACAGTGCAGTTCCTAGCACATGACACCTTGCTTGTTTTGATTTATCCATTGTCTAAAAGATGATCCAGAAGTTGGGCGCTACTTCTAAATCACCAGGTTTTTCATTGTAAGTGACAACCTTTGCATTTTATTAGCATGGTCTACTTTTTAATAAGCCTATAAGGCCAGTATATCATAACAATATCGTTAAAACATTCCTCTCTACTGGTTATAAATTGCCTTGATGGTGCTATGACAACATCTCCCAGAGCACCTTTGACAGAATGTCTTAAGATCCAGGCATGTCATTGTCACAGCAGGATGACATTGCAGCCCAGCCTGGATCCCCTTCCTCGTGGCAAAGGCATATGGTAGGGTAAGAAAAGGAGACAGACAACCATCCAGGGAGCCATTGATGGGTCTGTCACTGATAAGCTGTTAGACTCTAGAAAAGCCACTTAACCTCTCTGGGCCTCTTCTTTATCTATAAAATAAAACCTTCCTTTTCTATCTATCTTCCCGTATCTATAAAATAAAACCTTTCCTTTTCTTAGGGTTGCTGTGAAGAGCAAACAAGATAATGTATATGAAAGCATTTTGAAGAACCAATTGGGTTGCCCAGAAAGCAGAGTCTGAAATTTTAGCATGCAGGATGTTTATTGGAGAATGCCCTTGGGATCACACCTCTGGAAGACGGGAGAAAGAAGCAGTATTGGACAGAGGAAGAAAACCAGTAGTTTATCAGGCCCAATAACAGCCTCAGCCACACCCATGAGAAGACGTAGAGCTAATATGACCTGTCAGCAGGGTCTCATCTTGTCTGAAATCTCCAGGCTTTATAACTGGCATCAATTAGTCATTAAATGTCAGTTGCCTCAAGAAGTAGTAAGAGCCTAGGCTTGGTGGCTCTCTGCAGCTGAGATGTGACAGATGAAGGCTGTCTGCTGATAGCATTCCTAGTAGCTAGGGTGAAAATTCTTTCCTTTTTATTTTAATATTCTTTTCCATTATGGTTTGTCATAGGATATTGAATATAGTTCCCTGTGCTATACAGTAGGACCTTGTTGTTTATCCATTCTATATATAATAGCTTACCTCTGCTAAGCCCAACCTCCCAGCCCATCCCTCCCCCTCCCCCAACCCCCTCCCCCTTGGCAACCACCAGCCTGTTCTCTATGTCCATGATTCTGTTTCTGTTTCATAGGTAGGTTCCTTTGTGTCATATTTTAGATTCCACATATAAGTGATATCATATGGTATTTGTCTTTCTCTTTCTGACTTACTTCACTTAGTATGATAATCTCTAGTTGCATCCACGTTGCTGCAAATGACATTATTTAGTTCTTTTTTATGGCTCAGTAGTATTCCATTGTATATATGTGCCACATCTTCTTTATCCATTCATCTGTCGATGGACATTAGGTTATTTCCATGTCTTGGCTACTGTGAATAGTGCTGCTGTGAACATAGGAGTGCATGTATCTTTTTGAATTATAGTTTTGTCCAGGTATATGCCCAGGAGTGGGGTTGCTGGATCATATGGTAGTTCTATTTTTAGTTTTCTGAGGAAACTTCAAACTGTTTTCCACAGTAGCTGCACCAACTTACATTCCCACCAACAGTGTAGGAGGGCTCCCTTTTCTCCACACCCTCTCCAGCATTTGTTATTTGTAGACTTTTTAATCATGGCCATTCTGACTGGTGTGAGGTGGTACCTCATTGTAGTTTTGGTTTGCATTTCCCTAATAATTAGCGATGTGGAGAATCTTTTCATGTGCCTATTGGCCATCTGTATGTCTTTTTTGGAGGAATGTCTATTTAGGTCTTCTGTCCATTTTTCGATTTGTTGTTGTTGTTTGTTGTTGTCGAGTTGTATGAGCTGTTTGTATGTTTTGGAAATTAAGCCCTTGTCGGTCGCATCATTTGCAAATATTTTCTCCCAGTCTGTAGGTTGTCTTTTCATTTTGTTTATGGTTTCCTTTGCTGTGCAAAAGCTTGTAAGTTTGACTAGGTCCCATTTGTTTATTTTTGTTTTATTTCTATTGCCTTGAGAGACTGACCTAAGAAAACACTGGTACGATTTATGTCAGAGAATGTTCTGCCTGTGTGAAAATTCTTTCTTTAAAGAAGGAATCTTGTTAGCACAACACAGTTTCCATCCCATATCCACTTCCTCATATACATTCAGGAATTAGCCCTTCCAAGATTCCAATGAGCATTTTTTCCCTTGGGGGAAACTTGAAAAGGGAATTTAAGTGGGACAAAATATAATCCCTACTGCTGCAGCTGGTCTCGGGACCATAACAGATACTTGTCCTCCCCTCCCCCATTAAGCATTTCAGATTCCCCTCACCTCTGCTGGTACTCCTGCTCATCTTGGTTGCTGATCCGGTAAGGTGATCCAGACCCTTGAGCTTGATGAGTTTGGACACCTGATCCTGGTACCCTTCTCAGGCCAGGCTTGCTTTACTTGTCTTTTTACATTCATCATTAGGTGATGGAATACCAAGAGACATCCAGAAAGACCTTCTGGGTGCCAGACATAGTTTTGCCTGCCCCCATAGTGCCAAAGTAGCCCTCTGATGAGGGCCAGTTACCTCTGCAAAGATGGCATCTCCTCTTCCTATCTGCTGGTCCTCAGACACAAGAATCCAAGAAACAGCAGATAACAGGCCTAACTTACAATTTAATTACTCTAGCTGTGTTCCTTGGCTGAAATCCTCCTCCTTGGGTGACCAGGACCACTAAACCCACAGAGGACAAAGTTGTGAGCATGGAAAGCATAAATTTCCTAATTGGGCCATTGAGAGTGTTAGGCCATAGTAACTGGACCGCTTCTGCCTCTACACCTTGATTCACAGGCTCACATGTTCTAACTACTGGAGACAGAGCCCCTTACACAGATCTTTGGTTCAGGGTTTATACTGTGTCCTAGAGGTTGGCACACCATCCTTAAAATAAAGTATTGCTTCTGAGTTGGTATTTCAGCCATGACTTCTGCAAGCCATTCCAACATACTCTCATGCCAGCAGTGTCTGGATGGTGAGATATGTTGTATGACCAGTGAATCTCACAGTTTACACTCTCTCATAACCTTTGCTTTGTAGGGTCCCATAGGCTGATCCTAAGATATGTAGAACTCTATGGTGGTGAATCAGACACTCTATGGGTCCTTGGACAGTGCTTTTGCTGCTTTTCCATGGGCAAGAAAGGCACAACGCATACCTGAAAAATATGCCTATTTTTGTCAGAATGAATATGTGCCATTTTCTGGATTGAAAAGATCTAGTGCAGTCAACTTGCCACCAAGTGGCCAATTGGTTTCCTGAGGGAGTGATACCATATTGGGAACTCAGCATTGGTCTCTGTTTCTGATAGACTGGACATTAAGTGACAACAGTTTCTAGGTTACCTTTAGTGAGTGAGAGTCTGTGCTTTTGGAACATGAGCAATCTCCATCCCTGTGATGGTGGCCACTTTGTTCAACTGCCCGTAATGCTAAAACTAGGGTACCTAATAACAGAGGCTGGCTGACATCAACTGGCCAAGTCATTTTGTCTGATTGGTGTTTGCTCTCTCTGTTGCCACAGAAACTCTCTGGTGGGTATTAACATACAATACAAAGATTTTCACACACTGAATCTCCTCCCTTGCACATGTGTGTTCTACTGCCACCACTCCCTGCCCTGCAAATACCTTGTTGGTGATCTTCTAATCTTTCTCCTTCCAAGTCCATGGCCAGCCACCCAAGTCATTCATCACTCTCTGTGAGTCTGTATATATTCAGATCTCAGGCCATTTATCTTTCCACGTTCTTCCTCTCCTTCCTTTGATATCCATTTCATATTTCCCTCACCTCAGCCGGCTCCTCAGCTGGCCATGGTCGCTTCCCTGCTTTGGTGACCCAGACACTTAAACATGAATGGTCTAAACACCTGGTCTTGGAGCTCTTCTCAGGCCAGAGAAGAGTAGATGATCAGGTGCATTTCCAAAAGCTATGCCCATTAGGAATAGTTTCACTTATAACTGTTTTTCAAGGCCAACCCTGGTAGAGGATGTAGTATAACCATATATTTTCAGCTTTGACACACAGAATGAGCCAACCCATTCATCTGTATTGCATAGATTCTTTTCTCCTCAGTCAGTTGGTCATAAGGAACCTCTCCTCCCTACCCCATGCAACTGTGGGTGTGATCTGAGAGAGGAGTGCTGGTACAACAGTGGGAGGTGACATTGGAATCTGGGCTCCACGCAGCTGGCTTGCTTTTCCCCTTTGTCCCCGTTTGTGATTTATTCTAGATATACCACTTTAATCTTGCAACATATTGCTGCTGGGCCTGCTTGATCTTATGACTTAGTGACTCGGACAGGACCCGGTTCATGATGGGTCATTCTGGATGCTTGTTCACTTGATGTCCCATGGACAAACGCTCTGTGTCTATCAGATATCAATAGCCATGTCAAATGTGGTTTTTCGAAAAGTATGTGTTTCTCCAGTGCAAATGATATGGTCTTGCTCCAGAAGCTCAGGGATCAATATTGTTATTCTCCCATTGGGACTTACCATAAACTGCATAAGACATCTTTCCTGTAAATGGTATCTCTAATGCCATAACATTTTCAGGGTAGTTGCACTGCATCATGAACCTGATGTGCAAGTCCCTATTCTACTTTGGGCTCTCTAATACCTGGCAGCTTTCTTTATATGGGCTGAAGCAACATTCCCAGGTATAGAATATGCTGCCTTCAAAACATGAAGAGGCCTAACAGGCACTGTGATTCATTCTTTGTGGTAGGAGAAACGTGATGAAATAATTTGATTTTTACTTTGGATGGGGTCTCCCAGCATGCCTCTAAGCACTTGGACCTCTCAAAATTTTACTCAGGTGGCAGGCTTGATCTTTGTAAGATGTATCTAAATGCCAAAGTACATGCATCTTACCAAGGCCTCCACTGTGCTAGCTGCTTCTTGTTCATCTATACCAATAAACATGACATTATCAAAGTATGGAATAATGCAATATTCTGTGGAATATCCAGATGGTTAGGATCTTTTCAAACTATATTATGACAGAGGACAGGAAAAGTTAACATAGCCCTGAGGCAAAAGTATGAATGTATATTGATGTTCATTCCATATGAATTCAAACTGTTACTGGTTCCTTATTTAATAGGGAAAGAAAAGAATGCACTTGTGAAATCAGTGGCTGTATACTATGTTCCTGGGGCCATATTACTCTGCCCTAGAAAAGATACCACATCTGGTTCAGCAGTTGCAATTGGAGATCCTATTTAGTTGTATTTGCAAAAGTCTCTTGCCATCCTATAGAATGCATCTGTTTTGTTTGTTTGTTTGTTTTCAGGGACCAAACTGGTAAATTAAATGAGGATATGATGGGTACCAACATTCCTGCATCCTTTAGATCTCATGGATGGTCTAATTTCTGGTATCCCGAGTATGCAATCTTTAAAGTTTTATCTTGTCTAGGAGAAGGGAGAAGGGAGCAGTTTTAGCCTTTGCACTAAAATAGCCCTTGCCCCACAAGTCAAAGGACCCACTCTGGGTGTTATCCTGACTATAAGCTATATGTATCCTAAATATATACTTGGAGAGTGGTAAAAAGACTAAACTGGTAGGTTTGAGAACCTAATGGACCCACTGTGAGTTGAACTTTGGCCAGTATTCAATTTATTAAGTGGCCCCTCTAACAAAGGGAATATTTTATGTTTATGAACATTTCGGTATTTTATGTCTCTAGCCACTCTAGCAGTTCTAAAAATGTTTGGGTAAGAGACTTAGGACCAAGATGGTGTCATAGAGTTCCTGAATTTCCCTCCTCCTACAGACATACTGAAGGTACAGTTGCACATGGAACAATTCCTTCTGAGAGAAATCCAAAAACTAGCTGAGTGACTCCTACACATCTGGCTACTGAGAAAACACCCACATTGAAATTGATAGGAAAGGCTGAGACACACTCTCAACATAAACCCCACTCCCTGACACATCAGCATACAATAAGGAGGGAATCCCAACTCCCAGCTTCTCCATGAGGAGGGAAGGGTTTGGATTGAACATCTAGGGTCCAAAATTTTAAGGTTCCCACCAACATAGAGACTCTAGCAAAATAAAAAACCAAGGGACTATATTCCAAATGAAAGAACAAGATAAATCTCCAGAAACTGATCTTAATGAAATAGAGATAAGTAGTTTACCGCTAGAGAGTTCAAAATGTCAGTCATAAAGTAGCTCACTGAGGTCAGGGGAGCAATGCATGAACAAAGTGAGTATTTCAATAGAGGTAGAAAATATAAAAAGAACCAAACAGAAATGAAAAAGCTGAAGAATACAGTAATTGAACTGAAAATTTCTATAGAGGGGTACAACAGGAGGCTAGATCAAGTAGAAAAAAGGATTGGAGAACTCGAAGACAGGGCACTGAAATTTAACCAGTCAGAGGAGCATAAAGAAAAGAGAATGAAAAAGATTGAAGGTAGCTTAAGGGACTTATGGGATATCATCAACAGGACCACCATAAGCATGATAGGGGTCCCAGAAGGAGAAGAGAGAGAGAGAAAGGGGCAGAAAGCTTATTCAAAGAAATAACACCTAAAAACTTCCCTAACTTAGGAAAGAAACAGATGTCCAGATCCAGGAATCCCAATGAGTTCCAAATAAGATGATAAAGAGACATACACCATGATACAGTATAATTAAAGTTATATACAGTACAGTTAAGTTAAAGACAAAGAGAAAAATTTTAAAGCAATAAGTGAAAAGCAACTGGTTATGTACAAGGAAACTTTCATAAGATTACAAGAGTTTTCATCAGAAACCTTGCAGGCCAAGAGGGAGTAGGAAGATATATTCAAAGTGCTGAAAGAAAAAACTGTATTTGGTGAAGTTGTCCTTCAGAAGTGAATGAGAGATAAAGATTTTTCCAAAATATACAAGGAACTGAAACTAGAAGAAAACAAAATAAGACACAAAAAAATCTAATTAAAAATGGGCAAGAGACCTGAAGAGACATTATCCAAAGAAGAAATACAAATGGCCCAAAGGTACATGAAGTGGTGCTCAACCTCACTAATCATCAGAGAAATGCAAATCACAGACCACAGTGAGATATTACCTCACACCTGTTGGGATGTCTGTTACCAAAAAGACAAGAGATAAAAAATGCTTACAAGGATATGGAGAAAAGATAACCCTCGTGCACTGTTAGTGGGTATGTAAACTGGTACAGCCATTATGGAAAACAGTATGGGGATTCCTCAAGAAATTTTTTATAAGAACTACCATATGATCCATAAATCCCACCATGACTGGGTACATATCCAAAGGAAATGAAATTGCTATCTTGAAGAGGTACCTGTACTCTCATATTCATTGCAACATTATTCACAATAGCCAAGGTATGGAAACAACATAAGTGTCCATTGACAGATGAATGGATAAAGAAAATGAACATGTATATGTGTGTGTGTATGTACTGAATATTTATTCAGCCTAAAAAAGAAGGAAATCCTTTCATTTGCAACAACATGGATGAAGCTGTAGCGCATTATGCTAAATGAAATAAGCCAGACAAAGAAAGACAAATACTGTATGGTATCACCTATATGTAGAATCTAAAACAAAACAAAACAAAGTTGAATTCACAGAAGCAGAGAATAGAGTGGTGGTTGCCTGGGACTGTAGGGTGGGGGAAACAGTAGGGAGAGGCTGGTAAAAGGGCACAAATTTTCAGTTATGAAATGAATAAGATCTGAGGATTTAATGAATAATATGGTGATTATAGTTGAAGAAACTGTACTGTGTAATTGACTTTGCTAAGAGAGTAGAACTTAAGTGCTCTCACACACACAAAAAGGTATATATGTAGGGTGATAGATGTGTTAATTAACTTAATGGTGGAAATCCTTTCACAAGGTATACGTATATCAAATCACCATATACACTTTAAATATATTATAATTTTATTTTTCAATTTTACCTCAACAAAGCTGAAAAAAATTAATTAAAATATTTGGATATCTCCCTGCCTTCAGTGTTCAGTTTCCTGAGTAAATGACTGAGGTTTCTCTTGGGAAAGACTGAGACAATAATTAATATGTATCTTTGTCATCATGTAGCAGGGTCCTTACTCCTGGGAACTTAGTTATCTCTTCAATCAGTGGATTCTAGATCCAAAAACTGGATCAGGTCCAGAAATTGGGCAAGGGATTGTGATATTTTGTTGAGGTAACTGCATTCAGACTTCTGATCATCCTTCTCAGTTTCCTCTGGTGGAACAAGCTAAACAGTGCCCTGTTGGTTGCCCAGCAATTTTGCCCCTGGGGGTGCTGCATTCTTTAAACCATCTCAATAACTGTCTGAAGGTCAGGCCCCCTCAGTTACCACGCTGACCTTGCTGCTTATTAGAGTAATCACATTCACTTGTCTTTCAACTGCAAGCACTGCTACCTGGTTTCCATTGTTCTGAAGTCCCATCATCCCCACTGCTATCAGTGAGCCTAGTTCTGTAATGACTGTACCTACAAACAGCTCTGGTCTGTAGACAAGAGCACCACTGAACATTTTCGTGGTGCTGGTGCCCTTTCACGAGATCATTCTTTATGACCTTAACAATTGGTGCATCCTTCTGGCTTTCCCCCGGAACATGATTACCTGGTGGGTTTTCTGGCCTTACATAGTATATCCACTTCAGCATGCCCACTTCCCTAATTCTTTTATTCCCTTCCTTCATCAACTGCCATGAGAATTGTGATATTTGAACCTCATTCAGTGCAGACCGTCACTTTTTTCAGGTTTCTAGGAGTCATCCTCACAGCAAGTCCACATTATCTCCTGGGGTCTTTGCCAAGGTATCAAATCCTATTCTCAGGAGAGTACTCTCATTTTGTTAAACTCTTCTTTATCCGATTTGATGTTCTTACCCTCTTGGTCAAATATATCTCTTTTAACTCCAGCCATACCCGGAGGCTAGGTTTTACAGCTCCTTTAGGATATAGTCACTTTTATCCCTTATAAGGCCCAGAATGTCCTCAGCTAAGTTTTGCTGTGAGTTAACTCCAGAGTCCAAAAGGGAAGGTAGAGGCAGGTCTTGGGAGAGGGGACATGCCATCTTGCAGGAGAGAGGCCTCTTCATGGTCTTCAAGCGAGGATGTAGTGTTAGCTCTTACTGGAGAGTAGTAGTCTACTTATTCAGACTCAGGAAGTTCAGGGAAGCCTAAGGATTCAAGGCTTTTGGGTTACCAACCCAGACGTTTCCATCCCATATGTCAGGGTCCCAGATTTTGCCAGAGCCCTGTCCTTGAAATAGCAGAACTTCCTTGGCTCAGAATGTAACCTTCTTTGGAGAATGGTGGTATAGACAGAATATTTGTGTCCCCTCAAAATTCACATGTTGACTCCTAATCTCCAGTGTGATGGTATTTGGAGGTGGGCATCTTTGGGAGGTTATTAGGTCATGAGGATGAAACCCTCACAAATGGGACTAGTGCCCCTTTAAAAGAGGTCCCAGAGAGAGTTCCCTTGTCCCTTCTGCCATGTGAGGACACAAGGATAAGATGGCTGTCTTTAAACGAGGAAGTGGGCCTCACCAGGCACAAAATATGCCTGTGCCTTGACCCTGGACTTCTCAGATTCCAAAATACGAGAAATAAGTGTTTGTTGTTTATAAACCACCCAGTCTATGGTATTTTTATTAAAACAGCCCCTACAGACTAAGACAGTTTGGCTACTCTTATGATAAATCTCTGACCCTGGTCCTAAGCTTTCTCTGCCCTTCCATTTCAGGAAATGAGTTGCCTTTCTGTGCCAACTCTCATTTTCATAATTGGCTTTCAATTACCTGTTAATTGCTCTCAGACTTTTATTATCTTTTTCTAGAATGTCATCAAGCGTAGCATTAACCATTAGAATCTATAGTACTTAGTTTCTTTCCTCCCATATTTTTCAGAAGCCTGATACAGAGTACCAGTTGATGCACTCCTTTCCTGTATACCTGTATACCATATCAGCTCACCTTCAGGTGTCCATTTAACAATTGGACAGTCACCTTGTGCCAAAGACTCAGTACTTTACTAACAGTAATTGGGTCTTCACTGACAACCTGGAGATGAGGGTGTGATCCATCTCCAAAACCTCATCTTGCCATCTTCTTTCTCCAGCCAGTCCTGGAACCGATGGACCCATGCTGCATTCTCCAGGAAGCATCTCTGAGTCAAAGTTTAATGTACAAAGTATTTATTAGGGAGTGCCCTCAGACTCATATCCCTGGAAGAGAGGGGAAGAGAATATAATTAGGTAGAAAGACAAGTTGTGATGTCACCAAAGCTATAAGACACTCTGGAGCCAAAAAGACTTATTAGAGCCAAGTCGAGTTTGACTGAAAGACTGGCCTCTTACAACCACATCAGTCAGTTATTGGATGTGGGTTGCTGCCCTAGCAAGGGACAGGATTTGGGGTGAGGAAGCCTTGCAGCCAAAGCAGTCTCTGAAGGGGCTGATGGCTGGAGGCTTTCTGCTGATACCAGTCTCCACAGCTAGGGCAACACATTTTTTAGTGAAGGGGCAGGGGTCCAGGGAACACACCCCAGCATTCACCACAGAAAGTATTATTACCCCTACTTCTCCCACATCTCTCATCTCACTTCCCAGGCTTATTGCTAACTTTTTCTCTCTTGCCACATTGAGGCTTTGCCATCTTGGTTGCTCATATGTTAAATGGAAGTGACAGTCCCTCCCTTACCTACTTCCCATGATTGTTAAAGGGGTCAAAAGGGATAATGGATAAAGGAAAAGGCTTTGTGAACTCTAAACCACTTTACAAATACTAGGAAGTATTATCATTTCTAACTTTCAAGGTTATTTAACATCAAGAAATATTTGGTAAAAACAAATTTCTCCTGATAATCTTCTGTTACAAAGCTGCCTAGTTTCTTAGGTTGACCCGTGGGGTATTCTGCTTTTATTATTCATAATCACGCTAATCAAAGATACCAGATCTTTTTAAAGCTATTTTGAAGATCAGAAAACTCTCTCTAGATTTCACTATTATTACCAAACTGTCAGTAACAAAAGTCTGACATTTGGTGAGGAAGATGAGGGACCAAATGTGGAGAGAAGGAAAGGATTATTATTTACTGAGTTATTTCTATTTGCTGAATACTAGGCATGGTGATTTACATGTTGCTTTTATACATCAGCCACATGAAATTTGAAAGTGAGGTCTTCTAAGCTCCAGGTCAAACAGCAGGCTCTTTATTTCCATTTCACGAATCTCTGCTGCCTCCTTTAAGAGACAAGAAGACCCACAAATACCGTCACACCATTCCTAAGGTACAGAACCTGAAGTCAGTTCTCGCTTCCTTTCTTGGAAAAATGTAGTTACGTCTGCAGAGCATAAATCTGTAAAAACACAAAATTAATACATCATATCCATCTTCAAAGTATCCACATTTGGGAATTGGGAAACTACAGCAAGTATTTTTCCTGCAACAAATCAGAGGCTAAGCCAGACGCCAAAGCCCCAGAATGCACCTGTGTTTGCCAGTTCTATCTGGGGAGTAACCCGGCATGATCTACTGCGCTGGCTCTTTCAAAGAGAAGCCTCAGAAGGGAGGAGAAGAATGTCTGAGGGTTTGTCTGGGGAAAAATAAAAGAAATAATTGTTCTAAAAAAAAGAGAAATTGGAATTTCACCGGCAGCCCAAGATGCACAGAAGCACTTTAAATTTCTGTGGCTGGTATCCTTCATCTGAAAATCACCAACTTGTTTAAAAATCCCTCATCTGGGGATTTGGCTGCTGCAAGCACACAGCCTGAAACTGAGGGTGTCTAGATACTCATACGTCCTCAGCGGGGACCCTGGGGTACTCTGGTGTGCTGTGGCCTCAATTCCTCTTGCCAGCATTCGTATGGGAAACAGCAGAACAAGAAACTCAATTTCAACACAAGTTATCAGCTATCAATAAGGAGCCACGTGGAAGTGAGGTTTTGCTATCATGATTTCAATTAGACCCAGATGCATGGAAAAGGGAGGATTTTTGCCCCAGCCAAGGCCCTCTACTACAGTGTACACTGTTCCCGGTTCTGGCTCTCTTAGCATAGAGACAAATTAATCCTGCCTGGAAACAGTGCAAGTAGTGTGGTACACAGAGCTGTGGGGTATGTGTGTGTCTGTGGGTAATGAGTCTAAAGTAGCCCTTCCAAACTGAGTTTGGTTTCATGTTTTTCTGTCTGTATCTACAATATTTAATTTTTCTCCTCTCTTATTTAACTTGTGAAATTGTACTGTTTTCTGGTAAAGCATTTTGGCTTGGTGCAGGGATGAATGGCACTGTGGAAGGTAAAGCTAAGTTATACTGTAGTAACATAGTAAAACAGATCAGAGAGAGGCTTAGCAGCACCTGGCATGTTGGGTGACCGTGGACTGGGGGTCAGGTCCTAAGGGCTCCTCCTCATTCAGCCACCACACCGAGCGTGATGTTAGCCGAGCCATTGTCCCGCTTGGTTCCCTGTTTCTTCATTGGCAAGATGAACAGACTGCAGGTGGTCTGCAAGATCGCTTTCCACCATAGCAGATTCTGATCGGCATCATTTTGTAGATATCGTTTATTCAACTGCAAACTTTTGTCTCAATAATGATGACTGCTGATTTCTAGCCTGGTGACCAGGTGAACAGTATAAGTATTTCCAATTGCAGGTGATGGAAACCAAACTTAACAGTGATTTCAGCCGTGATGAAATTGAAGCTGTGATAAAACATGACGTGAGGTGGTTTTGGAAGGTAAGGTTTGTTTTTTGAATCAACTTTATCATCATGATTCAAAGCATTATCTTCATATGTGAAGCTATGTTTTGGGTGGTATCTACCTGGTGGATTGATCCCTGTATTATTATGAAATCCCCCTCTTGTTTTTGCCTTATATGTGTATCTAATTCTGTATCTATCCTTGCTTTAGAGAATAATTGCTCTGATATTAGTAGTTACAGTGGCTTTTTTTTTCTTTTGCTAGAGTTTGTATGGTATCTTTTTATTCTAAATCTTTTTGGGTATTTATATTTAAGGCATATATGACTGGGTTTTGCAGCACATAACTGGGCTTTGGTATTATATCTAGCTGGCATATTAATCTTTTACATAGAGTATTTAGTTAATTTAAATGCAATATAATTACTGATATATTTAAAATTTATCTTCCATCTTACTATTATTTTTTCCTTTTGATCCATCTGTTTTATGTTTCTGTTCCTCTCTTTCCTTGGTTCTTTTACAATAATCAAATATTTTAGTATTCAAATTGGTTGGTTATATATTCTTTTATAGTTCTTTTAGTGGTGACGCTAGAGATTGCAATATTTATCATTGACTAATCATAATCAAAAACATTACCTCTTCTGCCTTTTGGTATTTATCATTTAGGACTTGCCCCTTCTGCCTTTTGTGTTATTATTGTCATATATTTTAATTCTACATGTATTTTAAACCCTCTGAGATATTACTCTCATTGTTTTATACAGTCAGTATTTATTTATATTTACCACATTGTATCTTTTCTGTTGTTCTTCGTTCCTTCCTACAATTCCCGTTTCCTTCTGGGATCGTTTTCCTTCTCCCTACAAAACTCATTTTATTATTATTATTATTATTATTTTCCATTTTACTATTTCTTTGTAGAGGAGATTTGCTGGTGGTGAATTATCTTAGTTTATGTTTGTCTTAAACTGTCTGTATTTCACTTTCAGTTTTGAAGGATAGAATTCTAGATTGTCAATATTTTCTTTCAGCATTTTAGAGATGTCTTTGCCTTGTTTCCTGGCTTTCACTGTTTCGGTTGAGACGTAATCTTTAAGTTTTGTCATTGCTTTTTTGAAGGTAGTGTGTCTTGTTTCCTGAATGCTTCTATGATATTTCTCTTTATTTTATTTCTTTCTCTGATGTAGGTGTGGTTTAGGTTTATACTTTTGTTGACCTGTCTTTCAGGTCACTAATCCTGTCTCCTCTTAGGCTTTGCTATGTCTCATCTAACCCATGTAATGGATTCTTAATTTCAGACTCTGTATATTTAGTTCTGAAATTTCCATTTGTTTTTTTTTTTATAGACTGTTCTCTGGTGAAATTGCGAGCCTTTTATCTGTCTTCTGCATCTTTTCATGTTGTATATTTAATATATTAACCACTATTATGTTAAGGTTCTTTTCAGCTAACTATAATGTTTAAATTATCTGTGGTTTTATTTTTAGTGTGTGTGCATGCATGCACGTGTGGGAGTTTTGCTCCTGGTATTCAATCATGTGGTTCTGCCTTTTGTCAGGCCAGGTGATCTTAGGTTGAATGCCAAGCATTGGGTATTATAATATATATAAGTTCCAAATCATTTTATCCTCCTCTAGAAGGGATTTACTCTTCCCATTGCCAGGCAGAAAGAGCAGTAACTAATCACTTACCTCAGTCTATTCAGGGACAGGACTGAATCAAGGTTAGGATCCCTAGTAAGTCCCAGTCTATCTCTAGCTCACCCTGGTTCCCCAAGATTTTCCACTAAGAGCCCAGTGTGTTCTTCAAGACCCCTCCTTTTTGTGGGCACTGAATTCCAGTATTTGTCTCATGAAACTCTTGAATGCTCTGCTCTGCTTCCCAGGAATGTTCTGCTTAGGTTTCCAGCCTTCCTTCCCACTCAGCCCTAGAATTCAGAAAATGTCCTTAAAGGAAAATTAGCTACATGCTAATCCTCTCCCAGTCTCAGCCAAAAACTCTGCCAGTTTCTCCATTCCTTAGCAGCAGTTGGTACAAATTCCAGAATCTAAACCTCTTGCCCAAGCCCACTATCACTAAATGCTCCCAGAGTAAAAATGGCTGTAGAATTCCTCTCACCTCCCCGAGGAATTCACCTCCCCAGAGTTTTAGCCCATACAGTTCTCATAGCCTCAACAGCTTTCCAGTGCTTTTAGCCAGATGATTGCTGTATTTTCTCTGCCATTTTTAGCTTCATCAGTAGGAACATTGGTCTGACACGAGTGACTCCAACCATTCAGAAGTGGAAGTTCTTCCAGGCCCTTTACATACTTCTCTGTCAGTCTCAGGGTAAGGACTCTTCACCTTTGTGCTTTTTGTCTCCTGGTTGCAACCTGAGACACTACTTATACCAGTATCCTAGCACTCAAAGATGAGATGGATAGAAAAGACTCCTCCTTCTACTTTAAGAAAAATCATACTCAGAAACCTCCAAGCATGCTTTTTTGTATACATCAGATACAACAGCTAGGTCACATGTTCACTTCTGGTTATGAGGGCGTCTAGAAAAGTATCTTGCAAAGGGAAGTGAAATTGCCATTATTGGTTTATAGTCATTATGGTTTATTTTCTGGGACTGGGCAGTTTGCCACCCCATTCCAAATCAGTGTTCTATTATCAAGGTGTGGAATGGCCTTTAGATGGAAACTCACATCCTATTTCACTATGGTTCAAAGAGATGGGAATAGAGGGAAAGGAATATAGTAGGTAGTCAATGCCCTGCTCCTTGAATGAATAAGTAGTGAATTAATGACAAGATAGTCATTTTGCACTGGTTGGGTGGAGAGCAAAAGGTAATTTTATGAAATTGGTCTTTCCATTTCCCTTCCTGAGTAACATGTCTACCTGTGTGTGCTACAAGCTTCAGTAGGGTAGAGATTGTGTCCTATCATCATTGTAGTTAATTTGTTGTCATACAGAAGGCATTCAGCTGCCATTTGTTGGGAACTTGAAAGATTGAAGAGGATTTGGATAGTTCTTGAGAAGAGTATAACTGTTAATTAATATCATGATGGTGTGTGTGTGTGTGTGTGTGTGTGCATGCTAAGAGTGAACAATTGTGAGTGTAGGGTGTGTGAGGGCTGGACAGTAGGCAACAACCTCGCTATGATGGCAAGTCCATGTTAGTAACAAACGAGGAACTACCTGCCAGGGCTGAGCATTTAAGAGTTTTTATACAAATAAGGTATGGAATGAAAAGCATTTCACTTGGCAGAAAAGAAAACAAAAGAAATAAGAAAGGAACCAGCCCAAGGTGACAGGATCTAAGGTAGAATCTATTAAATAGTCTAGACAGCAACCCCAACTCTCTAACCCTCCATTAAAATGAAATCCTTACAATGAATTTTAGGGAGTTTTGAAAGACATTCTTTGACCTAGACACCAGACAAGTTATACACAGCTGAGCTCCACCTAATTGCATAATGAATGAATCAACTACTTTAAATCACTTTACATAAACCCCATACACTATCACATCTCCTTCCTTGTTACCAATACCTGTTAAATGCAATCCTCATAGAGAAATAATTCACTTCATTGTGTTAAAAATGCCCAACTGGAGTCCTTTAAGTGTTGCAGTTCTCAATTATCTCACCCCAAATCCACTGTGAAGTGATAATTAGGGGCTAAAAGCTAAACCGATTACTGCAGAATTCTCTCCTGACAGCCATTTAATAGCTAATCATGAGTTAAATCCCCAAATTATGCATTTCTCAGCAGCACACAGATCACAATAAATTTTTAAAGTTTTAAGTTATCAACTTGTCTCACAACTTTGCCCCAACGCACCAAAAGTAAAGGAATTAACAGTTTAGAGGATTAGAATTCCTTGACAATTTATTCCATTTCTCTATGTAGAATGTTTGTTTTGGTTAATGATGACTCAAAGCCAAATTCCGACCACAGCACCATATCATAAGACCTGCCTTTGCCCAGTGAAAGATACCATATCTTATCAGTATAAACATATTTGTGTTGCCTGATTTGTATATACAGGAAACCTGCAACCAGATGGGTGGAGGTCAAGAAGCCAGTATGTGCACTAATGACATATAGGAGCAACATATATGGTTTTACTAACTTTGAACCCCTTGAGCTTTCACAGGTATATGACACATGCTCTTGCTACAGAGGTACAAGCTGTCCTACTGTTATCCTAATAACTACAAGGTAAAGTCTGTGGTTAGAGACACTGGACTTCACTCTGACAAGACCACTTATACTACATCCAGTCCACAGTGACCACCTAGGCAGCAGAGGGACAATACATATTTACATGGTGATTAATGGACCATCGCAGACACCCTCCTAGCTGCTAAGGTACTGTTGCCTTCTACCCCTACCTCAATAAAATGGAGGGGAGGTGAGTTAATAAGAAGGTTTTAAACAAAAATTTAGATAGATCAGATAGTTTATATGCAAGAGAATTTTTCATTGTGTTGAACAATTTTAAAATAAATATAAGTAATCTACAAATTACTATGATACCTATAATAGGTACCCTGATAGATAATATATTAATAGATATTATGATATGCTGTGAGTATTTTCCACATTATTACATTAAAGCCAGTGGAGTGAGTGTAACACATTTATTTCACTCTAGGTCTATGGCTTTCAACCAAGGGAGATTTTGCTACCCAGAGGACATTTGGCAACATTCTGGTTGTCGCAATCAAAGGACGACCTTTGAAGGAAGGATGCATCTGGTGTCTAGTGAGTAGAGGCCAAGGATTCTTGGCCTCTACTCACTAAACATCCAAAATGCACAGGACAGCTTCCCACCAACAAAGAAATATTTGGCCAGTAACACCAATAGTACCAAAGTTGCAAAACACTATTCTGTGTCCTAGACCCCTGTAGCGTTGACACTCTATATACTAGAGTTGTATTCTCCGAGGCTGTGGGGACAGGTATGGGGATGATGGAGCACAGAAACAGTGTGCTGTAGATCTTCTGAGTCTCCATCCTGTTGCCCATCTTTTACAAATATATGTAATTCTATCTAGCTCCATCATCTTGTTCTCCCACTTTTTCTGGACTTTATTAATTGTCTTCATTACTTACCAAAATGCCCCCTCATTGCCTAGGAGCATTGTCAGTTTAATTACATATTTATACATTCATTTAACATATACTTTTCAAGTGCCTATTGTATGCTATGTATGGTCCCTTACTTCATGGATCTTAATTGGATATTAGTGGTCAATATCAAGAAAGATGTGATAAAGATAAAAGTTAAGAAAACAGATGTATATACCGGGTCACATGTATTTGAGGTCTTATTAGAAATCATTTTATTTGGACTGAGATTTTCTTGGGGGAATAAACAGGGAGGGTTACATTAAAGAATAAAATCGGACGGTGACCCATTTAAAAGGAATGGTTTTAGAACTGGGACTGTTCAACCTATAGAAGGCAAAGCCAAAGTATAGTGTCATAAAGTTATAAAAGCCCCAATAATTTTCTTCTTTTTAAAAATTCCTCTTCTAATCAAAACAGTACATGTGCTCAGTTTTTTTTAAGTTAATTAATTAATTAATTAATTTATTTATTTATTTATGGCTGTGTTGGGTCTTCGTTTCTGTACGAGGGCTTTCTCTAGTTGTGGCAAGCAGGGGCCACTCTTCATCGCAGTGTGTGGGCCTCTCACTATCGCGGCCTCTCTTGTTGCGGAGCACAGGCTCCAGACGTGCAGGCTCAGTAGTTGTGGCTCGCGGGCCTAGTTGCTCCGCGGCATGTGGGATCTTCCCAGACCAGGGCTCGAACCCGTGTCCCCTGCATTGGCAGGCAGATTCTCAACCACTGCGCCACCAGGGAAGCCCCCATGTGCTCAGTTTTGACGTGAAATATTATCAGTAAATAGCAATTCCCTGCCCACTGTGCTTTGTGTCTTGACATCTGATCTCCAAAGCATTGACTTTTGCTTATTTTACCTGTTTCTTTTGATATTTAGTGTGATATTTCTAAATAACACTTTTATGTTATTCCTTGTTTTTTCCTTTAAACCCTAGCAGGAGGAGCCTTATACTATAGAGTGCCCACAAGTCACAGAGACACAAAAATTATCTATTATAAAACACTCAGACACCTCTATTGCTCAGGACCTGTTGCTCGGGACTCACACAGCACAAACTACTGTCCTAAACGTTGGCACTTGTGACCCATACTACTCAGGCCCTAGGGAAGCACTTTTCTCCATTTCTTTCCCTGTGTCCTAAAATCAAAAAGCCTGACATTTGGTGGTTGTGATGCTGTGGATACACAGAAATTATTTCATAGCGTGGCAATGATTTGAGTGGCAAAAGCTTTTAGGAGAGAGAGAGAACAAATTAATTAACTTGTCAAATCCTTCCTCTCAGGAAGGATTTGAATGAATCTTCTTTGAATAAAGATTCATCTCCCAGGAATTTCTAATGTCCATTTTCTAGCTTCTAATTCATACACCATAAGTAATCACAAATTTGCACGATATTCACAACAATTGCACTTGGCAACTGAGGAACATTTTACATCATTAAATAATTTATGTTCCTCTTTATCAAATTTAGGAAGCTTTTTAAATTAGTAGATTTTATTTTTTAGAGCAGTTTTAGATTTACAGAAAAATTGAGCAGATCATACAGAGAATTCCATATAAGCCTCTCTCCCTTACAAAATTATTAATATCTTATCTTAGTGTGGTTTATTTGTTACAATTAATGAACCAATATTGATCTATTATTAACTAAAGTCCATAATTTACATTGTTTTACTTTTTGTGTTGTACAGTTCTATGAGTTTAAAAAGTGCATAATGTCATATATTCATCATTACAGTATCAAAAAAAATAGTTTCACTGCCCTAAAAATCTCCTGTGCTTCACCTATTTATCCCTCGACCTACCCTCAAATCCCTGGCAACCAGTGATCTTTTTATTGTCTCTAGAGTTTTACCTTTTCCACAGTGTCTGATAGTTGGAACCATACAATATGTAGCCTTTCCACACTGCCTTCTTTAACTTAGCAATGTGCATTTAACCCTCCTCCATATCTTTTTGTGGATTGATAGCTCATTTTTTAAATTGCTGAATAATATTCTACTGTACAGATGTCCTAGAGTTTGTTTATCCATTTGCCTACTGAGGTTATCTTGGTTGCTTCCAGTTTTGGGTATTTATGAATAAAACTGCTATAAACATTTATGTGTAGGTTTTATATTTTCAGACATTATTTTTTAAAATATTTCTCTGCCTTATATTCCATTCCTCTCCATTTAGAATTCTAATTACATGCATGCTGGACAGCTTTGTACTTCCCCACAGTTCTCTAATGCCTTGTTCATTTTTCTTCAATTTTTTTTATCTTCTCTGTTCTTCACATTGGATCATTTTATTGATGTATCTTCAAGTTCATTGATACTTTTTAAAATCACAGATCTGCTGTTGACAACATTTCACTCACCATAGTGAACTTTTAATTTCAGTTGTACTTTTTGGCTCTAGAATTTCTACTTGGTTCTTTTTTATATTTTCCATTTCTCTCTTGATATTTCCTATCTTTGCACTCATTAATGCTATATTTTCTTTTAATCCTTTGAGCATATTTTCTTTTAATCTTTTGACATATTTATACTACTTATACATTTATAATCTTTAAGGACTTTTCAGCTAAATACAATGCCTAGGCACACTTGATGTATGTTTCTTTTGATTACTTTTTTTCGTTGAGTGTATCACTCTTTCCTGTTTCTTTGCATTTCTAGGAATTTTTGGTTGAAAACTGGATATTATGCTGTAGTGACTCTGGATTCTGAATGGTTCTTCTGAAATTTATTGGTTTTGTTTGTTTGTTTGTTTTTGCTCTAACATACAGTTATCTTGTCTGAACTGAAGCCACAAAATCTGACTTCTCAGGTGATTCAACACCTTACTTTGTTCAGCTTCCAGCTGCTGCTTTTAAAATATGGACCTCTGTGTATCTCCCTTGTGCCTGCATAACTGAGTAGTCAGTCGAGAATTTGAGCAAATTTATACTAAGATTACAGGGTCCATTCTCTCCATGGTCCCTTTGCTCTGTGGTTCCAAATAAATTTCCAGTTACTTCTTCAGCTTCAAGTTCTTCCTCTGACATCTTAAGTCAGTAAGTCTTCCACTTTTTGGCACTTAAACTATATGTGGTAGGTAGTACACTCAGCCAAAGGTGTATAAAATTCACAAATCTCATTAGGAGCCATAGAGTTTTTCAAGTGTAGACTATTCTCTAGTTTCTGCCTGCCTTTTTGATGAGCCCCCTGGGTCTCTTGTGTGCATGTGTAGTTTAGCAGTCAGCCAGGGATTTGGACAGAGTTTATATTCAGATTTTAGATATCAGCCTTTCTGATCCTCTCTCTCTTCCAAAAATTGTCCCCTTAAATTTCCAGCTGCTCTGATAATCTCAACTCTATTGTTTGCCACCTTGAGCTGACAAGGCTGCAATTTTCTTTCAGGGGTGGGAGTTTGGGATATAATTAGTTTAAAAAGCCACATAATCACAATTCTCACCCAAAGCAACAGCACTCTATCAAGAATATACTCCCCTCCAGTCTCTGCCTGCCACTGGTCATTTCCCAGTGATTTCAGGTGATAACTTAATTTATAATTTTATCCAGTTTCAAAAATTGTTTGCTGGAGGTCAACTTCTTCATGCCAGCATCACTGTATATCCTGCATGTGTTACATTAAGTTTTAATCTTTTATAGAATTCAAAAGACAAAAGCATTAAAAATGATATATCTCTGTTAACAGGCACATACTACATATAGAGAGATGTAATTTGTGACATCAGTAACATAAATGGAGAGGGAGTGGAGAAGAAAAAGAGTAGAGGTTTTTTGTGTGTGATTGAAATTAAGTTGTTAGCTTAAAATAGATTGTTATAACTTTAAGATGTTGTGTGTAATTCCCATGGTAACCACAAAGAAAACATCTACAGAATATACACAAAAAGAAATGAAAAACTAGTCAAAGCATGTCACTATAAAACTCAACTAGTTGCAAAAAAGGTAGTAAGGGAGGAAATGAGAGACAAAAATCTATAAGACATCCAAAAAACAATGAAAAAATGGTAATATTAAGTCCTTCCCTATCAGTGATTACTTTAAATGTAAATGGATTTAACTCCCTAATTCAAAAGATACAGATGGGCTGAATGGATAAAAATTAAAAAACAAAACAAAACAGGATCCAACAACTTGCTCACTTTAGAGCTAAGGACACACACGGGTTAAAAGTGAAAAGGTCAAAACAGATATTCTGTGCAAACAGTAACCAAAAGAAAGAAGGGGTGGTTATACTAGTATCAGACAAAATAGACTTTAAGTTAAAACTGCTACAAGAAGTAAAAAAAAGGACATTATAGAATGACAAAAGGGTAAACTTAGAAAGAAGATTTTACAATAATTAATATACATATGCACCAAGCTTCAGAGCTTCTAAATATATAAAGCAAACATTGACAAAACTGAAGGGAGAACTAGACAGTTCTACAGTAATAGTAAGAGACTTTGGTACTCAATTTCCATAAAGAATAGAACATCCAGAGAGAAGATCAATAAGAATATAGAGGACATCAACAACACTGTAGACCATTTGGTTCCTAATAGACATATACAGAATACTCTAGCCCCCAAAAATAAGAATAAACATTTTTCTCAAGTACACATGGAACATTCTCTAGCATAGACCATATGTAAGGTAGAAAACAAGTCTTAATGAAATTTAAAAGATTGCACTCATACAAAGTATCTTTTCTGATCACAATGGAATGAAACTAGTAATTAAAGCAGAAGCAAACTAGAAAATCTGTAGATATGTGGAAATTAAGCAGCGTACACTTAAACAACCAATGGATCAAAGAAGTCGCAAGGGAAATTATAAATTTTCTTGAGACAAATGAAAATGAAAACACAACATACCAAAACTTGTGGAATGAAGAGAATACAGTGTTAAAAGGGAAATTTACAGCTATAAATGTTTACATTACAAATGAAGAAAGATCTTGAATCAGCAACCTAACTTTATTCCTTAAGGAACTAGAAAAAAAGAACAAACTAAATCCAAATGAACAATCCTAAAAGGGAATTAAGAACACAATTCCTCTATGATAGCATTAAAAAATAATTATGAATAAACTTATCCATGTGGTGCAAGACTTGTACACTGAAAACTATAAAACATTGCTGAGGAAAATTAAAGAAGACACAAATGACTGGAAAGAGATCTCATATTCATGAGTCGGAATCCTTAATATTGTTAAGATGTCAGTACTACCAAAGTGATCTACAGATCTCATGCAATCACTTTCAAAATCCTGAGAGCAATTTTTTGCAGAAATAGAAAAATCTATCTTAAAATTCATGTGGAATTTCAAGGGGCCTCTGAATAGCCAAAGAATCTTAAAAGAAAAGGAACAAAGTTGGAAGTCTCACATTGACAGATCTTAAAACTTTTTACAAAGCTACAGTAATTAAAACAGTGTTGTACTGCATGAAAACAGACATATAGAGCAGTGGAATAGCATTGGAAGCCCGGAACAAAAACCAAATTTGCATTTGTGGGCAAGTGATTTTGACAAGGGTGCCAAGACCATTCAATGAAAAAGAACATTCTTTCAGCAAATGGTATGGGAGAAACTGAAATCCACATGCAAAAGAATGAAGTTTGTCCCTTTCCTTACACCATATGCAAAAGTTACCTCAAAATGGATCAAAAACCTAAACATAAGAGCAAAAACTATAAAACTCTTAGAAGAAAACATAGGGTAAAATCTTCATGACATTAGATTTTTCAGTGATTGATTGGATATGACACCAAAAACATAGGTAACAAAAGACAAAATAGATAAACTGGACTCTATCAAAGTTGAAAACTTCTGTGCATCAAAGCACTCAATCAACAGAGTGAAAAAGCAATCCATGGAATAGAAGAAAATATTTGCAAATCATATTTCTGATTAATATCCAGAATATATAAAGAACTTTTACAACTTAACAATTTCTACAGCAACACTCCCCCCAAAAAACCTAATTAAAAATGGGCAAATGACTTGAATAGACATTTTTTCTAAAGAAGATATACAATTGGCCAACAAGCATAGAGAAAGATAATCAACATCACTAATCATTAGGGTAATGCAAATCAAAACCACAAGATAGCACCTCACGCTCATTGGAGTGACTATCATAAAAACAGAAAGTAAGTTTTGGTGAGAATGTGGAGAAATTGGAGTCTATGTGCACTGTTAGTGGGAATGTAAAAAGTGCAGCCGTAATAGAAAACTGTATGGTGGTTCCTCAAAATATTAAAATGGAATTGCCATATGATCCATCAATGGTACTTCTGAATTTATATCAAAGAATTGAAAGCAGAGTCTCAGAGAGATATTTGTACACCATGTTCATAGCAGCATTACTCGAAATAGCAAAAGGTGAAAGCAACAAAATGTCTGTCAACTAACGAATAGGTAAGCAGAATGTGGTATATACAAGGAAGGGAATATTAGCCTTAGAAAGGAAGAAAATTTTGACACATGCTACAGTTTTGAAGACACTTTGCTAAGTGAAATAAGCCAGTCACAAAAAGGCAAATACGGTATTGTTCCTTTTATATCAAGTATCTAGAGTAGTCAAATTCATAGAAACAGAAAGTAGAATGGTAGTTGCCAGAGGCTGGTGGAGAGGGGCAAATGGGAAATTATTGCTTAATGGGTTTAGCGTTTCAGTTTTACAAGATAAAAATGTTCTGGAGATTGGTTGAACAATAATGTGAGTATATACTACTGCACTGTACATGTAAAAATAATTGTGATGGTAAATTTTATGTTGTGTGTATGTACCACAATTTAAAAACAAGATAAATTTTCTCTTAAACGTGACTTGTTTGTTTTTGAGATATTCCTTTTACATCCATAGACTAGTCTCTCTTTAGCCTTGTTCTATAGCTCTTGTCAACTCTCCTTTACCATTATTCTTAGGATTTAACTTTGGTCTTTTGTTAGATCCTCTGGTTTCTGGATCCTGTGGCTTTCCATCTTTTAGTTCACTGCACTCTTTGGTCCAACACCTTCTCCAGTAGCTCCTGAGAAGGGGTGCATGAGATGTAATATTTCTGAGACTTAGCATATCTGAAAATCTTTTTTCAGTCCTCATACTTGATCTTGATCAATCATTTGTCTGATTATGGAAATATTTGTTGGAAGCTGGAATTTAGGAAATGTTACTTTTTTCTTTTCTTCAGTGCAGTGGTTGAAAAGTCCACTGCCATTCTAATTGCTTATTTCTCCAGTGAGATTTAAAGAAAATTTCCCTTGTTCTCAGTATGCTGGCCCCCATTATTGAAACTTCAGTCTTCTACCTTGGTAAGTGTCCATTGTGATGTTCATTCAGTGTGCCCTTTGATTCTGGGATCTCATATTCTTCACTTCTAGAAAAAATTCCTTATTTGTTTCTGTAATCAATTTATTTTCTTCATTTCCTATATTTTCACTTTCTGGGAATTTTACGATTCACACATTACACTAATCCTCTTGTTTTCTTATACTTTCTCTTCTCTTCACTATCTCTTTGACTTTTCCCCTCTGATTTCTGAGAGATTCCCTCAAGTTTATATTCTAAACATTTATTGGATTTTTTTCCCTTCTGCTACATATTTTATGATAAATTTTCTAAAATTTATTTTTATTCTAAAATTTATTTTTAAAATTTTTGTTGATTTCTCCTTTTGTGCCTTCCTTGTTCCGTCTTCTTTTAACAATCAAAAGTAGTAATTACATTTTTTTGTACTTTTATTTTTCTCATATTGTCTGTTTCCTTCAAGTTTTTTCTGTTATGTTTACCTATTTTGTTTTCTCTCTTTTATGTCAGATGCTTTCCTCAGATGACTAGTGATCTTTGACTGCCCGTTCATATTCAAGAGTAAGGCACTAAATACCTGACTGGAAGCTCTGTCTTCATATATGGACATATGGATTGATGAGCTTAACTTTAGAGTCATCAGGCAAGGAACCTTGCTGTTTTGTTGGGTGACCACTGAAAGTTAGGATCTCTTACTGCAGTCCATTTCTCTAGAAAAGTATCCTGTATTTTCCTGCTTGGCTGCCAGTGCAGTGGGCAGTAAAGAAGGGGAGAGGGCTAGTGGTATCAAGTTTTGTTTAATACTCCTTTTTTAACTTCTTGCCTTACTCCTACATTTTGCTCTGCCAGTCATTTACAAATCAAGAATCCCCTGGGTTCCAAGCCATTCAAAGCCTTAATCTGGAGTCTTCTTCAGGGGTTGCGAGGGGCAGTTCCCTAGCTTTGTGGGTTGGAGAGAAGAACTTGGGGGCGGAATTGATTCTTATGTAGACTTTAAATTAATCTTTCTATTTTCAAGCCCATTCACATTTCCACACCAAGGAAACATTTCATAGTTCCCTGGTATTTCCACTTCCTGGGTCTTTCCAGATTCTTCAGTGCAGTTGCTGGCTTCTGGGTCTCCATCCCTACAGGTGTAGTTTTCAGCTCTCTTCGATTTCTAATTCAGCTATTCAGAGTTAATTAGAGTATACTTTATACTTAAATAGAGTATACTTTAAGTGAGAAACTCGTTCAAAGAAAATGACAAGCTTTTTAAAATTTTCTACTATGGATAAAACAAGGGTCAAATAATTAAATAGTACCTATATCAATGCTGGGCACATAGTAGGTCTTTTAAAATTCTGAGTGAATGAATGAATATAAAAATTTCTTAGAAATTTGCAATTACTGGAATGCTTTGTTACTGCAAAATTAAAGGATCCCATTCATTGGACTAAGTCACTAACATTTATCAAGTTTTTTTTTTTGTTGTTCAATGTCATCTTAAATTAAAAAGATTTGGTTTTTTTGTTTGTTTTTTTTTTGTCTGAAAAGAGAATTAACCTGATGATCTCTGAGTGGCCCTGCCAACTATAACATTTGATTATTTCTGTGGTTTTAGAACACTACTAGTTGTTTGGTTTTATATTTTATAGCCAGTCCCTAAGCACATAGCAAGTCAGCAAAGTAATTTAGATCTTCACGACCTTCACCTAGATCAATGCCTTGAGTTTCTGCAGATTGGGATTTTGTTGACCTTCCATGTTTAGAGTCATATAAAACAAAACAAAATCATTCTTGATCAAGTGATGTGTGTTTTTTAAAGGGCTGGCTGTGTTTTCAGGTATTAGAATATATAGCCATTCTCTAAGAGTTATACCCATCATCTGTCACCAAGTTCTCTAATGCAGATGCCTCACCCACCCTAAAAATGGCAAAAAAAAATGTTGTTGGGTGAAGTGGTATGAAATCAAGAAAGTTTTCACCGTTAGTAAAATCTATAAAGTTTTGGTCTTAAAGAATATTTTTTAAACAGGCCTCTGATGGATTAAGTTGTTTTGTTATTATTGTTGTAAAATTTACTTGCTCTTCTGGTAGAACCAGTCAATGTTAGCTAGTTCATAATACTTCCAAAGTATTTACACAATGCAGTGATTTATTATTGAGTTAGGTAGCTTACTTATCTCCACAAGGAAAAGATGGAAGAAACAAGATTGACCAAGTAAATGTTAATATTCAGAATATGATTTAGAGTGCAGGGCTCAGATTGGTTTTCCCATTACACTGAAGGATTACAGAGATGTACAGAAATACTGTTGGTTCATCATTACTAATACGCACATGCCAGGACATATGGGCATGTAGAAAGATTGAAAAGCAACTGCCTTAGCTATAGATTCCAGGGAGTTTAGAGGCTTAAATCACAGAGACTTGACATCAGGCAAATGGAGGTTCTGAGGCCAAACAGTTATTTGGAACCCAAGGTATTTGAGAATGCTAGTTACTAAGAAAAATTCTTTTCTTAAGATTGCCATGGAAAAGCAACTTCTACAAATGTAGTTATCCCAGTGCTAGCTTTCCATAGTTTGAGCTCTGTGCCTTTTTTGTTTGAAATAGGCATTTTGACCAACATGGTTTTACATTTCACCCAGCCCTGTGACAAGATGGGGAAAATTTGTGATGGAGATTCTTGGAGAAAATAATATTTCAAATCTGTTATAAGACAGGCTGGATTCAGCTTTGAACAGGATCATATCACATTTATTCAAGGATTGGGGTCACTTGTACTTATCTTCTTAGTGGGAAAAGGCAACTTGACCCTATCTCAAGTTTCTTTACTCTTAAGTGAGGAAAGAAGAGATTTTGATTGATCATGTAATAAACATTGAAATTTGAGGATGCAGTCAATGGAAAGAAGGCTTCTTCCATATGCATAAACACAGAGACACAATGCTTAGATTTTGTTGGTCAAGTATAAGATTGTAAGACTGGAGAAGGCAGCAGCTACATGATTTATTTGGTGCTTCTAGTACTACTGTTTAGTGTTTTCATGTCCTATCACTGCAATTAGATTGCAAGCCCCTTAAAATCAGGGACCAGATATTTGCTTCTTTGTTTCCCCCAGTGAAAGTAGCATAGTATCTTACATTCTAATGTGAAATATCCTGACATTGGGAAGAAAATCTTTGGCTTAAAGGAAAGGGGATCTGAGGCAAGCTACTTCAACTTTTGTAAAATCAGAGGATTAGACTAAAGAAAGAAGTACAGGTGAGAGAAATAAGCATGTGATAGGGCAAAAAATCCATAGGTTCCTATTGTATCATATTCAAGTTTGAATTAAAAATTGTTTTGGCTGTCTATTTTTTATTTACAAAACTTGTTTTGTCAGCAAGATTGCAAGCTCTCCTACCTAGTTCCATCAATCTTTTTCCTTACCTTTTTTCTGGGTTTCATTCATTCTCTTCAATATTCAAAATACCTCTTCATTGCCTAGGTACTTTGTTAGTGTGAGTACATATTTACATATCTTTAACAAATAATGTTCAAGTGCCTACTCTGTATTATGTATAGCCCCTGACTTTATGCATCTAAATTAGACATTAGTGGTAAATACCGAGAAAGATGTGATAAAGATAAAAATTAAAACGTACATATAATATACATTTGAGGGTCCTGGTGGGAAGTATTTTAGATTGAGATTTTCTTAGTGAATGTACAAGGAATTATCAATCACATCGAAGAATAAAAATTGGAAAGTGACTGATTCAAAAGGAAAGGTTTTAGAACTGTAATTATTTGACTTAAAGAGAGGAAGTCTAACACATAATTTATAAAAGCCCCAATGATTTTCTTCTTTCATATATTTTTTTCTCTTAAAGCAATATGTGTACTTAGTTTAAAAAGGCAAATAGTAATTATTGAAAAACAGCAGTTCCCTGCCCAACCTCCCGGCGTCTTGATACCTGATCACCAAAAGAATCCACTTTTGTTTATTTTCCCCGTTTCTTTTGATATTTAGTAGCATGTCACGTTCAAGTCTAGATTAAAAACTATTTTTTAACTCGTGAAACGTGCTCTCAACCACATTGCAAGCTCCTGGGGTACAAGGATTTTAGGTGGTGACTTCTCTCTCATGGTGTTTATAGTACCATGCCAGGCACAAACAAGATAGCTATTGTTTGCTACTGATCAAATTTGGCAACCTTTCCTGGGGCTTCTCAGAATTCATAAGTGTCAGTGAGTATCGGTGGCCTCTCTAAACAGCTGGGGATATTTAATTTTAGAAGGCAGGATGATGGAGTGGAAAATACAGGAAAGATTTGGAATTGAAAGAAGACCTTGGTTTGAGCTCTGTGTCATCTTGGGAAGTTGTTTTTACCTCACTGGGCTTTAGTTCCCATCTGTAAAATAGGATTATCAGCTTCTGCTTTCCTTCAGATGCTAAAGGGAATCAAAGGAGATTTACATATGCACCTAAAATGCTCCATAAATTAAGTTGTCGTTCTTATACTGTCTAAAAGTGTGTCCTGTGATGACGGAAATGTTGTATATCTGTGCCATCCAATATGGTAACCACTAACCACTAGCTACATGTGGATAATGGGCACTTGAAATGTGACTTGTGTGACTGTGGAACTGAATTTTAATTGTATATACTTTTAATTAATTTCAATTTCAGTAACCAATTTAGACAGTGCAAGTCTCGTCTAACTTCCTGATTTTTCCAGTCAGGTAATTGAAGCTCAGAGAGGTTATATTGCTATGTCAAGGTCCCCTGACTGGTATCTGGAAGAATTAGAAACAGAACTCATAAGTTATTTTTTTAAATGTAGTAAGTTTATAGTTATTGTTGAATGATCAGTATAATCTTTCCATTTACATTAAATTATGTTTCATTATAATCAAGGAAGAGTCATTGTGAAAATTAGGGTGGGGAAATCAAGCTGAGAACAAGTTCCTTTATACTGATATTAAATGTTTCACTTAGATTGAATGGGGTTTAGTGACTGGATATAGTATAAATATGGGGCAGATAAAATTTTAGGGATACATGGATTGAAGTATTATTTAGTTGAGAACTTTTTTTCTTTTATTTTTGAAGCTAACTAAAAGATAAAAGGGCTCTTAGACTCCATTAAAGTTCTCTAATTGTAAATGGGGGCACTTTGATCCCAAGGAGAATTAAGACTAGTTAACCTCTATATTCCTGCTATTGAACTCCTAGTTCATTGCCACTTTCACAGATCGAATTTCTTTTTCAAGATAACGTTTGTTGTGCCATTTTATTATACAAGCAAGTATTTCATTGCAGAAAATTTAGAAAAATTTTTTACAAAAGAGAAAGATAAGAATCACTTGTATTTCCGCTGCCTCCAGATAAACACTTGGTAGAGTTTTTCCCTATTCTTTTACATATAAGGTAGTTTATTTAAGTAAAGTTGAGATTATTCTGTTTGGTAATTTGATTTTTTTTTTTTTTCACTTACCAAGAACATTTTCTCAGGGTCAGATTTAATTTTAAATTCTAGAACTGATTTACTGAGCCATGGGGACATTGAACAGGTCACTTGACTTTTCTATGCCTTGGTGGCCACAGCTTCCTAATAGTAATAATAACACCTACTTCATAGGGTTTTTGTAAGGATTAAATGAAAATGTATAAGTTAAGTTTCTGGCACTATTAGTTTTCTTTTTTATCTAATGTTTATATTTTAGCCAAAGTGATTTGACTGCCCTGAGCAGGATTTGTCAGTTACTCAGAAAGGTAAACCAGGGGTCATATCAACTAGACAGCTGCACATTGACTAAAACCAAAATGTGAGTCCAGATGGGGGCCTTCAGAGGTGTTACATGAGCCATAGATGAAGGAAGAGTAGAGAAAGACAAAGCAAGTAGGCCAGCACTAAGAAAAGGAAAAAGATCAGCTTCTAATCCTTTTCTCTAGTACCATGTCTCTACCACATCATTATGCAACTCTGAATCTTCAATTTGTGGAATGAACTAGGAGTCCCACCTCTATCACTCATTATATGGGGAGTTATGTGCAAGTCTCATTCTCTCCAGTTATGTTTCATCATCTGAAAAAGGAGGGCTTTATGTTAGAGGATCTTATGGGATATTTTGACATATACCAACACCTTATGTCCTGTGATTCCAGTTGCCTTGCTAGCTCCCACCTAGGACTTCTTGCAACTACCCTGGGTCCCCTCTCTTCGCTTCCCATTTAAGATTCTTCCTAGAATCTGCCTAGAGTCACTCAAAATGAGGGTGGCAAGAAGAGTGGATTAACTGTCTCATTCTGACCATCTCCAAGGAATACACAAGATATGACAAATACACACAAAAAATCTATGTCACTTCTGCAAGGAAAAAAAAAAGCCAGCTCATGTTTCTTCATTGCTTGCTATCGGCCAGGCATGGTCTTCTCAAAAATCCTTTCAGGAGGTATAATTGTTATTGTCCCCATTTTATAGATAAGAAAACTTAGCCACTTTACTAAGGTGGCGCAAGTAATGACTTACATTATTCTGCTTTGAATTAAACGGTCTACTCCAGAGTTTATACTCTTAATGATGAGAATACAGCAACTTCTCTATAAATGATCAATACAAAAGAAGTCACTTGGAAAAAAATGGCTGGAATCCTGCAATGAACATGATGGCTGGTAGTTTTGGAAGAAATAAAGACTTTCACTAACATGTGCTTTTGCGCCCCCCCACTCATGATTAGTTATATTATATAACCAGTGACTACCCACAGGGCCTGGTACAATGCAAGTATCCAATACATGATGGATGAATGAACGGTTAACTAAAGGAATAAATGAAAAAAGAAGATGCAGATAATTTGCCTCTCCTACCTCAGTCAGAAACAGAAAATTTGAGGTATTATTCTGCACGTTCAGCATGAGAATAAAACTTCCTTTCTACTGAGTCTGTATGGAAATGCAAACAGGTGTTAGAAAGCTAGTGTTACATTTCCACAAAATCCATTTAAATAAACATGTCTCAGCTTGCCATAGTTCTTTGAACGTGGAATGTAACATGACAACCGTCAAAAAGCATAGAGGGAATTTTACCGGGAGCTCAACGAAAAGCAATTTGCATGGGGCCCTACATATTAGCAACTTTTCTTGCATGGGGCCCTACATATTAGCAACTTTTCTTGCAAAGGGGATGATTTGGTGATCATAAGCCAGATTTTAAACCAGGAACAAACCAAGGACTCATAGAGATTGGGGTCCCTCAACTCTCCAGGAATCTACTAAATGGTCATATTCATTTACCGAAAGAACCTCTGGTAAAGCCCTGCTTTATTCAAATTTTCATCTCTAAGAAGGTAGGTTGTTAGTAATGAAGGATATGACTCTTGCATTTGAAAAGAACACTGGTGAGGCAAAAGAGTCAGATTACTGTAAGAATTATCCCTCTTATCTTCAAAGTTTATGATTTTAAAAATGGAATTCTAAGACTTTTAAATATGTCTCCTGCTTTTAGGAAAACAAATATGAAAAATTAAACAGATGGGCTTGAATCCATGAGGGAGGACTCTCCCTCTAATATAGCACTTCTGATCTACCTCCATCAACTGCGTTTGTGCTGGCCTCCCCAGTGAGATATTGTGAGTTCCTGGGGAGCAGACATTAGTCCAGTCCATCCTCTGTCTCTCAGTACCTAACACTCAGTTTTTCATATAGCAGGAACTCAAAAAAGGTTGGATTAATTTAAGTCAGCTCCAGAAGACTTAACCTGTAAAACCTATTTATGAATATTCCTCATGACTTGAAAATCGAGAAACTACAACTTAAATCCATGTGCCTACAGAGTGAGCCCTCTAATTAACTCAAAAAAGTAGACACCAAATATAGACAAAGAGGCAGAGAAAAAAAGACTAATAAAATATTAAATATGACCATCCTAATTGCAACAACACATTTTGCCATATTGCTCCTGTGGAGGCTACCAGCTGTGACTACATTCGGTCATAGAGGAATAGGTTGAAGTACATAAGTTAGTTGGTATTGGGGAGCCATGCCATTTGGCAAGAACGGTTGACTTAACATCCATGACCCCAGGTATAGGATGGAAAAATGAGAAGGTGATTTGCTAGATCCAGTCAAACAACTGGTCTCCCTGTTCCTGCCACTATCTGTAAGGTGGCCTTTGAAAACCTGGAGTGACATAGAAAAGGCAGATTAATCTGTCTCAAACTGGGCAATTTCTCAACCTTAGTGTATACTTGGCCACTAGCGTGGTTTGTGATCCTGACTCTCCCCCATGGCACCCGTTAAACAAGGTGAACCTCAAGCTTCTCAACACATGAGCATGATACCACAGAACTCAGTTCTTGCTGTTGTGTTTCTTTGGACACTTTCACCTTAGTAAACTTTCTTGGATCCCCATTCACTTAGTCTCATAGCTATGATGAAAAGTGTGGAGAAAGATGCCACCAGGGGACCTGGTATATGTGAGATAGGAAAGATGAATCAGGAATGCTGAAAAAGATGCATCCATGAATTGTCCTGATTCTTTCCTTAGATACCACAGTTCCAGACCCATTCCCTAACTGCTGACACTGAGAATTCTCCAACAAAACTAGATGAGAATGCTGTCTTACTATGTAACTCTTTCAATTTTTATAATCAAACTCTGGACTTAACTACATTATTTTCTCATGTATCCTTAGCTATTTACCTCCAGTTTCAGAGGACAATATCTTCCTCATTTCCAAAACTAATTTCTTCACCTAAAGATCTCCTCCCTTCCAGCCTCTTTAAGGACTTGTATTATCAGTTATCTCCACTTTTGAGTCTGAGATATCTCCCTCTCTACTGATTTTTTCCTATGAGTAAGTGAACTGCTCAAGTGTTTCACACCTTTAGGAACAAACCAACCAGCTTCCACTAACCTATAGAACTCTTTATAACTACAACTGTAACTTTTATTTATATAGGTACAATGGTCTAAATTCACTGGATCCATTTTGGATTTGCTAGTCTTTCCTCAATCTGTGATGCTAGGATCTTTAGGATTAAGTTTAGGGAGGTGTCCAATTCCATATATTAATTAACATTAAATTTCACTCAAATAGCAAGTATTTTCTCTTCCAAGGCTAGGGGTTTTGGCAAGCCACAAGACAGGGAGGAGGGACATGGTCCTTCCTTCTTCTCTTTTTTTGTACTTTATGAATTCCCCTCTTCTCCCTCATCTAGTATCATCGTTCTAACACCATCAGAGCTAAAACAAGAGAAGGAAGAGAACAAGGGCAGAATATTTTTAGTTGGTGGTTAGCCAGCTAAGACTGCTTTATGCTCTCTGTCCTGGCAAACGTTTAAAATTGACACTTTCTCTTTTGGATATTTTTGAGATTCTTAACAGGCCCTACTGGAAATGTCAGTTGCACTTTCCAGGTGATGTATCTTCCTTTTGTCTCCCCCCATCCCTTGTTTTTTTTAGGCAGCCACACCGCACTCAGATGTTCTCTTTCGATAATAATTTTTTAAATTTATTTTCTTTATTTTTTTGGCTGAGTCAGGTCTTAGTTGCACATACGAGATCTTCGTTGAGGCATGTGAGATTTTTCACTGCGGTGCATGGGCTCTTCATTGCGGCACATGGGCTTCTCTCTAGGTGTGGTGCGCAGGCTCCAGGGTACGTGGGCTCTGTAGTTGTGGTGCGCGGGTTCCAGAGCGCATGGGCTCTGTAGTTTGCGGCACACGGGCTCTCTAGTTGAGGCCCACAAGCTCAGTAGTTGTGGTGCACGGGCTTAGTTGTCCCACGGCATGTGGGATCTTAGTTCCCTGACCAGGGACCGGACCGGCGTCCCCTGAATTGGAAGGCGGATTCTTTACCACTGGCCCACCAGGGAAGTCCCAGATGTTCTCTTTTGAAGGTTCAATTGTCCCTTCAATTGACCCATTTGGGCAGGATTTCAAACAGCTGCATAACGGTTTTATTTCTTCCACATGACCCCATGTGCTCCAGGGAAAATCCTTATGCTTCGCATTCCCAAAGTCTCTGGAATGTGGGCCAAGCCCCATGCCATAGCATAGGGGATGTTATGGTGAAAGGTATTACTTTAAATTAAACTCATCTTTCATGTGTATCCTATGCTCCAATCATAAGTACTTCCCAAATTACAGAATATTCAGGCCTCTTGTCTTTATTTATGTGTACTTCCTGCCCTTACATCTTTTCTTCATTTGGTTAATGCCTACACATACCTTCAAACTCATCTCCCCTAATATCGTCAGCATGACCACCTCCACTCTCCTCTATACCCCGGAGCACCCAGCTTTAATTTTTCAGTCCTATTTCATATGTTGTGGAATTTGTTGTACCATAAAATTTGGTGGTTACCGTGGAATCAGACCTGGTTCTTACTCTGACTGTGCCGCCTGCTAGTATGTTACCCCGAGCTATTTACGTAACCTCCTGAAGCTTCATTTCCTCATCTTATTATCTAAAAAAAAAAAAAAAAAAAAAAAAAAAGGAATGAGGGACTTCCCTGGTGGTCCAGGGGTTAAGACTTTGCCTTCCAATGCAGGGGGTGTGGGTTTGATCTCTGGTCAGGGAGCTAAGATCCCACACGCCTTGTGGCCAAAAAGCCAAAACATAAAACAGAAGCAATATTGTAACAATTTCACTAAAGACTTTAAAAATGGTCCACATCAAAAAAAAAAATCTGAAAACAAAACAAAACAAAAAAACTTAATGCGTACATATCTCATCAGGTTGTTAGGAGGGTTAAATGAAATAATGTATGTAAAGCATTTAAAACAGTGCTTAGCCAAAGAAGATATACAGATTGCCAACAGACACATGAAAGAATGCTCAACATCATTAATCATTAGAGAAATGCAAATCAAAACTACAATGAGATATCATCTCACACTGGTCAGAATGGCCATCATCAAAAAATCTACAAACAGTAAATGCTGGAGAGAATGTGGAGAAAAGGGAACCCTCTTGCACTGTTAGTGGGAATGTAAATTGATACAGCCACTCTGGAGAACAGTATGGAGGGTCCTTAAAAAACTAAAAATAGAACTACCATACGACCCAGCAATCCCACTACTGGGCATATACCCTGAGAAAACCATAATTCAAAAAGAGTCATGTACCACAATGTTCATTGCAGCACTATTTACAATAGCCAGGACATGGAAGCAACCAAAGTGTCCATCGACAGATGAATGGATAAAAGATGTGGTACATATATACAATGGAATATTACTCAGCCATAAAAAGAAACAAAACTGAGTTATTTATAGTGTGGTGTATGGACCTACAGTCTGTCACACAGAGTGAAGTAAGTCAGAAAGAGAAAAACAAATACTGTATGCTAATGCATATATCTGGAATCTAAAAGAAAAAAAAATGGTCATGAAGAACCTAGGGGCAAGATGGGAATAAAGACGCAGACCTACTAGAGAATGGACTTGAGGATACGGGGAGGGGGAAGGGTAAGCTGGGACAAAGTGAGAGAGTGGCATGGACCTATATACACTACCAAACGTAAAATAGATAGCTAGTGGGAAGCAGCCGCATAGCACAGGGAGATCAGCTCGGTGCTTTGTGACCACCTAGAGGGGTGGGATAGGGAGGTTGGGAGGGAGAGAGATGCAAGAGGGAAGAGGTATGGGGACATATTTATATGTATAACTGATTCACTTTGTTATAAAGCAGAAACTAACACACCATTGTAAACCAATTATACTCCAATAAAGATGTTAAAAAAAAAAAAAAAAATAAAACAGTGCTTAGAACATTTATAAGTGATTTATAAGTGATATATTTAAGCTTTCATTAAATGTTACTTGATATTAATCATAGCATGTATGGGCTTCTCATGGTACCAAACTCAATAAAGAAGCAGAGAAGTATACATTTCCTCTTAAATTCTCAAAGCATTCATAACATTGAATTTTATTCCATTAAAGAATTAGACCTTTACAAGGAGGGCTTGGAAGCTCTCCTAAATCAAAGTAGAACAGGACACAGTCATTCCCCAGTGCCAAGGGGCTGCTTCCTGGCTGAGGTCCATGCCTTCCTCTTACTCCACGTTAAAACAGCCATGAGCACCTGAAGGGCAACTATGCCACGGGCAAGAGGCAACCCCCCTTCCAGGCCTAGAACTTTCTCCTCTTAGAGGAGAAAATGGCAAATAAATAAATAAAATCTGTATAAATTTAAATAATTGGAAGGCAGCTTGACTGAAAAAGACACTTTTCTTTTTCACCACAAATGTCACCATCTGGACTTTTCCTTTTTTAATTTCTTTGGGACCTGACAAGTCACTGGGCTGATATAATCACACCCAGTCAAAAATGACAGACACATCTCGGCAAGTTAGGATGGGCAGAGTTCCAGCGTGTCCAGGGGGGACCCAGAAACCAGTGGGAGAGTGGTTTCAACAGCCCCCCACCAGCTCTCCTTCCCCAGAACACAAGAGCTCCTGAGGTATGATCAGCTTAAAAATACACAGCACGCTCTCACACACACACACACACACATTTGTGGATGTGTGCATGCTTACCAGATAGCATTCAATTAACCTGCTAGTTAACTCATTTTCCAGTAAAAAAAAAACCTGAATGGCAGGAAAGGCCAGTCAGCAGACTATGCTGCTATTAATAAATTACATGTGGCCACCCTGTTTCTGTACTTCATTTCTCTCAAACAGTCCTTTATCCGGCAAGGCAGGAATATTCTAAGGGTACCAGCAAAGTGAATCCAGTTTTCTTTATTGGTCAACTCAGAAGCTTCATGTGACCATAGGTCCACAGACAAACTCATAATTGTCACATGTAAATATTCCTACCCACAAAATCACCTGATTTAATATTTTATTTTTGCTATTTCTGTGTTATTCTGGTTATGGTTGTCTGGAAAAACAGTGCCTTCCCTATAGATCTTGTGGACAGTATTTTTTTCAAAACAGGAAAAGTGCAAATTTTCTTCTATGGCAATTTACAATGCTTCAGTCTTTAGGAATATTTGCCTATTGCTTATTTTATTTGCATGGGACTTAATGTGTGTGTGTGTGTGTACACATACATATACATACACCTATACATAAACACACATATTCATTTGCCAAATTTTTGCAGTGCTCTATGTACATGCATTATGCTAATGTTACAAGGGCAAGGTCTACTAATACATTGCTTTTCTAACTTGAATGTGCCTATGAATCACCTTAGGAGATTGTCTAAATACAGATTCTCATCCAGTAGTCTGCATTTCTGTGTTGCCACTCCGTGGGCCACACTGTGAGTAGCAAAGAGGCAGGGAAATTAGACATAGTTTTACATGAGAAATTTGTGAGTCCTTCTGGGCACTTCCCTCAGCTTCATACCCACACCCAATCATTAATCAGAATAATCACTTCTTAAATACCTCCCAAGTTCACCTTCCCTCTCCATCCTCACTGCCACTAGCCTGGTCCATCTGCACCACAATCACTTGTCCCCCAGACTGCAGTAGTCACCTCCTAATGGCTTTTTCATCTCCACTCTTGTCTCTCTCCAACCGTATTTAACACTGCAGACAGAGTGATATATTTAACATGCACCTCAGGTCTTGGGCCTCTCTAGCTTAAAATTCTTAGGTAGCTTCCTGTTGTTCTTAGGATAACAACCAAAATTCTCAGTATGTGCTGTAAAGCCCAGGATGACCCAGCTCTCTTCTGTCTCTGTAGCATTGTTACCATCCACCAGGCTCCCCCCTCATCACCATACTTCCTCCACTCTGGCCTTCTTTTGGCTTCCAGTATGTAAGCTGTCTTCCTGACTTAGGGACTTCAGACCTGACATTCATGGCTCCTGCCTGAAACATTTTCTCATTCTCTCCCTCACTGCTCACCGACTCACTTCCCATTAGCTACTCCCAAACCTCTGCCTCAGTTCACCCTTCAGGTCTCAGCTGAGATTTAAGCTATCTGCATAGGTTTCCATTCCCTGTTAGATGCTATCAAAGCACTCTGTATTTTGCTTTCAGGGCACTTAGTAATGAATCATTTACATAGTTGTTTGCTTAGTGTAAGCTCCATTAGGGAGGAGGCCAGGTCTGCCTCATCCATCATTGAACCACCGGCACATGGCTCTGGATGTCATATACAGATGGCTCTTGGTGTATATTGCCAATAATGATGGGAAAAGAAACTGAGCTGGTGACAAGGACTGTTCCAGTGGTCTATAAAGCTACAGCGAGAGCCAACAGTCAGAGTTTCCTGTGGCTGGGGACAGGTGCGGGTGGGAGGTCAGATGCTGTGAATCACAGTGGACCTGGGTCTGGGTAGGGTATTGGAGAATGAGCAGGTACTCACCAGGCAGACGTGAAGGAGGGAGCATTCCAGACAGCAGGAGGGGAGGTGGGCAGCAAGTAAGTGTTGAGGGTCCTTTATGCCATGGGAAATACTTTGATCTTTAGCCTATAGGTGAAGAGGGGAGGGGGGACTGAGTGGTTTTAAATCTGGAGAAGATGTAATTAATTTTGTCATAATTAAATCTGTGCTGCAGAGACAACTCCGTGAAAGCTTTACAAAAGATGGGGAGGGTAAAGAATTGAGACAGATAGGATGGGTAAGAAATTCTGATACCAGCCCGGGTAAGAAATGAAGCAAGAATAAATGTCATTATAAAAAACAATGTTTTCCCCAGCCTTCCTTGTAGCTGGGGTCTAAGCATGTGACCTGGACTCAACCAATCAACTACCTGCCCCTCCCTCACCCTCCGCCAGACTTCGAATTGAGAACTAATGACCCAAAGAAGCAGGAGCAATTGAGAAGCAGTTTGTTCATTCATTCATTCAAAAAAACATATATTGAACATTTACTCTGTGCCACGTTTCAAGATACTAGACATATAGCAGAGAACAAGGCAGACAAAAACCCCCACCCCCAGAGAGCTTACATTCTATAGGGGAAGAAAGTAAGCAAGTAAATGAGTGCTGTATGGTTTGCCAGATGCTGATAACTGATATTAAAAAAAAAAAAAATGAAAGCAAGTGTCATGGAATAGAACATGCTGGAGGAAGGGCAGATATGGAGGGTACAATTTTAAAGAGTGTGATTGTTGAAGGCCTCACTGAAAGGGTAACATTTGAGCAAAGACCTAAAGCAGGTGGGAAGAAAACCAGGTGGATATCTGAAGGGAATGTTCCAAGCAGAGGAAACATGAGATGGTGATTATAGCAGCAGTATGCAGGGGCACCAGCAATTCTGGTGCCAGGGGCCACGTCCTGCCCCGATGGCAGCAAGCCACAGCAAGTGGCAGCTTTGGCGGTGATGTCCTCACCAGATGGTTCTGTGACGTGATGTGGTCTGTCATTCCAGCTACCGCCTGGTCTCCCTTTCTCCTGCCCGTTTTATGAACTTGGTTCTCCAGCCTTCCTAGTGACTCTGGGTGCTCTAAAATCCTTGCAGTAAATTCCTGTTCTTCCGTCAGCCAGAAGTGGTTAGCTAAGAACTGTAACTGCTATAAACAGTGAGTTCCTGATCCCCAGGGAACTGATGTCTCTGAAGTTAAGAGAAAATTTCTGTCCCTTCTCTCACCTATAGCTCTTGTTCGAGGTGGCATATGAGATTTTTAACTTCTATGACATGCTGCCAGCTGCCTTGCCCAGAAGAAATGGCATTGAAGTACGTTCCTAAGGACAAGTGGATAGAATCACAGACTTGAGATAAAAATGGGAGTACAAAAGGCTTCCTTTGGAAAGGATCCTTTTGTGTTAGAGAAAAGGAAGGACAAAAGAAACCCGGTTAAGACACCTGGGTAAAATGTCACAGCTCCCGAGTTGAGATAATGGAAGAGAATCAAACTACTGTGACAGTGAGACAAAAAAAGGGGCTGCCAGGGATGAGGTGTCTGTGTCCATTAGGGAATGTGTATTTTCTCAGTTCTGAGTTGCATGATTTTTTCACATTTTAATAGCAGTGAAATTGGTATGCGTCTTACTGCCAACTGTACACGTAATGTAGGGTTGCTCCCCTCCACCTCTGAAAATCTATGATTAAATTATGGTGCACCCTACAGTAGACGGCACTGGAGAATCTACAAAATAGGAATAGGTTGCATCTTAGCCCAGGAAGCTATCTGTGACTTACATTCCTTTCCCAGTTAGTACATATACAGTTTAGCTCCAGAACTTAGTGAAGGGATATGGGAAATGCCAGTGATGAATGTACAATAAGCTCATTTCTGAACATTTAGACTCCTTAGGTACATGGGGGTGGCTTTGTTTCTGAGGCTCACTGCTGGGGGAAGGCCACTAACAACAGTGTAGGGGGCAACACCACAGAAACAGCTGCTACTAAATAGACAGCAAGTAGCTTAGCCATCTCCTCTCCTGAGTTAGAGAGAGGGCATCTAGTCCAAAGGCATAAAAAAAAACTCAGTGGAGGAGAAAAATCACAATATGAAGGTCATGAGGCACAAACCTGCCACTCTGATGGGCTCCGGATAAAGTATACAATTAAGATGTTACAGCACCACTTCCCAGCCCGGTAAGTAGTTAGGCCCACAACAGCACTGAGCACATCCTAGGAAACAGAGACATGGACCTCATTCTGTCAGTGGTTTCACCTGAGCGGAACTTCATCTTTCTTCATCTGATATCTCTGATCCAACACTTCCCATTTCTGCCGGGCTTGTTCACTTTCTTAATAACGGTCATACTCTGAACATCCAGGAACTACAAACAAAACTACAAACCCACCATCCGGGTGTCATTGGACCAGCCATGTGACTTTAGATTTCTCATTTGTCAAATGTAATCATTGCTAGTTGTTCTTCCAGGCTACAGTGCTATGTTTACTCTTTTTATTCATGGGCTCTTACCTGACCTGTAAGGAGCTAAGAGGCTTCTTACTGAGGCTGCAGTGTGCTGGTGCTGTCTCTCTGTTTGCTGGCTATTGTCAGCTTTCTCCATCTCGGCCACCAACAGGAGAGGATGAAATTAATGACATCCGTTTACTGTCTGTATTTATTTTCTGCATAACAGACAACTACAAGGCTTCAGGGCACACAGTATCCAGCATTTATTTAGCTTACATCTAGGGTTTGGTGTGTGTTGGCTGATTCTGCCTGGGCCTGGCTTGGGTAGCCCAACTGAAATGACTCTGCCTCCCATGCCTCTCATCCTCCTCCTTGGCCAGAAGTCTCACCTGGGCATGTTTTTCTTCTGGAACTTGTAGAACACTGGAGAGCAAGCCCAATTGTGCAAGTACTTGTCAAGCCTTCAATTACATTCCACCCTCTGGAATTCAGTTGGCAAAAACGAGCCACAGGGGCACCTCAACGTCAAGGTGCAGGGAAACATCCTCTGCCCATGGAGGTGGAAAATGAAGGAGGGTAACCCCTACTTTATTCCTAAGCAATGATTGGTCCCAACGTGTGATCACCAGAGAGTTGTCAGGTTCTGGTTTTCACCTGGCTCCAACCTAGTGGTCTGCCCTGACCCTGGCTTCTGGTTTCAATTCCAGTCACTAAAACAGATATTTATTTATTCAGTATCATGAGGGGCAGAGAAGGTGAACTCACATTTTCTGAGGTCTTAATGTGGGTCTGACCCTGGTTTACATCCTGGGCACTTGTTATTACAGTCAGTCATCTCTATCCAGGTGAGTTAAGTAGTTATCCTTCTCTTTAGTGAAGAAACTGGTACTCACAGTGGGTAAGTACCATGCAGGTACTCTTTTAGTTGTCTTAAGAGGGTACAAAGATGAAGAAGTAGACTAGTCCACCCACCCTCACAGAGCTTACTGCTCTCTGAATTACTGATTGTCCACTTTAAGTAAAAGTCCTGATTTCATATATTCTTAAGCATCCAAGCCTTAGTTGCCAGAACTCTCTACCTCTCTAACTCATTACCCACCATAGTCCTGATATGACTCTTAAAAGACTAAAAAACAGCTGATATATAGCAGACCGCCCATCATAATGACTTAGTTATCATATTTATTCCTTATCCAAACTGGAACTAAGAGACTTCTTACTGAGGATAAAGTGTGCTTATACCTTCTGTCTGTTTCCTGGCTATCATCAGCTTTCTCCATCTAAGAAGCCAATATGAGAGAGTAGGATTAATGGCATCTATCTACTGCCTATGTTAGTTTGTTGCATAACAACCACAGAGTCTCAGAGGCTCAGGACAATCAGCATTTATGCTTATGTGTTGGGGTTGGACATTGAATCCGGACCAAGCTAACTGTGCATATTGGTTGGCCTCAATTTTCTCATCGGAGAAGTGAAACTAGTAGCACCTATCCTGCAGTGTTTGTGTGAAGATTAGCTGGGATACACTAAGTAAAGTTGCCTAATACAGAGCCTGGCACAGTATTTATAGGTTTCCCTCTCTTTACGTCCGAGGAAATTTGACCATCAGCAGCTGCATCTGAAGTTCTAAAGCACCAGATTTTAGAGCCACCCTGTGTCAGACTTTTCAGGACAAAAGAAATAATGCAACAATTTGACATGATGCTTTGTGGAGGCTTCATCTGAGTAAAAAATATATACATATATACGTGACACCCATACAATGAAGGCTTGATTTGCGTGCGTGGGTTAGAAAGGAGAGAGTGCATTGGGGGAAATGGAACAGAGCTAATAAGTTCCCGTCTGTGATTTGACCACTCTCCGCCTGACTAGCTGCATATTAATGTCAATTTCCTCCCAGTTACCTAGGGCAAGAAATGAAGAGGAAAGATCTTTAATCATTTTTTTATTCTAATTGAAACATTTTCCTTGCAAGTGGAGAGAGAACAGGTGCCTAACGAGCCCGCATGATGATACAAGGTAGTAGATATCACCACAGATATAATTAAACTGGAAGATCAATGAAAATTTCCTTTCTGGACTACTGCCAGGTCTACACAGACTGGGATCCAGCTAGCTGTATTTATGCACAGCGATATCCAGAAGTGTGTACTCACACAGGTGTGCCACACAATATTGTATCATGATAAATCAAACAGCCACAGACTTGCACATTGAGGATGACTTATTTAGGAAAACACAGCTATTTCTGTGTACAGTTAATGATCGTGGACTGCAAGCGTCGTCTGTCAGGAAGGCAGTCAATTGCTGCATCTTATCAAGTCTCACTTTCCCTTTTCCTTTATTATGTTTTTCATTTTTGGTCTATAAAATACAACCACATAAGTAAGCACTGGCCCAGAGGATCAAGATCTGAAAGAAAGGGAGGAAGGGGGGAAAAATAAAGGGAAAGAAGGAGGGAGGAAGGGAATCATCAATGGAATGAATGAAACATTGCAAATGTGTGGCCTCTCCTTTGGAGTTCCAGAAAATTAGATTGAGTTTATACCAAGATGTCTAACCTCTCTGGCTCTCAGGGCCCTCAGACTCTGTGGGCCTGTAAATAAGCCCATGCCCATCTTGAGAGTCCAGGGTTCTTCTGATAAAGGGAGCAAGGGAAGAACTTAGGAGAGTGGGTTGGACTTTGAGATTGGCACTGATGCACATTTTGCAGGCCTGGTAGAATTTTCACAGCCTCGTATTTTTTGAAATTTCCTTGCAGAAATGGAAAAAATAAAATAAAAACAACCTGAGAATTCTATTCAGTTGTTTTGTAGCGATATTGTAATTGAAAAAGAATCACTCCTTGAGTTAAATACTCTTTTAGTCAGCTCGGGCTGCTGTACCAAAATGTCATAGATGGGTGGCTTAAATAACAGACATTTATTTCTCACAGTCTGGAAGCTAGGAAGTCTGAGATCATGGTCCTGGCAGTTTTGATGTCCTTTGAGAAGCCTCTTCTGTCTTGCAGATGGCTGTCTTCTTGCTGTATCCTCACATGACAAAAAGAGGGAGATCTGATGTCTCTTCCTCTTCTTAAAGAGCACTAATCCCATCATGACAGGCTCCACCCTCATGACCCATGACCTCATCTAAACCTAATTACCTCCCAAAGGCCCTACCTCCAGACACTATCACACTAGAGGTTAAGGCTTCAACATGTGACTTTTGAGGGGACATATTCAGTCCGCAACAGATACCGAACCAAACACATTTGTGGTTGGTTCCACAAAGCAGAGGTGAGTCTGATCCCTAAAGCTCACAGGAAGAGCGATATTTTGCTTGTATTTCATTTAAGAGGAGACAATGGAAACTGTAGTCCAAATATTGCCCACTCGTATTTTACAAAAGAAAAGAATGTAGGAGAGTTACAAAAGAATATAAATTCTCGTGTTAGAAATTTCCTTAAAGATAACTTTAGACCAACATATCCGTTCTCATCAGGATAGACTAATTGCGCTAACAGTTTCAAAATCTCAGTGGCTCAACAAAATAAGGATTTGTTCTCATCCAAAGTCTGATCTGTATGTGCCCAGTTGGCAAATCTCCTTTATACAGTGAACTTAGGGATCCAGGTTCCTTCCAGTGTGAGGCTTTACCATCTCAGAGTCTTCAGAATACTTTGTAGAAGGTGGGAGATCACACATGGGACATTTTATGGCCATGACCAAAAGTGGCCCACGTTCCATTGGCCAGAACTCAGTCACATGGTGTCATCTAGATGCAAGGCGGGTGGGGGGGGGGGCAGGGCGCTGGTGCTGTAATCTTCCAGTAAAGATGCAGGAGGAACCCAGAGCGTTATTTCTGCTACACCCTCTGTTTTCCAGATGAGGAAAGTGAGGCTCAGTGAGCTGTCTGATGTGTTCAGAATGAATCCATGGCATAGGTGGGACTAGAACTCATGTCTCCTCACTCCATCTTTTTTTCCTTTATTTCCCATTGTCTCTTAGGCTCTTTGAAGAAGTACAGCAGGACTTAGGGTTTCTGAAGGACAATCCCTAGCCACAAAGAAGATTCTCTCCTTAGAATCCAATGTCAACCTTTTATATTCTTATCAGAGAATACGCTTAGAGAGAATTTAAAAATTGATTGACTTAATTTGAGTTTTTTTCAGATTATTTCTTAAATGGTTCTTTGACTTCTGCAAAAGATGACACATTCACCAAGAATGAGGGCAGTATGATAGTCTCTTTGATCTTTTGTAAAAGCTAATAGTATAGGGCATGTGGTCATTGGTTAATAAATATTTGTTTCTGAGCATGGTCATACTGAGTCTTAAAAAGGCATCTATGGAAAAACAGTAAGAGAAAGACCAATAACTTTCTGATAAAAGGGTAGGCAGTGATTCTGTGTAGTCATCAAATACTTATGAGGATCTAACATATTTCAAGCATAGTTCTGAGAGCTCGGGATATGGTGGAGAGGGAAACAGACAGTTTTTGCTGGAATCTCAGCTGATACCTATAGCTTGAACTCAAGTTTCTTTAATGGCTGACTCTGTCTAATACAAGGCATGTTTACTGCTTCTAGTTTACCTTCTTCTGTTATCTGTAAAAGAGGGATACCAGCTGTTATCTAATACCTCTCTGGGCTATTAGGCAAATGGTAATAGAGCAAGTGGAGATCCAAAATGATCGAAAATAAAAGACCCAGTAATAAATTTTTACTGGAGGCAGGTTAATGAGGCGTGTATGTGGAGGGCAACCTGACTGGTTCCAATAGGTCATTATAAGTCCTTCCTTCAGAAGGGCTCATCTTCGGATTGCTGCTTCTGGAAATGAGGTGGCAATGATGGAAAATGCAGAGCAGCACCAGAGAAAGGGTTTAAGACAGCCCTATACATATGAAATGAGTTCAACAAGATTTATGGTATTACAATAAACCACTAACAGTTTATGACGATGAGATCAATATGACGGATTCCAAAAAATGCAGTTCAATGGCCACTATGACCTCATCTCTGAGAGTCCCCTCAACTCTCGACAAATGTCTACACCTTTAGGCCCTACTATTTCTTTTTCTTTGTAAAGAATTATTTTTCTATTTATTTGTGTGTAGGAAGTCTCAAGATTCTCCAACTTTTTCATTCAAAGAATGAAGAACACTCAAATGGCTCCTTCCTCAATAAAGAAGTCCCAAGCTACACAGAAGTGATCATTAACTTGACTCCTACCTTTTATTTCTTTTAAGAATTATCATGTCAAAGACTTTCTCACTAAGGCTTTTAACCCATTCTCATTGCAAGCACCCGGCTTCCCTGATACCCCTCTTGTCTTGGCTTACGGCTTTTGTGTTTTCTAGACAGCAAGCACCTTAAGAGCAGCAACTGTATCTTACTGAGCTCTTCATCTCACGTGCTTTTCCCAGAGACCACGTCATGGTACACTCTCAGTAGATGTTCGAGAATGAGTGATTGCGGTTTTCCAGTTTGAGGATGAGAGCCGTGTCTTGGCATATGTACATTTTTGTGTCCAGCACCACTTTGAAGAAGTGAAGGTCATGCTCCTGATTAGGAGCCAGGACACTTTTTCTATAAGGGGCCAAATAGTGACTATTTTAGGGTTCGTAGGCCATACAGTCTTTGTGGAAACTGCCACTGTAGTACAAAAACAGCCACAGACAATATGTAAAAAAAAATAATCATAGCTGTATTCCAAAAGAACTTTCTTTATGGACACTGAAATTTGAATTTCATATAATTTTCATATTTTAAACAATGTTGCTATTCTTTTGATTTTTTTCAACCATTTAAAAATATAAATACCATCCTTGGCTCGTAGGACATACAAAATCAGGTGGCGGGTCATGTGGCCTGGGGACCACAGTCTGTGGACTCTCACAACAGATCATGGGGTTACTGGTGTCAGTTTTGGTGGTGGGACTTACTAATGAGTTGAAACAGCTTTTTGGAACCTTCAACTCCATTTCCTTAGCCAACTCACAAGTGCTTTAGTTGGTCCAGTTCCTAAGAGGTGAATTACTGTCTTATCTGCCTTCTGTCTTCAAGGACACTTTAATGAATTAAAGTTATAGAATTCTTGAGCAAGATACACCACCTTAGGACTAGAGAGTTATGATTAAAATATTAAAATGGAAGAATAAAATATAATTCATGATTTATGGTGAATCATCTTAGATACTTCTAAGAATCAATAACCCATATCATCATTCTCATTTATTCCTGTGACATTCATTCATTTCACAAAGCAAGAATTCCTGATAATATGAAATATATGCCAGACCATATGCATGGGTCAAGCAGAATATGCATCCAAAATTCTGGTACTATTGTGAGACATGCATGAGAAACAAATACATCTGCTTCTATACTTTAAAAATTGATGTTTAGATTTTTAATATATTGTTGATGTTTACTATAAAATACATCCCTTTGATGATAGTTTTGCTACACAAAAATATACACAGAAAAATACAGTCAGTAGTTTGATGTAAGCAAATACAAGTAACAATAATATTTTTTAAGGCAATTAGAACACAGCACTTTACTTAAGGAATTTGACCCTTAGTTTTCCACACACCTGTTGGTTGAATATAAGAGGGAACCAGACTCTGTCATGCAGCTGCTGCCATTTCAGAGAAAATGACTGAAAAAAGATTGATTTACAAGTAAAATGCATATACCAGTTCTTATGCAAACCTACTTCTGCCCCCAAATTTTAGTGACTAAAAGTCTAGATTTTGGAACCAGACAGTTCTGGGTTCAAATCCTTGGCTTTATCACCCATTAACTGTGACCTCAAGCAAGTTACTTAACCTCTCTCAGCTTCAAATTTCTTCACCTAAAAAATGGAAGCATTAATAATGACTGTGGGTACAAGTGGGATAATGCACGTAAAGGACACATTGCAGATCCCACACACTGATAGTTAAGCATTCGTTAAATAGGTATTCTTATTATTAATAAATTTATCATTAGAAAAAATAGAGCCCTTTGTTCAGGGAGTTAGCAAACTTTGTAGAGGTGTAATGTAATGTCAAATATAAGGCAGTGCTGAAATTCTGAGAGACACTTTCCCTTGCCTGGGCTCAGGAGATGGTATTGATGTGAATGTCTCTGTTTTGGCTCTGTGTAAACACCAGAGCCATCAGCTTTAGTTTTCTTGTTGGCTGTTTTCTTGTTGCACTGGGGGCAGTGGGGATATTCCCTGGAATTTCCACTGTATTTGTGCAACTTCCCTTTACCTAATACTTTGGAATTTCATTTTAATTGTATTTTTTCTTTTTCTTATTCTCGTCTGATTTCCTTTCTGTTTAGTGTATGGGTTCATTATAATTTATCAAAATCTTACTTATCTAAAGCCTCTGATTTCAAATTCTTTTTAATCAAGATGTTGTTCATCTACCTAACTTAAGTAAACCAGTGGAAGGACAGTTTCAAATCCTTGTCCCATAGACAGTGTCGAGATACACAAAACCCAGGATACCTAAAGGCCATGTCAGAGAGATGAGAAGGCTCATTTATAGCCTGGTATGCACTCCAGGCCACAGAGTGTGACAGAAAGGGTATAGATAAGGAATCAGAGTGCCTGGCTTTGGGGGTCGTCTCAGCCAACCCAGACCATGGGCATCTCCGCAATCTCTCTAAATTCAGGGGTATTGGTCAATAAAATGGAAATGATTAGGGTACTTACCTCATGTAGTTTAATGTAAATAACATAGTGGATATAATACTTTATAAACAAAATCACATGCATACTGCTACAGGGTTATTATTATAATTATCATTGTTCACCCCATGTGTGCATGTATCGCAAGGATTCCATTTTGGGAACAAATAATTTGTGGTGGTAAGAGTCAAGAGTCTGACACCAACCAGGTGTGTAACTTGGGACAAATCATTCATTTATTTAAGTACTAATTTCCATATCTGCAGAATACACTAGATACTTGTCAATTCCCCTTCTAGGCATAAAAGATTGGGGTTTCATGAGTACAGGAAATACGGATTGATAGACAGGGTGGCCAGAGTCTTAGAGAGCAGGAGAAGTGAGTATGTGATGCTGTGGTCAATGGGGCCACCAAAAGAGTGGGAGCACGGGGAAAGGGACCCCAAAGGAGGTTCACTGGGTAACAGAACACATTGGGCTCAAGGGAATGTTACTTCACAGAGAGCCCACATAGTTCCAAAACTGGCAAGACTTTGAATTAACCCCAGAGCAACTGGAGGGAATATTGTTCACCATTGCCTTGTCTAAAGTGATGAGGACTGACCCAGGTATCCTCAACATAAGTAAGAAGGGAGAGAGGCAGAGAAGGTTCAGAAATTACAGCCTCTGAATGGGCTTCTTGGCTCCTGTCTCCTTCCCTAGTCCATCCCCTATATTACCACCAGAGGGACCCTAAACTCATATATGGTCTTCCCCCTGTCCAGATTTTAAATCTCTGATTTGTTTCAAGAAAGGATGCTCAATGTCACTGATCATCAGGAAATGCAAACCGAAAGTACAATGAGATCTTACCTCATATCTGTTAGGATGGCTATTATCAAAAAACAAAAGACAACAAGTGTTGGCAAGGATGTGGAGAAAAATAGTCCTTTTATGCTATTGATGGGAATGCAAAATGGTGTGGCCACTGTGGAAAACAATATGCAGCATCTCATTTTCCACAAGGTGAAATCTAAACTCCCCTGCTTATAGGATTCTTTATTATAAGCAGGGTCTACTCTAACTCCTCAGCCTCATGTGCAGTTTCTCTTACCCAAGAGCAAACCACTCTGAACTTATCATCTTTTCTTCATAGCTCAGTGCCTTTGCATGTGCTGTTCCTCTGCCAGGAATATCCTCTCTGCTTGGAGAATTCTTTCTTTTCCTTTCAGGCCTGGTTCAAATACTACCTTCATTACCATGTATTGTGGCAACTGCAATAAAGTTATTTTTTTAAGAAGGTGTTACATATCTGCTTTTCTACTGGCATATGAACTTGTGGAGATGAGCCCATGTTTTACTGTGCTAGTAGGTGCTTCATTAATTAATATTTTGTAGAGCTTACTAATGGTTAACAAAATAACCTAAAGAATGGAGGCATCAGGAGAGAACAGATAAAAGAACAGGGCTCTTGAGAATATAAACAGACAAAACCTAACAAGGAACAAATTTAGATTCAATGAAATCATAATCAAGGTACATTTTCCCAATTAAACAATTTATTCAATAATTACTTAGTAAATGTCTCCTATGCACCAGGTACCAAGGTTATAAGAGTGAACGAGGCTGACTTATCATGTCCTGTCAACTAAAATGCCAGCATTCCTAGAGTGTGGTGAGCAAGGGGGAAAGTGGCACAGTAAGATGTAGAAGAGCAGACAGGGGACAAATCACCCAAGGCTTTGCAAGTTAGGGTGAGAACTTCACTTTTATTACGAGTGCAGTGCTTTATGATCAGTGCTTTGCTGTAAAAGTTTTAATCAGGGGAATTAAATCATCTGATTGACGTTTTGAGGAGGTCACACTGGCTGCTCTGCAGAGAGTGGACAGTGTATAAGTGGGGGTACCAGTTAGGAGGCTGTGCATGAACCAGGCGAGAAACGATATCGGCCTAGCGACCAGAATCATCCGGAGGGCTGTTAAACACAGACTCCTGGTCTGCACCCCTAGAACTTCTGATTCTGTAGGTCCAGTAGTGATGCAGGTGGGGTCAGAAATGTGCATTTCTAACAAGTTCCCTCCTGGTCTGCACCCCTAGAACTTCTGATTCTGTAGGTCCAGTAGTGATGCAGCTACTGTGGGGTCAGAAGTGTGCATTTCTAACAAGTTCCCTGTGATGCTGATGCTTCTCTATGGAGACCATACTCTGAAAACCAGTGACTTCTCCTATGGAGCAGAGGTGGTAATGAAGTTGGAACAAAGCATACTGATTTGCAGTCTAATTTGGAGATTAGATTAGGAAGACATGCTCATGTGCCAATACTAGAAAATATCAGGACAAGGAGTATCCCTATGAAACCTGAATAAGGGAAATACTAGGGAAAGGAATTTTGATCATATGAAACTTAAATGAGGTTTAAAACAAAGCAGCAAACAAAAGGAGCACCTTTCATACAATAGGCAATAGATGTATAGACATAATTTACACCCCCCTCCCTGCCACACACACACACACACACACACACACACACACACACACACACACACACACACACACACACACACACACACACGTAAAAGCAAATGGTTTCCCAAAGTGTTTGAAGAAATCGTGTATTATAGGACCAAGGCAGCTCCTAAAGGTTTACAGTCTGTGAGTAGTTAAGACTGAGCAAGGGAAGGTATCTGTGCTTTTCCATTGTCAGACTCTTGGGGTATCAGATGAAAAAGGGGAACAGGGTATCCAGACCTTGGGTGTGACCTAGTGTAATTCCTTTCAGGGTTCTCAGAAAACCAGCTACTCCCCCACCCGATTCAGTTCTTCTGCTCAAGCATCCCATGATGTGTCTCTCTGTCTCCTAGCATGGACTCCTCAGCTTGGCAGCTCTCTCCTCGCACATGAGCTTGAGTAGTGCAGTTAAGAAACAAGCAAAAACCCTACATGCCAGTGCTTCAGGGACTCTGCCCAGATTCTGTCAGTCTCCTGCTTCATCTTGGTATATCCAATTCCTGCCCTATTAGCTACTTTATTTCTGCCTCTTTGCGCAGCCCTGTTATAAGCTGAACTGTGTCCCCCAAGAATTCATATATTGAAGTTGTAACTGCCCTCTGTCCTAGCCGCAATGCCTCAGAATGTGGCCTTATTTGAAAATAATGAGGTCATTGCAGGTGCAATCAGTTCAATTAAGATGAGGTCAGTAGGTTGGGTCCTAATCTAATATGACTGGTATCCTTATGAAAAAGGGAAATTTAGACACAGAGACATGCATATAGGGAGAACAGCATGTGAAGATGATGGCAGAGATTGGGGTCAAGCTTCTATGCCAAAGGTAGCTAGCAAGCCACCAAGAGCTAGGCGGGAGGCACGAAACAGATTCTTCTTCATAGCTCTCAGAAGGGACCAATCCTGCCAACACCTTGATTTTAGACTTCTAGACTCCAGAACTATGAGACAATAGGTCTCTGTTATTAAGCCTCTCAGTTTGTGGTACTTGGTTACAGCAGCCCTAGCAAACTAATACAAGCCTCTTGCGATTATTGCTTCATTGTACTGTGCACTTAGCTCTTAACTCTGCCTTCTTTGTCTCTCAGATCTGCTTCTCTTCTGTGCTCTGTAGCCAGTGTAGTATAAACCAAGTCTCCTGGGACCCCAATCAGGGCACAGTGTCCTGGATCCCCTCCTTTCCAGATATGGGATTCTGACACTCTTCCTCATTGGACACCTGCCTCTTTAAGAATCTGTTCCATGTTTTGTTCTTCATCTTTGTGCCCTACCAGTGATCAGAGTGCCTAAAACATAGCTGGGGCGTTTGTTGAATGAATAACAAAACTAATGAGCTAGTCATTCTTTATCTACATTTTCCTTTGGTGAATGGGAAAACTCAAGGGCTTTTGACCTTCACACTGTTGTCTTTTCATCAATACAATGAGTGCTTTATTTGGGAAGCATCTGTTTTTGGATCACATTACTCAGTAAATGTGTATTCTTAATGAAGGTGATCAGTGCAGATCAAGCTGACATCAACACTAAAGATATGGAGGATTGCTTTGGTGTGCAAATGGAAATGGTTTGGTGCCAGGGGATAATGAATACATGAGAATTAGGACTGCGTTATTAAACTGAGAGGATGAAGCTTGTCATTAGTTCCCACTGCTTCTTGGAGTTATTGTTAATAGCTATTTGAGTGAGGAGACGGGAACATGTGGAGAAGAGGAAGTGAAGAAACAAATGTGTAGATAACGTCTGCTCATTGAGATATGTGGAATTTGGAATTGATCATCCTGCAGTTTTCGCTGAAAGGCTAGTGATTTTGAACTGATCTGTTTTCCCAAACTCATCAGAGGTGCAAGCAGCTGACAACTCCGCAGATTCCTCCTGGTGTCTGCACCAGACTTTGATTTCCAATGAAATGCAAAGTTCACATGCCACATTTGGGTGCCAGACTCCAAAGAATGATGATCTTTGTTTATCCAGGAAGGGATTGTTCCTGGAAAGGATGTTGGTAAAATTATCATTCAAACAAAATATTTTGAGAGAGAAAGAGGCACTGTTAATATTTAAGCAGGGACAGTAGGCGTAATTTGGGTTACTTCTGGGTAAATGAGAGAGTACCACTTCTCTACTGATGGACCACCCAAAGCCCTATTAAAATGCAACCAAATTCCACTGGAGTTGATTCATTTAGCATTAAGTAAATGCCCATAGTCATTAACCATTAACTCCTGCCAGGGACTGCTATCATCTCTTTAGAACTTCGTACACAACAAGAAAGTTTCCCAGTGAAAATCCAACATAATAATATAGTCTATGTTTTTTTAGGAAATGCTCCAAATTTTCAAAATTACTTTTTTTTAACTTTGGTAATATGCATTTATTTATTTTTTTATTGAAGTATAGTTGATTTACAACATTATATTAGTTTCAGGTGTACAACAAAGTAATTCAATATTTTCATAGATTATACTCCATTTAAAGTTATTACAAAAGAATGGCTACATTTCTCTGTGTTGTATAATATATCCTTGTTGCTTATTTATTTTATACATTATATTTCATATCTCTTAATCCCATACCCCTATCTTGCTCGTTCCCCCTTCCCTCTCCCCCCTGGTAACCACTAGTTTGTTCTCTATATTTGTGAGTCTGTTTCTGTTTTGTTATGTACATTCACTTGTTTTATTTTGAGATCCCACATATAAGTGATAATATAAAGTATTTTGTCTTTCTCTCTCTGACATATTTCATGAAGAATAACAACCTCTAGGTACAACCACATTGCAAATGGCAGGATTTCATTCTTTTTTTTATGGCTGAGTAATATTCCATGTATACCACATCTTCTTTATCCATTCATCTGTTGATGGACACTTAGGTTGCTTCCATATCTTGGCTATTGTAAATAATGCTGCTATGAATATTGGAGTACACATATCTTTTAGAATTAGTGTTTTCAGTTTCTTGGGATATATACCCAGGAGTAGAATTGCTGGGTCATATGGTAGTTCTATTTTTAATTTTTTGAGTAACCTCCATACTGTTTTCCATACTGGCTGCACCAATTTACATTTCCATGCATGGTGTGCAAGAGTTCCCTTTTCTCCACATCCTCCCCAACATTTGTTATTTTTAGACTTTTTGATGTTAGCCATTCTGACAGGTATGAGGTTATATCTCACTATGGTGTTGATTTTCCTTTCTCAGATTATTAGTGATGTTGAGCAACTTTTCACATGCCTGTTGGCCATCTGTATGTCTTCTTTGGAGAAATGTCTATTCAGGTCTTCTGCTCATTTTTTAACTGTTTTTTTTTTTTAAAATATTGAAATGTCTGAGCTGCTTATATATTTTAAATATTAACCCCTTATCAGTCATATAATTTGCAAATATTTTCTCCCATTCAGGTTATCTTTTCTTTTCGTTGATACTTTTAAGTTAAATTAGGTCCCATTTGTTTATTTTTGCTTTTATTTCTTTTGACTTAGGAGACAGATTCAAAAAACTGTTGCTCTGATTTATGTTAAAGAGTGTTCTGCCTATGTTCTCTTCTAGGAGTTTTATAATTTCAGGTCTTACATTTAGGTCTTTGATCCATTTTGAGTTTATTTTTGTATATGTGTGATGAAATTTTCTAATTTCATTTCTTTACATGTAGCTGTCCAGTTTTCCCAGCACCACTTATTGAAGAGACTATCTTTTCTTTGTTGTATATTCTGCCTTTCTTGGTTGTAGATTAATTGACCATAGGGGCATAGGTTTGGTTTCTGGGCTTTCTATCTTGTTCCATTGATCTATATTTCTGTTTTTGTGCCAGTACCATACTGTTTTGATGACTATAGCTTTGAACTATAGTCTGAGGTCAGGGAACCTGATTCCTCTAGCTCTGTTCTCCTTTCTCAAGATTGTTTTAGCTATTCAGGGTCTTTTGCATTTCCGTACAAATTTTAAAAGTTATTGTTCTAGTTCTGTGGAAAATGCCTTTGGTAATTTGATAGGGATTGCAATGAGTCTGTGTATTGCCTTGGGTAGTATGGTCATTTTAACAATATTGATTCTTCCAATCCAGGAACACACTATATCTTTCCTTCTGTTTGTATCATCTTCAATTTCTTTCATCAGCATCTTATAGTTTTCAGAGTACAGGCCTTTTGCCTCCTTAGGTAGATTTATTCCTAGGTATTTTATTCTTTTTGATGCTATGGTAAATGGGATCATTTCCTTAATTTCACTTTCTGATATTTTGTTGTTAGTGTGTAGAAATGGAACAAATTTCTGTATATTAATTCTGTATCCAGCAAGTTTACTGAATTCATCGATGAGCTCTAGTAGTTTTCTGGTAGCATCTTTAGGATTTTCTATGTATAGAATCACATCATCTGCAAACAGTGACAGTCTTACTTCTTTTCCAATTTGGATTCCTTTTATTTCTTTTTCTTCTCTGATTGCATTGCTAAGACTTCCAAAACTATGTTGAATAAAAGTGTCAAAGAGTGGGCATCCTTGTCTTGTTCCTGATCTTAGAGGAAATGTTTTAGCTTTTCAACATTGAGTATGATGTTAGCTGTTGGTTTGTCATATATGGTCTTTATTATCTTGAGGTACGTTCCCTCTATGCCTACTTTCTGTAGAGTTTTTGTCATAAATAGATGTTGAATTTTATCAAAGCTTTTTCTGCACTATTGAGATGATCATATGGTTTTTAATTCTTCAGTCTGTTAATGTGGTGTATCACATTGACTGATTTGCAGATACTGAAAAATCCTTGCATCCATAAGATAAATCCCACTTGATCATGATGTGTGATCCTTTTGATGTATTGTTGGATTCAGTTTGCTAGTATTTTGTTGAGGATTTTTGTGTCTATGTTCTGTGATATTGGCCTGTAATTTTCTTGTTTTATAGTATCTTTGTCTGATTTTGGAATTGGAGTGATGGTGGCCTCATACAATGAGTTTGGAAGTGTTCCTTCCTCCATAATTTTTTGGAATAGTTTCAGAAGGATAGGTGTTAATTCTTCTCTAAATGTTTGGTAGAATTCATCTGTGAAGCTATCTGGTCCTGGACTTTTGCTTTTCAGGAGTTTTTAAATTACTGATTCAACTTCAGTACTGATAATTGGTCTGTTCATATTTTCTATTTCTTCCTGGTTCAGTCTTGGGTGATTGTGCCTTTCTAAGAATTTGTCCATTTCTTCTAGGTTGTCCATTTTATTGGTGTATAGTTGCTTATAGTAGTCTCTTATGATCCTTTGTATTTCTGTGGTGTTCAGCTAGTGCTTTGAATTCTTTATCTGGTCAATTGTTTGTCTCATTCATTGTTTTTTCAGGTATTTTCTCTTGTTCTTTCAATTAAGACAAAATCTTATGTCTTCTCATTTTGCTTAACTTTAACTGTCTCTATGAATTTTAAGTAAAACAGTTACCTATTTCAGTGTTCAAGTGGTGCCCTTGTGTGGGAGCATCCCGATATAGTCAGCATGTGCCCAGTGGCTTTAGTGGGAGAGATGGTTCTGACATGAACACGACTCATGTCTTTCCCCAGGGTGTGCTGGCAGCTCTCACCTTGGTAGGAGATGGAGGGGCTGGGGCCAGAGTCAGGTGAAAGCCAGGCCTTCCCCTCTTCTCAGTGGCTGTCACTGCCCTATCACATGCAGGGTTGGGGCTCAAGTTGCTGAAGCGGAAGCCCTGAAGTTCCATTCTGAGCTGACTGTGTTCCCTTTAAGTGTGTGCTCTCCCCCTTCCTAGCACTGGCACCCTTGCCCCAGAGGGGAGCAGTGCTGGAGAAATAGGGGCTGATGTGGCACTCGGCATGTGTCAGGGCATGGGCTTTGGCTGTCTGCCCAAGGTCAGAGATCTGGACTGCTTCTGATGCACTGTCTGTGTAAGCACAAGTAATGGCTGCCCCCACCCTGCTCACATGCTGCTTGAAGTTTGAGCCTCATTTGTCCCTCACAGCTGGGCTGTCCTGTTGGTCTCTGCCACCCTCAGCCTCATATGGAGCTGCATCATAGAGCAGGTGAGGCCTGTGTGGGCTCTTGGTGTGTGTTGGGATGCAGACTGTGGCAGTCTGGCTCCAGAGAGGTGGGGTTGCTTCTGATAAGCTGCCTATACAAGCGCCAATATTGGCTATCCCCACCCTGCTCAGACACCACTTCACCACTTTGGGTCTAAGCCACATCTGTGTGTTACAGCCAAGCTCCGAAGTGGAGCTGGAGCACTTGCTTGGCTCAGGCTGGGGTGCACACAGTGGTGGTGGTTGTAGAAAACTGACCAGCCACTTGTGCAGTTTTCATTCCACCCTCTCCACTCTGCTTCAGGAGCAAGCAAGAGTGCACATGCTCCTCACAAGTGGACTCTAGGCTTCCCACAACACTCCTGTTAGTCCCACCAGCCCTCCAACCAGCCAAGAGGGCTGATTTCCCCTGTTTTGGACCACAGAGCTGGGGCACCCAATATGTGGCTCGGACCGCTCACTCCTCATGGAAGATCTCCAATGGTGTAATCTCCCTTTTCCTCTGAGTCCCCTCCCAGGGGCACAGGTCCTGACCTGATTGCTTCTCTACCCTTCCTACCTGATTCTGTGTGGATCTGTCTTTCAGCCTTGTTTGTACGGGGTCCTTTTGCCAGTCTCTTTAGTTTTCAGTGAGAATTGTTCCACGTGTAGATATATTCTTGATGTGTTCATGAGGAGACGTGAGTTCCACGTCCTCCTATTCTACCATCTAGATAAACAAACCCTCAAAATTACTTTTAATTTCTTTAAATTAAAAAACAAAATTTAAACCTTTTACACCATCCCCCAATCACTCACTATGAATAATTAGAAAAGATAGTACAGAGGGAGAAGACAATAGCCAAGCAGTTAAAAAAATTAGACTACTCATTAACAGATATCCCACATGCAACTGCAAAAGAGTAGACTATCACCAGTAGTCACATGAAGTTCATGGAATGGTGAAGTGATGCAGCACTAGCATTTTGAATAAAACACCTTGAGCTGAATCCCAGCTTGGCCTTCCCTAGGTGTGTGATGGTGGGAAAGTCATTTCACCTCTATGAACCACAATTTCTCCATCTGTAGACTGGAGCGAATTTGTACAGAATTTTTGTGGGGATTTGAATAAAATAATGCATATAATATGTAGAATATAGGGCTTGATACATAAATGCTCGATTAATAGTAGCTGCTGCTATTAAATCACAAATACTCTGTTTTCACTAGCAACCATTTATACTAGCTCTGATTATTTTAAAACAGTATTCTTATAGAATTGTTCTGGTAGTTTTATGAACATTTATTATGTCCCCCTGCCCAGGGTTGGAGTTTGTTTCTTTGTTTGTGAGACACTAAATGATTATGACTGAAAAATCAGAAATTCGTATAAAGTTCAAAGATAAATCAAAAATACTTATCATGAAATGTGCCTTGTTGCCTGTGATGTATCTTTTGGCCTGAACATAGTAAAATTAAACTATTTCTGGAAAATATAATAGAGCAAAGACTTCTTGGATTTAGTTCAAAGAAATGACTTTTCCAAATGACCATTACAGACATAAAAGTGCTTATGTATGGTATGCTCATCTCCAAAGCACACCATACATGAAGGAAAAAAAGTCTTGAGCTGTTGGTTTCTGTGACCTGAAGCCTTCCTCATGAGTCTTTACCATGAAGCTCCCTAATGTTCAATAATATTATGAAAGCCTGCACACTATTGCCTGTGAATGGTTAAGTTGGAGTTTCCCCCTGTAGGTAAAGGGCAATAGGTAATGACATAGTAACTAAGAGAGAATTTTGGCAGAACCAAAGAGGAGAGCAGTGAGTGGGGAGGGAGAAGATAGTGCAGGGTTGCCCATAGTAGAAGTGGCCCATGATGAGGCATGTGACTGCACCTGTAACAGGAAAAGGGAAAATGGAGAGGACCACTCTTGAGTATCCCTGAGAGTGTGCAGGTGTTACAAGACCACCAATATCCTTTAGAAAGACCCACACATCATTAGAGACAAAAAGGGAGCTCACAGAAACTTAGAAAATCTGAATTGGTAGCTTCATATTGTAGCAATGGGATAAACCAGGGTTTATATAAATGTAGCAGGGATTGGCCCAGAAAACTCAAAGTTTTCTTTGTTTTTCTAAATCAAATAAAATTGGGCTCTGGGCGTCACACACCAAGATTAGCAAAATGTCCAGTATCAGTCACATTTTAGGAGCTGGGGTTGTACTGGAGCCTTAAGGGCCACACTTTCCATGTAACTAGAACAGGTCAGAGGTCCTTAGTCATGTGGCAGCTGCTCTTTGTGCTCCTTGTTCAGACCTGTGTGTTCCTTTTGTGGGTGGTGACTCTGCATCTCCTTCAGGACCATGTGGAACAACCACGGGACAAACACCATCAACAACTAGGAATACCTGTTTTGGACTTCTGGGTTACAAGGAATAGGTTTTCATTGTACTTGAGCCATCACATATTCTTAAATGTGTCTTGTTGTCATGTTAAAATAGCTTAGTCTAACCTAACTAACACAAACTTTCTTACACTACTGTGTGGTTCAAATTCTGTCCTATATGACAAATATTTCCTGGAGAAAAAGTGGGGAATCTAGTAATGCATCTATATTCCATAAAGCTTATCACTAGGTAAAAGTTGTTAAAAATAATTCCAGGTGTATTACCAGAGCCACAAAACATAGATGGTGATTATAATAAAGAATATAGATTCAGGATTAAGTGTTCAGAAGCCAGCAGACCCACAGAACTCTTTTAAGGATTAGCAAGCAGAGTGGACAGGTAGCCCTTTGTAGATCTCCTTAGAAAGCCATGAACAAAGATAAGATATTTACCGTGTACTTTGAACATTTGAAGAAGAAAAGACTGAGATTTTTCTGCAAACAGCAATAAATAAGGGCTCTGATAGCAAGAGGTGACCTATCCCAGTGGAAATGTTATGTGATGAAATATGAGCTATATTTCATCAACAGAACCTGGAAGAAGAATCCAGATGGAACCAGAGCAGAGATTATTGCACAGAACAGATCAGCAAAAAATGCCTTTGTTGGTTTCTTAATAAAAAGAAACCAGAACTTAGATTAGAATCCCACTGTCTATTTAAGGGGTTTTATATAGATTCTTACCTAAATGAAATATAATAAAATGTGTAGAGTCCACATTCCATAGTTTGGCAACAGTAACTTACAGTCCATACTTCTCTCATTCCCATAAAGTCCCAAGTTCATTAAGTCACCTAGATATTGTTGCATGTGGATTTCGGACTGGCAATATGCTACTTACCATTTTAATGAAGACCCTAGTGCCCTAAAACTAAGCATATTCTCCTGATAAAATGTTATATTATCTAAATATTTCTCTTTCCAAGCATCCTAAACTTTACAGTGTCGTTTAACTATTAATTCAGGTGTGAAATTCTAATATTTCAGTAGTTGGACAAATAAGATTTAAAAAATAATAGAGAGGGGACCTTCAAGATGGCAGAAGACTAAGACATGGATATCACCTTCCTCCCCACGAATACATCAGAAATACATCTACACGTGGAACAACTCCTACAGAACACCTACTGAACACTGGCAGAAGACCTCAGACTTCCCAAAAGGCAAGAAACTCCCCACATACCTGGGTAGGGCAAAAGAAAAAAGGAAAAACAGAGACAAAAGAATAAGGACGGGGCCTGCACCTCTGGGAGGGAGCTGTGAAGGAGGAAAAGTTTCCACACATTAGGAAGCCTCTTTGTGGGCGGAGAAGGGGGGTGGCGGAGGCGGGAAGCTTCAGAGCCAAGGAGCAGAGCGCAGCAACAAGGGTGCAGAGGGCAAAGTGGAGAGATTCCTGCACAGAGGACCAGTGCCGACCAGCACTCACCAGCCCGAGAGGCTTGTCTGCTCACCCGCTGGGGGGGGCGGGGGCTGGGAGCTGAGACTCAGGCCTCAGAGGTCAGATCCCAGGGAGAGGACTGGGGTTGGCTGCGTGAACACAGCCTGAAGGGGCTAGTGCGCCACAGCTAGCCGGGAGGGAGTCTGGGGAGAAGTCTGGACCTGCCCAAGAGGCAAGAGACCATTGTTTTGGGGTGCACGAGGAGAGGGGATTCAGAGCACCACCTAAATGAGCTCCTGGATGGGCGTGAGCTGTGGCTATCAGCATGGACTCCAGAGATGGGCATGATATGCTAAGGCAAGCACAGGTCACTATCCACACCTCCCCTCCTGGGAGCTTGTGCAGCCCGCCACTGCCAGGGTCCTGTGATCCAGGGACAAGTTCCCCGGGAGAACACACGTCACGCCTCAGGCTGTTGCAACATCCTGCCAGCCTCTGCCACCACAGGTTTGCCCCACATTCCATACCACGACCTCCCCACAGCCTGAGTGAGCCAGAGCCCTGTAATCAGCTGCTGCTTTAACCCCCTCCTGTCTGGGCGGGAAACAGACGCCCTCAGGCGACCTACACATAGAGGCAGGGCCAGATCAAAAGCTGAACCCCAGGAGCTGTGTGAACAAAGAAGAGAAAGGGAAATCTCTCCCAGCAGCCTCAGGAGCAGTGGATTAAATCTCTACAATCAACTTGATGTACCCTGCATCTCTGGAATACCTGAATAGACAATGAATCAGCCCAAAATTGAGGTGGTGGACATTGGGAACAATTGTAGACTTGGGGTTTGCTTTCTGCGTCTAATTTGTTTCTGGTTTTAAGTTTATCTTAGTTTAGTATTTAGAGCTTATTATCATTGGTAGATTTATTTATTGATTTGGTTGCTCTCTTCTTTTTTTAATATATATATATAGATATATATATATTTCCTTTTTCTCTTTCTGTGAGTATGTGTGTATATGCTTCTTTGCCTGATTTTGTCTGTATACCTTTGCTTTTACCATTTCTCCTAGGGTTCTCTCTGTCCGTTTTTTTGATTTTTTGTTTTTTAGTATAGTTTTTAGTGCTTGTGATCTTTGGTGGACTTGTGTTTTGGTTTGGTTGCTCTCTTCTTTCTTTCTTTTTTTTATTACTTTATTATTTTTTTATTTTTAATAATATTTTTAAAAATTTTTTATTCTAATAACTTTATTTTATCTTTCTTTCTTTTCTTTTCTTTTCCTTCCTTTCTTTCTTTCTTTCTTTCTTTCTTTCTTTCTTTCTTTCTTTCTTTCTTTCTTTCTTTCTTTCTTTCTTTCTTTCTTTCCCTCTTTCTCTCTTCCTTCTTTCCTTTCTTTCTTTCTTTCTTTCTTTCTTTCTTTCTTTCTTTCTTTCATTCTTTCTTTCATTCTTTCCCTTTTCTTCTGAGCAGGGTGGCTGACAGGGTGTTGGGGCTCCAGCTGGGCGTCAGTCCTAAGCCTCTGAGGTGGGAGAGCCAAGTTCAGGACATAGGTCCACCAGAGACCTCCTGGCCCCACATAATATCAAATGGCTAAAGCTCTCCCAGAGATCTCTATCACAATGCTAAGACCCAGCTCCACTCAATGACCAGCAAGCTACAGTGTTGGACACCCTATGCCAAACAACTAGAAAGACAGGAACACAACCACACGCATTAGCAGAGAGGCTGCCTAAAATCATAATAAGTTCACAGACACCCCAAAACACACCACCAGACGTGGTCCTGCCCACCACAAAGACAAGATGCAGTCTCATCCACCAGAACACAGGCACCAGTCCCCTCCACCAGAAAGCCTACACAACCCACTGAATCAACCTTACCCAGTGGAGGCAGACACAAAAAACAACAGGAACTACGAACCTGCAGCCTGTGAAAAGTAGACCCCAAACACGGTAAGTTAAGCAAAATGAAGACAGAGAAATATTCAGCAGATGAAGGGGCAAGGTAAAAACCCACCAGACCAAACAAATGAAGAGGAAATAGGCAGTCTACCAGAAAAAGAATTCAGAATAATGATAGTAACAATGATCCCAAATCTTGGAAATAGAATGGAGAAAATACAAGAAATGTTTAACAAGGACATATAAGACCTAAATAGCAAACAAACAATGACGAACAACACAATAAATGAAATTAAAAATTCTTTAGAAGAATCAATAGCAGAATAACTGAGGCAGAAGAACGGGTAAGTGACCTGGAAGATAAAATAGTGGAAATAACTACCACAGAGCAGAATAAAAAAAAAGAATCAGAAGAATTGAGGATAGTCTCAGAGACCTCTGGGACAACATTCAATGCACCAACATTCAAATTATAGGGGTCCCAGAAGAAGAAGAGAAACAAAAAGGGACTAAAAAAAATTTGAAGATATTATCCTTGAAAACTTCCCAAATATGGGAACGGAAATAGTTAATCAAGTCCAGGAAGGGCAGAGAGTCCCATACAGGATAAATCAAAGGAGAAACATGCCAAGACACATATTAATCAAACTATCAAAAATCAAATACAAAGAAAAAGTATTAAAAGCAAGGGAAAAGCAACAAATAACATCCAAGGGAATCCCCATAAGGTTAACAGCTGATCTTTCAGCAGAAACTCTGAAAGCCAGAAGGGAGTGGCAGGACATATTTAAAGTGATGAAAGGGAAAAACCTACAACCAAGATTACTCTACCCAGCAAGGATCTCATTCAGATTAGATGGGGAAATTAAAAACTTTACAGACAATTAAAAACTAAGACAATTCAGCACCACCAAACCAGCTTTACAACAAATGCTAAAAGAACTTCTCTACGCAGGAAACACAAGAGAAGGAAAAGACCTACAATAATAAACCCAAAATAATTAAGAAAATGGTAATAGGAACATACATATCGATAACTACCTTAAATGTAAATGGATGAAATGCTCCAACCAAAAGACATAGACTGACTGAATGGTTACAAAAACAAGACCCATATATATGCTGTCTACAAGAGACCCACTTCAGACCTAAGGCCACATAAAGACTGAAAGTGAGGGGATGGAAGAAGTTATTCCAAGCAAATGGAAATCGAAAGAAACCTGGAGTAGCAATTCCCATATCAGACAAAATAGACTTTAAAATAAAGACTATTACAAGAGACAAAAAAGGACACTACATAATGATCAAGGGATCAATCCATGAAGAAGATATAAAAATTGTAGATATTTATGCACCCAGCATAGGCGCACCTCAATACATAAGGCAAATGCTAACAGCCATAAAAGGGGAAATTAACAGTAACACAGTCATAGTAGGGGAATTTCACACCCCATTTTCACCAATGGACAGGTCATCCAAAATGAAAATAAATAAGGAAACACAAGCTTTAAATGATATATTAAACAAGATGGACTTAATTGATATTTATAGGACATTCCATCCAAAATCAACAGAATACACTCTCTTCTCAAGTGCCCATGGAACATTCTCCAGGATAGATCATAACTTGGGTCACAAAACAAGCCTTGGTAAATTTAAGAAAATTGAAATCATATCAAGTATATTTTCGGACCACAATGCTATGAGACTAGATATCAATTACAAGAAAAAATCTGTAAAAAATACAAACACATGGAAGCTAAACAGTACATTACTAAATAACCAAGAGATCACTGAAGAAATCAAAGAGGAAATCAAAAAATACCTAGAAACAAATGACAATGAAAACACGAAGACCCAAAACCTATGGGATGCAGCAAAAGCAGTTCTAAGAGGGAAGTTTATTGCCATACAATCCTACCTCCAGAAACAAGAAACATCTCAAATAAACAACCTAACCTTACAGCTAAAGCAATTAGAGAAAGAAGAACAAGAAAAACCTCAAAGTTAGCAGAAGGAAAGGAATCATAAAGATCAGATCAGAAATAAATGAAAAAGAAATGAAGGAAACAGTAGCAAAGACCAATAAAACTAAAAGCTGGTTCTTTGAGCAGATAAACAAAATTGATAAACCATTAGCCAGACTCATCAAGAAAAAAAGGGAGAAGACTCAAATCAATAGAATTAGAAATGAAAAAGGAGAAGTAACAACTGACACTGCAGAAATACAAAGGATCATGAGACATTACTACAAGCAACTATATGCCAATAAAATGGACAACCTGGAAGAAATGGACAAATTCTTAGAAAAACACAACCTTCTGAGACTGAACCAGGAAGAAATAGAAAATATACACAGACCAATCACAAGCATTGAAATTGAAACTGCGATTAAAAATCTTCCAACAAACAAAAGCCCAGGACCAGATGGCTTCACAGGCAAATTCTATCACATTTAGAGAAGGGCTAACACCTATCTTTCTCAAACTCTTCCACAATATAGCAGAAGAAGGAACACTCCCAAACTCATTCTGCAAGGCCACCATCACCCTGATACCAAAACCAGACAAAGATGTCACAAAAAAAGAAAACTACAGGCCAATATCACTGATGAACATAGATGCAAAAATCCTCAACAAAATACTAGCAAACAGAATCCAACAGCACATTAAAAGGTCATACATCATGATCAAGTGGGGTTTATCCCAGGAAAGCAAGGATTCTTCAATATATGTAAATAAATCAGTGTGATAAACCATATTAACAAATTGAAGGAGAAAAACCATATGATCATCTCAAAGATGCAGAAAAAGCTTTTGACAAATTCAGCACCCATTTATGATAAAAACCCTCCAGAAAGTAGGCATAGAGGGAACTTACCTCAACATAATAAAGGCCATATATGACAAACCCACAGCTAACATCGTCCTCAGTGGTGAAAAACTGAAACCATTTCCACTAAGATCAGGAACAAGACAAGGTTGCCCACTCTCACCACTATTATTCAACATAGTTCTGGAAATTTTAGCCATAGCAATCAGAGAAGAAAAAGAAATAAAAGGAATCCAAATCGGAAATGAAGAAGTAAAGTTCTCACTGTTTGCAGATGACATGACACTATACATCGAGAACCCTAAAGATGCTACCAGACAACTACTAGAGGTAATCAATGGATTTGGTAAAGTAGCAGGATGCAAAATTAATGCACAGAAATCTCTTGCATTCCTATACACTAATGATGAAAAATCTGAAAGAGAAATTAAGGAAACACTCCCATTTTCGACTGCAACAAAAAGAATAAAATACCTAGGAATAAACCTACCTAAGGAGACAAAAGACCTGTATACAGAAAACTATAAGACACTGATGAAAGAAATTAAAGATGATACAAACAGATGGAGAGATATACTATGTTCTCGGAGTGGAAGAATTAACATTGTGAAAATGACTATACTACCCAAAGCAATCTACAGATTCAGTGCAATCCTTATGAAACCACCAATGGCATTTTTCAGAGAACTAGATCAAAAAATTTCACAATTTGTATGGAAACACAAAAGACCCCAAATAGCCAAAGCAATCTTGAGAAAGAAAAACGGAGCTGGAGGAATCATGCTTCCAGACTTCAGACTATACTACATAGCTACAGTAATCAAGACAGTATGGTAATGGCACAAAAACATAAATATAGATCAATGCAACAGGATAGACAGCCCAGAGATAAACCCACACACATATGGTCACCTTATCTTTGATAAAGGAGGCAAGAATATACAATGGAGAAAAGACAGCCTCTTCAATAAGTGGGGCTGGGAAAACTGGACAGCTACATGTAAAGGAATGAAATTAAAACCCTCCCTAACACCATACAGAAAAATAAACTCAAAATGGTTTAAAGACCTATATGTAATTCCAGACACTATCAAACTCTTAGAGGAAAACATAGGCAGAACACTCTATGACATAAATCACAACAAAATCTTTTTTGACCCACCTCCTAGAGTAAAATGGAAATACAAACAAAAATAAACAAATGGGACCTTATGAAACATAAAAGCTTTTGCACAGCAAAGGAAACCATAAATAAGACAAAAAGGCAATCCTTAGAATGGGAGAAAATATTTGCAAATGAAGCAAGTGACAAAGGATTAATCTCCAAAATTTACAGGTAGCTCATGCAGCTCAATATCAAAAAAACAAACAACCCAATCCAAAAATGGGCAGAAGACCTAAACAGACACTTCTCCAAAGATATACAGATTGCCAACAAACATATGAAAGGATGCTCAACATCACTAATCATTAGAGAAATGCAAATCAAAACTACAATGAGGTATCACCTCACACCAGTCAGAATGGCCATCATCAAAAAATCTAGAAACAATAAACGCTGGAGAGGGTGTGGAGAAAAGGGAACCCTCTTGCACTGTTGGTGGGAATGTAAATTGATACAGCCACTATGGAGAACAGTATGGAGGTTCCTTAAAAAACTAAAAATAGAACTACCATATGACCCAGCAGTCGCACTACTGGGCATATACCCTGAGAAAACCATAATTCAAAAAGAGTCATGTACCACAGTGTTCATTGCAGCACTATTTACAATAGCCAGGACATGGAAGCAACCTAAGTGTCCATCGACAGATGAATGGATAAAGAAGTTGTGGTACATATATACAATGGAATATTACTCAGCCATGAAAAGAAACGAAACTGAGTTATTTGTAGTGAGGTGGATGGACCTAGAGTCTGTCATACAGAGTGAAGTAACTCAGAAAGAGAAAAACATATACTGTATGCTAACACATATATATGGAATCTAAAAAAAAAAAATGGTTTTGAAGAACCTAGGGACAGAAAAGGAGTAAAGACGCAGATGTAGAGAATGGACTTGAGGACAGTGGGAGGGGGAAGGGTAAGCTGGGACAAAGAGAGAGTGGCATGGACATATATCCACTACCAAATGTAAAAGAGATAGCTAGTGGGAAGCAGCCACATAGCACAGGGAGATCAGCTCTGTGCTTTGCGTCCACCTAGAGGGGTGGGATTGGGACGGTGGGAGGGAGATGCAAGAGGGAGGAGATATGGGGATGTATGTATATGTATAGCGGATTCACTTTGTTGTACAGCAGAAACTAACACACCATGGTAAAGCAGTTATGCTCCAATAAAGATGTTAAAAAAAAATAACAGACTTGTAAGAATTCGGCCCCCAATATCCATTGTTATTGATATTCAAGGTACACTTGAAATTCATAATCATTTCCCTGTAACAGCAATCAAGTTATTTTGTTTGTAAAACACTGTGAATGATAGACCTGGATAAAAGAAGGAAATAATTTCTTTTCCATCATTATATTATCCAGCACTGAATCACTGGGGCCTGATTTGTGGAAAGGCACATTGTAGGAACTCAGTAATTATTTGTTGAATAAGTGATAGAAAGAATTAATGAATGGGGTAGGAGGAAAGATTCAGACTTAAAGGAATGTGGGTCTTAATTGTAGCACTCATACTGAGTCTGTCATACAAACAGCAGAACAAGGGAATGTCAAATGTCTCCAGGGGCTAAATTCTGGGACGTAAGAACATGTCATTACACAGACCTCCTATAAACTCTGCCCAGCCTGAGGCTGCTCTGGCTGGCTGGAGCCCTCACTGCATTTTTTTATATTGTTGTTTTTTATTTAAGCAGCTGGGTTAGTTCCTCGGTTAATAATATTAATGACATTCTAAGTCTTGATTTTTCTCCATTTTTAATCAGAAATGGAGACATGTCTTTTTAATAGTTTTAATCATTTCTAATTTTAGGAGTGTTTATGAAATCAGTCTGAATTTTAAATGGAGCTACAGGTATCAAAACTGGGTGATTTTTTTTAAATTTTAGAAATACACTAGTTTTCAGTAGAACACCAAATGTGTGTAAGATTTGCATACCCTTGTATAATTTCCATTCATTTACCCTCACAAAAATGAGATAGATTGAATGTCTTATTCTATTAACCTTTTATAAGGAGACTCTGCTTCTTAGCTGTCAGTGGAATTTAAAGTATTGTTAACTCACAAATCAACAGTGTGATTATAAAGCTTCTTGAAGCCAATCACCGGAATGGATTAAGTAACTAGCAAGATTACATGGTGTTTCTAGCCTAATGTGGCACAATTCAGAGTGCAGTAATTGGTGCCCAGTGAAGAAAAGTATCTGTCAAATCAATAAACTTACTCTTGTACATTGATAACTGAGCCTGGCTGTTAAAAGTCATTGATTACCTCGAGGACAGCTATTAAAAGTAGAGGCCAAGAAGCTGACTAGGATGTTTTACTCTAATAAAAAGTAGCTCTGCTAAAGTAAATAGTTGTTTCTCAGCAATAAGTCGATATCTGGAAGAGCACATCAGTCATTTCCCAAAGCAGATCCCCTCGGCCATGCTGACCTGCTCAGCCTGTGTATGTTTCTTCCAATTCCATTTTGCTGGGTTTGGTGGCAAAAGGCAGAATGGAGGAGGGAATATTTTGACATCTTACTGCAATATTGTGCTAGATTTGGGGTATTGGCGCTCTCGGCATCAATGCCCAACCCCTTCTGTGTTGCCTGCTGTTTTAGAAGCCTCCACATGGCCTCCCTCCATGACAGCTCTTACTCCACAGTCCAAGAACTAAATGAGAAGGTTGTACAAGCTACCACTTCTGTGTATTTAAGGTATACAAGCACAGATCAATGAGATGAGTACTGGGTGATTTCATAGACTTAATGGACCAACTGTGACCTGGAGCTCCACCAGGAATGCATTAACCTGGCCTCTGTATGCACCTGAAGTGACGGGGGTGTTAAGATGATGCTTTGAATTTCTGGGTATCACTGTCAATTTGGATTCTGTGTCCAACAGTTCTCTGGATGTTGATGCATTCATTCCCTTCTCCCTAGTTCATAGTTATCCAAGCAAATGGCCATCAGTCCCTTTGGAGAAAGACTGGGAAATTGCTGCCTTTCACACTTGCCAGTTATTGCAGTGTCCTTCTTCTAGGGGACCCAGTCTCTTCTTCAGTAGGGGGCTTCCTGGTGAGAAAGGGGACTCAGGTTTGGAGACCAGACAGCGGATCATAGCTTTTAATTGGAGTGATTCCCATCAGCTTCTTGATCATCCATCCTTGATTTCTTTTACTGCTACAAATTGGCCCAGCTCCCAAAGCCCGCTTCTCGTACCAGTTGTTGTGGGTTAGGTTCCCTAGGAAGCAGATTCTAAAATGCAGTTTGGGTGTTTACTTGGGAATGCACTGGGGATCAGTATCTGAGAAAGGGAATGGAGGGACTCAGGAGTGGGATGAGGGAGAAGGTGAGGGGCAATAGAGGCTCTCAGAGGACCCCACAGAATCCCACAGGGGATTCTAGAGCCAGAACTCTGTTGTCTTTCAGATGGGCTGAGACAGCCAAGCCGTTATGATTCCTGAAAGTCACTGGATGTGGGCTACTCCTGGAAGGGAGTGTGGCTTTGAGTGTGGTGGGTCTCTGCAGCTGAGGGCATTCCCTGAAGGGGCAGAAAGCTGACGGTCATCTGCACACAACAAGCAGTGACAAGTCGTTCGTGAGAGGGATCTGAGCAGCACACCCCGTGTCCACCACAGTAACCATTATCACTTGAATCAGGACCCTTTTTGTGAACGAGTGGGGGCACTCCTAGTAATGCTGGCATAAACCAGGACTGTCTGTCTCAGGCAGACATCTAGTCACTCTGGCTGTGATAACATCTGATGACACCCCAAACAGACACTGACAAATTACAGCAGCACCCCGTGATGTGCTGATGTGGAAAAGTGTTCATTCCTCCATTGTTCTTTGAACTTCTACTTACCGACTATTGGGAGGGATCAGTTCTTTGAGGGATATTAACAAGGATACATTATGACGCCTCCTCTCCATGAGTTTGCTGACTGTAAGAAACACTATAATGAAGATTTTCTCAAGGCAAAACTATGTTTTTTGTGTAAAGCCCTTAAGGATAGGTCAGTGCCATTAAATTAAATATTCTCAGACTTATTTCTCTAAATCATGACCTAGCAATGTAGAATTATTTTGTATCTCAAAAAAGTCCTTTACCTTGTACCATCAATTATTAAGAGGTGTTTGGTACAGGGTGGCTTAAGGAATCTTGATCATAAGAGAAATGGAGGGTGAAAAATGAAAGAGAATGTGAGAGATATTGAAGGATTGAGAATGTTCCACTGAGACCTTCATCTGTCCTTTCCTTCCCACCCCATTGGCACATAACCCTAGCCCCTAATTATTCTTCCCCATCCCATCTTGATAAAATTCACCTTGTCCAAACAATTGATGCTAATGCACAAGAACAAGCCCCCCTTCCCAGAACCATCCCTAACCAACTACTCAAAAAACTAGCTGAACTTTAGCACATCTCTCTTGCTAAAGTCCTATAAAAGAATCTCCCCTTTTCCTCCAGATTAAAGGGACCCTTCAGAACCTCTCCTGACCAACATTTAAGAATAAAGGTTTATACTAATGGTTCTCTGGTTGATTTTCTTCTACTAGAAGAGAGATATTAGAGAGAAGTAAGGAAAATTTGGGTATCAGGAGAAAGTTACTGCTTCTGTGACTGTCAAGATTAATAGGTGAGCTGGACTAAAAGGACAAATTGAAGGCTTAAGGCCACAAATATGGTAGCCTGGACTTGGGATATTCTTTCTTCCTCTGAGAACCATCAAAGAAATAATCTCTAAATCATAAGGAATATAGTCCTTGTGGAATAGGAGTACAGTGGTCTCATTTCTGTAGCCCTTGGCATTCACAAATGAGAATTCATTTGACAGTTACAGCAAGATCCTGAAATAGATGAGAATAGATATTAATAATATCAACATTTGATAAATAAAGAAACTGAGGTTTAGGAATATTATATGAATTTCCCTAAGGTGGTCAACAGTCAGTGAAGTGTTAGAACAAACAGTTTTCTATCATGACTGCTGGAAACTGATCTTGCCCTGAACTGAGAGAATCATAGTGGGAAAGCAATAAAGCCATCTAGACTCTGGGAAGGCACCTTTTGTTTTGTCATTGCTTTATCTTAGCACTAGCAGAGTGTCTGGCACTTAATAGGTGCTCAATAAATATTAACTGAATGGAAAGGTTAAAGAACTGAGAGTTCTAATGAGATCTACTACACGAGCTCCTGTACATGGCAGTGGTGGTGAGAGAAGTCGTGTTGAAGAGAAAGTAGACAGAATTCTTAAGGGAACTAGGTGGAGAGGGAGCTGTGCTAGCAAGGGCCTGGAATTGAGTGGCAGAATACACCCATGCAGAAACAAGGAATTTCTAGGTGAGGCTAATTTACGAAGCACAACTGGACTCTGTTTGCATTTATTCTAACTATTACTTTTAATAATCTAGGCTTTGTTGGGTTTAGGATAACTAGCTAATGATTTTAGGTGGACAGATGTAAGAATAAAGACAATTCATCAGAAAGCAGCCCCGAGTCTTTGTCTTCTCCACCCATGTGTAGGGGCCAGTGGGACTTTGAACCAAATGACAAAAGCTATTTTTTTTTGAATTTTACATTATTTATTTCTTTATACAGCAGGTTCTTATTAGTTATCCATTTTATACATATTAGTGTATACATGTCAATCCCAATCTCCCAATTTATCACATCACCACCACCACCCCTGCTTTCCCTCCTTGGCATCCACATGTTTGTTCTCTACATCTGTGTCTCTATTTCTGCCCTGGTTCATCTGTACCATTTTTCTAGGTTCCACATATATGCGTTAATACATGATATTTGTTTTTCTCTTTCTGACTTACTTCACTCTGTATGACAGTCTCTAGATCCATCCACGTCTCTACAAATGACCCAATTTTGTACCTTTTTATGGCTGAGTAATATTCCATTGTGTATATGTACCACATCTTCTTCATCCATTCATCTGTTGATGGGCATTTAGGTTGCTTCCATGACCTGGCTATTGTAAATAGTGCTGCAATGAATATTGGGGCACATGTATCTTTTTGAATTATGGTTTCTCTGGGTATATGCCCAGTAGTGGGATTGCTGGGTCATATGGTAATTCTATTTTTAGTTTTTTAAGGAACCTCCATACTGTTCCCCATAGTGGCTGTATCAATTTATATTCCCACCAGTAGTGCAAGAGGGTTCCCTTTTCTTCACACCCTCTCCAGCATTTGTTGTTTGTAGATTTCCTGATGATGCCCATTCTAACTGGTGTGAGGTGATACATCATTGTAGTTTTGATTTGCATTTCTCTAATGATTAGTGATGTTGAGCATCTTTTCATGTGCCTCTTGGCCATCTGTATGTCTTCTTTGGAGAAATGTCTATTTAGGGCTTCTGCCCATTTTTTTGATTGCGTTGTTTGTTTTTTTAATATTGAGCTGCATGAGCTGTTTATATATTTTGGAGATTAATCCTTTGTCCATTGATTCATTTGCAAATATTTTCTCCCATTCTGAGGGTTGTCTTTTCGTCTTGTTTGTAGTTTCCTTTGCTTTGCGAAAGCTTTTAAGTTTCAATAGGTCCCATTTGTTTATTTTTGTTTTTATTTCCGTTACTCTAGGAGGTGGATCAAAAAAGATCTTACTGTGATTAACGTCAAAGAGTGTTCTTCCTATGTTTTCCTCTAAGAGTTCTATAGAGTCCGGTCTTACATTTAGGTCTGTAATCCAGACAGATTTGAGTTTATTTTTGTGTATGGTGTTAGGGAGTGTTCTAATTTCATTCTTTTACATATAGCTGTCCAGTTTTCCCAGCACCACTTATTGAAGAGACTGTCTTTTCTCCATTGTATATCCTTGCCTCCTTTGTCATAGATTAGTTGACCATAGGTGCGTGGGTTTATCTCTGGGCTTTCTACCCATTCCATTGATCTATATTTCTGTTTTTGTGCCAGTACCATATTGTCTTGATTACTGTAGCTGTGTAGTATAGTCTGAAGTCAGGGAGTCTGATTCCTCCAGCTCCATTTTTTTCCCTCAGGACTGCTTTGGCTATTTAGGGTATTTTGTGTCACCATACAAATTTTAAGAGTTTTTGGGGCTTCTCTGCTGGCGCAGTGGTTGAGAATCTGCCTGCCAATGCAGGAGACACGGGTTTGAGCCCTGGTCTGGGAAGATCCCACATGCCGCGGAGCAGCTAAGCCCGTGAGCCACTATTACTGAGCTTGCGCGTCTGGAGCCTGTGCTCCGCAACAAGAGAGGCCGCGATAGTGAGAGGCCCGCGCACCGTGATGAAGAGTGGCCCCCGCTTGCCACAACTAGAGAAAGCCCTCGCACAGAAACTAAGACCCAACACAGCCATAAATAAATAAATTAATTAACTTAAAAAAAAAATTATAAAAAAAAAAAAAAAAAAAAAAAGAGTTTTTGTTCTAGTTGTGTAAAAAATGCTGCTAGTAAATTGATAGGGATTGCATTGGATCTGTAGATTGCTTTGGGTGGTATAGTCAACTATGTTGAATAATAGTGCGAGAGTGGACATCCTTGTGTTGTTCCTGATCTTAGAGGAAATGCTTTCAGTTTTTCACCGTTGAGAATGATGTTTGCTGTGGGTTTGTCATATATGGCCTTTATTATGTTGAGGTAGATTCCCTCTATGCCCATTTTCTGAAGAGTTTTTATCATAAATGGGTGTTGAATTTTTTCTAAAGCTTTTTCTGCATCTATTGAGATGATCATATGGTTTTTCTTCTTCAATTTGTTAATATGGTGTATCACACTGATTGATTTGAGTATATTGAAGAATCCTTGCATCCCTGGGATAAATCCCACTTGATCATGGTATATGATCCTTTTCATGTGTTGTTGGATTCTGTTTGCTAGTATTTTGTTGAGGATTTTTGCATCTATATTCATCAGTGATATTGGTCTGTAATTTTATTTTTTTGTAGTATCTTGTCTGGTTTTGGTATCAGAGTGATGGTGGCCTCATAGAATGAGTTTGGGAGTGTTCCTTCCTCTGCAGTTTTTTGGAAGAGTTTGAGAAGGATGGGTGTTAACTCTTCTCTAAATGTTTGATAGAATTCACCTGTGAAGCCATCTGGTCCTGGACTTTTGTTTGTTGGAAGATTTTTAATCACAGTTTCAATTTCATTACTTGTGATTGGTCTGTTCATATTTTCTGTTCTTCCTGGTTCAGTCTTGGAAGGTTATACCTTTCTAAGAATTTGTCCATTTCTACCAGGTTGTCCATTTTATTGGCATAGCGTTGCTTGTAGTAGTCTCTTAGGATGCTTTGTATTTCTGTGGTGTTTGTTGTGACTTCTCCTTTTTCATTTCTAATTTTATTGATTTGAGTCCTCTCCCTCTTTTTGTTGATAATTCTGGCTAAAGGTTTATCAATTTTGTTTATCTTCTCAAAGAACCAGCTTTTAGTTTAATTGATCTTTGCTATTGTTTTCTTTGTTTCTATTTCATTTATTTCTGCTGTGATCTTTATGATATCTTTCCCTCTACTAACTTTGGGTTTTGTTTGTTCTTCTTTCTCTAGTTCCTTTAGGTGTAAGGTTAGATTGTTTATTTGAGATTTTTCTTGTTTCTTGAGGTAGGCTTGTATTGCTGTAAACTTCCCTCTTAGAACTGCTTTTGCTGCATCCCATAGGTTTTGGATCATCGTGTTTTCATTGTAATTTGTCTCTAGGTATTTTTTAATTTCCTCTTTGAGTATTTCAGTGATCTCTTGGTTCTTTAGTAACGTATTGTTTAGGCTCCATGTGTTTTTGTTTTTTATGTTTTTTTCCCTGTAACTGATTTCTAATCTCATAGTTTTGTGGTAGGAAAGATGCTTGATATGATTTCAATTTTGTTAAATTTACTGAGGCTTGATTTGTGACCCAAGATGTGATCTATCCTGTAGAATGTTCCATGTACACTTGAGAAGAAAGTGTAATCTGATGTTTTTGGATGGAATGTCCTGTAAATATCAATTAAATCTATCTGGTCTGTTGTGTCATTTAAAGCTTGTGTTTCCTTATGAATTTTTTGTTTGGATGATCTGTTGATTGGTGTAAGTGAGGCGTTAAAGTGCCCCACTATTATTATTGTGTTACTGTTGATTTCCTCTTTTATAGCTGTTAGCAGTTGCCTTATGTATTGAGGTGCTCCTATGTTGGGTGCATATATATTTATAATTGTTATATCTTCCTCTTGGATTGATCCCTTGATCATTATGTAGTGTCCTTCCTTGTCTCTTGTAACATTCTTTATTTTAAAGTCTATTTTATCTGATATGAGAATTGCTACTCCAGCTTTCTTTTGATTTCCATTTGCATGGAATATCTTTTTCCATCCCCTTACTTTCAGTCTGTATGTGTCCCTAGGTCTGAAGTGGGTCTCTTGTAGACAGCATATAGATGGGTCTTGTTTTTGTATCCATTCAGCAAGCCTGTGTCTTTTGGTTGGAGCATTTAATCCATTCACGTTTAAGATAATTATCGATATGTATGTTCCTATTACTATTTTCTTAATTGTTATGGGTTTGTTTTGGTAGGTCCTTTTCTTCTCTTGTGTTTCCCACTTAGAGAAGTTCCTTTAACATTTGTTGTAGAGCTGGTTTGGTGGTGCTGAATTCTTTTAGCTTTTGCTTGTCTGTAAAGCTTGACAAAAGCTACTGTTCATACCTAGAGTAAATGCGAATTGATGAAAGTGGAAAGGAGGATAAGTTACGACTAAGATGAATGTTCCATATATTTTAAACCACTGTTTTTTATACTCAGGACTTAATTCAGGTGGTACTTATTTTTGTGTATAGTGTAAGAGAGAGATAGAATTTAATTTTTTCATATGGACAGCTATTATTGCATAGGTAGCTATTATTGACTGGACGATCTTTCCCAATTGGTCTCAATTGCCCATTGATCTCAATTGCCACTAATCTCATTGATTATGCATTCATATATAAGTGGATCTCTTTGTGTTCTCTCTATTCTATTTCTAATTTATTCTATGAAATGTATTACAAAATCCAAATTCTGCAAACAAATGTGCATGTATATGTTATAAGAATAGTATAGCAAATATCATACAGCTTTATTTCTGTAGCTCTGTTTCACTCTCTTATCCTAATCAACTCTTTACAAAATGTTTTACCACTCCACATTTATTTGAATCATAGCCTGGTAAGGCTGGAGGTCTTTTAGTCTAACTCATCCCTTCATCAGTAAGGGAATAGAAATAGACCGCTGTTAAAATGAATTGACTTTTATGTGTATCAACATGGATATTTATAAAAACAAGTTAGAGTGGAAAAGGTGAGGGGCACAGGCTATGTAAGGTATAATATGATTTACATTTCTTTTAAACAACACGGTATACAACATTTTATGAATGATATTTAATACTAATTTTGCATACACACATAAATTACAAGGGTATACTTATATGTCCTGAAGGACAGACACCAATTTCAGAATAGTGGAAACTTCTGGGAAGGGAAGGAGGTAGAGAGGTAGTAAGATTTGAGGAGAATATAACTTTAAGCATTGTATCAGTTATCTAGTGCTGTGTAACAACCCACCTCAAAACTTAGTGGCTTGAAAACAGCAAATTATAGCTCATGATTATGTGGATTAACTATTGGGACTGCAACTGGGTAGGTTTTTCTTCTGGTCTTAGCTGGGCTCACTCATACATTTGCAGTCAACTGGCAGGTCACCTGGGGGCTGGTTGGTGCTGGGGAGATGGGAGTGACTGGGGCTCATGTCTCTCATCACCCAGCCCCAGTCCTAGTCATATAGTAGGTGGCAGGACTTCTTTTAAGCCTAGGCTCAGAACTGGTACACATTGACCAAATCAAGTCACAAAGTCACATTCTATTGGCTAAATCAAGTCGTAAGTCCAGTCAGGTTCAAAGAGTACTGAAAAAGAAAGTGCAAAGCTTCATTGGAGGGGGCATGCCTATAGAGAAGAGTGGAAAATTGGATCCCTATGTATTTTCATAATTGACCACTGCCACATCTATAGCTTTATTTTTTTAATTAAAAAAAGAATTGTCAAAATCCTAAAATTCCGAGAGGTAGATATATGGGCACCTGTTATTTTTGTACCTTTCTGCGTGTTTGAAATAGTTTATAACTGATCATTTTAATAACATTGAAAACATGATTATATGGTCATCTTTTGACACTAGAAATATTTCCTGGAATCCCATCAAATCAATGCCAATGACCCACAGTTACACACCTAAGATTCTCATCACCTGGGTCTTTTAACACTGTATAGATAAAATTCGCAGCTTGCTGGGGACCTAGCTGAATTTTCATTTAAATAACAACATTCAGTCTTCTGATTTGGTCCTCTTGTTCTAATTACTTACCTGGAGAAACTGTTTCCTCATTTCCTAACCCTTCCTACCACAGGCCTCTTCTGTGCTGGGTTAGACCCTGGCTAAGGAAAACATCTGTAGACTGCAGGATAATGATAGCAGAAATTATTGCGTGGCTCTCTGTGAAGTTTTGTGCATGCGTCCACTGATACGCCTGTTGCTACAAAAGGAATGAAACAAAATGTTTAATAGATACGAAAGATATTGCTGTCACTTCGCCATTATCTATGGAGAGGTTTATCCACATCTGAATTTTAATGTCGGGGTAGAATCCTCCAATGTATTTCTCAGCTTTCCTTTCCTGCTGTTAGGTTGTGTGTAAGGGTAACATAGGCTGATTCTAATAGCAGCCTAAGAAAGCATAATTAAAGATGCAAACATGGTGTCGACCAGACATCCCAAATGCCAACACATATTATGTTGGGTAGTCTGCTCTTTTGGATTATCCCTTTGTTTTTCTGGGTAATTGAGAGTTTTCTGTATCCACAATTAACTCCATCATGTATGTATAGCTAAGCCCTTTTAATTTTTTATTCAACCTACAATGGAACCTGCTCTACCCAAGAATTAGGCTTTTTCCCTGCCACCTTTTCAGACCTCTGGGTCTCCCCATTCAGCCACTTGTGACAATCTGTCCCAGAAAATTGGAAAACCATTCACTTTAATTGGTTCTAAAATGGAGGATTCAGTGCCTGTGCTGAGTTTGAGGATGAAACTAACATTTTACAAAGCCCAGCCCAGCAGCAGCTGCCCTTTGGGATTTGGGAGGTAGAACAGCAAGTCACTCTGGAATTTAGAGCTTTATTACAAAGAAGTGCTAACTCTTCTGGTTCTGCTTATAAATGGAATAAAGGGGGAATCTGGCTCACCCATGAACTCTTTAACCTTGTACATGCTCAATATCCTTATGAAATGCAATATCTTACGATCCTTTAAATATCAAATGGCCTTACTCCCTTTTATGGGGTCATTAAGGCCTCTAACGGTCCAGGTATAAATCCCAGCTACTACTGCACATCTTAATTTACTATTCATACGTGAATCTCTCTTTGGTTCTCAATTACTGTACAACAGCAACTGGCTCATCAGATTATCCCCATCAGAATGTGTCTGTTAAAGATATTGCAGTTTACATCTTAGGGCCCTAATTAAAGTCACAATACTTGATAAACCTTGAACAACTAGTAATTGGAAACTAACAATTAGTACCAGCCGCCTCAGTTGAGATCAGCTCTACTGCTGGCTACATGACTAAGCAAAAGGAAATTAGTACACCAGAGATGGCCCACATGCCAAATATGTGTTAACGTCCACTCCTGGGTTTCAGCCAAAGTAATGAAAAGAACTTGGCATTAAAATATTTTATTAACTAAAAGTCTTTATATAGATATCTGTGCCATGGAATAGATCAGTCTGATATCCCTGTGGCTTTTCAGCCTTTATCATGCTCATTACTGTTTTCATCATCCTATCTCTGGGTATCTGTGGAGATGGTGCTGTAAGACCACCTCTTTGAGTTTCTTTTCTTCTCAAAAGCCTACAGCTTGCTTTCTTTCTTAACAAAGCATAGGTCACATTGTCCTACTGTATTCTGCATATACTCCCCCTCTTCATGCCCCTTATCGTCTACATCTTCAGAATATCTGCGGCTCAAGGCATGGCAGGAAGCACATGGATTGATTTGGTGAGTCTAAGAGAAGTTTGAAGGACTGCAGGCATTGTACCATGTCTTCCAATTAGCCGCCATACTGTTCTGAGACCACACATTTTGGAGGGCAACTGGGAAGAGTATATTCTAGTTCCCTGTCCCAGAGACTTGCTGATGGGCCTTTTCCAGAAATGTGTTAACTGCGGTCCTTTGTGAAGGGCTGCGGTCCTTTGCGAGGGGCAGCAGGAGAGAAAATCTCCTTAGAATGACCTTCTGTTTTGTTGGTCAGCATTGCTCCCCACTCTCTTGTTCCCGTTCCATTGAATAGCTAATTGAATGGGATATTGCTTGAAGGAGCTTCAGCAGACTTGATGAAGCATCCAAATGCCTCCTCTATAATCTGCTTACCTCATGTTTTTCCAGGAGTTCTTGGCAATGGGAGAAGTGTGATGTTTTAACAGTCTTTCCTGAAAACATTGCTTCACTTACCATGGCAAATACAGCTTAAGATGGTTTTGTAATCTTTATCATCCTCTTTTTCACCCTTTGCCAGAGAACCAACATGGCCATTCCAAAGTCTTCCAAGAAACTGATCACACAAATGAATGATAGGTAGTGGCATTTTGTGTTCTTTCATAAAGTGAATAAGTATGGCTTAGGAAGTTTTGTAGTTTTGTTGCAAAATAAATACTTGTTCTCAACGCTTTCACTGCTCTGAAACTTGAGCAAATAAATTTTTACGAAAGCACCCGGGTCCAGATTCATTCCATGGTAGGCTCTGGGATCTGCTTCAAGCTAGTCCTTATGTAGCACTTAGATATATACCAACTAAGCCTCCCACTCTTTCCTACCATGGTGGACCAAACCCAGAAGAGAGTTGAGTCAAATATTATCCAATATCAAGTTACTGCAAACCAATGATAAGATAGTCTCTTTGTATAGGGTAGGTCCTTACCCCCTGGGCTATCCTCAAGATTGAATAACTTCAAAAGGCATCGCCAGTGTACACTAACTGCAGTACTGCTTAAATGGTTTTGTGTAGAGTTTGTCCATATGGTGAATCTAATCAGTGCTCCTTTGAAGTACTTAAAATTAGCTCTAAACTCAAAATCAAAATTATTCTGTAATTTCCTGTCAAACAAAAGTTTAAATGTATAAATGGATATTGGCCAATGCTCAAGATAGCCAATGGCTTTTCCATAGGCACTTTAATTGGCCAGGAACAACCCTCTTGAAGACCATCAAGTGGAGATATAAAACCCTCTCTCCTCGCTACTCCACAGCTTTTTTGGCATCCTTCTAGCTGTTCCCTTTTCTAGAAGTTATCCTATGACATTAATAAAGGGAAGGTTCTGCACTGGTTGCAAACCAGTTCACTTTAAGAAACTTCATGATAACAGTAAATATTACTTGGCACTCTGTAGAGTGTTTCTTGAAGCCATCAAGAGAGAAAAGAATGAAACTCTGATCATGCAGGTAGTATAACAAGTAAAGGAGACAGTTTACTGAGACCTTGCTAAGAAAAGAAGCATCAAGAAGGGGAAGATACCATAGAAAACAGAGGGATAAATAGGAACCTAACCTTTAAATACTGTATCTTATTAAATTGAGCCTATAGAGGGCTGTCTGCCAGTCAGCTCATAGAATCTTTGAGCCTCGAGTTTATAGAGCTTAGAGTTCATTTAGTCTAAGATTTTTTTCTAACATGTTAACCCTGCTTGGATGGTCATTTAGCCTCTGCTTGCATATCTACAGGGACAAGGGATTCACCTCTTCCAGTTGCAGCATGCTCCGTTGTTGAACAGCTCTGCTTGCTTATCTCAAATCCAAGTCTGCTTCTCAGCACTGTTCTCCCATTGGTCTTGGTCTTCTCTCTAGAGGCATTCAGAAAAAACTCTTTTTTTTCTCACTCAGAGACAGTTTACTCATCATTTCAGCCCTATTCCCAACCTTCTATTACCCTCATAACAATTTTTATCCTTATTTTAGAAAATAAAGAGAAAAATATCATCAGTAAACTTCAACCAGATATAACCAGTATGTTAATATTTTAGTACATATCTTCCAGTTTTTATATATTTATGTACATACTCTTTATAGAAAAATTAAGGTTAGAGTTATATTTTGTTTAAAACCAGCTATTTTCAGATAATAAGTTATCAAAAACATGTTTTGTCATATATTTTCTTCTACAGCTTTATTTTTAATGGTTGCATCATATTTTTTGGTATTGTTAGACCATATTTTATTTACTTCATTCCTGCTCCAAGCATTTAAATGTCTTCTGATATAAAAATACTACAATTAGTATTCATTAATATATATATGATTATCTATTGGCTGCTTATTCTGTGCTAGCAATTGTACTAGGTGCTGGGTAACAGAGGGTAAAACAATTCCAAAATGATCCCTGCTCTCAAGGAGCTTATAGTCCTGTAGCTTAATTTATAGTCATCTTATTGCCTTAGGTAATAGGTAATTTTACTTCCCTAGAAGTAAGTAGCTGGACCAGAAAAAATGCATATTATACATTGGATCATTCTTTGGCTATGAAGTAGCCATCCAGGAAAATGCCCTCTATTTTTGAACCTGTTTCCTTATACACTTACCAGCACTGAATTTTTATCATTTTGTTAATTCTTCCAAATTTAGGTTGACTATTAAATCATTGTTGCTTTAACTGGAATTTCTTTCATTTCTGCTGATTTACTGTTAAAACAAGCCATATTCATCAGATTGGAGTATTCCTCATAAAATACTTTTACTAGGATAAACGAAAAAATAAAGTATCCTTTCATAAACTAACAAGTTCAATCAAAGGTAGAAAATACCTATAACCTCATTTCATCTTTTCCTTGAACTTAAGTCACATTGTTTGCTTGTTTCTTCAAGTAACTGGTTTCTGTTTCAGCAAGTGTTGCAAGGTGTTCAAAACTGAGTGTTTTCTTTTACATCTGATTTCTTCCACCAAAAAGCCTTTGACCCCATGAAAACAGGTTTTAATAGGGTTAATTTAGTTTTTCAGCTTGTCGCAGTGACTTAAGTCCCAATTACCTTGTGGCAGTATGTATTTGTCTCGACCTGCACATTATTTTAATGTAGCTGTGTTTAATTGCACATGGAGAGAGTAACTGTGTTCAGTTTTGTTTAACCGGGTAGCACCTGGTCTGTTCAACAGCCACCATCATGAAACAGAGAGTTGCGGGTTGGTCTCAGAGCATGAGAACAGAGAGTCTGGAATGGGAGTCTGAGCCTCAGTTACACCAACAGGTTCTTTTTGGGGGCCTTGCTGTGACCTTTTCCAGGTCTGCTGCTCTTGGTGAGGTGGAATCACATAAAGGTAGCTAGAGACTGCTTTGTCCCACTGCTCCATGGGTGTGTGACCTGCCCCCAAAATCAGCCTGTCTTGCCTGCTGGCCCTCAGACATGGTAGATGCCCCAAATTGTGGGCAGAACTCAGAGTAAGGAAGACCCAGGCACCCTAGTGCAGTGGTGGTTTCTGCTTAGTCTTGAAGGAATTAGACAGACATATTTGGTCCATCTTAGATGCCGCTTTTCCATGAAGCTTCTTCTGGTCCTTTCTAATTAGTGTAATAGACCCCACCTCTGAAGCTGCAAGGTAGTAATATTAGCAAACACATCTATAATGCTTATTATGCTAGGCACTCTTCCTCCAACTCATTTAATCCTCACAACAACTCTGTGGGAATAGTATTATCTCCATTTTGTGAGTGAAGAATAACAGAGAGGTTAAATAACTTGTCCAAAGTTACACAGCTGATAAGTAGGAAAGCCAGAATTCCAGTGCAGACAATGAAGCCCTAGAATCCACTGTGCTCTAGTTTTTAACCTCTCCTTTTGAGGATATACTCCAACACCAACTATTTGCCCTGGAAAGGACAATTTAAGTTCTCTCTTTTCATGGTAAGGAAACCATGCCCAGAGTGATTTGCCCAAAGTCACACGGTCAGAGATAAAAATGAAATTAAACCCCAATGTCCTGGCTACTCCATTACATTGCTCAAAGAGTGCATCCCATATCATAGTTAGGATATCTTAACTGGTATCTGGTATCATAAGCGTTATACTCATCCTAACCACTTTACTGTAGTGTAAACATCTATAGCATGGCATAATGCATTGTTTATAAAGGTTACTCTTTTATATTTCAGCTTCTCTATCTGTACTATTATTATTATAATATTTAGTTTAATTTTAACCTGCTTGGGTCTTATCCTAAGAAATAATATCACTGAAACTATGTCTTGCAGTGCTGGTTTTATTTATTTTTCTAGCCCATGTTAAGCTAAATAACTGCTTTTTCTATTTTTGCTTGTATGCTTACTAAATTAGGGGGCCCACCGCCAAAAGAAATAGCACCACAATCAGGAAATACTGGGTAGTGGAAAAAAGAAAAAACACTGACTTAGAGATGGGGTCACGTGCTAGCTTTGTCACTCACGACCTTTTGGGCTAATCACCAGAGCTCTGTTTGCTCTTTTGTAAAATGGGTCAAAATATCCTTGTCCTTTTTACCTTCCCGGCTGGATGGGATGATTATATGAGGAAAGAACTGGTTCTTTATAAACTCTAGAGCACAATCATCATTGTCATTACCATTATTACATGTACCTTTGTATTCCCTGTAACACCAATACGAACATCTGTGGGTAATAAATACTCAAGAAATGCTTATTGAATGAACAAAAATGTTTTCTAAGTCTGTGTAACTCCCAACATCCACTGGAAATTCAGACAGGTAAAAAGAAGGTTAAATCTCACTTGCTGTCTTGCATCTGCCCTTTAGAAGGCATTTCCTGGTACACTGTATCACAACTTGATTCTGACTCTTCACAGCTCCTGTACCTTCACTGTTTCCCATAAGAAATGCAGTCACTCTCATCACTTCTTGAGTTGTTAACTTTTCTGAAGAATTGAGAGATGTAGGGAATGGTATCAAATCCCAATCCACGTAGCTGCTGGCCACTCCCTGGTTTTCATTTTCTTTAATATTCATTTTCTCTCTCTCTCTCTCTCTCTCTCTCATACACACACACACATACACTTTTTTTCATTCTCTTTCTCTCATTCATATTCATACTCTCATATATATATATTTCTCTCTCTTTCTGTCTCTCCATCCCTCTTTCTAGTGCGGGTCTTCTCATCCACTCTTATACTTGGAAAGCCCAAACAGTTATTATTGCAATGTTCTGACTGTAACTAAAGCAATAAAAATAATAATGGCAGCAGCCTCCCCCTCCCACATACATTCATCCTTTGTTCCTATGGCACTCCCATAAGACAGACAAGGCAAGTACAAGGCAAGTCTCCATTTTATAGGTGAGGAAACAGAATCTATAACACATCCTAAGTCAGTTACGATATTCTCATAGAAAGTCAACATTTGAAACTTGGACTCCTTATTCTGAGTTCAGTGTTCTTTCTACTTTGACAGTAAGTTCTCAAGTCATCTCCCCTATGAAGCTAGGGTATTTAGACTAATTGGAGCAAATGAGATCACCTAAGGAAAGAGTTTGGGTGTGTAAGAAAAGGAAGGGATCCAAAGTGGAACCCTGAGAAATGCTGGCATTTAGAAGAGAATTCTGCAGTGGATGCTGAAATAGAGTGGCCTGAAAAGTAAGAGAAAAACCAGAAGAGGGTGTTGAAATAGGAACCAACAGAAGAGAATATTCCAAAATAAGAAGTGTGGTCAAGTGGGTTTATTCATTATGAAAGATCCATTTGGAAGATACCAGAGCAGAGTCCATTGGACATAACAAAATGGGGAGCACTGATGATTTGGGAAGAACAGTTTCATTGGAGTAATTGAGGAGGAAGCCGACTAGAGATGGGTTGAAGGATGAATAGGAGGTGAAGACTGGAGAATACCATGTGTAGACAACTTGGGGAACAGAAAAACAATGTGGTAGTTAGAGGGACATGCTAGTTCAGGAGAGGGAATTTTCTTTGAGATCAGATTTGCTAGAGCAAGTTTGAATGCTGATGATATTAATATAATTGAGAAGGAGATGGTATATGCAAACAGAGAGGTTAACTGAAGGCGTTTTCATTTATTTTCAGTAGCTTTTTACTAATCCCTTCCCTCTCTGTCTTTTTCTCTCTCCTGTCTCTCCCTTCCTTCCTTCCTTCCTTCCTTCCTTCCTTCCTTCCTTCCTTCCTTCCTTCCTTCCTCCCCTCCCTCCCTCCTCTCTCTCTTTTTCCTTTTCTTCCTTTCTTCCTTCCTTCCTTCCTCCCTCCCTCCCTCCCTCCCTCCCTCCCTCCCTTCCTTCCTTCCTTCCTTCCTTCCTTCCTTCCTTCCTTTCTTTCTTTCTTTCTTTCTTTCTTTCTCTCTTTCTCTTTCTTTTCTTTCCTCTCTTTCTTTCTTTCTCTACACACACACACACCCACACACACACACACCCACACACACCCACCATATCTCCTTGAAGGCCTAGCATGCAAGATTGCAATCCAAAAAAGCCAGCTCAGTTCAAAACTTAATCTCTCTCTCTCTCTCTCTCTCTCTCTCTCTCTCTCTCTCACAGCTTACCCTTGTCAAATTATGTTTCTTTGTCCTCAGAACATTTTTGCTTCCTCAGATCATAAAGTCCTTCAGGCCAACAAATTTAGACCAAAATAGGAGTGATAATTCCATTTATACCATTTCTCAAAAGGTATTCACATTTTTAAAGAGATACAATGGACATGGTAATCACCCTGTGTATTAGTTTTCTTGTGCTTCTTAACAAATTACCACAAATTTAGCAGCTTAAAACAACATCCATTTATTCTTTCACAGTTTCTGTAGGTCGACAGTCCAGCATGGCTCAGTCGGATTCTCTGCTTAGAGCGTCATAAGGCCAAAATCAAGGTGGTGGCCTGCTGGCCTCTCATATGGAGGCTCTGGGAAGGAATATGCTCCAAGCTCATTCAGGATGTTGCAGAATTCGGTTCTTGCAGTTGTAGAACTGAGGTCTCCATTTCCTTGCTGCCTGTCACCCAGGGGCTCCTCTCAGCTTCTAGAGGCCATGAGCATTCCTTGGCACATGGTGCCTTCCATCTTCAAAGCCAGGGACAACATGTTGAAACTCCTCATGCTTACAATCTCTGAATTCCTTTTCTGCTACCAGCTTACCAGCCAGAGAAAACACTGCTCAGGCCGGGCCCACCCACTTAATTTCCATATCTTAAGGTTAACTGATTTAGGACTTTAATTTGATCTACAAAAGTTCTTCACAGCAGTATCTAGACTAGTGTTCAATTGACCAGGGGACAGAATTCTTGGGACCATCTACCACACCCTGAACTAAAGAATTTTCTGAATTCTTCAAGAAAGTTCTCCACCATACCTCTGGCCACCTGCAGTGGGCACTGTTTCATCCACAGCTCCCCAGGCAGTCAAGTATTGTACCATGTGACACTGGGGCTATAGCTTATTGGAGTAAGGATAGCCTCTGACCCATGGAGTAGACTCAGCCCCTTATGAATTTCACTTCCTAGTCCTGGTCTCTCAAAAAACCATTTGTATTTTCTGCCCTTGAGTTAAGTAAAATAAGTTAGTTTCTCTTTTGTTGAAGGCACTTTGAGAAGAAGCTCATTACTTGCAACGAAAAAAGATGTGCTTAAGAGACTAGGGAGCTTACTAGTGACACCCTTACTTCCAACCATTCATTTCAAGGACATTTAGCATCTTCTATGTCCAGCACCATCCTAAGCAAGCCCTAGGATAGAAGGAGGGAAAACAGTGTCTCCACTTCTTACAGAAAGCTACCACCCTAAAGTTGCAGGGAACCATCACTGCGTTTTTGCGAGTGTGGAAGATCGATTTGAATGATAGCCCCCCATCATGCCCTTCCTGTATCCACGCTCTTAGGCTCTGTTATTTCTGTGGAGTCGGAGAGGCCACACTTGGCTGACATTTGGCTCAAACATGTGACTGGCCAATAGGATGCCAGCAGACTTAACATAAGCAGAGGCTTGAAAAAGCAGCAGCACATTTTGCTTCCTCTCTTAGAACCCTACAAACATGGTGACTATAAGCCCAGGCAGCCTTCAGAAGGAAGAGAGACCATGTGGGGCAGAGCAGAGCCCATCTAGCCCTGCCCATCCTGGACCTGCCAGACCCCTGCCAACCCAACAAGTCAACCCAACACGATGCAGGAACAAGCCCCACCCAGATCCACAGATCACCCAACTATTTGGAGAGAGGAGAAGATACGTTGCCTATGATTTTTGACCTTATTCATTTGAGAGATTTCAACAGTAAAGAGGCCTTGACTGCTTCAAGTACAGCCCAGCTCTCCCTCTGTTCAGATTTTAACAATTCTGCCAGCTTCTTCTGGCATCAGCATCAGGTCTTTTAATTAATAGAAAGGTAATTAAGACAGAAACATGATTATGTGGGTTATTCTTATGCACCCACAGAGGAAGAAAAGCAGATTGCCAGCTGCAAACATCTGCAATGAAAGAAGTCTTGGGACCAAAAGCAGTTTCTGCTGTTGCCTCCTCCCCCTCTTTCAAAAAACACCAGTCTTATAGGGCAGTAAATCAGTGGTTAGTTATTAGCTGTATCGTATGTGCTGTCCATTTTGTGAGATATTAAACCAAGGTCGCTTTTGCTCACATTCTGTGCCTGTCACCAAGTGTCCAATAAAAATTCTGTTCTCTGAGGGCATGTCAGGAAAGAGCAGGGCACAGACTTGCCCAACTCTCCCTCACCAGTCCAGGAGAGCCCCAGGCAAGGCTGTCCCTATGGCCTGACCCCAAGGCTGAGCCATCAGAGTTCCTCAACGATCTGTGGCCACTGGCAATCATACAGAGTTCAGGGAAACCAGTGTAAAAGTAAGGGAGTGTCTGTGACACATTCAAGTCCCTCCATCTCCACGGTGGTCTAGGGAATTTCTGGGGTAGACCTCACCTGGGTAGTGGGGGAGGACCAACAGGGGGTTAGAAGTCAGGAAACGCAGAATTAAATCTTCCTTTTGTCATTTAATTGTGTGTCCTTGAACAAAATTCCTAACTTCCTGGACATATCTTTTGTATTATCTTCCGTAAAATAAGGATCATGATGGCTGTTGGTCGACCTCATAATTCAACTTATTTTTTTACGTTGGATAATGCCTAAGAAAAGGGGCTTGAAATGATAAGAAACACTGCAACTAGACACTCATTCTTTTTTTTGTTATTGTTCCAGTTTTAATGAGATGTAAGTGATGTATAGCACTGAGTAAGGTGTACAGTATAATGATTTGACTTATATACATCATGAAATGATTATCACAATAAATTCAGTGAACATCTGTCATCTCGTATAGATAAAAAAAATTAAATAGAAAAAAATTGTCTTATGATTAAAACTCCTAATATTTACTCTTAACAACTTTCATGTATAACATACAGCTGTGTTAATTATGTTTATCATGTACATTACATACCTAGTACTTATTTATCTTATGCCTGGAAGTTTGTACCTTTTAACTGCCTTCATCCAATTCCCTCTCCAGCCACCCACCCAACTCTGGTAACCACAAATCTGATCTCTTTTTCTGAGTTTTTTTGTTTGTTCTTTTTGAAGCATAATTGACCTACAACACTATGTTAGTTCCTGTTACACAGCATAGTGATTTGGTATTTCCTTACATTTAAAAATGATCACCACAGTAAGTCTAGTTACAATATATCACCATACAAAGATGTTATATGGTTGTTGACTATATTCCCCACACTGTATATTTCATACCTGTGACTCATTTTTTTTGCAACTGGAAGTTTGTATCTCATAATCTCCCTCACCTATTTCTCTCCTCCCTCCATCTACCTCTGCTCTGGCAACCACATGTTTGTTCTCTGTATCTAGCAACCACATGTTTGTTCTCTGTATCTATAACTCTGTTTCTGTTTTGTTATGTTTGTTCATTTGTTTTGTTTTTTAGATTCCCCATATAAATGAAATCATACAGTATTTGTATTTCTCTGTCTGACTTATTTCACTTAGCATGATACCCTCTAGGTCTATCCATATAATCATAAATGGCAAGATTTCATTCTTTTTTATGGCTGAGTAGTATTCCATTTGTGTGTGTGTGTGTGTGTGTGTGTGTGTGTGTGTGTGTGTACACATTTTCTTTATCCATTCATCTATTAAGGGGCACTTAGGTTGCTCCCACATCTTGGTTATTGTAAATAATGTTACAATGAACATAGTGTGCATAAATCTTTTCCAATTAGTGTTTTTCTTTTATTCAGTTAAACACCCAGGAGTGGAATTTATGGATGATATGGTATTTCTATTTTTAAGTTTTTGAGGAATCTTAATACTATTTTCCATAGTGGCTGCACCCATTTACATTCCCTTCAGTAGTGGACATGGGTTCCCTTTTCTCCACATCCTTGCCAACACTTGTTATTTGCTGTCATTTTGATAATAGCCATTCTGACAGGTGTGGGGTGATAACTTGTTATGGTTTTGAATTGTATTTCCCTGTTGATTAGTGATGTTGAGCATCTTTTCATGTGCCTGTTGGCCATCTGTATGTCTTCTTTGGAAAAATGTCTATTCAAATCCTATGCCTATCTTTTAATTGGGTTATTTGGTTTCTTTTTTATTTTTTGGATGTTGAGTTGTATGAGTTCTTTGAATATTTTGGATATTAACCACTTATCGGACATATCATTTACAAATATCTTCTCCCATTCAGTAGCCTGCCTTTGAGTTTTGTTGATAGTTTCCTTCGCTGTTCAAAAGCTTTTTACTTTGCTGTAGTCCCATTTGTTAATTTTTGCTTCTGTTTTCCCTGCCTGAGGAGACAGATCCAAAAAAATAGTACTATGGCCAAAGTCACAGAGCTACAGCCTATGTTTTCTTCTAGAAGTTTTATGGTTTCAGGGCTTACATTTAAGTGTCTAATACATTTTGAATTTATTTTTGTGCATGCTGTTAAAGAGTAACCCAGTGTGACTCTTTTGCATGTAGCTGTCTAGTTTTCCCAGTAGCACTTATTGAAGTGACTGTCTTTTCTCCACTGTATATTCTTGCCTTTTTGTTGTAGATTAATTGGCCATATAGTGTGTGATCATTTCTGGACTCTCTGTTTGGTTCCATTGATCAACGTCTCTTTTGTGCTAATACCATACTGTTTTGATGACTGTAGCTTTACAGTATAGTTTGAAATCAAGAATGTTGATACCTCCAGCTTTGTTCTTCTTTCTTAAGGTTGCATTGGCTGTATGGGGTCTTTTGTATTTCCATACAAATATTAAAATTATTTTTTCTTGTCCTGCAAAAAATGCCATTGGTATTTTGGTAGGGATTGAATTATATCTGTAGATAGCCTTGGGTAGTATGGTCGTTTTAAAAATGTTAGTTATTCCAGTTTATGAACACAGTATAACTTTACATCTGTTTGTGTTTTCTTCAATTTCTTTCATAAGTGTATTATATTTTTCCATATACAGGTCTTTTACCTCCTTAGTTAGATTTATTCCTGGGTATTTCATTCTTTTTGAGGCAATTGTAAATGGGATTGTTTTCTTTATTTCTCTTTCTGACAATTTGTTGCTAATGTACAGAAATGCAACAGAGTTCTGTATATTAATTTTGTATCCTACAAATTTACCAAATTCTTTGATAAGCTCTAGTTCTTTTTTGGTGGTGTGTTTAGGATTTTCTTTGTATAGCATCATGTCATCTGCAAACTGTGACAGCTTTACTTCTTCCTTTCCAATTTGGATTCCTTTTATTTCTTTTCCTTATCTGATTGCTGTGGCTAGGACTTCCAATACTATGTTAAATAAAAGTGGCAAGAGTTGGCATCCCTGTCTTATTTATGATGTTAGAGGAAATGCTTTCAGCTTTTCACTGTTGAGTATGATATTAACTGTGGACTTTTTATATATGCCCTTATTATGTTGAGGAATGTTCCCTGAATACCCACTTTCTAGAGAGGTTTTATCATATATGAGTGTTGAATTTTGTCAAAAGTTTTTGAGATGATCGTATGGTTTTTAATTCTCAATTTGTTAATATGGTGTATCACGTTGATTGATTTGAGGATACTGAACCATCCTTGCATACCTGGGATAAATCTCACTTGGTCATACTGTATGATCCTTTCAAAGTATTGTTGAATTCAGTTTGCTAACATTTTGTTGAGGATTTTTGCATCTATGTTTATCAGTGATGCTGGCCTGTAATTTTTTTTCTACTTTTTCTTTTGGCTGCCCCGTGTGGCTTGGGGGATCTTAGTTCCCTGACCAGGGATCAAACCCACACCCTTGGCACTGAAAGTGCAGAATTCTAACCACTGGACCACCGGGGAATTCCCAGGCCTGTAGTCTTTTATGTGTATGATATCTTTGCCTGGTTTTGGTATCAGGGTATTGCTGGCCTCAGAGAATGAGTTAAGAAACATTCCTTCCTCTGCAATTATTTGGAGTAGTTTGAGAAGGATAGGTGTTAACTATTTCCTAAATGTTTGATAAACTTCATCTGTGAAGCCATCTGGTCCTGGACTTTTGTATGTTGAGAGGTTTTGTTGTTGTTTTCAAATTCATTATTGGTAATTGGTCTGTTCATATTTTCTGTTTCTTCCTCATTCATTTTTGGGAGAGAGCACATTTCTAGAAATTTGTCCCTTTCTTCTAGGTTTTCCATTTTATTTCTGTATACTTGTCCACAGTAAGCTCTAATGATCTTTTGTATTTCTGTGGTGTCATTTGTAGCTTTTTTTTTTTTCATTTCTCATTTTATTGATTTGGGCCCTCTCTCTTTTTTTCTTGATGTGTCTGGCTAAAGGTTTATAAATTTTGTCTGTCTTAAAAGAAATAACCTCTTAGTGTCATTGATCTTTTCTAATTCTTTTAGTCTCTACTTCTTTTTTTTTAACATTTTTATTGGAGTATAACTGCTTTACAATGGTGTGTTAGTTTCTGCTTTATAACAAAGTGAATCAGGAATACATATACATATATCCCCAAATCTCCTCCCTCTTGCATCTCCCTCCTACCCTCCCTACTCCACCCCTATAGGTGGTCACAAAGCCTGAGCTGATCTCCCTGTGTCATGTGGTTGCTTCCCACTAGCTAACTGTTTTACATTTGGTAGTATATATAAGTCCATGCCACTCTCTCACTTTCTCCCAGCTTACCCTTCCACCTCCCCGTGTCCTCAAGTCCATTCTGTACATCTGCGTCTTTATTCCTGTCCTGCCCCTTGGTTCATCATAACCATATTTATTCTTCAGATTCCATATATATGTGTTAGCATACAGTATTTGTTTTTCTCTTTCTGACTTACTTCACTCTGTATGACAGAATCTAGGTCCATCCACCTCAGTACAAATAAATCAATTTTGTTTTCTTTTATGGCTGAGTAATATTCCATTGTATATATGTACCACATCTTCTTTATCCATTCGTCTGTTGCTGTACACTTAGGTTGCTTCCATGTCCTGGCTATTGTAAATAGAGCTGCAATGAACATTGTGGTACATGACTCTTTTTGAATTATGGTTTTTTCAGTGTATATGTCCAGTAGTGGGATTGCTGTGTCGTATGGTAGTTCTATGTTTAGATTTTAAAGGAACTTCCATACTGTTCTCATAGTGGCTGTATCAATTTACATTTCCACAAACAGTGCAAGAGGGTTTCCTTTTCTCCACAACCTCTCCAGCATTTGTTGTTTGCAGATTTTCTGATGATGCCCATTCTAACTGGTGTGAGGTGATACCATATTGTAGTTTTGATTTGCATTTCTCTAATGATTGAGTATTCTTTCATGGGTTTGTTGGCAATCTGTATATCTTCTTTGGAGAAATGTCTATTTAGGTCTTCTGCCCATTTTTGGATTGGGTTTTTTGTTTTTTTGATATTGAGCTGCATGAGCTGCTTGTAAATTTTGGAGATTAATCCTTTGTCAGTTGCTTCATTTGCAAATATTTTCTCCCATTCTGAGGGTTGTCTTTTGGTCTTGTTTATGGCTTCCTTTGCTGTGCAAAAGTTTTTAAGTTTCATTAGGTCCCATATGTTTATTTTTGTTTTTATTTCCATTTCTCTAGGAGGTGGGTCAAAAAGGATCTTGCTGTGATTTATGTCATAGAGTGTTCTTCCTATGTTTTCCTCTAAGAGTTTTATAGTGTCTGGTCTTACATTTAGGTCTTTAATCCATTTTGAGTTTCTTTTTGTGTATGATATTAAGGAGTGTTCTAATTTCATTCTTTTATATGTAGCTGTTGAGTTTTCCCAGCCCCATTAACTGAAGAGGCTGCCTTTTCTCCATTGTATATTCTTGCCTCCTTCATCAAAAATAGGTAACCATATGTGTGTGAGTTTATCTCTGGGCTTTCTATCCTGTTGCATTTATCTATATTTCTGTTTTTGTGCCAGTACCATACTGTCTTGATGACTGTAGCTTTGTAGTATAGTCTGAAATCAGGGAGCCTGATTTCTCCAGCTCCGTTTTTCTTTCTCAATATTGTTTTGGCTATTTGGGGTCTTTTGGGTTTCCATACAGATTGTGAAATTTTTTGTTCTAGTTCTGTAAAAAATACCATTGGTAGTTTGATAGAGACTGCACTGAATCTGTAGATTGCTTTGGGTAGTATAGTCATTTTCACAATGTTGATTCTTCCAATCCAAGAACATGGTATATCTCTCCATCTGTTTGTTTCATCTTTAATTTCTTTCATCAGTGTCTTATAGTTTTCTGCATACAGGTCTTTTATCTCATTAGGTAGGTTTATTCCTAGGTATTTTATTCTTTTTGTTACAGTGGTAAGTGGGAGTGTTTCCTTAATTTCTCTTTCAGATTTTTCATTATTAGTGTATAGGAATGCAAGAGATTTCTGTGCATTAATTTTGTATCCTGCTACTTTACCAAATCCATTGATTACCTCTAGTAGTTGTCTGGTAGCATCTTTAGGGTTCTCTATGTATAGTATCATGTCTTCTGTAAACAGTGATAGCTTTACTTCTTCTTTTCCGATTTGGATTCCTTTTATTTCTTTTTCTTCTCTGATTGCTGTGGCTAAAATTTCCAAAACTATGTTGAATAATAGTGGTGAGAGTGGGCAACCTTGTCTTGATCTGATCTTAGTGGAAATGGTTTCAGTTTTTCAACATTGAGAACGATGTTGGTTGTGGGTTTGTCACGTATGGCCTTTATTATGTTGAGGTAATTTCCCTCTATGCCTACTTTCTGGAGAGTTTTTATCATAAATGGGTGTTGAATTTTGTCAAAAGCTTTTTCTGCCTCTATTGAGATGATCATATGGTTTTTATCCTTCAGTTTGTTAATATGGTGTATCACATTGATTGATTTGCATATATTGAAGGATCCTTGCATTCCTGGGATAAACCCCACTTGATCATGGTGTATGATCCTTTTAATGTGCAGTAGGATTCTGTTTGCTAGTATTTTGTTGAGGATTTTTGCATCTATGTTCATCAATGATATTGACCAGTAGTTTGCTTTCTTTGTGACATCTTTGGTTTTGGTATCAGGGTGACAGTGACCTTTTAGAATGAGTTTGGGAGTCTTCCTCCCTCTGCTATATTTTGGAAGAGTTTGAGAAGGACAGGTGTTAGATCTTCTCTAAATGTTTGATAGAATTCGCCTGTGAAGCCATCTGGTCCTGGGCTTTTGTTTGTTGGAAGATTTTTAATCACAGTCTCAATTTCAATGCTTGTGATTGGTCTGTTTATATTTTCTATTTCTTCCTGGTTCAGTCTCAGAGGGTAGTGCTTTTCTAAGAAATTGTCCATTTCTTACAGGTTTACCATTTTATTGGCATATAGTTGCTTGTAGTAATCTCTCATGATCCTTTGTATTTCTGCAGTGTCAGTTGTTACTTCTCCTTTTTCATTTCTAATTCTATTGATTTGAGTCTTTTCCCTTTTTTCTTGATGAGTCTGGCTAATGGTTTATCAATTTTGTTTATCTGCTCAAAGAACCAGCTTTTAGTTTTATTGATCTTTGCTATTGTTTCCTTCATTTCTTTTTCCTTTATTTCTGATCTGATCTTTATGATTTCTTTCCTTCTGCTAACTTTGGGGTTTTCCTTGTTCTTCTTTCTCTAATTGCTTTAGCTGTAAGGTTAGGTTGTTTATTTGAGATGTTTCTTGTTTCTGGAGGTAGGATTGTATGGCAATAAACTTCCCTCTTAGAACTGCTTTTGCTGTATCCCATAGGTTTTGGGTCTTCGTGTTTTCATTGTCATTTGTTTCTAGGTATTTTTTTATTTCCTCTTTGATTTCTTCAGTGATCTCTTGGTTATTAAGTAGTGTATTGTTTAGCCTCCATGTGTTTGTATTTTTTACAGATTTTTTCTTGTAATTGATATCTAGTCTCATAGCGTTGTGGTTGGAAAAGATACTTGATATGATTTCAATTTTCTTAAATTTACCAAGGCTTGATTTGTGACCCATGATATGATCTATTCTGGAGAATGTTCCATGACCACTTGAGAAGAAAATGTATTCTGTTGTTTTTGGATGGAATGTCCTATAAATATCAATTAAGTCCATCATGTTTAATGTATCATTTAAAGCTTGTGTTTTCTTGTTTATTTTCATTTTGGATGACCTGTCCGTTGATGAAAGTGGGGTGGTAAAGTCCCCTACTATTACTGTGTTACTGTCGATTTCCCCTTTTATGGCTGTTAGCATTTGCCTTATGTAGTGAGGTACTCCTATGTTGGGTGCCTAAATATTTACAATTGTAATATCTTCTTCATGGATTGATCCCATGATCATTATGTTGTGTCCTTCTTTGTCCCTTGTAATAGTCTTATTTTAAAGTCTATTTTGTCTAATATGAGAATTGCTACTCCAGGTTTCTTTAGATTTCCATTTGCATGGAATATCTTTTTCCATCCCCTCACTTTCAGTCTGTATGTGTCCCTAGGTCTGAAGTGGGTCTCTTGTAGACAACATATATATTGGTCTTGTTTTTGTATCAATTCAGCCTGTCTATGTCTTTTGGTTAGAACATTTAATCCATTTTCATTTTAGATAATTATCAATATGTATGTTCCTATTACCATTTTATTAATTGTTTTGGGTTTGTTATTGTAGGTCTTTTCCTTCTCTTGTGTTTCCTGCCTAGAAAAGTTCCTTTATTGTTTGTTGTAAAGCTGATTTGGTGGTGCTGAATTCTCTTAGCTTTTGCTTGACTGTAAAGGTTTTAATTTCTCCATCTAATCTGAATGACATCCTTGCTGGGTAGAGAAATCTTCATAGGTTTTTCCCTTTCATCACGTTAAATATATCCTGCCACTCCCTACTGGCTTGCAGAGTTTCTGCTGAAAGATCAGCTGTTAACCTTATGGGGATTCCCTTGTGTGTTATTTGTTGTTTTTCCATTGCTGCTTTTAATATTTTTTCTTTGGATTTGATTTTTGAAAGTTTGATTAATATGCATCTTGGCGTGTTTCTCCTTGGATTTATCCTGTATGGGACTCTCTGTGCTTCCTGGACTTGATTAACTATTTCCATTCCCATATTAGGGAAGTTTTCAAGTATAATCTCTTCAAATATTTTCTCAGTCCCTCTCTTTTTCTCTTCTTCTTCTGGGACCTCTATAATTCGAATGTTGGTATGTTTAATGTTGTCCCAGAGGTCTCTGAGACTGTCCTCAATTCTTTTCATTCTTTTTACTTTATTCTGCTTTACGGTAGTTATTTCCACTATTTTATCTTCCAGGTCACTTACTGTTCTTCTGCCTCAGTTATTCTGCTATTGATTCCTTTAGAGAATTTTTAATTTCATTTATTTTGTTGTTCATCATTGTTTGTTTGCTATATAGCTCTTATACGTCCTTGTTAAACATTTCTTGTATTTTCTTCATTCTATTTCCAAGATTTTGGATCATCTTTACAATCATTACTCTGAATTCTTTTTCAGGTAGACTGCCTATTTCCTCTTCATTTGTTTGGTCTGGTGGGTGTTTACCTTGCTCCTTCACCTGCTGTGTGTTTCTTTGTCTTCTCATTTTGCTTAACTTACTGTGTGGGGTCTCCTTTTTGCAGGCTCCAGGTTCGTAGTTCCTGCTGTTTTTGGTGTCTGCCCCCAGTGGCTAAGGTTGGTTCAGTGGGTTGTGTAGGCTTCCTGGTGGAGGGGACTAGTGCCTGTGTTTTGGTGGATGAGGCTGGATCTTGTCTTTCTGGTGTGCAGGACTGCTCCCAGTGGTGTGTTTTGGGGTGTCTGTGACCTTGTTATGATTTTACGCAGCCTCCTGCTAATGGGTGGGGTTGCATTCCTGTCTTGCTAGTTGTTTGGTATAGGGTGTCCAGCCCTGTAGCTTGCAGGTCGTTGAGTGGAGCTGGGTCTTAGCATTGAGATGGAGATCTCTGGGAGAGCTTTTGCTGTTTGATATTACATGGAGCTGGGCGGTCTCTGGTGGACCAGTGTCCTGAAGTCAGCTCTCCCACCTCAGAGGTACAGGGCTGACCCCTGGCCGGAGCACCAAGACCATGTCAGCCACATGGCTAAAAAGAAAAGGGAGAAAAAAAGAAAGAAAGAAAGAAAAATATAAAATAAAATAAAAATTTATTTAAAAAAATAATTATTAAAAATAAAAAATAATTTAAAAGGAAAAAAAAAAAGAAAGAAGAGAGCAATGAAACCAAAAAGCAAATCCACCAATGATCACAAGCGCTAAAAGCTCTACTAAAAAAGAAAAAAACAAAAAAAACGGACGGGCAGAACCCTAGGACAAATGGTAAAAGCAAAGCTGTACAGACAAAATCACACAAAGAAGCATACACATACACACTCACAAAAACAGAAAAAGGAAAAATATATATATACCATTGTTCCCAAAGTCCACTGCCTCAATTTTGGGATGATTCGTTGTCTATTCAGGTATTCCACAGATTCCTGGTACATCAGGTTGATTGTGGAGATTTAATCTGCTGCTCCTGAGGCTGCTGGGAGAAATTTCCCTTTCTCTTGTTTGTTCGCACAGCTCCTGGGGTTCAGCTTTGGATTTGGCCCCACCTCTGCGTGTAGGTCGCCTGAGGGTATCTGTTCTTCACTCAGACAGGACGTGTTAAAGTAGTAGCTGCTTCAGGGACTCTGGCTCACTCAGGCCAGGGGGAGGGAGGGGTATGGAATGTGGGGCAAGCCTGCAGCGGCAGAGGCCAGCATGACATTGCAGCAGCCTGAGGCACACCGTTTGTTCTCCTGGGGAAGTTGTCCCTGGATCATGGGACCCCGGCAGTGGCGGGCTGCACAGGCTCTTGGGCAGGGAGGTGTGGGTAGTGACCTGTGCTTGCACACAGGCTTCTTGGTGGCTGCAGCAGCAGCATTAGCGTCTCATGCCCGCCTCTGGAGCTTGTTTAGGCAGTGTCCTGAATCCCCTCTCCTCGCACACCCTCAAAAATGGTCTCTTGCCTCTAAGGCAGTTCCAGACTTTTTCCTGGACTCCCTCCTGGCTAGCTAAGGCGCACTAGCCCCCTTCAGGCTGTCTTCACACAGCCAACCCCAGTCCTCTTCCTGGGATCTGATCCCCGAAGCCCAAGCCTCATCTCCCAGCCCCCACCCGTCCCGGTGGGTGAGCAGACAAGCCTCTCAAGCTGGTGAGTGCTGGTTGGCACAGATCCTCTGTGCGGGAATCTCTCCGCTTTGCCCTCCGCACCCCTGTGGCTGCGCTCTCCTCCGTGGCTCCAAAGCTTTCCCCCAGCCACCCACTGTCTTCACCAGTGAAGGGGCTTCCTAGTGTGTGGAAACTTTTCCTCTTTCACAACTCCCTCCCAGTGGTGCAGGTCCTGTCCCTATTCTTTTGTCTCTGTTTTTTCTTTTATCTTTTGCCCTACCCAGGTATGTGGGGAGTTTCTTGCCTTGTGGGAGGTCTGAGGTCTTCTGCCAGCATTCAGTTGGTGTTCTGTAGGAATTGTTCCACATGTAGTTGTATTTCTGATGTATTTGTGGGGAGGAATGTGATCTCCATGTCTTACTCCTCTGCCTAGTCTCTATTTCTTTTATTTCTACTCTAATCTTTATGATTTCTTTCCTTACACTAACTTTGCATTTTGTTAGTCCATCTTTTTCTATTTCCTTAGGTGTAAGATTTTTGGTTAATTGAGATTTTTCTTGTTTCCTTAGATAGTCTTGTATCTCTATAAACTTCCCTCTTTTGAACTGCTTTTGCTGCATCCCATAGGTGTTGGAAATTTGGGTTTCCATTTTTATTTGTATCCGTGTATTTTTAAATTTCTTCTTTGATTTCTTCACTTGTACATTGTTTGTTTATTAGCATATCGTTTAGCCTCCAAGTGTTTGTGTTTTTTGCAGCTATTTCTTGTAGCTGATTTCTAGTTTTGTAGTGTTGTGGTTGGAAAAGATGTTTGATGGGATTTCAGTTTTCTTAAATTTAATGAGACTTGTTTTATGGCCTAGCATGTGATCTATCCTGGAGAATCTTCCATGTGCACTTGGAAAGACTGAGTGCTCTTGGATGGAATGTTCTGTAAATATCTACCAAGTCCATTTGGTCTAATGTGTTGTTTAAGGCAAGTGTTTTCTTACTGATTTTCTGTCTCTATGATGTGTCCATTGATGTAAGCATGGTGTTAAAGTCCCCTACTATTATTGTATTATCATATTGTATTTCTCCATTTATGTCTTAATAGTTATTTTATGTATTTAGGAGCTCCTGTTTTGGGTGCATATATATTTACATTTGTTATATCTTCATGTTGGGTTGATCCCTTGATCCTTACGTAGTGTCCTTTTTGGTCTCTTGTTACAGTCTTTGTTTTAAAGTCTATTTTGTCTGATATTAGTGTTGCTACCTGGCTTTCTTCTGATGTCCATTTGCGTGGAATACCTTTTTCCATCCTCTCACTTTCAGTCTGTGTGTGTGTCTTTAGATGTGAAGTGAATCTCTTGAAGACACCATGTTTATGGGTCTGTTTTTGTATCCATTCAGCCACTCCATGTCTTTTGATTAGAGTATTTAGGCTATTTACATTGAAAATAATTATTGATAGGTATGTACCTATTGCCCTTCTGTTAATGGTTCTGTAATTATTTTTGTTCCTTCTTTTGTTCTCTTCCCTTGTGGTTTGATAACTATCTTTAGTGTTATGTTTGAATTCCTCTCTCTTTTTTGTGTGTGTATCTGTTTTAGATTTTTGGTATGTGGTTACTCTGAGGTTTATACATAGAATTATATATATATGTGTATATATATACAGTGATTATTTTAAGTTGCTGATCTCTTAAGTTCAGAAGCATTAACAACTCTGCATTTTTACTCATCCCCCTTGTTTACTATTTTTGACATCATATTTTACATCTTTTTGTTTTCTGTATCCCTTAACTATTTATTGCAGATATAGATGATTTTACTATTTCTATTTTTTAACCTTCCTACTAACTTTACACATAGTCGATTTGCCACCTTTATTGTATATTTGCCTTTACCAATGAGTTTTCCCTTTCATAATTTTCATGTTTCTAGTTGTAGCCCTTTGTTTCTTGCTTAGAGAAGTTCCTTTAACATTTCTTTTAAAAATGTTTTTGTGGTGCTGAACTCTTAGCTTTTGTTTGTAACACTTTTGATCTCTCTGTCAAATCTGAATGAAGGCCTTGCCAGATAGAGTATTCTTGGTTTTAGGTTTTTCCCTGTCATCACTTTAAATATATTATGCCACTCCCTTCTGGTCTGCCGGGTTTCTGTTGAAAAGTCAGCTGATAGCCTTATAGGAGTTCCCTTGTATGTAACTTGTTACTTTTCCCTTGCTGCTTTTAATCTGTCTTTAGCTTTATTTTTTGTTATTTTAATTATAACATGTCCTGTTATGGTCCTCTTTGGGTTGATCCTGTTTGAGATTCTCTGTGATTTCTGGACCTAGATGTCTTTTTCCCTTCTCAGCTTAGGGAAGTTGTCAACTATTATGTCTTCAGATATGTTCTCAGCCCGTTTCTCTCTCTTCTTCTTCTTCTGGGCCCCCTGTAATGCGAATGCGAATGTTAGTATGTTTGATGTTGTCCCAGAGGTCTCTTAAACTGTCCTCATTTCTTTTCACTCTTTTTTCTTTTTGCTGCTCAGTATCAGTGATTTCCACTACTCTGTCTTCCAGCTTGCCTAACTGTTTCTCTCATATCATATACTGTTGATTCTTTCTAATGTATTTTTATCTCATTTATTGTGTTCTTGATCTCTGCTTGGTTCTTCTTTATATATTTTCTTTGCTAAAAACTTCTAACTTCTCACTCTGTTCATTCATTCTTCTCCTGAGTTCTTTGAACATCTTTATGATCATTACCTTGAATTCTTTATTGGGTAGATTGCCTGTCTCTACTTCACTTAGTTCTTCTTCTAGAATTTATATTTTCTTTTCCTTTGGAACACATTCCTCTGTTGCCTTATTTTGCTGAATTTGCTGCTTTTATTTCTATGTATTTGGTAGGTTGGTTGTGTTTCCTGACCTTTGAGAAGTGGCCTTTTGTAAGAGATGCCCTGTGTGTCCCAGCATTACACACCCTCTGGTCACCCAAGCTGTATGCTCTAGAGAAGCTCCCTCTATGAGCTGTGTGGGTCCTTCTGTTTTGGTGGGCTAACTACTTTGAGTGATCTGGTAGGTGTGGCTGGCTCCTGGTTTGGTTGGTTGCTAGGCCTTATGTTATGGGGAGGCTGCCAGCCACTGGTAGGTGGGGCCAGGTCATGAGGTGGCTGGCTGTGGAGCCCCATGGGGGTCTCAGGGCTAGTTCTGGCCCACTGGTGGGCAGAGCCAAGTTCTGGACTGGGTGTTTGACTGGCTAGGATCTTGGATCTAGTGTCGGCCTCATGGTAGGCGAGGTCATTTCTTGACATGGCTGGATGCAGGGTCAAGCAAGGATGTCCCAAAACTGGTACTGGCCCACTGGTTAGTGGGGCTGGATTACACGGTGGCTGACTAAGGGATCCAAAGTGTCTCAGAGCTGGTGCAAGTCTGCTGTTGGGTTTCCCAGGGCTATTGCTGACTCACTGGTAGGCAGAGCCAGGTCCTGGAGTCTCTGGTTACAGGGCCCTGGGGGTCCCAGGACTGATGTCAGCCCACTGGTGAGCAAGGCCTGCTGCTCATGACACTCTGGCTGTGGAATCTGGGATGTCCTGAAGCTGGTGTTGGCCCGCTGGTGGGTGGGGCTGTGTCTCTGTCTAGCTAGTTGCTTGGCCCGAGGCATCCCAGTACTGGTACAGAGAGGCTGGTGGATGGTGCTAGATACTGGGGCTAATAAGCTAGAGGGAGGATTCCAAATTGACGCTTGCCAATGCCAGTGTCCTCATCGTAGAACAAGCTACCAAAAATAGCTGCTGCCTGTGTCTGTGTCCCCAGGGTGAGCTCCAGTTGTCTCCCGCCTCTCTAGGATGCTCTCCAAGATCAGCAGGTGGGTCCAACCTAGGTTCCTTTCAAATTACAGCTTCTGCCCTGGGTCTCAGAGCATGTGAGCGTAGTATCTCTATTTCCCACAGCCCTCTGGCTCTCCTAAAAGTAAGCCTCACTGGCCTTCAAAGCCAAATGTTCTGGGGGCTCATCTTCCTGGTGCAGGGCTCCTGGGCTGGGGAGCCTGATATGGGGCTCTGACCATTCCTCTGCAGTTGTAATTATCCTCCCATTTGTGGATTACCTACCTGGGGGCATGGGACTTGACTGTACAACATCTCCATCTGTCTTACCCATCTTTTTGTGGTTTCTTCTTGATAGCTTTAGTTGTAGAATATCTTTTTTTCTAGTCTTCTGGCTTTTCTCATCAGCAGTTGCTCTGTAAATAGTTGTAATTTTGGTGTATCTGTGGGAGGAGGTAAGCTCTGGGTCTTCCTACTCTACCATCTTAGCCACTCCCTTAGACACTCATTCTTGTCAAGTAATATGAGACCATGGGCACTAGAATCAGACAACCTGAATTCAGGTCTCTGCCTCTTAATAACTGCTTGACCTTGAGCAATTTACGTAACTTTCCTCATCTGTAAAACAGGGTTAATAAAAATTCCTGTAAGTTTTGAGGATTAAATAGGTTGTGTGTAAAGCCATCAGAAAAAGCACATGGACTATTAGCACAAAATTAATGTTAATGCATTATTATTTTGTTGTTATTTTAAGTACTATTAATCTCTACTTGTATCTGTGGCATTTCTATTTATGCTTTGTTGCAGAGATTACTAAGAGTAAAATAGAAAAATATTTGAATTCGTATTTCAGGTCCTTAGCTTCTGAATCCTATAGCCTAGAAAACTATGTAACTTACCTGTGTTTCTTTACCTGCCTAGTGATGGTGTGGACAGGACTGAGTGAGATAAACTAGGTAAAGTGCCTGGAAGACAGTCAGAACTTATTCAGTATTAGTTACTTTCCTCACTCCCTTTTTTTTTTTTTACTGTGGTAAAAAAATACATAACATAAAATTTACTGTCTTAACTATTTTATGTGTACAGTTCAGTAGTAGTATTAAGTATACTCTCATTATTTTGAAACAGATTTCCAGAACTTTTTCATGTGGCATATCTGAAACTCATGAAACAACTCCCCTTTCCCCCATTCTCCAAGTCCCTGGTACCTTCATTCTATTTTCTTTTCCCATGAATTTGACTACTGCAGATACTACAACATGTAAGTGGAATCACACAGTATTTATCTTTTTGTGACTGACTTATTTCACTTAGCATAATGTCCTCAAAGTCTATCCATATTGTAGCATGTGACAGGATTCCCTTCATTTTTAAGGTTAAATAATATTCCATTGTGTGTATATACTACATTTTGTTTATCCATTCATTCATCAGTGGACATTTAGGTTGCTTCCACCTCTTGGCTACTGTGAATAGTACTGCTATAAATGTGGGTGTATAGTCCCTTTTATCTCTTGTGCTGATGCAAATAATCAAATAACAAGCATATATACTTTGTTTTCATTTTTGCCTCTTCATAGTTAAGGCAAATTATAATTGAATAACAATAGTGTTATGAGTGCTATCCTTTTCTTAAGTTAATTTCTTAATATAGACTTCAAACTTAACAGAATCAAAAGATAGAAAGAAAAAGATAAAGAATACTCATTCTGCATTTATCTATTAACTCAGAGTCTTACTATGAGCTCACTTAACTTACTATGTGCTTGTTATTGAGAAAAGAAGAAAAACAGACTTTCTGTAAATGAAATATGATCTACACTTCAGTTTAATAGTTACTAGAGATGAATAACTGTCAACAACCGTCCTATCAGAAATACAGCCCAATTCTGACTTCTTGTTTAGTATCTGTTTTTACTCCCCCTTAAAATTCCTGCCCCTTGTACAGTGCCTAGCACATCATAGGCACTTACCAAATACTCTTAATAAACCTGGAATGAATGAAGTTTTCATAAGGAAGTAAATCATTGCAACAGGGAACTATTAAATCTCAGGGTGGAAAAGAGAAATGTTTTATTTTGGAAAATTAGGAGGGGAAAGCATTACTTTTTCAAGGAAAAAGATCAGAGTCCTGAAGGGCTAGTTCAGCAGTGCTTTCCTATATCAAAGGTGATAAGCTGGTTTTAAAAAATCTTTCTTCAGTTAAGCACTTTTCCATCAAAGAGCTAAATGTACATGAGGGATATTTTTTGAATTCATGTGACTTATGCAATCCATACATATTTTATAAGATACCAACCTTTAATACTTAGAAGTACAAGATTATTTTTCAACTATGGCTTCTTATCTGAAAGATTCCACACTAATAATCCATTTATCTCCATATTACAAATGCCTCTACCTGGTTGAGATCATAGACTAGAAACACCAACTCCTTTGGAAAATTCAATACCACAAATAGCAACAGCTAGATTAGTTGACATGCATTCTGAGGCATATTGCCTTATTAATGTACCTTGGGCATGTCAAGGGTAAAAGGTAGAAGAGACCAGGAAAGGAGATTGCAGAAGAGAATCTCTATCATCGTTCTCCCTGCCCTGTCCACTCTCTGCCTCTTGAACTCAAGGGCTGAGGCTGTAGAAAGTGGGCAGAGGGTGGAGGCAACCTTCCCTGGACATTGACATAAAAAAATCATAACTGAACTGTAATTACAGTACATTGCCATAGGATAAATACAGACATATTCCAGATGTATTTCTCATCATATATCTAGATGTTGTGTTGAATAAATGGCTAGATTATCTCCATCTCACTGTAATGTAAATCTACAATTAAAGAATTTGTCCAAGATTACATAGCTGGTAAGTGACATCACTCAAGTTCAAGTTCATGTCTCCTGATCCCAAATGCAAGAAGTTTAGATTTATAATGGGTAGATGGGTGGATGGATGGGATGGATGGATACATATTACATTCATACATATATATCTATACTACTGAAGCTTTATAAAAAAGAAAAAGAGCCAAATCCCTGATCACATTTTACCAAATATACAATCCTACTTTTTAAGACATCTGACTCCTCTGCCCCAATTATTTTTCTTTTTAAAAATGAATGCCAGATTGACTGTCCAGTTGCCCAATCTGACAAACTTAAACATTAAGTGCGCTCCCATTAGCCATCTGCAGGTTGCCTAGTCTGTGACTGGTCCATCACACAGTCTTGCCCTTTCTATGCCAAGGTCATCAACATGTGGTATGTAACAAGGAATCCAGTACCCAGCCTGACAACATCATCTTGTGCCTCCATGGAGGGGAATAAAAGAAACCAACCAACCAACTCCCTAGAAAGGCATTTGCTAACTGCCCACTAGCAATTGTTGAGTGATAACACATGCAGTTCTCCACATGTTTATGCAGAGCCTCAGATTTATCTGACAGTTTTACACCCTCAGGCATGATACACAATAATTAAAATTAAAAATGTTTTGACAGCCTAAACAAATGGCTATATAAATTAGAAAGCTATAAAAAGTCATGGTAGCCAGAAATAAAGATATATAGATAAATCATAAAATTATAAACAAGGAGAATGTTTTAATACAGGCATGTTTTACAAAGACACTTAAAAATACAGGCTAACTTTTGCCTGAAGGAAGATGGTGGTGAAAAGGAATTGTGGGAACTAGCGAAACCATTCTTTCCTGCTCAGCAAATCTTTTCTCTACCCTTCTCTGGTAACTAAAGAAAAGGAGAAATTTGTTGAGGCTTTCCAACTTCCTCTAAATCTATAATCAGCTGTAGAATATCCAAATTTTAAAAAGCACCTAAATCAGTTGCCTAGAATCTTTACTATTAACCTTCCCAAATGTGTAAAATGATGTGGGCTATATAAAACTTGGCTTGATTTCACATTTCTCGAATGTATGGCACAAAACGTGTGTTTATGAAATGAGCCAAATATATGATCTGCATGTGAATATAATTCACTTCAACTAGATGTGCATGAATGTTAAAGTATCATCTTTCACTTAAATCTATCAGGTTGATGAAAGAAGAGATCATATCACCTGGCCTCAATAATTTTCCATTTCTCCCAACTAAGCCTGCTCACCACTTCCCTAATGCATTTAAGTACTAGGCCATTTCAAAAGAGGGAACAAAATAATTGGTAGTAATCAATGGGATTTTCTGTACCTAGAACGGCTAGATTGCCTGAAACCAACCATATCATGTGGGTAGTCTTTGTGTTAAATTTTCAGAGCAGGCCTTTATTTGGCAGAGTTCCTGAAGATTTATTGGCACTTCATTATCATATCGCATGTATCCATGGATTAAGAAAGGAGAACTGAGGAAACACCAATGCTTTTTATGGTAATCATCCTAGACCTTCCCGCTTTGTCCTGAACTCTTGCTTTCAATCCTTTGCCCTCTTGGCTTCATTTCTTATTCTTTATCCCACTACTGCCTCTCTTGACTTGCTATTGCTATTTGGTCTTCCCAGTTTAATGTTCTTCATGTACTCCCTGCAAACAAAGGACCTGGTTCAAATCTGCTCTGCTGGGTCATCCCACTGTGAATCACCTTTTAGGGACATACAACCTGATCTCTTTGGACTAAACCCCCATTCCACACTGTTGCCTCGATAGTCCTGCCCCACCTCCAGAAGGCGGAAAGAGAATTTTGCCCCATTTTGATATATAAATACATGATCTTAAAATAACCATGTGTACAGTAATCCATGATTGGAAATCTTTGCATTTTAGAGTTTCTCAGATGTTTCTGATAAACAGATTTGGGAATCGTGGCAGTTTGTTTGCTTTGTTTTAGCAGCAAAACTCTTTCATCTAGTGAAATCTTTAAAAACAACAATAATGACAAAAACAAAAAGCACCTAATTAATAAAAGGACAATTCCTGCTAAAACAGGGACAGTATAAAATGAATGAAATCATTTCCTGATAGAGCGAAGCCTGAGCCAATGGTAGCAAAATCGCGTGCCTACTTATATTTAAATGAATGGAGAGATCAAGTCTAAGGCAACAGAGTCATGAGGACAGGGCTGTGTTACAAGATCTTTACATTTTTTTAAAGAAAGTAAAAACCTGAGACTTAAAAAAAAAATCTCCCAAATGTAAATGTTGACAATTGAATTTTAAAAACCATTGTCTGTCCCTCCTCCACAAAACAAAACCATGTCAGCAGGCCAGAAATGATCCCACAGCCCTCAGTTTGCAACCTGTAATTTAGGCTTTTGTATTAGTTTGCTATTGCTTTGAAACAAATTACCCCAGAATTTAGCAGCTTAAAACAACAAACATTTATCTCCCACAGTTTCTAGAGTCCACAAATCCAGAGTTGGCTTAGCTGGATGGTTCTGTATCAAGGTTTCGTACAGGTTACATGCAGTCAAGCTGTCTGTTGGGACTGCAGTCACCTCAGAGCTTGACTGGGGTTTACTCACTTACATGACTGTTGGCTGGAGGCCTCCATTATTCTCCACATGGGCCTCGCCTTTGGCCATCTGAGCATCCTCACCACATAGCAGTTGGCTTCCCTTAGAGAGAGTGAGCTAAAACAGAGAGCAAGGCAGAAGCCACAATGCCCTTCCTGACTTAGTCTCAGGTCATCTATCATCAGCTCCGCCTAATTCTGTCGGTCACACAGACCAGCCTTGGTATGATGTGGAATTGGACTTCACAAAGGCGTAATAGCATGAGTTGGGAGTCATTGGGGGCTATCTTAGAGACTGGCTATTATAGCTTTAGAAACATCAAAGTGGGCCAGATATTGGCTGTTCAGTTTTACTCAAGTTTATACCATAAATCTGGTGCCCTTTCTTCTAGCTCCTTACCTTCATTGTTTATTCCTCTTTTCCATCCTCCCTCATCACCAACTTGACTCACAGGAAAACCCTGCTTTTCTGTTCAAAATTGTCTTCAGGCTGAGATTTATCAGCTAATTCCTGCACTCCTGGCCCTCTAGTGTTGATGAATTGAACTTCCTTTGTATTTAACTATTGGCTCCACCAGCTGGCAATTTGTAGTACCATAGGCCAGGGGTCTGGGAGGCAGAGAATAGAAATTAGAATTGGGAGTCTGCAGGTAACTGTGACTCAGATTCCAACACTCTATTCAGCAAACATTTATAGAGAACAGAGTATGTGCCAGAGTCTGTGCTGGTATTGGGGGATTTAGAGATAAATCTGATACATTGGAGAAATCAGGAATCAGAGGTCTAGGTGGTTAAATAGAGGGTTGGGGAACCAGCCAGGCAGTGTAGTAATGGATAGGGAACCATCAAAAGGGTCTTAGAGATGCCTGGGAATGTGTGTACAAAGTGGCAAAGAGACAAGAATGCAAAAATTGGAGAGTTGAGACCTAGTACAATTACTAAAGAATATGTCCTGATTGCCCAACAGTTGCTTTTTCCAGGAGTTGGTATCAAGTTGGAAGAGTCCCTGAATCCAAGTGAGAAGAGGGATAAGATAGCAGCTGCCTGAGGGAAAGGCCACTGTGACTGCCTACAGTTGAGTTTAGATGATGGTTGACAACAGGTGGTGATTTTGGCTTGGTTCCCTCATGTGTAAAATAGAAATAATAGTAACATAAAATACTACTGTCTAATATAAAATCAAATAAATACAAATATATAAATAAATAAATATAGAGAGAAACATAAAGTCGCACAGGTTTATTTTAAAAATTAGTTTAATTCATTTAGTATATGCAAAGCACTTAGAGCAGTCCCTGGTACATAATAAGCACCATATAAGTGATAGCTACCATCCTTCGATAATCAGAGCCTCGTTTCCTAAATCTAGGGGGAGAATATTTACAAACCTAGGTAGCTTAGATCAAGTGTCTACTCAAGATAATTGATATGAAAACATTGGGACAGTGTACTGAGAGGAAAGAAAGATGAAGTCAGGCAAAATACTGGATAATACTGGGTTGGACAAAAAATTTGTTCCGTGTTTTCCATAAGATGGCTCTAGTAGCCCTTAGTTGTCATTAACTTTATTCAGAACAATTTTGTTAGATTGTATTGTAACAGTTGTCGTATCAGTGTGCATTTTTAAAAACCTATCAAAATTGGTGAATTTTGGGGTAGCTATTTTAATATTGAAGATGGAAGAAGAGAAGCAACATTTTTGGCATATTATGCTTTATTATTTCAAGAAAGGTAAAAATGCAACTGAAACGCAAAAAAAAGATTTGTGCAGTATATGGAGAAGGTGCTGTGACTAAACATGTCAAAAGTGGTTTGCGAAGTTTCGTGCTGGAGATTTCTCCCTGGACGATGTTCCACAATCGGGTAGACCAGTTGAAGTTGATAGCGATCAAATTGAGACATTAACTGAGAACAATCAATGTTATACCACGCGGGAGATAGCCGACATACTCAAAATATCCAAATCAAGAGCTGAAAATCATTTGCACCAGCTTGGTTATGTTAATTGCTTTGATGTTTGGGTTCCACATAAGTTAAGCAAATAAATACCTTCTTGACCGTATTTCCACATGCGATTCTCTACTTAAACGTAACAAAAATGTTCTGTTTTTAAAACAAATTGTGGTGGGTGATGAAAAGTGGACACTGTACGGTAATGTGGAATGGAAGAGATCGTGGGGCAAGCTAAATGAACCACCGCCAACCACGTCTAATGCCACTCTTTATCCAAAGAAGATGATGTTGTGTATATGGTGGGATTGGAAGGGAGTCCTCTATTATGAGCTCCTTCCAGAAAACCAAACGATTAATTCCAACAAGTACTGCTCCCAAGGAGACCAACTGAAAGCAGCACTTGATGAAAAGCATCCAGAATTAGTCAACAGAAAATGCGTAATCTTCCATCAGGATAACACAAGACCGCATGTTTCTTTGATGGCCAGGCAAAAACTATTACAGCTTGGCTAGGAAGTTCTTATTCGTGTTCCAAATTCACCAGACATTGCACCTTCGGATTTCCATTTATTTTGGTCTGTACAAAATTCTCTTAATGGAAAAAATTTTAATTCCCTGGAAGGCTGTAAAAGGCACTTGGAACAGTTCTTTGCTCAAAAAGATAAAAAGTTTTAGGAAGATGGAATTATGAAGTTGCCTGAAATATGGCAGAAGGTAATGGAACAAAAGGGTGAATACGTTGTTCAATAAAGTTCTTGGTGAAAATGAAAAATGTGTCTTATTTTTACTTAAATACTGAAGGAACTTTTTGGCCAACCCAATACCAACAACTAAGAGACAGAATCAAAAAATGCATATTTATTTAATTTTAAATGTGTTTGATGGGAAAAGAAACTCCCTTAAATGGATTACACATCTCTTTAGTTTTTTAAGTAAAGTATTCTCAATATGGTATATGTTTTTCTTGATTTTACAAGTTATAATTATTATTATTAGGGTGTAATATCACAATAGGTTTGGGGGTTTTTTATTATATGAAATGTTGTATCCTATACTAAATTATCTCAAACTTCTAAACTTTTAAAGTTCTTATATTTACTATTATGTAATAGAGTCAGTAAAACTACACTGCTAATGGCTTTTACTTATTAGTGCTATCAGAATCCCAAATTCAGATGGACTCTCCCTTCTTTCCAATTGCTGCTTTTCTTTGTTCCCCGGGAATCAATGACTGGGATTATTAGGATTATCTGCCAAAAATAAGGTAGATTCTAAGTAAGAACGTGAGAAGTCTTCCTATGAATAAAATATATTTGGTCTTTATTATATCTATTTAGATTGATCAGGAGTCTTTCTTGCCTCTAAATGACTATATCACTCTGAGGATTTCAAACTGAAAGAGAGGCTTACACAATACTAGGAATTGTGGTAGGAATGGCTGAGGGAGTACAAATCAGGAATATTTCTTTGGGGAAAATCAGGAAGTGTAAGAATCACAGGGAAGCTGCCAACAATGATCCCAACTGCTTGCAACACTAATGTGTAGTTCTTATGACTCAGGAAGCCAACAGAAGCCAGTTCTAGTGCTTTTAGCTGTCTACAGCACTTCAAGGGTGATTCTCAGAAGACTCACTGAAATTCATGGAAAACCCCATGAATTCTTGATTTCAGGAGAATCCCCAGAAGCCAAGGGAAGCTGCTGTAGGTCATCTTGGTTGTCTATGTATACCTGCTGCCAGAATAATGACTTCTTCTCTCCCACTTTCAAATCTTCTATCCAAGACAGTACCCTAAAACCATGCAATGGAAGGGATTCTATAAAATGCAGATCCAGACTTCTACTCTACAAATGTAGAACGGATCAGGGGTGATGCCTAGTCGGCAATAGGGAGTTTGACACAGTCCACCCCTTTATTAACTTAACAGTTATGCACATCTCTCTACCCATATTTGAAATGTCAAATAAGAGCATCATGCTTATGGCTAATATATATAACTATACCTTGAATAATCAAAGATGTGCTCAGTTTGTCCCCCAAGATGGAAAACAGAAACTTTATTAGTTTATAAGTTTTTTACTATTTTTTGAGTAATTCTTATTCCTTTCCTCAGCGAGTACTCTTTTAATATTCTGTAACTTAAAAAGAAGAAAACATTACTAAATAACATGTAAAATACATATATAAGAAAGCTAGGAACAAACTGTGTATACCTACTATGGTCATCATTTCTGAAACTGGTCATGAGGCCATGTTGGTTATTTTTTCTTCCATGATTTATTCTATATTCCATTTATTTCAGCTAAAATCACAGCTACTCTGATCCAAACCTTCATTTCCAGGGCTATTAGTGGTCCTCCCAGTATTACATTGCCATAGTCTCCCAATAACTTTTACTCTACATAAGTTCTAAGTGTTTCACAAGAGAATATCCTACTTTCAGATGTACTTCTTCATGTCCCACTATATAACATTATGAAACTACCCCCATTTCTATAGCAAAACCGATATCTCCATTCAGTACCATAATGCCTCTTTGCCCGAAGCATTAGGCATTATGGCATTATAGCTAGCAGCAAAAGAAGCTCCAAAGTGCCAGGTAATAGCTTCAACTTCCAGTTAACTGCATTCATTGTTGTGCCCCCATGGAAGCACTCCTCCCTTGGGAACTAATATCTTTAAACCAGAGACTTCAAAGTTGCAAAAGCAAGAAGTAAAAAGTCTTGGAGTAGGCTATTAAGGGATAATAGAGAAAGAAGCCAATTTTACCCCTTCATTCCCCAAATTGTAAGTTCTAGATATAGGAAAACAGCCCCATTACTGATTTCTGGCTCAGAAAACATATGGCGCCATATTGGTTTTTCCCAGATCCGTAACAGCACCATAACTGGGTCTTCAGTAGGCTGTTCCACTACTCTTTTAGGCAAATCCCTTTGGGGTTATAAGAGAGATAAGATCAATGAATATTGTGGTCGTGCATCTATTCTTTTGTTGTAAAGTGAGCTTCTTTGATAGAAGCAATGTTGAGTGTGATGCCTTGATGGTGAAAAAGATAGTCAGAATATCCACATATGATGTTGTGGGTAGAATCACTGCAGATTACAGGGAGGATAAGCAAATAATATATAGAGTAACTGTCAATTACAGTGACTAAAAATTTCAGACTTCATGATGGAGTCTTCCAATGTGATTACTTGCCACCAAGGGGTTGACCAGTATTCCCAAGGAATGATGCCATACTGAGCACTCAGTTTTGTCTCTACTCTTGGTGTGTTGGGCACTCAACAGTAACTGTCATCTGTGTTGTTAAATCTATAGGTAATTTTAACACATCCTTCCTGCAGAGTCCACTTTGTTCATAAACCCATGACTAGAGAAAGAGGCTGACTGAGATCCAGCAAACAGATATTCCTGTCCACCTGATCAATAAGAGACTCCTTTTCAGGGAAACCTTTTTTTTTTAAGAATTCACATAGATACAAATATTCTCATATCCTGCACCTATTCTGAGATAGCTCCAGCCATGTACTTCTTCCTCTGTCTTCCTTATCATTTGCTCCTCAAATTTTACTTCCTTTGACCATCTGGCCAAACCATTAACCGTTGCCCACAAATTGACATAAACTTTACCTCTGCATATGTATCTTTCCAGGTAAAGGTAACAACTAGATGCACCACTAATAGTTCTGCTGGGAGTATTCCCTTCCCAAGTGTCTTTCAGAGTCATTTCAGAGTATCCTGCAGTGGTCTAAGTTGGCGTTGTGGTGGCATTCTTTGTGGGATTTTTTAGCCTTTAAAATAGGCCTAAAGTCATTCTTTCTTATAATTAGTAGCATGAACTTTCCGTGGGGTTGAGGGAGAAGTGGCTATGTATCAATCATAGTTACCATGACAGTCAGCTGCACATGAATTTACTTGGTCCTTAACAACCTGCTAGAATCCAGTCTCATATGTCACCCTTCCATTTGATGATGAAGTGTTGCCAAACATGGCTGAATTTATGTCTACATGGCACACACAACACCTTATCCATGAGCTATAACACAAGTAGCATGGTCACTTGGTGTTCTAGGGTCAGTTGTTCAGTCTCCACTATGGCCCAGTAACAAGCGGGCATTGTATTTTCAAAATGAGAATATTTCTCTGCAAAACAGGGCATGTCTTTCTCTCCAAATTTTAGAGTTATACTCTGTGATTCTCTCATTGGGGTTGCCACAGGTACCATATCAAAACCATAAGAATTACAGATAATTAGGTTACAATTGTATTTAGTGAGTCATATGGTTAAAATGGGAAATCAGCTTGCCCTGCAGCCTGGACCTGCCGTGAAATCTCTTCTTGCTCTGGGCTCTAGTCACACTGGCACCACTGGTAACCTGGGTGGAATAACATGTTCCTATGTTGTCTATCTGGATTCCAAAATGCAGCCATCTTCACCAGTTATTGTGACTCTTTATTAGTAGCAGAAGGTACAAGATACATCAACTTGTCTTCCTCTTTAAATAGGATCCCATTGCTTCCTAGATCACTGGACTCCTAAAAATCACACTGGAATAGCAGGTCCCTGAATTCCCCTAGGGTTTATTCCCACCCTCTAACATGCATATATTTAATAAATTCACCTTGAGTACTTTCTACTTCCATGTCCACTCAGCATTGCCATCCACATAGTGGACCAGTATGGTACCCTATGAGACGGTGGTATGATCAAGTTCCTTTTAGAAAAGATGAGTTCTTTTCTAACTCCTAATGTGCTCCAAATCATCTGGGGCTCTTGTTAAAATGCATATTTTGATTCGGTAGGTCTGGAGTAGGACCTGAGATTCTGCATTCCTAACAATCTGCCAGGTGATGGTAATCACACTTTGAGTTAAAAGAGACTAGTTTCAATAAGAGAGTCAGAAAGTTGACATACCCCTGAGTAAAGTCACTGATGGTATAATGCTCTCTCTTCCAAATGAAAGCAGACTACTTCTGGTGATCCTATTGACTGATAGAAAAAAGAAGATGCCAAGTCAATATCTGCATAACAGTTTGCAAGGTTTATGTTGGACGTGCCCCAATAAAGAGACTGCAGTTGTAACAGTAAATGCAAATGGAGCCACCACTTGATTAAGTCTGTGAAACTACACTTTCATTCTCCAAGAGCAGTCTATCTTCTGCTCAAGTTAAATTAGGAGATAAAAGAGAATTAACGGAAATCAGTATATTTCATCTTTCGAATCTCTGATGGTGGAACTAATCTCTACATTTTCCCTAGGAAAGCAGTAATATTTATGATTTGCTATTTTGATAGAAAATGTATTCCAGGTGGTTTCAATTGGCCCTTTCTACCATAACAGCCCCCAATGCATTGATGAAGGAGTAACCAGAGTATCAAATGTGTGTATTGGGCCAGTTGCCAAGTATATCTGTCCCTTGCTTGCATCTAAGAACTAGAGAAATAACTACAGAGTGGGGCTGTAGACTCATTGGTCTTACTGTAAATGGACTCAGACTTAAATTTCATTTATCAACTGAACTTCTTAAGCCCCTACTCTGACTGATATATCAGATCCACAAAGATTAGTGTTTGTTTTTAAGAGGTATACTGTAATCTCTGAAAAGTCTCGGTAGTTCTCTTTTCCCAATACACAGTCACTCTGATAAATAACCACTTTGGGGAAATGCTTGGAGGGAGAAACGTAGATCATACTTGTGGCAGTCTTGCAGGGTCCTTCTTCTAGGAGCCTGTGCCTAGCCTTCATTCAAGAAACTCTGTGTCTGTACTGGTTTGGGAATTGAATGAAGAGCTGTGCCTTTCTCCTTTGATGTCTGAAGTCAGATCTCCATTCACTAGGACTAGAGGGTGTTTCCTTTTTCTCCCCACTTCTGTGGATTAAGTGCATCTTGATAAGGCTGTTCACCAACTTCAGTCATAGGGACATCATGACCACTGCCAAAGATTTCTACTGGCTAAGTCAAACCATCCTGAATGGGGTTATAGACCTGACACCTAATACAATAATAACATCGAGCTTATCATAGGCACTTAAGCCTTGCCACTTAATCATCTCCCACTTCTGGAGGCCATCGTCCTCTAATGAAATCAAGGAACCTTTTTCAGTGGCTGTATCTTTCACCCTCATTCCCAGATTACAGAGAAAAGCCACAACAAATCCTTTCAGGGCTGCTGGTGCTACCCTTCTCAAGTCGTTTCTCAATACTTTAGAGAAAAGTGTGCCCTCTTAGCCCTCCTAGGAACCTAGTGTACATAGGGCTGTGTGCAGGAATTGATCATGATAAATCAAATTTATCATTCTTACCTTCATAAACTTCTGAATTCCTTCCTCTGCATCCTACCAAGGAAGTTCTAACAATTCAAACATCATAGAAAGTAGGACAGTGAGTCTTATTGTCATTCAGATAACCAAGTAAATTATTAAATACTAGCTTACTGAGATAACACATGGAATGCAAAATCCGTGCTAAGTGCACCCATATTGATACAGTTTACATTTCTCTCTCCCTTGTGTTAAAGCTTATTTCCCTACACATTCTCTAGGTTCTGCTGATATCAATAGGCAAAAATCTTCTTTCAGTGAAATGCTACCTCTTCCAGAGTCAGGTGTTATAACCGTCTTCTGGAATCTGTAGAGATTTGTCTCAGATTATGAATCTGGAAGCAAAAAAGGTGGTAGAGGTTAGTTTTAAGAAGAATTGATATCCCCTTGCAAGGCAGTTTTTTCAGATGAGGTCCTTCACATGGCTTTAGGCAAGGGAAGTCTAGCATTCCTCCTAGCGACCTATTAATGAGATCAACAATCAGAAATGCATTCATGGAAAGAGAGGTCCATTCAATTAGCACTGTTTATCCTGTGCCCTCAGGCAAACATGCCTTAGTTTTGTACAAAACTGATATTAAAGGTTTACCTGTGCTGTAACTAAAATTTATAAACTTTGAAAAGAGTTAAATATTTAAATGCTAAACTTCCATTTAGTACTAAGTGTCATCACTTATGCCATTGTATTCTTTATTAACATGTTAATTATCTAATAATTGTATAACCTAAAGCAAAGAGAAAACAGTACTAATTGTTTAGATAGATTTATTTTGCTCATAGATTTATTTTGTTTATAGTTTCCTTCTATTATTTCTGCAATTTGTATTTAAATGTTATATATTATTCTTTCTGAGAAATAACTCTAAAAATTGTATAATATCTTCTTTCCCACCCCGCTAACAGTCCAGCCCCCAATTCAATGGCCTTCAACTGAAAGCTAGTGAAAAACCTGGTCTCCTACTAGATTTACATAGAGGGGCTCAAACGTGATATGCTTTGATGATTAGTGAATGAATGCTTTATTTTATTTTGGAATATTCCAACAATGCATTTTAACTATTATGTTAAGAAATAGTAAAGAATAGTAAATATTAGTAAATATACTATTCTTATAAATATACTGTTCTTAAATAGTAAATATACTATTCTTAATATGTTAAGAATAGTAAATTATATTTGAATATATATGAACACATGTGGTCATACTATGGATGGGGATTCTTTCTGGGGAGGTACAAAACATTATCATTTAAACTACCATTTAAATTATTTTAAGATTAACTTCCAAACAGAACAACATTAAAATGCATAATTCTCACCTGCACAATGTTGCTCTGGAAATCACTGTCTCCATTTAAGAACTGCTTCTATTTAGCAAAGATAAAAATGTGCCAGTGTTTAATTCTCTAGGCAGGCCTCATTGAATGTATATGCATGTCCCAAATAAAGAGGCAACTTCACTGAAGCCAGTTTTCCCGCTTGTATAAAGTTTATAATATGATGCTAATTCTCTTGACATCAATGCATGTTTATTTATAAGCAACCAAAAATGATTGAAAATAAAAAGTGTCAAGTAATAAGTTATGTGAAACAGACATATTGAAAAGGTGAAGTGATATAAAACCACATACAAAAAATAATCACAGCTTTTTTCTTCTAAATGGATGTCTGATTGCTTTTATATTCCCCCTGAAGGTTTTCCTTCAGCCTCGAAGGATAAATTACACAAAAAGGGTAAGTTTTCATTAATCTGCAGACTGACATTTTTATAATAAAAAGAGAAAAATGTTTAAATGATACTAAGGGTTGGTCAGAGTGACAAAAACCAGTAGACTAGAAAGGGAAGGTTGGTGTGCCATCCTTAATTTGTGTAAGCTCAGATCAGGAAATTTAAAACTAAAAACTATATTTTGCTAGTGAAAAGTTGCTCATAAAAAATAGTCAGCCCTTCTGGATGAGTTTAGTCTTTCTTAAAATCATATATACTGAGTTGATTAATTGACTGCTTGATATATCAATAACCCCTATGCATACACTTCAACCTGGGATCCAGAGATTTGGGGAAGGGCATTAGCCTGCATGCAGATTTAACTCTTTGTAGACATCAATCATGTCTCAATGATTGATCAAAGTCTAGCGAAATCAATGCCTAAATCGTCAAGAGTGTGAAAATGCATGTGTGATAGCTGATCAGGTATCTGGAACACAGCTTATGACCATGAGTCCTAGCTATCTAAGAAAATACTAGCAATCAGGAAAGACAGTTCACATCTCTAACCACCTCACCTCCCATCTGCTTGTGTCTGTGTCTATATTACGTGCCTCCTATAAGGATGAACTCTGTACATACTTACTGAGACCCACCCCTCCACTGAGAATGGTCCCATCAAATACATTGCTCCAGAACTGCCCGTCTCTTTTGTATCTTTATTTCACCCTCTCTGTGAGATCATTTGCTTGACTCTAAAGCATCCTGTAATAGCTGCATCTTTCTGAAACCCTCTCTTGACCCGATGTTCCCCCAAGATTCTGCCCATTTCTCTGCTCCCCTTTATAACAATGCTTCTCAGAGTTACCTCTATTTGGCGTCTTTACTTCTTCCTCTCCCATTTTCTCTTGAACACCCTTCTATCAAGTCTTTGTCCCCATCACTTTCAGACAAACAACTCTTGTCAAGACAACCCCAGACCTCTTTGCTGCCAAACCCAACAGGATGTTCTTAGACCTCCTGGTACTGCGTCTCCTCATCACGGCACACCTGTCTACTCCCTTCTACAGGACGGCCTTTCTTTAGTTGACCGTCAAGGCACCGTTCTCTCTGGTTCTTCTCTTGTCTGATGGACCATTCCTTCTCAGACTTTCTAGCTGGTTCCTCCTCATCTCCCCATCCTCCAACTTTGGAATACCCTGGGGCTTACCCCTGAGGCTCCTTCTGTTTTTAGACCCTCTCCTCTGGTGATACAATTTCATTGTCATGACTGCCGAGTACTCCCAGATTTAACACTCTGCCCCAGGCCTCTCCTCCGACCCCCAGACTGACATATTCACTGCCTCCTTAACCTCTCCACTTGCATGTCCACTTGTCATCTCAAACTCAACTTGTCCAAAGCCAAACTCCACCTGTCCAAAGCCAAACTCCTGACTTTTCTACTGAAGGCCTTCTGCTGCCTTCCTCTTCTCCATGAGTTCAACTCCATCCTTCCAGTATCTTAGGACAAAAGTTTTGGAATTATCCTTGATTTCTTTCTTTCTCTCACACCCCCATCTCCAAACCATCATCAAATTCTGTCAACTCTACCTTCAAAATATTTCAGACTCCAATCACTTCTCACCTGCTCACGACTACTATCTGGTCAAAGTTACCATCATTTCCTGGACTATTGCAGAAGCCTCCTAATGGGTCTCCCTGCTTCTCCCATCCCCTGTTACTTCTTCTCCTTGGTCCTCCACACAGCAGCCAGTGTGATCCTTACAAACAGTGAGTCAGGTCATAGGACTCATTTGCATGGAACTCTTCAATGGCTACTATCTTAGACTTTAAGATGAGGGTTCTTGATCAAATGATTTATTAAAGAAGTGCTATGAGAGGGGAACATCAAGGGAGAAGGGAGAGCAGGACATGGGAGAGGAGGAAGACAAACAGAGAATGTGGTTTCAGGCTGTGGCCCAACCTCAGCCTGACCCGTCAGGGGAGACCTGGAGTATAAATTTACCTGAGAGTTGTCCCTACAAAGTTAGGAAACTGGACCTTCATACTCCCCTACTTGTCACTTATTTGTTTTAGGCCACTCTTCCTGTGGCTCCTCAAGTAAACCAAGCTCCTTCTCTATTCATTTTCCCTCTGGTGAGATGTTTATACCCAGGTATCACCATGATCTGCTCCCTAGTCTCTGCTCCAATGTAACCTGTCACTGAGGCCTCCCCTGGCCACCCTGACTTAAAGAACAACTCTGTTCCCCACTCTGGCTGTCTTTATGTCCTTTAACTTACTTTATATTTTTCTTAGCACTTAGTATCTCTTGATATAAAAAAATAGATCATGTTGGCCTCCCGCAATGCAGGCAGGGACTCTGTTTTATTCACTTTAATACCTAAGAGCCTAGCACAGTGCCTGGCATATAGCAAGCCCTCAATAAGTAACAAATGAGGAAAAGTGACGACATCACAAAGCATCATGGGGAAGATTAATCTTTGGGACAACGTGGACCCTCTCCCTTAGGATAGGAAGGCAGATTTAGCTACTTTGCTTATATCAAGTCCTCTACCTAAAATATTAGGAAGCATCTTTTTTCCACCTAAGTTATCAAAAAGAAACACACAGTGTCTGCACCACTGTTAATTTCTAGCTCACACTGCAGGTTGGTGAATAGTTCCCCTTGGCCCTTTGCAGTTTGGGGCAGGAACCTTTCAGTGTTACCATACATGCAGTTCTTCTGGTGACTAGAGATCTTACCACTGTATGAAACAAAGAAAGGGCAATCAGAACTTATATGGACAAGGTGTCCTGGACACCAAGAATGAACTGCTTCCAGGTTTGACATCTATCCCACTCTCTTTCTTAAAACCTCCAAGATTCTGAAATCAATTACTAGAGACTGGGATGAGACAGCAGAGTGAAACTTTTTCTCATTAAAGATTCCCCATTCCACTAGCCATGACTCTTCCCGGAATCTTTTCATTTAGACATTTCCAAATGTTAAAGAAAACCTAATAGGAGAGAGTAAAATTATAGTTATTTTTATTTACAGTTAATTTTAAAAGTACAGTTCAAAGTTGGAGGAATGCTAAAACAAACTGTAACAAAACTTTCCTTCTGAATAATTAACATTAATAAGTTATCTTTGAAAGTCAAAGGGAGGACAAAGGGAGCACAGGTCCACAAAACACGGATCACCTGCCCACAGGGATTCTGAGAGCTCCAGCTGCAAGCTCATCTGTGCACTCACATCCAAATAGATACAGTAAGAAGCACATTCACATTTCCCTTTGGGGGAAACTTCATCATGCTTTCATATCTTCCTGTATTTAAATATTGAATGAGTATTCCCACATACAGCATTCCCTATAAATTGGCTCCTTTCTTCCTACAAGTATTAGATTCCCTAAAATGGCATACCTAAATAAAAGAAGAAATGGCATACTGGAGAAAATTGGAATGACCAGTTGAAATACCAGAGCAAAAGCATGACATTGCCATTCTTCTGATATTTGGTTTGTAGAGCCCCAATACTAGTGTTTCATTAAAAAGGCTGAGATGATGCCGTATTTTTTACTCTCGGCACATGGTGTCATTCTAGACAGAGGCCTTGGTACCTGTCTGATGTCCCTCTATGCTTCAGGCTTGAGTCCGTCCAGGTAGAATGACTATGGGAAAAGGTTCTGGTTAAAATAAACTGAAGCAGGCACTAAGAAAATTGATCTGCCTGTGAGGAAAAGAGGAGGGGGACCAAGGAGCAAGTCTAGCCCTGGGATAAAATATGTATTAGTTTGCTAGGTCTGCCATAATGAAGGACCACAAATGGCTTAAACTACAGAGATTTATTGTCTCACAGTTTTGGAAGCTAGACAGCCAAAATCAAGGTATTAGCAGGGTTGATTGCTTCTAAGGATGCGAAGGAAAACCTGTTCCATGCTTCTCTCCTATCTTCTGGTTTTGCTGGAAATCTTTGAGATTCATTGGCTTGTGGCAACAAAACTCCAATCTTCACATGGTGTTCTCCCTGTATCTCTGCCTCTGCGTCCAAATTTCCTGTTTTTATAATGAAACTGTCATATTGAACTATGACCCAACCTTATGACCTCATCTTACTTGACCATCTTGCAAATAAGGTCACATTCATAGATACTTGGTGACTCCCACATGTTTTGGAGGAACCTGATTCAGGCCGTAATGAAGGAGGGCATAACACTCTTTGGGAGAGAGAGGGAACTGGACCTGAGAGACATCCTTGTTCTGTTCCCCTCTTCCTTAATCCCTTTATGACATCCCCATCCAGGTATCTATAATATGGGAGGAAGGGGTAGGGCCCACACTCCATTCTAAAATTCCTTCAGGCTCTGTAGTTTGGCTGAGCTCCTAACTGACTCTGGAAGAAATGTAAATGACTACTAAACATAATGTCCTCAACCCCACAGGAAACCTAGGAAATGGAAATTGAAGCAGTAAGATATACTGAAAGGGATATAAACAGGGGAACAACATAGCCTGACTGCTTTCTTTTTTTGTTTGTTTGGTTTTATTTTTTTTTGTATTGAAGTATAGTCAAAGTACAATATTATATAAGTTACAGGTGTACAATATTGTGTTCACAGTTTTTAAAGATTATACACCGTTTATAGTTATAAAATATTGGCTATATTCCCCATATGGCACAACATATCCTTGTAACTTATTTTATACATAATATTAATAGTTTTACCTCTTCATCACATACCACTATGTTGTCCCTCCCCTTTTTCCTCTCCATGCACACTGGTAACCACTAGTTTGTTCTCTATATCTGTGAGTCTGCTTCTTTTTGTTATATTCACTAGTTTGTTGTATTTTTTAGATTCCACATGTGATATCATACAGTATTATGTCTTTCTCTGTCTGACTTACTTCACTTGGCATAGCATCCTCCAAGTCCATCCATGTTGTTGCAAATGGCAATATTTCATTTTTAATGGCTGAGTAGTATTCAATTGTGTGTGTGTGTGTGTGTGTGTGTGTGTGTGTGTATATATATATATATATACCACATCTTCTTTATCCATTCATCTGTTCATGGACACTTAGGTTGCTTCCATATATTGGCAGTTGTAAATAATGCTGCTGTGAACATTGGGGTGCATGTATCTTTTTGATTTAGTGTTTTTGTTTTTTTCAGATATATACCCAGGAGTGGAATTTAATATATTTCATTATAGACAGATACCAAGACTTAAATAGGTTAGATTTACGATTTATAGTAGAAAAGAATTAATTACACCCACAAAATTATCAATACATAAAAATAATTTGGAATTCCATAACACTGAGACTCTAGCAATCCTAACTGTGATTACATGCCTAATTGGGGGAAACCAAAAAAAAAGGCCATCTCAGTGATTTCTAGGGGCACCTATATGGAGCCAGAATAAGTGAGTGTTTAGAATTAAGCCCTTTGAAAAGAGGTTAAGTTTAAAAGTCAAAATAGTTTAAATAATTTCTTCTGAAAGGAATGATCTGGATCCCCTCTTTTACACCAATAAGAAATCTGTAAATACGCAGCAGGTGACTCACCCAGTCTGGCCAGTGAAAATACTGTGGATGAAGGCAAGCAGTGTAGGCTTGTTGTTTCGTACCTGGCCTTTGGAGATAACAGATCTCACCCCTTATCTCAGTCCCACTCTCTACTCGCTCTGAGCCTTGGCCAGGTCGCCTTGCCTCTCTGAGCCTCAGTTTGCTCGTCTCTAAATCAGACCAGTGGGTGCACAGCTTCTAGAGGCCCAGTGAGGATGAAATGAGGTGATGCATGTACAGTTGTAAAGCACTAGGACCTTGCCCAGCATATTGTGAGAACTCGATAGACAGTGAGTATCAGTTTTAAAAGCCTACGAGAGTGGCTCCTTCGGTTTCTTCAACTCTAAGAGAGAAAAACCCTGTGATGTGTAACTTCTAAATCGACACGTCCTTGTACCCTGCCTTTTGTGCCACTAATGAAAGGACATGCCTTTTTTCAAATGCCAAAAGTACCACAAAAGAAATAACTGGAAATTACATACATCACCTCAGCACCCCTCCCTTCCAAAAGAGAGAACAGCTTTTCATTTATAACCACTGGACATCTTAATCCGAGAAGAATCCTCATCATATTACAGACGGATGTCGTGTGAACAAAGCCTATTATAAATCAATACCACAGTACATCTTTCCTTGTTGTCCCAAATTTCAAAGGGCTAGATTACCCTGCTGTGTATTTCTTTTTCCAGTTCAAAGCTTACAAGAAGCTGACAAAAGAAACTGGCCCATATAGTTCAACTTACTTTAGTGAGAAACAGCATGTTCACTGGATAAATATAAAAATGAGACCCAGACTTCCCAAGGCTCAGGATTTCCGTGCTAGTTGAACTGTCAGAAAATATGTATCAAAATAAAGATTTTTTTCACAAATGTGCAAGTCTTCACAACACCCATAGGGATGGGCAGTATCCAAAATTAAGGTGGTGCAAGGGCAAAAAATTTGTAAATAAATGTGAGGAAGCAGGCATCAGTGTTTTCTGTTATATGCATTTAAAGCCAGTGTGCTGTCTCCCTTTTCTGTGTTGCATCTGCTCTGATTCTTCAGTTTAGTTTCAAATATATAACTACTTTCTGACTCCTACCAGTTCATTAATTTTTGACAGAAGGCTATCAAGAAGTCAAAACTCTGTATTAGGCTAATGTGGTTTACATTAGAGTACAACATCTTTCTTCCCCTCAGAGAGGGCTTGGTTTATTGCCTCAGTATTAAGAATATGCTTTTTATTCTTATTTTTAAATTTTATTTTATTGAAGTATGTTGTTTTACAATGTTGTATTAATTTCTGCTGTACAACAAAGTGATTCAGTTATTCATACACATATATATACATATATATATATATATTCTTCTTCATATTATTTTCCATTATGGTTTATTACAGGATATTGAATGTAGTTCCCTGTGCTATACAGTAGGACCTTGTTCTTTATCCATTCTATATAATAGTTTGCATCTGCTAATCCCAAACACCTAATTTATCCCTCTGCAATCCCCTTGCCCCTTTGGTAACCCTAAGTCTGTTTTCTATGTCTGTATGTTTCTGTTTCATAGAAAAGTTCATTTGTGTCATATTTTTAGATTCCATATGGTATTTGTAAGTGATATCATATGGTATTTGTCTTTCTCCTTCTGACTTGCTTCACTGAGTATGATAATCTCTAGGTCCATACGTGCTGCTGCAAATGGCAGTATTTCATTCTTTTTTATGGCTGAGTAGTATTCCAATGTGTGTGTGTGTGTGTGTGTGTGTGTGTGTGTGTGTGTGTGTGTGTGTGTGTATACACATATACATATATACACATACATACATACCACACCACATCTTCTTTATCCATTCATCTGTTGATGGACATTTAGGTTGTTTCCATGTCTTGGCTATTGTGAATAGTGTTGCTGTGAACATAGGAGTGCATGTATCTTTTTGAATCAGAGTTTTGTCTGGATATATGCCCAGGAGTGGGATTGCTGGATCATATGGCAACTCTATTTTTAGGAACCTGCATACTGTTTTCCATAGTGGCTGCACCAATTTACAAGGAATATTCTTTTTGAGGTCTTGTTGGTTTGGCTGAATTACTAGAAGGGCTTGGTTTTCCAAAGAAGAGTTTTCTTTGCCTGAACAACAATCAGTACTGATATGTTCTGGGCACTGTGGGTAATACAAAAGCAGTAAGAACAATCCTTGCCCTTTGGGAACCAACAATTTAAGTAGGACGGAGTGTTCAGAGACCGCAAAGACAACAGGCAGTGCGTGGTAAGAGCTATACATGTCCTGTGGACACAGGGAAGTACTCTGACTGAGCCATGAGGCAGGCTTCAAACGTTTGGCTTCAGGGTGTTAAGCGTTTAGGCTTGAGGAAGAGTGTCCTGAGCCACGCTGTGGAGATGGATATGACCTAGATACAGATGGAAGGAGCGGACAAGTAGCCTGCTTTGGGTTGTTTAGCAGACACCATCCGTATTCTGCCCCATATGCCCTTGGCCCTTCTGCGTTCACCCACACCTGTGGGAGACAGTTTCTTTATACACAGACAAATCCCCACTTCAGCTTCCTGTTCTCTCTGCTTCTCTGCCTGAGAGGAGTGCGGGCAAACAGGCAGCAGGTTCGACCTAAAAATGTAAAAGTGTGTATGTGTCTGGTGGGGGGCCTAACACCCCCAGAGTAAACCTCAGCCCAGGGGAGATGGAAATGGTGAGTAAATGCCCCACCCCTGTCCTCTGACGTGGTGGTTCTGAACCGTATTCCTCTTCACTTTCCCAGGAGATTCCAGAGGGATTGAGCCTCAGGTGCCCACAGCCATAAGCCCGTTGGTAACTCAGTGTTTATTGAATTTTCTCCCTTCTCTCCTTTGTGCCTCATAAACTAGCTTCACCCAAGTCCTTGTTCCAGTGTCTGTTTGGGGGTATATTGAGGCAGAGTCAGATGGGATGAAGGGTGATGTTCCATGACGTGGTTCCTGCAAACGACACCAGGAAAGTTTCTGCTGCTTCTCAGTATCATCAGCACTTCAGCTGTAACCACCTGCTTGTCATTCCCCAAATGTGCATGCTTGCTCACACCATAGGTCCTTTACTGGTTCTCTGCCCACCAGGAGAAATAGTCCGTGTGCCCGTTCCACCTCTAGTCTGCCTAAAGAAGTTGCTATTTATCCCTCCAGATTCAGTCCAGGCATAGACTTCTCTGTGCAAACCCTCCTCCATCCCACTTTGCCAGTTCCTCGCAGGGCTGGGCACGCCTGTCTCTTCATACCCATGCCCCGTCATAGCATTTAGCATATGATTTGGAGACAGCTGGTCTGCCTGTCTGCGACTTAACTGTGAACTCCTAAAGGGCAGGCTGGGACTTCCTTCTTTTCTCTGAACTCCTAGGGCCTAACCATGGGTCGGGTAAATAAACAGATGCTCAACACATGTTTTTTTTAAATAACAGTGTCCTAGAGGTGGCAGCCCCCAGTGACTCCTGGTTTTATGATTTCCTAGTGAGAATCTGTGCAGCTGGATTTTATTTTCAGAGGTCTTTGTTTGCCCTTATTCTCAACCTAAACTTCTTAGGACTGGGAACTACAGAATTTGGTTAACCTCCTGAACATGAGAGAAATCTACTAATGTACTGAAGCCAGAGCAATACTGCTGTGCCCACACTCCACTATGGCAGAAATTCAGAAAAACCTACTTGTATATTTTCACTCTCATTGTGATAGTAGATCTTCTGGGAACTATATTTTCCTTTTTACAACATATTTTTCCATGATAGCCTTGTTCTCAAAATTTCCAGCTTTTTTTGTTCATATTTTAATGCCATTCACTTCTTTTTCTCATCTCATCAGTTTGATTCTTGCAGATTTTTCCTCATCTTGTCTATCTCCAGAGTCAGAGCTTTTGTCTGATTCAAGCTCCTGAATTTATTTCCCACTTGCTGCCTACATAGACTAAAAGCTCCACCAAAGGATGAAGCCTCAAATGTTAAAGTCCAAAATCCATCCACCAGCCTTTGGCTGGCTTACATTAGATCCACTCTCTTGTTTTTGCTGACCTGTCCTGGTGTCCCACCTTTATTTTGGAATCATTCTTTTGCTTTCCTTCCCCCTTTCTCTTTTTTTTCTCTCTACCCTTACATGTAGGAGACCCAGTGTTCCATCCTCAGTCTCTGCTTTGCTCCTTACTATCCCAGCAGCACCTATACCCTTTCAGTGCTTTCATTGCCCCTGCCCACCAGTAAAGTCCCTTTTTTGTCTCTAGCCCTAAGCTTTTCCACAAAATTTGAGTTCTGCCATCCACCTTCCTCTTTAGTGTCTGCACTCTGTGTTCTATGAATGACCCCAGCTCATATTAAGAATTAAACCCATCTTCTTTCTTTTCCAGCTTCTACTTTTTCCAGGCTTGTTGATCACAACCATCGTATTCATCTATGATTCTTTCCCCTCTGTTTCCCCTCATAGTCAGTCAGATACAAAGTCACAAAGAACTTACCTCCAAAAGATCTACCGCATCCAAATAGACTGCTCTATTCTTACTACCGCTGCCATCTTTAAAGGCTTTCCTGAACCTTATTTGGAATCACTGCAGTAGCTTTCTGATTCATCTTTCCATTTGAATCTCTCCTTCATCAGTCTACTCTCTTTATGCCACTAGGTGAATGTATTAGTGTCATCATTCAGCATTACACATCAGCGAGAACCCTTGAGTGGAAGTCTAGAAACCTCAACACTGACCAACTTGATACTAATCTTTACCTCCAGAACCTCACTGCGCCATCTTTAAAATGTGAAAAATAGACTAAATGATTTCTACATCTGTCTTGCCCTACAGTTTTTTTCAATACCTTTATTGAGATATAATTTACATACTTCATAAAGTTTACTTGTTTAAAGCATATAATTCAATACTTTTGAATGTATTCACAGAATTGTGCAACTTTTATCATTTTTATCGACCCTAAAAGCGAACTAGAATATTTTTATTGACCCTAAAAGCGAACTATTAGCAGTCGCTCCTCATCTTCCCCAACCCCAGTCTCCAGCCCTAGGCAACTGCTAATATATTTTCGGTCTCTATAGATTTTCCTGCTTTGGACATTTTATATAAACGTGATCAAACAACATGTGGACTCTTTTGTAAGTCTTCTTTCACTTAACATAATGTTTGCAAGGTTTATCCCTGCTGTAGCATGTATCAGTACTTCATTTTTGTGGCTGAATCATATTAAATTTATGGATATACCACATTTTATTTATCCATGCATCCACTGATGGACATTTGTATTTCCACTTTTTGGCAATTAGGAGTAATGCTGCTATGACAGCTCTAAAATTTTAGACATTATTCTTATCATCATACCAAGAGAAAAGTGGAGCAATATTCCATTTTTCATTACTCTTTACAGATAAACTGTAAAAAACTATTTTTACACAAGGATGGGGGACTCTCAAAGGAAAACTCTATTGACAAACGTCTGAGAAGGTCTCTCACCCCACCACCAAAAAAAAAAAAAAAAAAAAAAGAACTTGAAGAAGTTTCTGTTACTGCTTTCAACTGTGTAGCCATGTCTATTAAAAGCCACTTGTAAATAGCTAACTTCAGCTCTGGCATGCCATAGATTAGCCATATTTGTTTTCCAGGGAAGATTATAAATAGAGGGGGAAGGGGGGAGTGAAACAGAATGTATTTTGCAAATGAGCCCAGATGGAAAACTAACAGATGGCCATGCACTGTATTTTGTGTGTTCAGACCTACATTTAAATTAAAATTTTTCATAATTATGATTAACGTCTGTAGCAGCACTAGTTTTCCTGTGGTGGCATCATATATCATGTATAGGAGGTATTGAATAGAACATTCTCGTGAGAAGGTTGCAGACTTTATACAAATTTTGGTACTTGCCTGCCCTTCACTTAAGAAGGAAACAAAACCTCACTCAGCAACGACGGCAAGTGCTGAGAAAACTTCAATGCAAGTGGACTTTCTATAATAAGACCGTCTGCCGCCATCTGGCTTTTCCTCCCATGTTAAAACTCAAAGCCAGTCATTCTGTGCAGAGGGGGAAATAATGGGTTCTTATTTGCATGGCTATATTTTTTTTTAGATTCTGATGTGAAGAGTTTTCTTTGGGATCACACACGTTTTTTGATTCTCATCGATATAAGCATTATTTTCTAATGGTAGATGTCTCATATGTTATCCGGTCTCATCTGCTAACATCCTTTACCCCTTCCCGTTGGTAACTCTGTGTCTTCTTATTTTCCCAGCCTTCTTAGAGGTCGGCAGTGTTGAGCAGGGTCCATGAAATGTCTTTCCATCCAGAATCAGGAGTTGGGAGTCTGCACAATGAAAGTGTGAAGCCTGACTCGCTCTTTCTAGAACCTTTGGTCAGCTGGGTGGACGTTGTGCTAACTCAGATTCTAGATGTATAAAATGGGGGGGACCTCACTTCTCTTCAGAAGGTGTCTAATCTACTCTTCCCATTTTTGCTCTGCCACGGTTCTGTGCCCAGGCTGCCTCTCATTTGGGTGTCTCCTTCTTCTTGCCTCCTGCTCCTCTGACATACTCTTCCCCTCATTTTGGATTTTTGCCTCCATCACAACATCACAACTGTGCTCAGTTTTGACTTACAACACTGTCTCAAAGTTGGCATTTTGCCTTGAGCAGGATTCTTCCTCCCCCGACATAATTTTTCTTTCCTGGTATGAGAGATATCAGTCACAGTTCTGCTGTTTGGCTCCAACACAACACGGTCCTCGAGGTGACTCCTCCGAGGCCCTCCACTGGCCAGGGTCCCCTCTAGAGGGAAAGACCTTGGTGAGGAGCTCCAGCTGGACAGACCAGCTCATGTATCGCCCTAGGATGACACTGACCACAGCAGGTCTATGCATAGGAGCGGATTTTTCTTTACTGATATCCCACAGCTGCTGCATTTTGATCAAGGCAGAAAATAATATTGACAAACATTCCGAATTTACATGGTGGTAAGACCCAAGGTTTACTGTTGGGACACTAGTTTATTCATATTAACAACATCCATTGAATCTGGAAAGTGGAGTTGAAGAAACTTTGATTTATGCTTTCTGGTTTTGCATTGGAAATTTTACCCTCTAAATACACTAGAGAGAATTGAGTGCAAGGTAAAGATGGGAGTGTAGACAACACAACTGCTTTAGGATATTTCACTTACAATTTGGAAAAGTTAAGCTAACATTTTGAAAAAAACTCATCTGTCCCTTTTCAGGTTCTCAAGAACCTGAAAAGGATAAATGAGAGGGACTAAACAGCAGCTGCCCGTTTATAACTCAAACCAGCAGCTTTGTTCTATGAATATTTTAAAATATCCAATGTGCCTATTCATTGGAGAATGAGCATATATTTGATGCCAAAAAAGAAGTCTCGGAAGAGCTGCTGAGCACTTAACAACATCACTAATTACTTGTGTAATGTTTGGCAAACAGTCAAAACCAGAATTTTTTTCTAGGAAACATATTTTTACACATTTGTCCTACCTACAAAAATAACCAGTTGAGATGCATATATTTTCACTTGCACATGTTTGCATTGCTGAGGCATAAACCAGTTCTCCCTTAGAAGGTTCGTTTCAAAGTTATTAGCTACTTCATAAGCCCAGCAAACCTGGGAGCCCAAAAGCATATGCTTTGCATTGAAACACCAGCTTGGTAATCAAACGAGGAGCAATCTAATATGAGCTTTCAAGGCAGGTGAATTTGACCGTAAATCATGGTTCTGCACATAGGTTTGTATTTTCTATTCTTAATTACATCTGTGCAAATCTCCATTTGTTTATCGTTGCCTAATACAGCGTGTGGGCTATTTGCATTCCCAGAGGCACGTTTCCATGGTGTGCGCTTCTCCCAGGAAAAAAAAAAATTGGCTCAACCATTAATTCGAATATTAAGTACAAAAAGGGATATAGAAGTGAATGCTCTTCAGTTCAGCAAATACTTGTGGAACACCTGTGCAAAGTGCTGATCGGTAGACCCAGGAAATCCATTTCACCTAAACTCACTGAAGCTCTATTTCCTCACCTATAAAATGGAAGTAAGAGGGGGGAAAAAAGAAGTATTCCTTTGAAGTGCTATATAAATACGAGTAAGAGGTAGTAAATTACAATCCAATACTTTTTGTTTTGTTTTGTCAACATCGCTTAATTACAGATATTTTTCGGTGGACTTTGTGAATGTGATGGGAACAAACATAGAAGGCAGTTGCTTTTACATTCAAGTTACCTATTATTTTTTACTTTTATCCATCTTATATTATCTGAGACAGGATTTATGATAGCCAGTGCCAGTCAGAAGTGTGTGTGATGTACAAGCAATATGACCTCGGGGTACGTTTTTTATTTGGGAGATGCTACCAGTTTTGTGATAACGGAAAGAAAGCAGGGGGCTGGCTTGCTCTACGTAAGTTTAAGGAAAGGTAAAAAAAGAAGACTTCTTGGTGACTCAGTGGGTTTCCTCAGATAGACAAGAAAGCAAGGAACACCAACAGATGATTCACATGGTATTGAAAATGACATGTCTAAGTGTAGCCTCTCTGGAACTGTATCTGCCTGTAAAATGGAAATCTACATGTCCTACCTATCACACAGTGTCCTTAGGAAGATCCAAACCCATACTGTATGTGAAAGCTCTTTATAAAGACCGACCAGCCAGGTCTTCATTATTTTCCTCTTAATCTGAGTTTAGGAGATGAGAAACCAGGCGTTAAAGAGCACTAATAGATATCCTTCCTCAAAGGAATAGGAATAAATGAGTAAGCTAAGAGACACCTTGGGTTCCACCTAACTTTGACATTTACATCCTAATTATCCACGATGTTGTCTCCTCATGGCCATCTGAGCAGTGAGGGTGATGTATAATGACAAGAATAAAGCTGAATCCTGCCCCTCAGTGACAGAATGAGAAAGCAAAAGTAAATTGTTAATTCAGACCTCCAGTTCTTCCTCTGTAACATAAAGATGCTGGGTCAGATGCTCCCTGAGAGCTCTTCTAACTCTGATAGTCCCTAAGTCAGAGAATAAATGAGTGCTCGTATATGTGTGTGGAGTGATGACATCCGTGATATCATGGGGACCTTCTCTTCATAATCATGAGGGCTGAGCATCAGAAGATTCTCCTAACACAAGGCAGTTGGGAGCCGTGCTTTAGGGCCTAAGGGTGGCCTTCTCAGGTGGCCACTAAGGGTTAGAGAAGCTTGTTCTGAAAAGCCAGGTCTTTTGCAGGCCCAGCTCATTGGCTAAGAGCCTGCCATTCATTAGTCCCTTATCAGTGTCACTAGTTTCCTTCACACGCACGACAAAAGTGTGATTTCCCCAGGTTGCCCCAGCCACTGCAGTGGCAGAAAATCATATTTGCAACGGCCTTTAAAGGGTGTTTCAGATTAGAAGTGGACCTCGATTTATGGCCTCAGAAGCCACAGGAAATTGACCTTCTCCATTTAAGAATCTCGCTTGAGAAGAGTCAGAAAATGCTTCTATATCCTTTTTTCTTTTTCCTGTGCTTCTCTCATCTGTCCATATTCTTTCCTTTACTCATCCACTCATTAACTTATTAAGTAATTCCTTCATTAGTGTTCTTTCTAAAGAGCCATTTGCTGTTGAAACCTTGGTCAGTTTAGTAATTGCTGATAGACTGGAAACCTGGGTCATTTTTGGAAAATGGCCTCCCAAAGTGGCTTTCTCTTGCTAGAATATAAAGTCATAATTAGAAATGTAAGTTCTGAATTGAGCTGAAGAGGAAGATGTGGGTAAGAAAACTATTACTTTGAAGAACCAAGAGGTTAAGTAATTTGCCCAGGGTCCCTAAGTGGCAGGGTTGGAATTCAAACCCCAGTCTTCCTGATGCCAAATCCTGTATTTTTCCAGGAACCCCACACCATCAATAGGGATGAAAATTATCCAGAAAAGCAGCCACTCACTAAAAGCTTCCTTCCTGCCTGCAGAGTTTCCAAAAGGCACCACATCCTTGTGCTTTTTAATCCCGGAGATGCTCTTCATGACTGAATCATTGCAGCAGTAACTGAGTCTTAGGTCCTAACCTGCTGGCCTCAGCACCTTTATAAGCCTGCATTCTACAGTCATTGCACTACATGGCCCTGATTTAACATTTTTCTACATTTTATATTCAGGATAAGTTGATTTCCTGGGAAATCATGATAGAGAGGCTTCATCACAATATGCTGAGTTTGATGCACTTAGTACTTGGGGTTTGTAGCATCGGGTGTGCATGTCCTAAGAGCTTCCCTCTCTATTGTCTGAAGGCCTTACTTCTTGGGTGGTCTTGGCAGTGGCAGCAGAAACCTTCACAGCAGAGCACAGGAAATCCTTCCATTAATATCAAGTAGCAGAGCTGGAGATACCTGCCAGTAGCCCAGTGTGTAATCAGAGTTGTGGGTCATGCAGAGAAACTTCTATTTCTTGAGAATTAAATGGCCAAGTATCTAGTTGTAGTCTGGCATTCACTAAAATAGGTTCTATGTGACAGGGCTTTTTAATTGATCTCTGGTGTTTTTGGGGTTGCCCTTTTCCATTTTATTTTGCCAGACATTGCTTTATAGAGGGAGTATATATCCCAAGTAACTGACACAAGTGTGTGAGAACTATCTCATCTCTTTCTATTCTGGAAACTAACGGATCAGTTTCAGCTCTCACGTGCTGGGCTTGTGAGAAATAACTTCAGTTAACATTGTGTCAGGTTTCGGAGGCTCATGTGTTGCTGAACCTTCGCAGAAGAGAAGTGGGATGTCATTATGTATCATGTCCTTGGTTGGTCCTAGTTATGGTCAAATCACTCAAACCAGATCCATGTGGCCCGTTCAGGATGACAGCTCTCTGTAGCTTCCTGGCAGTGTTTGCCTCTAAATTTCGTAAGTATCTCCTCTGCTTCATTCACCTCTGAACTTTGCTTGCCAAGGACTTGCTGTCTCCATGCTAGTCCTGCCAGGAAGCAGGTCTGTGATGGTTACTCTTATGTGTCAACTTCACTGGGCTAGGGGCTACCCAGACATTTGGTCAAACATTATTCTGGGTATGTAAGTGAGGGTGTTTCTGGATGGGATTAGCATTTGAATCGATAGACTGAGTAAAGCAGATTGTCCCTCCTCATGTAGGTGGGCCTCATCCAGTCTATTGAAGGCCTGAATAAAACAAAAAGCCTGACCCTCTTGGGGGTGAGGGGAACTCCTCCTGCCTGACTGCCTTTCAAGTTGGAGCACAGCATTTTTGTTTTGTTTTGTTTTGTTTTTCTTTTTTAAAAATTGAATTATAGTTGACTTACAATATTATATTAGTTTCAGGCATATGACATAGTAATTCAGTATTTTTAGATAACACTTTATACAAAGTTATTATAAAATATTGACTATATTCCCCATGCTGTACATTACATCCTTGTAACTTATTTATTTATTTATTTATTTATTTTTTTTTATTTTTATTCATTTCTTTTTTTTTTTTTTTTTTTTTTTTTAACATCTTTATTGAAGTATAATTGCCTTACAATGGTGTGTTAGCTTCTGCTTTATAACAAAGTGAATCAGTTATACATATACAATATGTTCCCATTTCTCTTCCCTCTTGCATCTCCCTCCCTCCCACCCTCCCCATCCCATCCCTCTAGATGGTCACAAAGCACCGAGCTGATCTCCCTGTGCTATGCGGCTGCTTCCCACTAGTTATCTATTTTACATTTGGTAGTGTATATATGTCCATGACACTCTCTTACCCTGTCACATCTCACCCCACCCCCTCCCCATATCCTCAAGTCCATTCTCTAGTAGGTCTGTGTCTTTATTCCCGTCATGCCACTAGGTTCTTCATGGCCTTTTTTTTTTTTTTTTTTTTTTCCCCTTAGATTCCGTATATATGTGTTAGCATACTGTATTTGTTTTTCTCTTTCTGGCTTACTTCACTCTGTATGACAGACTCTAACTCCATCCACCTCATTACAAATACCTCCATTTCATTTCTTTTTATGGCTGAGTAATATTCCATTGTATATATGTGCCACATCTTCTTTATCCATTCATCTGTCGATGGACATTTAGATTGCTTCCATGTCCTGGCTATTGTAAATAGAGCTGCAATGAACATTTTGGTACATGACTCTTTTTGACCTATGGTTTTCTCAGGGTATATGCCCAGTAGTGGGATTGCTGGGTCGTATGGTAGTTCTATTTGTAGTTTTTTAAGGAACCTCCATACTGTTCTCCATAGTGGCTGTATCAATTTACATTCCCACCAACAGTGCAAGAGTGTTCCCTTTCCTCCACACCCTCTCCAGCATTTATTGTTTCTAGATTTTTTGATGATGGCCATTCTGACCGGTGTGAGATGATATCTCATTGTAGTTTTGATTTGCATTTCTCTAATGATTAATGATGTTGAGCATTCTTTCATGTGTCTGTAGGCCATCTGTATATCTTCTTTGGAGAAATGTCTATTTAGGTCTTCGGCCCATTTTTGGATTGGGTTGTTCGTTTTTTTGTTATTGAGCTGCATGAGCTGCTTGTAAATCTTGGAGATTAATCCTTTGTCAGTTGCTTCATTTGCAAATATTTTCTCCCATTCTGATGGTTGTCTTTTGGTCTTGTTTATGGTTTCCTTTGCTGTGCAAAAGCTTTTAAGTTTCATTAGGTCCCATTTGTTTATTTGTGTTCTTATTTCCATTTCTCTGGGAGCTGGGTCAAAAAGAATCTTGCTGTGATGTATGTCATAGAGTGTTCTGCCTATGTTTTCCTCTAAGAGTTTGATAGTGTCTGCCCTTACACTTAGGTCTTTAATCCATTTTGAGTTTATTTTTGTGCATGGTGTCAGGGAGTGTTCTATTTTCATACTTTTACATGTACCTGTCCAATTTTCCCAGCACCACTTATTGAAGAGGCTGTCTTTTCTCCACTGTATATGCTTGCCTCCTTTATCAAAAATAAGGTGCCCATATGTGTGTGGGTTTATCTCTGGGCTTTCTATCCTGTTCCATTGATCTATATTTCTGTTTTTGTGCCAGTACCAAACTGTCTTGATTACTGAAGCTTTGTAATATAGTCTGAAGTCAGGGAGCCTGATTCCCCCAGCTCCATTTTTCGTTCTCAAGATTGCTTTGGCTATTCGGGGTCTTTTGTGTTTCCATACAAATTGTGAAATTTTTTGTTCTAGTTCTGTGAAAAATGCCAGTGGTAGTTTGATAGGGATTGCATTGAATCTGTAGATTGCTTTGGGTAGTAGAGTCATTTTCACAATGTTGATTCTTCCAATCCAGGAACATGGTATATCTCTCCATCTATTTGTATCATCTTTAATTTCTTTCATCAGTGTCTTATAATTTTCTGCATACAGGTCTTTTGTCTCCTTAGGTAGGTTTATTCCTAGATATTTTATTCTTTTTGTTGCAATGGTAAATGGGAGTGTTTTCTTAATTTCACTTTCAGATTTTTCGTCATTAGTGTATAGAAATGCAAGAGATTTCTGTGCATTAATTTTGTATCCTGCTACTTTACCAAATTCATTGATTAGCTCTAGGAGTTTTCTGGTAGCATCTTTAGGATTCTCTATGTATAGTATCATGTCATCTGCAAATAGTGACAGCTTTACTTCTTCTTTTCCGATTTGGATTCCTTTTATTTCTTTGTCTTCTCTGATTGCTGTGGCTAACACTTCCAAAACTATGTTGAATAATAGTGGTGAGAGTGGGCAACCTTGTCTTGTTCCTGATCTTAGTGGAAATGGTTTCAGTTTTTCACCATTGAGGACAATGTTGGCTGTGGGTTTGTCATATATGGCCTTTATTATGTTGAGGAAAGTTCCCTCTATGCCTACTTTCTGCAGGGCTTTTATCATAAATGGGTGTTGAATTTTGTCGAAAGCTTTCTCTGCATCTATTGAGATGATCATATGGTTTTTCTCCTTCAGTTTGTTAATATGATGTATCACATTGATTGATTTGCGTATATTGAAGAATCCTTGCATTCCTGGGATAAACCCCACTTGATCATGGTGTATGATCCTTTTAATGTGCTGTTGGATTCTGTTTGCTAGTATTTTGTTGAGGATTTTTGCATCTATGTTCATCAGTGATATTGGCCTGTAGTTTTCTTTCTTTGTGACATCTTTGTCTGGTTTTGGTATCAGGGTGATGGTGGCCTCGTAGAATGAGTTTGGGAGTGTTCCTCCCTCTGCAATATTTTGGAAGAGTTTGAGAAGGATAGGTGTTAGCTCTTCTCTAAATGTTTGATAGAATTCACCTGTGAAGCCATCTGGTCCTGGGCTTTTGTTTGTTGGAAGGTTTTTAATCACAGTTTCAATTTCAGTGCTTGTGATTGGTCTGTTCATATTTTCTATTTCTTCCTGGTTCAGTCTCGGCAGTTTGTGCCTTTCTAAGAATCTGTCCATTTCTTCCAGGTTGTCCATTTTATTGGCATAGAGTTGCTTGTAGTAATCTCTCATGATCTTTTGTATTTCTGCAGTGTCAGTGGTTACTTCTCCTTTTTCATTTCTAATTCTATTGATCTGAGTCTTCTCCCTTTTTCTCTTGATGAGTCTGGCTAATGGTTTATCAATTTTGTTTATCTTCTCAAAGAACCAGCTTTTAGTTTCATTGATTTTTGCTATTGTTTCCTTCATTTCTTTTTCATTTATTTCTGACCTGATCTTTATAATTTCTTTCCTTCTGCTGGCTTTGGGGTTTTTTTGTTCTTCTTTCTCTAATTGCTTTAGGTGCAAGGTTAGGTTGTTTATTCGAGATGTTTCCTGTTTCTTGAGGTAGGCTTGTATTGCTATAAACTTCCCTCTTAGCACTGCTTTTGCTGCGTCCCATAGGTTTTGGGTCGTCGTATCTCCATTGTCATTTGTTTCTAGGTATTTTTTGATTTCCCCTTTGATTTCTTCAGTGATCACTTCGTTATTAAGTAATGTATTGTGTAGCCTCCATGTGTTTGTATTTTTTACAGGTCTTTTCCTGTAATTGATATCTAGTCTCATAGCGTTGTGGTCGGAAAAGATACTTGATACGATTTCAATTTTCTTAAATTTACCAAGGCTTGATTTGTGACCCAAGATATGGTCTATCCTGGAGAATGTTCCATGAGCACTTGAGAAAAATGTGTATTCTGTTGTTTTTGTATGGAATGTCCTATAAATATCAATTAAGTCAATCTTGTTTAATGTATCATTTAAAGCTTGTGTTTCCTTATTTATTTTCATTTTGGATGATCTGTCCATTGGTGAGAGTGGGGTGTTAAAGTCCCCTACTATGATTGTGTTGCTGTCGATTTCCCCTTTTATGGCTGTTAGTATTTGCCTTATGTATTGAGGTGCTCCTATGTTGGGTGCATAAATATTTACAATTGTTATACCTTCCTCTTGTATCGATCCCTTGATCATTATATAGTGTCCTTCTTTGTCTCTTGTAATAGTCTTTATTTTAAAGTCTATTTTGTCTGATATGAGAATTGCTACTCCAGCTTTCTTTTGATTTCCATTTGCATGGAATATCTTTTTCCATCCCCTCACTTTCAGTCTATATGTGTCTCTAGGTCTGAAGTGGGTCTCTTGTAGACAGCATATATATGGGTCTTGTTTTTGTATCCATTCAGCCAGCCTGTGTCTTTTGGTGGGAGCATTTAATCCATTTACATTCAAGGTAATTATCGATATGTATGTTCCTATTCCCATTTTCTTAAATGTTTTGGGTTTGTTATTGTAGGTGTTTTCCTTCTCTTGTGTTTCTTGCCTAGAGAAGTTCCTTTAGCATTTGTTGTAAAGCTGGTTTGGTGGTGCTGAACTCTCTCAGCTTTTGCTTGTCTGTAAAGGTTTTAATTTCTCCATCGAATCTGAATGAGATCCTTGCTGGGTAGTGTAATCTTGGTTGCAGGTTTTTCTCCTTCATCACTTTAAGTATATCCTGCCACTCCCTTCTGGCTTGCAGAGTTTCTGCTGAAAGATCAGATGTTAACCTTATGGGGATTCCCTTGTGTGTTATTTGTTTTTTTTCCCTTGCTGCCTTTAATATGTTTTCCTTATATTTAATTTTTGACAGTTTGATTAATATGTGTCTTGGTGTGTTTCTCCTTGGGTTTATCCTGTATGGGACTCTCTGTGCTTCCAGGACTTGATTAACTATTTCCTTTCCCATATTAGGGAAGTTTTCAACTATAATCTCTTCAAATATCTTCTCAGTCCCTTTCTTTTTCTCTTCTTCTTCTGGGACCCCTATAATTCGAATGTTGGCACGTTTAATGTTGTCCCAGAGGTCTCTGAGACTGTCCTCAGTTCTTTTCATTCTTTTTTCTTTATCCTGCTCTGCAGTAGTTATTTCCACCATTTTATCTTCCAGGTCACTTATCCTTTCTTCTGCCTCAGTTATTCTGCTATTGATCCCATCTAGAGTATTTTTAATTTCATTTATTGTGGTTTTCATCATTGCTTGGTTCCTCTTTAGTTCTTCTACGTCCTTGTTAAATGTTTCTTGCATTTTGTCTATTCTGTTTCCAAGATTTTGGATCATCCTTACTATCATTATTCTGAATTCTTTTTCAGGTAGACTACCTATTTCCTCTTCATTTGTTAGGTCTGGTGTGTTTTGACCCTGCTCCTTCATCTGCTGTGTGTTTTTCTGTCGTCTCATTTTGCTTATCTTACTGTGTTTGGGGTCTCCTTTTCACAGGCTGCAGGTTCGTAGTTCCTGTTGTTTTTGGTATCTGTCCCCAGTGGCTAAGGTTGGTTCAGTGGGTTGTGTAGGCTTCCTGGTGGAGGGAACTAGTGCCTGAGCTCTGGTGGATGAGGTTGGCTCTTGTCTTTCTGGTGGGCACGTCCACGTCTGGTGGTGTATTTTGGGGTGTCTGTGGCCTTATTATGATTTTAGGCAGCCTCTCTGCTAATGGATGGGGCTGTGTTCCTGTCTTGCTAGTTGTTTGGCATATGGTGTCCAGCACTGTAGCTTGTTGGTCGTTGAGTGAAGCTGGGTCTTGATGTTGAGATAGAGATCTCTGAGAGATTTTTGCCGTTTGGTATTACGTGAAGCTGGGAGGTCTCTTGTGGAGCAGTGTCCTGAAGTTGGCTCTCCCACCTCAGAGGCACGGCCCTGATGCCTGGCTGGAGCACCAAGAGCCTTTCGTCCACACGGCTCAGAGTAAAAGGGAGAAAAAATAGAAAGAAAGACAGAAAGAAAGAAAGAGGCTATAATATAGTGAAGTAAAATAAAGCTATTGTAAAGCAAAGCTATACAGACAAAATCGCACCCAGAAGCATATACATATACACTCACAAATAAAGGAAAAGGGGAAAAATTAATATATCCTGCTCCCAAAGTCCACCTCCTGAATTTGGGATGATTCGTTGTCTATTCAGGTATTCACCAGCTGCAGGCCCATCAAGTTGTTTGTGGAGTTTTAATCCGCTGCTTCTAAGGTTGCTGGGAGAGATTTCCCCTTATCTTCCCTGTTCGCACAGTTCCTGGGGTTCAGCTTTGGATTTGGACCCGCCTCTGCGTGTAGGTCGCCTGAGGGCGTCTATTCCCCGCACAGACAGGACGGGGTTAAAGGAGCAGCTGCTTCGGGGGCTCTGGCTCCCTCAGGCCGCGGGGAGGGAGGTGTACAGAGGAGGCGGGGTGAGCCTGCGGCGGCCGAGGCCGGCGTGACGTTGCAGCAGCCTGAGGTGGGCAGTGCGTTCTCCCGGGGAACTTGTCCCCGGATCACGGGACCCTGGCAGTGGCGGGCTGCACAGGCTCCCGGGAGGGGCGATGTGGAGAGTGACCTGTGCTCACACACAGGCTTTTTGGAGGCGGCAGCAGCAGCCCCAGCGTCTCACGCCCGTCTCTGGGGTCCGTGCTGATCGCCGCGGCTCGCGCCTTTCTCTGGAGTTCGTTTAGGCGGCACTCTGAATCCCCTCTCCTTGCGCGCCGCGAAACAAAGAGGCAAGAAAAAGTCCCTTGCCTCTTCGGCAGCTGCAGACCTTTTCCCGGTCTCCCTCCCAGCCAGCTGTGGTGCGCTAACCCCTTCAGGCTGTGTTCACGCCGCCAGCCCCAGTCCTCTCCCTGCGATCCAACCGAAACCGAAACCCGAGCCTCAGCTCCCAGCCCCGCCCGCCCCGGCGGGGGAGCAGACAAGCCTCTCGGGCTGGTGAGTGCTGCTCGGCGCCGAGCCTCTGTGCGGGAGTCTCTCCGTTTTTTTCCTCTGTGCCCCTGTTGCTGTGGGGTCTGCGGTGATCGCCGCGGCTCGCGCCCGTCTCTGGAGTTCGTTTAGGCGGCGCTCTGAATCCCCTCTCCTTGCGCGCCGCGAAACAAAGAGGCAAGAAAAAGTCTCTTGCCTCTTCGGCAGCTGCAGACTTTTTCCCGGACTCCCTACCAGCCAGCTGTGGTGCGCTAACCCCTTCAGGCTGTGTTCACGCCGCCAGCCCCAGTCCTCTCCCTGCGATCCAACCGAAACCGAAACCCGAGCCTCAGCTCCCAGCCCCGCCCGCCCCGGCGGGTGAGCAGACAAGCCTCTCGGGCTGGTGAGTGCTGCTCGTTGCCGAGCCTCTGTGCGGGAACCTCTCCGCTTTGCCCTCCGCACCCCTGTGGCTGCGCTCTCCTCCGTGGCTCCGAAGCTTCCCCCCTCTGCCACCCGCAGTCTCCGCCCGCGAAGGGGCTTCCTAGTGCGTGGAAATCTTTCCTCCTTCACGGCTCCCTCCCACTAGTGCAGGTGCCGTCCCTATTCTTTTGTCTCTGTTATTTCTTTTTTCTTTTGCCCTACCCAAGTACGGGGGGAGTTTCTTGCCTTTTTGGAGGTCGGACGTTTTCTGCCAGCGTTCAGTGGGTGTTCTGTAGGAGCAGTTCCACGTGTAGATGTATTTCTACTGTATCTGTGGGAAGGAAGGTGATCTCCGCGTCTTACTCTTCCGCCATCTTCCCGAGGACCTCTAACTTATTTATTTTATACTTAGTAGTTTGTACCTCTTAATCCCCTCCACTAATTTTGCCCCTCCTCCCACCCCCTCCCCTCTGGTAACCACTAGTTTTTTCTCTGTATCTGTGAGTCTGTCTCTGTTTTGTTATATTTGTTCATTTGTTTTATTATTTAGATTCCACATGTAAGTGAAAGAATACAGTATTTGTCTTTCTGTCTGGCTTTTCACTAAGTATAATACCCTACAGTTTCATCCATGTTGTCACAAATGGTAAAATTTCATTCTTTTTTTATGGCTGAATAACAGTCTATTGTGTATATATACCACACTTTACCCATTCATCTGTTGATAGACACTTAAGTGGCCTACATATTTTGGCTATTGTAAATAATTCTGCAGTGAACATTGGGGTGCATATGTCTTTCTGAATTCGTGTTTTTCTTTTTTTCGGATATACACCCAGGAGTGGAATTGCTGGATCATACAGTAGTTCTGCTTTTAATTTTTTGAGGAACTTCCATACTGTTTTCAACAGTGGCTGCACCAATTTACATTCCCACCAACAATACATGAAGATTTTCCCCTTTTTCTCCATATGCTTATGAAAGGACACATAGGTTTTTTTCATGCCTTTAGACGTAAACTGAAACATCAGCTCTTCTGGGTCTTCACCTTGCAGATCTTGAGACTTGTCAGCTTCCATAATTGCATGAGCCAATTCCTTATAATAAATCAATCTCTCTCTCTCTCCTATTGGTTCTGTTTCTCTGAAAATCCTAATACAAAGGCATAGCTCTTCTCTGCTGCTGCCATTCACAGATCTCTCTCCTCATTCTCCTCTTCTCTTGCCAAGGCTTCCACTCCTACTTCTGTCAAACTTCTGGCCAAGATAACTGAGTATGTACAAGTGTCTCCTTGTATTAGTGTCCTAGGGCTACTGTAATAAAGTAACAAACTGAGTGTCTTAGAACAACAGAAATTTACTTCCTCATAGTTATGGAAGCTAGAGGTCTGAAATCAGATGTCAGCAAGGCCAGGGTCTCTCTGAAGGATCTAGGGAAAGATAGTTAATTGCCTCTTGCAGATTCTGGTGGATGCTGGCAACCTTTGGTGTTCCTTGGCTTGCAGCTACATTAGGAATTTCTGCCTTTATCTTTACATGGCTGTCTTCCCTCTCTATGTGTCTCTAATTTCTCTTTTTATAAGATGTCCAAAGACATCAGTCTTTGGAGTAGGGACCACCTGAATCCAATATGACCTCATCTTAACTAAATACGTCTGCGAAGAATCTTGTAGACTATTTATATTCCCTATGAGAATTATCTCTTATACATGTACACACACACACACACACACACACACACAGAAAACACACCCTGCCCTTGAGATAATATTCACAGAGCCAGCTGTGACACATGCTTGAACATAGAGTAGGAAGAATATAAAATAAAGATAAATGATAGATGATCATTTCTCAAAATATGTTTCTGATTCATTGGTAAGAAGTGTCTACTATTAGAAAGCATTGCACAGTATAACACTTATTTTGACATGCTCAGCAATGACTCCTGCCACAGCTAGATCCCTTAGGATGCAAAGGAGTCATACGACGCTCCCTTTGATGCTAGAGGCATATGTCAAGGTTCCAGGGCAACGTGGGAGTAGTATGAAAAGTTACCTCATCAGCTGCATGGTCAGCCTTCCCGTGGCCATGTCTGGTTGCTTCTAGCCTCTCCTGTAGTCCCCCATTCAATCTGCTGTGGCTATGGTAGCAGAGTTGGTTTTACTAACCAGGAATGTTAGATGAAAAGATCAGCATTCCTCAAGAGGTGCCAAGTACTTGGCTGCCAACTAACACTTTTGGGGAGGCTCCACTCAGCCTGTCCAATTCACTTACATTTTCTATTCCCAACTCAAGGTTTGTGTTCTCTAGTCAAAGCTAAAGTTCAGTATGATTTTTGGAGTCATCTGGATGTTTTATGGGGTTGAGAGTCATACGCTCAATATAAACTCACCTCTGGGAGTTCCCTGGTGGTCTAGTGGTTAGGACTCGGTGTTTTCACTAACATAGCCCAGGTTCAGTCTCTGGTGGGGGAACTGAAATCCCATAAGCTGTGGCTGGCAAAAAAAAGAAAAAAAATTATGAAAGATAAGCTCACCTCTCTGGTGCAGGTTCATCAGTGAAGATGACTGAGAACCTCTCCCATCTCCAAACTCTCCTTCTCCCAGCATCCTTTTGGGGTTGAGCCCTTATAAAAGACAAATATACGTGTCAGTCCCAAACTCCTTAACTATCCCTCCCCCCACTGCTATATTTAAAATAGAGAACCAACAAGGACCTACTGTATAGCACAGGGAACTCTGCTCAATATTATGTAACAACCTAAATGGGAAAAGAATTTGAAAAAGAATAGATACATGTATATGTATAACTGAATCACTTTTCTGTACACCTGAAACTAGCACAACATTGTTAATCACCTACACTCCAGTATAAAATAAAAAGTAAAAAGAAGACAAATATAAATCTAAATACAAACAGAATAACTCAGTCCTCAGCAGCCAGAAAATATAAATAATTAATGTCACTCTAACAGTTACACTCCAAGTTCCAGTGTCATTCTTACCTGCTTGCTCATATAGGATCACTCTTCAAAGACCCCCTCTCCCCCAAGTATTTCAGGGAATCCACATAAGATTATATCAGACACTGCAGCAAACACCTCATCTGCCTCACCTCATATCCTGTAGACAGCATTTTACTCCAGTCATTAATGTCAGAGCCACCTTTACAAGTGTAACCTGAGAGCATGTAGCCTCAGCTGCACCAGGTATCTCTTGTTTTCTGTCAGGGACTTCTGCCATTCTGAGTATTGTCTAAGGGAAAGGTACTCCCACGTGTATAAAACCTGGGCCAGTGGGGGATGAGAGTCATGCATAAATGTTTCCATCTTCCGTGATCCCTCAAATGGGTAATTCTGAGGAGAATTCTACATGGCATTTCAGAGACTTCCAGTAGGATGGATCGTCAATTACCCAAGTGGTGATCAATTCAGTAATATATTTTTGTACTGGTGTTTCCACCCTCCCTATTCAATCTTTCCAGCCCCCAACTCCTGTTCTCTGGGATTACCATACACAAGCCCTTGACTTGAGCTCTACTTTCTGGGGGAAACACATATGCTAAAGACATTGCTTCTTTGTGACAAATACAGAGTAATATCGACCATATTCCTTCTCTTTAGCTCAACTTCAGCTAGTCAAAATACGCATGCTACTCACGAACCTTCCTGAAGGAATCTCCCTGTTGCCTCTGCTATAGTATCCCACATAAGGTTGTTGATGTGTTAAGCTACTTCCTCGAAATGTTCTAAACCAGGAGAACTGAGGAGAACCATCTCCTCCCTAACTCTGAGCTGCACTTTGTCACTGCCTCCTATAACAAGTCAACTTGGTTAATGTTAAAAAGCCTCTGGTGAAAATAGCTCCTCCATCTTTTGGTGTCATTTCTTTCTAAACACAGAAAGCAGCCCAGACCAGGAGGACATACACAGAAAAGCTACATGTCAAATATTTCCTCTAGTCTCTTGATCATTATCCTACCTCTCACCACCCGCCTCTTACAAAAACAAACATACCAAATTCTTCACTTCTCTTTTAGTCAAAGCAAAAATTTGCATGTTACCAATACGTACAAACAACTGTATGTTGAACTAAGAGGGTGGTGGGGAAGAGGGTCGTTTGTGATTCTGCCCTGAATCAGCCAAATTCTGACTCTCATGTGCTATATTAGTGAATTTTTTAATTTTTATTTATTTTTTTAAATCTTTATACAATTTTGAAAGGTTACTTTCCATTTACAGTTATTACAAAATATTAGCTATATTCCCCATGTTGTACAATACATCCTTGAGCCTGTCTTACACACGATACTTTAGACCTTCCACTCCCTCAACCCTATATTGCCCCTCCCCATTGATAACCACTAGTTTATTCTCTATCTGTGAGTCTGCTTCTTTTTTGTTATATTCACTAGTTTGTTGTATTTTTCAGATTCCACATATAAGTGATATCATACATGGTTTATCTTTCTCTGTCTGACTTACTCCACTTAGCATAAGTTCATCCAAGTTCATCCAACATCCTCCAAGTTCATCCATGTTGCTGCAAATGGCAAAATTTTCACTCTTTTTTACAGCTGAGTAGTATTCCATTTTATATATATATATATATATATATATACCACCTCTTCTTTATCCATTCATCTGTTAATGGACACTAAGGTTGCTTGCATATCTAGGCAATTGTAAATAATTCTGCTATGAACATTGGGGTGCATGTATCTTTTCAAATTAGTGGTTTTGTTTTGTTTGTTTGTTTTTCTGGATATATACCCAGGAGTGGAATTGCTGGGTCATATGTTAGTTCTCTTTTTAGTTTTTTGAGAAACCTCCATACTGTTTTCCATAGTGGCTGCACCAACTTACATTCCCACCAACAATGTATGAGGGTTTTCTTATCCACATTCTCGGCAACATTTGTTAATTGTGTTCTTTTTGATGATAGCCATTCTGATGGGCGTGAGGTGCTATCTCACTGTGGTTTTGCTTTGCATTTCCCTGATGATTTGAGATGTTGAGCATGTTTTCATGTGCCTGTTGACCATCTGCATTTCCTCTTTGGAAAAATGTCTATTCAGTTCTTGCACCCATTTTTTAATTGAGTTGTTCATTTTTTTTTTTTAATTTTATTTATTTATTTATTTATTTATTTATTTATTTATTTATTTATTTATTTATGGCTGTGTTGGGTCTTCGTTTCTGTGTGAGGGCTTTCTCTAGTTGCTGCAAGTGGGGGACTCTTCATCGTGACGCACGGGCCTCTCACTATAGCGGCCTCTCTTGTTGCGGAGCACAGGCTCCAGACACGCAGGCTCAGCAGTTGTGGCTCACGGGCCTAGTCGCTCCGCGGCATGTGGGATCTTCCCAGACCAGGGCTCGAACCCGTGTCCCCTGCATTGGCAGGCAGATTCTCAACCACTGCGCCACCAGGGAAGCACAAGTTGTTCATTGTTTTGATGTTGAGTTGTGTGAGCGATTTATATATGTCGAATATTAATCCCTTATCAGTCACATCATTTGCAAATATTTTCTCCCATTCAGTAGGTTGTCTTTTTGTTTTATCAATGGTTTCCTTTGCTGTGCAAATGCTTTTAAGTTTAACTAGGCCCCATTTGTTTATTTTTGCTTTTATTTCCTTTACTTTCAGAGATGGACCCAAAAATATACTGCTGTGATTTATGTCAAAGAATATTGTGCCTATGTTTTCCTCAAGGAGGTTTATGGTATCTGGTCTTACATTTAGGTCTTTAATCCATTTTGAGTTTATTTTTGTATATGGTGTTAGAGAATATTCTAATTTCATTTTTTTACACGTAGCTGTCCAGTTTTTCCAGCACCACTTATTGAAGAGACTGTCTTTTCTCCATCGTATATTCTTGCCTCCTTTGTCAGAGATTAATTGACCATAAGTGCGTGAGTTTATTTCTGGGCTTTCTATTCTGGTCCATTGATCTATGTGTCTGTTTTGTGTGTGAATTTTTACTTTCTATTTTTATCGAAATTTTACTTGTATACATGTAAAAGCCACTTCTTCAAGTTAGTTACCAAAAGTAACAGTTTCTTCCCTCCCCCACCATTTGCCTTTTTTAAAGGTAATCTTTAAAATTTCTACTCATTTAACCCTTTCACACCTTATGTCCATATGTCTAAAAAATGTATCAATACAGTATGCTAACACATATATATGGAATCTAAGGGAAAAAAAAAAGGGTCATGAAGAACCTAGGGGCAAGACGGGAATAAAGACACAGACCTACTAGAGAATGGACTTGAGGATATGGGGAGTGGGAAGGGTAAGCTGTGACAAAGTGAGAGAGTGACATGGACATATATACACTACTAAACGTAAAATAGATAGCTAGTGGGAAGCAACCACATAGCACAGGGAGATCAGCTCGGTGCTTTGTGACCACCTAGAGGGGTGGGATAGAAAGGGTGGGAGGGAGGGAGATGCAAGAGGGAAGAGATATAGAAACATATGTATAACTGATTCATTTTGTTATAAAGCAGAAACCAACACACCATTGTAAAGCAATTATACTCCAATAAAGATGTTTAAAAAAAAACAAAAAACAATAATTGTTAATTTTTAAAAGATATTATTATGTCTTTCTTTCTGATTTAGTAATATGAAGAGTTTTCACTTCAACTCTAGCACTAAAACACTTATACTTTTTCCTTCCCCTATCCTCCCAATAAAGTTATATCACAATTTATTTGTGTCAGTACTCAGTGTTTACTTTACTATGACTGTGAAAATGCTATTCAGAGCTAAGAAACTATGATAGGATTTTTTCCCCTGCAATACTTTTTCCTTTGCCTGGAGTTAATAATTTTTTTGCTTTTTAATTTGTGTAGTTTTGAGTATATTTGTCACTATTTCAGCCCCAAACTTTCTGCCAACTATTTAAATATGCTGTTAACCAATTTGCACATGAAGCATTCCAACAGTTTCATCTTCTTGGAGAATTCTCTCCTGGAGCCTTCTGACATGCTCCAGCTGGACTAGTTGCCAATCAACTACTTGACAACCCTTTTATGGAAATCTCCTTTCACCATCATCAGACAACATTACCTTTCATCTGTGTCAACTCTTCTGTTTCCTGTACTCAATGCTTTTCACTGCTTGATTTGCTCTCATATTGCTGGAGGTCATCTTCTAAGAGATTCCTGAAAAGTCATTCATGGGAGATTAATTATTTAAGATTGTGCATGTCTGAAAATATTTTTATTCTATCCCAATACTTGATTAATGTTTAGCTGGGTATAGAATTTTAGGTTGGAAGTCATTTTCCTTTAGAATTTTGAAGGTGTTTCTCATTTTCTTCTATTTTCCTATGTTAGTCTTAACAAATTTAAAACCATATTGATTACTAATCTTTTATGTGAGCCCTAATTTGTTTTCTTAGCTGGAAGATTTTAGGGTCTGTTCTTTGTCTGGAAGATTTTAGGGCCAGTGTTTTTAAATTTCACTATTACTTTGCTATGAGTCTGTTTTTATTCACTATTCTAGGTAGTCAGTGAACCCCTTTAATCTGGAAAGCCATGTTCTAATCCTGAAAATTTTGCTCAAATAGTATCATTACTCTTTCCTCTGTGTTTTCTATTTTCTCTTCTGGAACTGTAACTTACTAAATCTCCTGTTCTGTCCTCTATTTTTTTTTTTTTTTTTTACTTATCTACCAAGGTTTTTTTTTTTTTTTATTGTATCATCTTTTCAGGCTTTCAGTTGAGTTTTTCATTTCTGCTATAATTTTTTATTGCTTGCTAAAAACTAGTGTTATTCTTGGAATATTTCTTTTTTATATAGCATTCTGTTCTCTTTTTGTGGTTGCAATATTTTTTATCTCTGAGGTTACTAAGGAAAATAATATTTAACTTTTTTTCTCATTTCAGTGTCTCTTTACTCCAAGTTGCCTTTTTCTATTTTGTTGGTGTTGACCTTTCTTGTTAGGGGCTTTCCTCTGAATTTTTGTAATTTTTTGATTGTCTTCTTACATGAGAATGAAAGAGTACAAACTCAGTGGGATTGGAGAAACTTAGGTAGGGGTTTTGGACTGTGACCTGCTTGTGCCATTGTATGCAGGAATTCTTAATGTCGCATCATTCCTCTTGTATCCTTGTTTAGATCCTCCAGAGAAAACACTTTCCACAACCTACCTGGAGGATAAAAAGCCTGGTGCAAGAATTCTGGAACCCTAGTAGGGAAGATAGCTGGGAGTCTCAGCATCTTGTAAGTATATGTTCACTTAATTTCCTATTTTCATCATGAAACAACTGTTGAGAATGTGGAGAAGCAAACATACATTCTTATGGGATGTAATTGCCAAAACTTGGAAACACCTAAGATATCCTTCAATAGGTGAATTGATAAACAAATTGTGGTACATCCATTCAATGGAATATTATTTAGCAATAAAAACAAATGAGCTATCAAGCCATGAAAAATACATAATGAACCTAAAATACAGATTACTCAGTGGAAGAAGCCAGTCTGAAAAGTCTATGTATTTTATGATTCCAATTATATGACATTATGGAAATGGAAAGCAAAATGATCAGTGGTTGTCAGGAGTTTGGGGACAAGAGAGGAGGGATGAGTGGGTGAAGCACAAGGGATTTTTAGGTGGTGAACCTATTCTGTATGCTACTATAATGCCAGATACCTGAAACCATGCATTTGTCAAAACCCACAGAACTTTACAGCAAAAAGTAAACTTTAATCTACGTACCTTTTAAAAAATCAATTAAGAGGTCAGAGATCTCAAGAAGGAAAGCAGACTGTGACAAGCAAATCTAACTTTATTACAAATGTAAGAAACAACCTCACTGAAAGGAACGGGGGGAAGCTGTTGACCTAAGTAGCTTTGGAATGAGTAGAGTCTGTAGGACTAAAGCAAAAGGAAATGTATATAAGCACTGCACTCTAGTTAATAAATTTGTTTCCTATGGGGATAGAGCTTAACAAATCTGATATATAAGTATACATGCTATACATGTATATTGGAATTGAAAAATTAAGTAATTGTATGGCAGATGGTGTGACCCAGGAATCTTACAGTAGGAATCTACAGTTAAGCAAGGGAAGGAGGCTAGGATGGTCCATGTGGTAATGAATTAGAGTTTGAGACATTATTATGTACTCATGTTTAATGTAATGTAGATACAGATAACATATGAAAATATTTATGGATATAAGTTTATTACTTGGGTTAATATCTATACATATAGTCCTTGCTCTGTCAGTTGAGAGACCCTACAAGCAAGAGTACCCAGTAAAAACAATTAAACCTAACACCTATATCTTGGTTTCTAATATCATTCTCCAATAAATGGAACAAGGGATCCTTGGAGAAATCATTGATTTTGGACCTAGAGTAGGAAATACACACAAGATGAGCCTGGAACACATTAGAGTGGCAGAAAGTAAGGAAGAACTAAAAACACAAAACAAAACAAAAAACCTACATTGATGGAATTTTGCCAAAGGGACAAAAGACAACTCATTCCGACTTAAAGAGCTCCTAATGGCCAAAGCTGGAACAATTTGAGCAGCAAAAATAAATAAACTAGCATTGTACCATACCCCAAAGTATAAAATAAATATCTCTTAGTCCATACCACATATAAATAAATGATTGAATAAATAAGTGAGGAAGAAGAGACAAACCTCCCATGCAGAAGAATTTTAAAGTAATTTATAATTAAGTATTCCATCCTCAGAAAGGGAGACCGTACCACTGCACTCCTTAAGTGTGGGCTGCACATGGTGACTTCCTTCCAAAGAGTAGAGTATAGAAATGAGGAGAATGGTACTTTACAGAGGAGAAATCTGTCATACAATAACTCAACCAGGTGATTAGGGTCAATATCTAGAGTGTTAAATCACATTGAAAGCACATACCCTTGTTATGATGTGATGAAAAAGTCACTTTACTTCTGTTATTGTCTTCCCCTAAACCCATTACTCCAGTCTAGTAATGAGACAAACATCAGAAAAATTCCAGTAGAGGGGCATCCTACAAAACACTTGACCAGTACTGGTCAAAACTGTCAAGTTCATCAAAAATAAGGGAAGTCTGAGAAACTGTCTCAGCCAAAAGGAGCCTAAGGAGACATGACAAGTAAATGTGATGTGGTTGTCTGGAAAAAATCCCAGAATAGAAAAAGAAATTAGATGGAAAGTAAGGAAATCTGAATAAACTATGGACTTTAGTTAACAGTAATGTTTCAGTTTTGGTTCATTAGCTGTAACAAATATACCACACTAATATGTTAATAACAGGGAAAACTACCTGAAGAAATATATAGGAACTCTCTCCAAACTTTCTGCAAATCTATAACAGTTCTTAAAAAAATAGTTTATTTTAATAAAATTTAAACATAGAGAAAAGTATCTTATCTCAATAACTCCCCATCAGATATTTAGTAGTTTGTCTTTTACATCTCCAAAATAAATTGTTCATACACCTTAATTGTCAAACACCTGACATTACAGTCATTTGCTTCCTTATTCATTTAATCCATTACAATGATAGATTATATAGCAATTTTGGTACCTTAATACACTCTCAATGCCAATCACAAAAATCTTTAAAAAGTTATCTAAATAGGGACTTCTCTGGCGGTCCAGTGGTTAAGACACGGCACTTCCAATGCAGGGGATGTGGGTTTGATCCCTGGTTGGGGAACTAAGATCCCACATACCATGCGGTGTGGCCAAAGAAAGAAAGAAAGAAGCAAGGAACTTCAATGGAGAAAAGAATTTTTTAAAAAAGTTATCTCAATAAACCAACACCAAGGCATCTATGCTTCTTCCTATTAAAAATGAAAACTCTATACTGTAGTGAAGGGAGAAGCTAAATATTTTATGTAAATATAGGCTCCACATTATAGCAATATAAGTACCTACATTTTTTTAAAGTTCTTAAGAGTTATACCAAAAATAATTAAAAGGTTATTAATTAGAATCTTAAGATTCATTGTTTTCTTTAAGGGGTCTTTTCTAAATAAGAAGATAAAATAGAAAAACAAGATCAGATTGTATCTTGCTGGGAGCAAGTAATCATAAGTAATCCTCTCCCAATTAAAACTATAGCAATAGTAGTTCTATTAACTTCAAAAATATTTACTGAGAGCAAATTATGTATAAAAGTGTATAAATATCTACTAGGCAACTAATTGATGTGTTTCATTTTTTTCCTTCCATCATATATCAAGTGGGTACTTATTGTTTAAATATCATGTGAGAGCCTGGAGCTCAGAAGAAGGCCAGGCTAGAAGAGGATTTAGTGGTCTTCTCCCTACAAGTGATGATTATAGCAGTGGGAGGAGATAACCTCTTCCACTAAATGCCCCTAGAAAAGAGAAGGGAAGGAATGATAAAGAACAAGAAGGTGCCAACAATAATGTTTCGTAGCAAATTATCACAAAACTCAATGGCATATAGTATTTCTTCTCATGCTCATGGGTCTTCAGTTTGACTGAAGGTTAACACATGTAGGCTTTGCTCTAAGGCTCAGGCTGAAGGGACAGAAGCTACCCAGGAGAACATCTTTTCAAGGCAATTACAGAAGTACAGGCATACTTCGTTTTATTGCCCTTTGCAAATACTTCGTTTTTTACTAATTGAAGGTTTGTATCAACCCAACATCGAGCAAGTCTATCACTGCCATTTTTTCAACAGCATTTGCTCACTTTGTGTCTCTTTGCACATTTTGGTAATTCTTGCAGCATTTAAAACTTTTTCATTGTTTTTATATTTGTTATGGTGATCTATGATCAGTGATCTTTGATATTACTATTGCAAAAAGTTGACTCACTAAAAACTCAGATGATGGTTAGCATTTTTAAATTAAGGTACCACACTGGTGTTTTAGACATAATACTTTTGCACACTTAATAGACTACAGTATAGTGTAAAACTCACTTTTATATGCACTGGGAAACCAAAAAATTAGTGTGACCCCCTTTATCGAGATATTCACTTTATTGTGGTCGTCTGGAACTGAACACTCAGTATGTCCGAGGTCTGCCTATACTAGAAGGCAAGCTAATTCTGCAAACACATTTAAACTTCTCTTTGGGTCAAGTACACTAAACATAACATTGACCAAAGAATGGCTAAGCTCAAAGTCAGGGGGTATAGAAGTATACTCCACTTCTACTGAGAGTGATTACAAAATCACAATATACTGGACATAGATATGGGGAAAGGTGAAGAACTGGAAAAAAGAAAAAGAAGGTGAAGGACCAAGAACAGGATATTGAGAAATGTCTACATTTAGGGAGCAGTAGACTAAAATAATACAGTGAAGAAAACTAAAAGTTTACTAGTGTTAAGTCAGGGCAAATTCACACCAAGAGCTATGTTCTAGATTATTGTGTCACAAAGTTTGGACATCTATCAAGGGATCTACAAGTGGTATGTTAGTGAAAAAAATGAAGAAAACAATTTTATTCACACATTTTTTACAAATTTGAAACATAAGGTAAATCATGATTTTTCCATAAAATCCTATTGTGCTTTTAAATGTCATTATTTTCTTAACAGGTGGCATTCATCTTGGCTAGAGAAATTTTTTCCTGTCCATTTTCTTTATTTTTTTTTAATAAGCTTTATTAAAATATAATTTACATTTTAAAAATTCACTAATTTTAAATGTGAAGTTTGAGTAGTTTTGACAGTTGTGTTTAGTTATGTAGCCACTAGCATTATCAAGATATTGAACATTTGCATCACCCCAAATAGTTCCCTTGTACTCCTTTTCAGTCAATTCCCTTTCTGCTCTCCCAGGATCTGACAACAACTGATTGACTCTCTATCACTATGGCTTTACATTTTCTAGAACTTTATATAAATGGAGTCATGTAGGTTTTTTGGGCTTTGATCAATAATAATAGCATAATTATTTTGTGATTCATCCATAGTCACATGCATCAGTAATTTGTTCCTTTTCATTGCTGAGTAGCATTCCATTATATGGATGTACTGTAATGCGTTTATTCATTTACCAGTTTATGGACATTAGGATTGTTTTCATTTTCAGGCCATTACTAATACAGCTTCTATGTGACCTAGCTCTGAAGTCCATGCTCTTAACGTTTATGGTGATATCTCCTCAATGGAGTTTCTGTGAACATTCAGGTACACATCTTCATGTGGACAGATATTTTTATTTCTCTTTGGTAAATATCTGTGAGTGTTTTTGCTGGGCTGCATGGGTATATGCTTACTTTGTTAGAAAATGCCCACCGTTTTCCACATTGGCTCTATTATTTTGCGTTCCTATCAGCCATGAGAGTTCCAGTTGTTCCATACACTTACTAAGACATGGTTTTGTCTGTCATTTAAATTTTAGTCATAATAGCAGGTATGTAGAACTCTCTCGTTATGATTTTTATTTGCTTTTCCCTAATAATTAATGAAGTTCAACATCATTTTTTGTGTTTATTTTCTATTTGAAGTATCTTCTTTGATGAACTTTCTGTTCAAATATATTGCCCATTTTTAAATTCGTTGTTTCTCTTCTTTCTATTGAGGAATAAGTGTTCTTTATAGAGTTTGGATACAAGTTTTTAATCAGATATATATTTTGCATATATTTTCCCCCAGTCTGTGACTTGCCTTTTAATTTTCTTAACAGTATCTCTCAGATAATAAAAGGTTTTCATTTTTGATAAAATCTAATTTGTCTATTTTTTATTTTTATTTTTTATAAATTTTATGTCAATTTTGTACATTTTAAAGGATTCTTTGTTTAATTAAAGGTCTCAAAGATTTTCTTATATGTTTTATGTAGAAATTTTATAGTTTTATCTCTTACATATAAATCTATTATCTTTTTCAAGTTAATGTTTGTATATGTTGTGAGGTAAGGTTTGAGATTCATTTTTTTAAAAATATGGGCATCCAATTGCAGTGCCATTGAAAATACTGCCCTTTTTCCTTGGTATCTTTATCAGAAAAGTTGACCTTATATGGGTGAGTACCTTTCTGGACTCTATTCTGTTACAGTGTTCTGTACATCGATCCTTATGCCAATACTGTGCTTCCTTGATTACTGTAGCTTTGTAATAAGTCGTGGAATCAAGTACTTTAAGTTTTCCAACTTGGTTCTTTGCCTCCTTTGTTTTGTCTACTCCAGATCCTTTGCATTTATATAAATGTTAGGATAAGTTTGTCAATTACTACAAAAAAATCCTACTGAGATTTTGATTGGAATTGCATTGAATGGATAGATCATCTTAGGGAGAATTAAAATCTTAACAATATTAGTCTCCCGCTTTTCTATATATAAATTTATTTATTTATTTATTTATTTATTTATTTATTTATTTATTTATGGCTGTGTTGGGTCTTCATTGCTGCCTGCCAGCTTTCTCTAGTTGCGGTGAGTGGGGGATATTCTTGGTTGCAGTGTGCGGGCTTCTTATTGTGGTAGCTTTTCTTGTTGTAGAGCACAGGCTCTAGGCGCGCAGGCTTCAGTAGTTGTGGCATGTGGGCTCAGTAATTGTGGCTCGCGGGCTCTAGAGCACAGGCTCAGTAGTTGTGGTGCATGGGCTTAGTTGCTCTGCAGCATGCGGGACCTTCCCGGACCAGGGCTCGAACCCATGTCCCCTGCATTGGCAGGTGGATTCTTAACCAGTGTACCACCAGGGAAGTCCCTAGTCTCCCACTTGATAAACATAGTATATCTCTCCACTTATTTAGGTCTCCCTTAAATTCTCTAAGCAGTGTTTTGTAGTTTTCAATGTACAAGTTTTGCACGTGTTTTGTTATATTGATTCCTATTTTATTTTTAAAATATTATTGTAAATGTATTTTACTAGTTTTCATTTCCAATTCTTCATTTTTAATATATAGAAATACAGTTGAATTTTCTATATTGACCTTATATTCTGTGTGAAATATATCTGTTGCAAAATTTACTTATTAGTTCTAGTAGCTTATTACAGAATCCTTAAAGTTTTCTAGGCAGACATTCATGCTTTGAGTTAACAGTTTTTAAAAAATTTTTATTTATTTATTTATTTATTTATGGCTGTGTTGGGTCTTCATTTCTGTGCGAGGGCTTTCTCTAGTTGTGGCAAGTGGGGGCCACTCTTCATCGCGGTGCGCGAGCCTCTCACTATCACGGCCTCTCTTGTTGCGGAGCACAGGCTCCAGACGCGCAGGCTCAGTAATTGTGGCTCACGGGCCTAGTTGCTCTGCGGCATGTGGGATCTTCCCAGACCAGGGCTCAAACCCGTGTCCCCTGCATTGGCAGGCAGATTCTCAACAACTGCGCCACTAGGGAAGCCCCGAGTTAACAGTTTTACTTCTTCTTTCCCAAATTGTATGTCTTTTGTTTCTTTTTCTTGCCTTATTGAACTAGCTGAAACCTCTATTCTAATGAATAGAAGTGATGAGAGCATATAGCCTTGGGTTGTTTCCATCTTTGGGGAGGGCATTTTAGTCCTTCTTCATTAAGTATAATGTTAGCATATAAGTTTTTGTAGCTTCCTTTTATCAGTTGATATAATTACCTTGTATTCCTAGTTTTTATCATGCTGGCTGTTGAATTTTGGTAAGTGTATTTCCTGGATCTATTAAGATGATCATATGTTTCTTCTTTTTCACTTTATTAATACGATGGATTACATTGATTGTCATTTAACTGTTATATCAAAATCGCATTTCTGGTGTAAAGTCCACTTGCTTATGATGTATTATCTGTTTATATGTTGCTCAATTTGATTTGCTAAAATTTTATTAAGGATTTATTAAAATTCTGTTAGGGATTTTATATCTGTGCTCATGAGGGATATTGGTCTTTAGTTTTATTTTCTTGTCATGTCTTTGTCTAATTGTGGTATCAGAGTAATTATGGCATCACAAAATGTTAGGAAGTTTTTGCTCCTTGTCTCTGTTTTGGAAAAATTTGTGTAGAATTGGTATTTCTTTATGAAACATTTGGTATAATTCATCACTGAAAGTATCTGTACCTAGAGTTTTTGTGAGATAATTTTTACCTACAAATTCAATTTCTTTACTGATTTAAAGGGCTAATTGTGTTCTTATGTCTTCTCAAGTATACTGTGGTAGTTTGGGTCTTTTGAAGATCTTTTCATCTATGTTGTTGAACTTATTGCCTAAAATTGTCCATAATTTTCTCTTGTCATCTTTTTTATATCAGTTGGTTTTGTAGTTATGTTTCCTCTTCTGTCCATGATATGGATTATTTGTATGTTTTTTATCAATCTGATTACAGATTTTTTATTTTATTAATATTTTCAACAACACTTGGCAGGCAGATATGTATTATTTGTCTTTTTATTTGTATATGTAGAATTACAAATTTGTGTTACTATTACATTGCATTACATATTTTTTTACAAAATGGCATAGTGACTTAAAAATAGTTCAGATAGTCTTAAAAGTATTGCTGGAAATTTTAATGCAAATATTATCATTGAGGAAAAATTATAAAGTTAAGTAGTTAAAAGAGTGTCTGTGCAAATATGGAGGATGAATTTGAATATGCTACAGTGAATCCATATGTATCATGATTTTGTTAAGGCAGTTAAAAATGAAGAGCAAATAGTAAATATAATGATTTTTATTTGAAAACTGGTTTTCAGTAGACTGGAGATCCATTTTCTCATAGTCTTTTAATTCATTGATACAATGTTTTCCAATAGTGGCATAAAATCATCAGAATTTCAGCAGAGCACAGTGATCATAAAATAATTGAGTTTTTCTAGTACACATGCAAATTTATACCTTTCCAGTTAGAAATGATGAATTTTGCTACTAAAGAGAGATGAGATGAAACATATTCTAAATTGCACCAAGTTAAAAATAGCTATAATTCAAGTTACTGCAGAGAAAATACAAAACAAGTTGTAAAGTTGATGATGATAGTGTGTACAGAAGGGAAACAAAGTATATTAATTATCTATTGCTATATCATAAATTAACAGAAAACCCAGAAGCTTAAAACAACTTAAATTTATTATCTCATAATTCCTGTAGGTCAGAAGTTTAGGAGTGGCTTACCTGGGTAGTTCTAGCTCAGGGTCTCTAAAGAAGTTGTAGTCAAGGTGTCAACCATGTTAACCAGGACTGTAGTCCTCAGAAGGCTTGAATGGCTTGACTGGGGCTGGGGAATCCAAGACAGCTCACTCACATGACTTTTGGCAGGGAGCCTCACTTCTTTTATGATTGTTGGGTGAACTCAGGTCCTTGACACGTGGCCTCTCCATGCAGCTATTTCAGTGTTCTCACAAAACGGCAGCTAGATTTCCCTAGACCAAGTGATCCAAGAGAGAGCAAAGAGGAAACCTCACTGCTCTTTATGACTTAGTCTCAGAAGCCTGACAAAATTTCTGCCATATTCTCTTTATTAGACGTGAGCTACTAAGTCCAGTTCACATCAAGGGGAGGGGAATTAAAATTGACCTTCTGAAGGGAGGAATATCAAAAAATTGGTGGGCATATTTTAAAACCATGATACAAAACAAGCTATTGATAAAATTCATCTAGAATATAACTTTTTGGGATTTCAGTATCATACTGTTTTAACAGCAACTAATATCATGTGTGCTGTTAACTGACATTTTGCTTTAAAATTTGACCAAACCACATTTGGCATACAAATAATAATATGTGAGAAATAAGTGGTGGATGACTTGTTTTCTCATCAGTGAAAATTTGTGCCACAGAAGATTTTTGTTTGTTTAGTGAATGATCACTTTATGCACTGTGGTATAGATTGTCTTGGAATAATTACTGAATGTTACACCAGTTATGTGTATAGAAAGGAGGGGCATCACTACACAAAGAAAAAAGTTTGCACCTATTCACGGAGCACTTTATTCACAGAATACAGGTGATGGTCAACTACATTATTTGTAATATTCTTTCAGTTTTGAGGGAAATAGTGACATTTTCAATACAAATAAATTGCAGCTATTGATTGCAGGTCTTTTCAGCTTTTATGGCAAAGAAAATGGCAGCCATGTAAAATGTTGCTTTTCCAATACACAAGAACACTTGATGTTAGAGGAAGTGGTGCTTGCATAAATTTTTATTAAATGATGAATGAAATTAAAACATTTTAATTAAGTTGACATTTCTGTCCACAGTCATTTCTCTAAGTGCCTTTCTCAAATAGCAATCCAGAATGAAAGCACAGTGGTTAAGACTTAAGGTTCTGGAGTTGGATTTTCTGGGTTCAAAACCCAGCTGGACCACTCGCAAGCTACGTGATTTTAGACAAGTCACTCGATCTCTCTATGACATAATTTAATTATCAGTAAATAAGGTTTGTAATAGTACCTACTTCAAATAATTATACTAAGGTTTACAAGGAATAATCCATATAAAATGCTTATGCTGCTTGACACATAGTTATCATGCAATAAATATTAGATGTTTTACTAATTGCTGTTATATCCTGAACATATTTCTTCAGGAATGAAATAGCATGAATTTCAATCTACATATAAAATTTCTGAGGAAGTCATAATTGTGGTGAAAATAGCTCAGTCACCATGATTTTGACCCTTTACCAACACTTAATGATTTCCTTTAATCATCTGTGAAAAAATCTATAACCTATTATTGAACATATTTTAAACCCATATATACAAGCTTCCATGGAATATGAAGAATTACTTAGCTGAGCCAAATGCAGCCATACAGTGGATTAGGAATCCTTCATTCCTCTCTCCCAATATAAATCACTCAGCTTTCCAGTTTTGCAGTAGGGTGCACTCATAACTTAAAGTAGAAAGCACTGCTGTAATTAGTCTTTAGTGAGGAATCTATGCCTAATTTCTGGTCTATGTTCAAGTCTGATGTTCATAACTCAGTATGAAAACCATAAACTATGAACTGGAGTTTTCAACTTTAGCAGTAACAGAGAACAAGGGAAAAGATGGCTGGATAAGGAAACTGACTTGTAAATTCAGCTGTTTCTCCTTTAGCTGGCTGTAGATATTTTGATGAAATATTTCAACAGTATTTTTCCTCTCTCAAGCATGAAATAACAACTATTTTTAATATTAAAAATATTAAGCTTTTAGATTAAATAGTGATAAATCTGTTTTTTAAATTCTTCTAAAATTGGTGCTTGCTTTGTTCAGGAAACACCCTAATGGGCATTGGTCACAAAAGCCAAGACTGTGAGTAATCTTGCTGCAGCCAGAGAGATACTAGAGACAGTGTACCCACAAAAGTCATAAGACAAGACAGATAATACAAGTGATAGAAATTTGGAGGAAGGAGAGAATACTTCAAGGGGAGGAAGTCAGTCACTAAGAGATTTACAGAGGAGGTAGGATCTGGATAGGACCTTAAAGGAGGGATGAAACTTTTAGATATATAAGTGAGAAGCAACTTTTCAGGTAAGAAAAACAATGCAAATGGTAGCATGACAGTAAGAAGCCTTCAGACGTGTTAAAGAGACAGTCACTAGAATAGTTTGACTAGAACAAAGGGTAAGGGATAAAAGAGATCTTAATTTCACAGTATGAGGTCCATCAAATGCTTGGCACCAACTCAGTCCAACTCAAATGTTTAAGACATCCACTTACAAACTATATTTAGAAAGGATATGAAGAAGTAAGAGAGTGGGAGAGAGAAAGTAATCGTAAAAGGCATTAAGAGGGAGCAGGCTTATTTCTTTGCCTCATTTCTGTATTTCTGTTCAATGTTCTCTCTCACCAAGACACACATTTCTGCCCTTCCAAAAAAGAATCCACACAAGATGCCATTCTCTGTCAAAAAGAGGAACCTTTCTTTGTATGATAAAAGTGGTGTGAGGGAATCATTAGTTAAATTGTCATGGTGTTGTTTTCTGCTATGAAATGACAGATTTAGCAGCCTTCACTCTTTGTATTTATGACTGTGATGGGGGAGACAACCGAAGTAGACATATATCTCCGTGACTCTGAGTACAGTTCAAAAGTCATTTCAGCAGTTTGAGTTAACAGAATGCAATGCTCTTCAAGAAATGTAAATAAGGGCTTTATTCAGTCGTCTTCTCTATTAAAAGTTTTATCTGTTACTTAATTTTGTGGATACGGGGAATACCTATTCCAATATGAAAAACAATTCCTCAAGCAGGTGCTCTGTCTTCTTCCTTTGTCTTTCATTGCCCAACTACCTGGCTTTATTTCTCTGTAAAGGAAAAGATGTGACCTTACTGTTTTATTGCTCCAGGGAAATTCATTTATTCATTTTTGATGGGTGAACAACCATTAAAAGCAATGATTAACAGCCTTCCACACTCCCCATCCACCAGAACATGGAATTTGGGCAATGCTATAAATGCTTATACTCTGCCTCCTTCCCCTGTTTTTAGAAGAAAAAAATATTCTTGAGAAAAATGTAGACTCAGATGAAAATCACTACCCAAGCGGTGTGCCATTTTGGGTAGAGGGATGTGACATGTCATGGGACACACATGGCACATGTATGTAATAGTGTGGAGGAAAGAGGAGCTGGATGGTTAAGATGTTGAGCCAGGGCAGCATGGATGAGAGAGAGACAGTTCTTTCAGATTAGCTGCTTAAAGATACCTTAAAAATATCAGGATGCTGGACGATAGGAGAGAGCAGGGATTTTAATAAGAATTGCTGTGACTTCCATGTCACGATGGCTTACTCTGCTGACTCATTTGCCTCCCCTTTCTCCTGGTATTCCATGTGAATTATAATGATGGCTTTCCTTTTCAGACAAACCCATAGAGTAGAATGAATAAGGGACCATGATCAGACCACATATTTCAACAAATTTCTCAACTCCAAAAAGCAAGTGGAGGGCTTCCCTGGTGGCACAGTGGTTAAGAATCCACCTGCCAATGCAGGGGACACGGGTTCAAGCCCCGGTCCGAGAAGATCCCACGTGCTGCAGAGCAATTAAGCCCGTGCACCACAACTACTGAGCCTGCGCTCTAGAGCCTGCAAGCCACAACTACTGAGCCCACGTGCCACAACTACTGATGCCCGTGCACCTAGAGCCCATGCTCCACAACAAGAGAAGCCACCGCAATGAGAAATCCACGCACCACAGCGAAGAGAAGCCCCCGCTTGCCGCAGTTAGAGAAAGCCTGCGTGCAGCAACAAAGACCCAACGCAGCCATAAATAAATAAATAAATTTATTTATTTTTTTAAAAAAAGCAAATGGAAAAATGGCCATGACTGAAAAAAGTAGAGAAAGTTCAACTTTAGACTCAAGTTAGAGTCTTGAGGGGCACAACATAGGAGGAAATTTTTCTTCTCAGAAGAACTTCCGTGAAACTGCAGACCTGGCAATAGCAAATATAGCAAAGTAGGATTTAAGTGGGACTGAAAACTATGTGCTTATGTCAGGATCTGAATACAAGACATGCCCTCCCCCTCCCCATAGGCAGAGCCAGCAGCCAACTAAGTATTTGACCTTACAAAAAATCAACAAAACCCTAGAAGTCTCCCTTCTGAAGAAATTGAACAGATTGTAAACCATCTCGAGAAGAATTAGGAGTGGTAGTGTAGATGCTAGAATTCCAAATAGAGACTTCTTTTAGGCTTCTGGTGGACCCCAGCCCCACCCTTCCCAAGATTAATGGCTGGCTCCCTGCTCTTCACACTCTAGCAGTGCTGTCAGTCTACAAGCCCCACTCCTACATGAATAGAGCTTGCTGTCAGCATTCTTTCATTCATAATATAAACTGACAACCAAGAACTCCCAGGCATTTCATCAAAACTTGCAGCATGAATGAAAAGAACAAATTAAACAAAAATAAAAATTGACTGAGAGGGAACAGAGATTAGGCAGGAAAGAAAAGAGAACTTTACCTCTATTTTACAAGAGAGATTTGAGAATATATTACATCCATAAACCAAGAACAGGGGGCATTGAAAAAAGAAAAAGGAACACCAGAAAATAAGAAATAATTCTCAAAAATTAAAGAACATATATATATAATTAGCAATTCCATTCCTGGGTATATATCCAAAAAAAGCTAAAACAATAATTCAAAAAGATACATGCACCCCAGTGTTCATAGCAGCATTATTTACAATTGCCAAGATATGGAAGCAACCTAAGCATCCACCAACAGATGAATGGAGAAAATGTAGTATACATATACAATAGAATACTACTCAGCCAAAAAAGTATGAAATTTTGCCATTTGCAGCAACATGGATGGACTTGGAGGGTATTATGCTAAGTCAAATAAGTCAGACAGAGAACAACAAATACTATGTGGTATCAACTTATACGTGGAATCTAAAAACTAAAACAAACTAGTGAATATAACAAAAAAGAAACAGACTCACAGATATATAGAGAAGAAACCTGTGGTTACCGATGAGGGGGGGGAAGGAGGGGAGGGACAAGATAGGGGGAGGGGGTTAAGAGGTACAAACTACTATATATAAAATAAAGCTACAAGGATATATTGCACAATACAGGGACTATAGCCAGTATTTTATAATAACTATAAATGGAATATAACCTTTAAAAGTTTTGAATCACTATATTGTACACCTGCATATAATATTGAACATATATAATATATATATATAATATTGTAATTATATATATAATTATCAAAAAACAGATTCAAAGAAGAGAGTGGAAAATAAAGGAAAAATACTCTCCCAGAACATATTATAAAGAGAGAAAGAGAAGAATTAAAGAGGAGATACAGAACCTGATTAAAAGAATTTTAAGAAAGAAAGAGAGCCAAGAAAGTGAAGTATACCTACAAAGAAACAGTAGGATAAAAATGTTCAGACCTAAAGAGAGACACATGAACCTTCCAACTGAAATACCTACCCTACATTTATATTTCCTCTTCTCTCCTCTTCTCTTTTTCCCTGTTCCCCCACTCTCTCTTTCTCCCTCCACTAAATAGGTGATGTAAGTTAAATCCTCACTTATCATAAGAGGAAGTTCATAAAATATCTAAAGTGGAAAAATAATAGAATTGAAACCAGTGAAATTTTTCTCTTGGGAAAGAGATGTTGCCTAGATAGAGGATGGATGGTAGGCAAGTGTTTTGGGTTTTGTTTTTGTGTTTTCTGTTATAAGCTATCTATGTTATTTCATTTTTTAAAATCAAGCAGATGTTTTACTCTGATTTTTAAAGATGTAACAAATATTTAAATAAAATATTTAAATAAAATTTAAATACATCTGCTAAGACAAACAGTTGATTAAAATTGTAAAGTGGGAAAAGAAAAACTCAATAACCCCCAACCCCTTGTTCTCCAACCTATTCCCCAAACTTTTGGTGGTCCCTTTTTTTATTCCTTCCTTCTCCATTCAGGCCCCCAGGGTCTCCCCGTCTGCAGTCTGATCTCAAGACAAGGTTCAGAGTTTAGTTAACAAACTTTAGTCTTTGCAAAGCGATCTAGGCCTTAAATTCAAGTTCTTAGGTGTGGAAAGAGCGAGTTCTCTTTGCTGACATCTTTAACATCACCTGGGTCCTGTATGTTAAGGGCAGCCCCGATGACATATTTAGTTAAGAACAGAGAAACAAGCAGGGAGATGGCAGTTAACGTTACTGAATCACCTGTTTGGTGACAGAGTTTCTTTTTCTTCTGATCCATTGTTATGCTTAGGAGGTCCATGAATTTCCTCAAATTGAACCCTAATTAATTCATTTGTTTTATACATCTATGTGGATTCTCCTCTTCCCCAGGAGAAAGTCTAGAGTTTTATGAAAATCTCAAAGGATTCCTTGCTAGAAAATGTACAAGCACTATTGACAGGCATGCCCTCATTTAATCCTTTCCATAACCTTCAAGGTAATAGAGGAAAACAAATAACGTTTGAGCATGTATTATGTTTATATATTTATCATTTAATTTTTCTAATACTTACATGAGTTCAATGTTATTATTCCAATTTTAACAAGGTCAAAAGAGCAGGGGATCAAGTTAGTACTCAAACTTACGTCTATTTGGGAGACTCATGCTTTGTCTAGTATGTACATCCTTATCTGTTTATTTAGTTATTAGATAATTAATTTTTTCCACTTGGGGAGAAAATGGAGTTAAGTTTTGTGGGGAAGTACTATGTTTTGCCATAATGATCTGCATAGCAAGAAAGGTGACCATTATAGTGTTCCGAGTACTCCCTGGGTTTAAAGTGCTCTGATGTGGGCACTTAGAAATCTCCAGCATGTTGACATATGCACACTACCATATATAAAATAGATAACTAATAAGAACCTGCTATATAGCACAGGAACTCTACTCAATACTCTATAATGGCCTTTCTGGGAAAAGAATCTAAAAAAGAAAAGAGTGGAGATATATATATATATATATATATGTATAATTGATTCACTTTGCTGTACACCTGAAACTAACACAACATTGTAAATCAACTATATTCCAATAAAAATTTAAAAGAAACAAACAAACAAAAAAGAAATCTCCAGGACTTCCCTGGTGGCACAGTGGGTAAGAATCCGCCTGCCAATGCAGGGGACATGGGTTCGGGACCGGGTCCAGGAAAATCCACATGATGTGGATCAACTAAGCCCATGTGCCACAACTACTGACGCCCGTGTGTCTAGAGCCTGTGCTCCACAACAAAGGGAAGCCACCACAATGAGAAGCCCGCACACCACAACAAAGAGTAGCACCCGCTCTCCGCAACTAGAGGAAGCCTGCGGGAAGCAGCAAAGACCCAACACAGCCAAAACTAAATAAATAAATTTATTTAAATAAAAAAGTGTCCATCATCGGATGAATGGATAAAGAAGATGTGGCACATATATACAATGGAATATTACTCAGCCATAAAAAGAAACGAAATGGAGTTATTTGTAGTGAGGTGGATGGAGTTAGAGTCTGTCATACAGAGTGAAGTAAGTCAGAAAGAGAAAAACAAATACAGTATGCTAACATATATATGGAATCTAAGAAGAAAAAAAAAAAGGTCATGAAGAACCTAGTGGCAAGACGGGAATAAAGACACAGACCTACTAGAGAATGGACTTGAGGATATGGGGAGGGGGAAGGGTAAGCTGTGACAAAGTGAGAGAGTGGCATGGACATATATACACTACCAAACATAAAATAGATAGCTAGTGGGAAGCAACCACATAGCACAGGGAGATCAGCTCGGTGCTTTGTGACCACCTAGAGGGGTGGGATAGGGAGGGTGGGAGGGAGGGAGATGCAAGAGGGAAGAGATATGCGAACATATGTATATGTATAACTGATTCATTTTGTTATAAAGCAGAAACTAACACACCATTGTAAAGCAATTATACTCCAATAAAGATGTTAAAAAAGAAAAAGAAGAAGAAGAAGAAAAGAAAAGAAATCTCCAGCATGAACAGGCGCCTGAGAGACAGGCAGACCAGTGGTTCATGGGCTACTAGCACTGCTTGCTTTCTGTGTATAATAACATAAATGTTCACACTCTGTAAAACTAGAGAAAGAAACAAGAAAGGGAAAAAGCTGTGACACACTGAAGACACTTTTCATTTTTTAAAAAAAACCTAGACTCAAGACTGCTATCTTTAGCATTGAACACAATTAAAATTGAGTTGCCAAAAACAGAAATGAAGTTGCCAAATGGGCCTGAAATCTCAATGGTGCTCCCTTAACAAACACAGCAGCAGCTGCCCCAAATCCATTGCTGGGCATCTGCTTTGTATTCAAGATAGATAGTCCCTCAACTGCACTATCTTAGCTAGTTTTTCTTACCACTCTTGTTCTTTAAGAAATATTGAAAGTAGTTAAAAAGTAAGAAAATCACTCTTAAAATCCCTATAATATTTGGTTAAAAAAATACACAAGAAAAACCTTTTCATTTGATTAAGTTCCTAATTTACAGCTATTAACCCCATGGGTTCTTCCTTCTCTTGGCAAACTAAATGAATTCTTAGTCATGGCAGGAATATTAAAAAAAAAAAATATATATATATATATATATATGGTTCTCAGATTAGGTTTATTTCATAGGTACACAAGCTTTTTGTCAATTTGGATGAGAATATGGAAATTAAACTGTCAGTTGGCTGGTAAGTCAACCTCACAGTACCTGTAAACTTAAGTTATTGATGAGTTTAAAAATGATCTTGTCTAGCTTGTCAGGCCAAGGATGCATCTTTTCTACAATTTCTTAGAGATGATTCCTCTTGCTTTTTTTAATTGGAATATATTGGACAAATAACATTGAGTAAATTTAAGGTGTACAACTTGTTGATTTGATACATTTATATATTGTAGTATGATTGCCATTGTAGCAATAATTAGCACTGCTACCATGTCACCTAATTATCATTTCTTTTTAGTGGTTGGAATAATTAAGAACTAGTCTCTTGGCAAGTCTGATGATTATAATACAATATTGTTGTCTATAGTCACTATACTGTGCATTACATCTCTAGGACTCACATATTATTCATTGCAAGTCTGTGTTCTTGAACAACATCTGTCCTTCTCCCTCTCCCCTCACTGCCCCAGTTTCCTGGTAACCACCATTTTACTTTCTGTTTTTATGAGTTTGGTTTTTTTAGATACACATATAAGTAATATCATACATTATTTGTCCCTCTGTGTCTGGCTTATCTCACTTAGCATACTGTCCTCAAGGTCTACCCATGTTGTTGCAAATGGCAGGATGTCCTTCGTTTCTTATAGCCAAATAATATTCCATTGTGTGTGTGTGTGTGTGTGTGTATGTGTATGTGTGCGTGTGCTTGTATCTCACAACTTCTTTTTCTGTTCTTCCATTGGTGGGCACTTAGGTTGTTTCCATATCTTGGCTATTGAGAGTAATGCTGCAATAAACATAAACATAGGTGTGCATACATCTCTTCAGTATCCTATTTTCATTTCCTTTGGGTATCTGCCCAGGAGTGGAATCATTGGGTCATATGGGAGTATTATTTTTAATATTTTAAGGAAACTCCATATTGTTTTCCATAGTGGCTAAACCAGTTTACATTCCAACCAGTGGTGTACAAGGATCAGTAGTCCACATCCTTGCTAACGGTTATCTTTTTTCTTCTTGATGATAGCCATTCTAACAATTGTGAGGTGATATCTCATTCTCATTTTGATTTCCCTGATGATTAGTGATGTTGAGCATTTGTTCATGTACCTGTTGGCCATTAGGATGTCTTCTTTGGAAAAATGTCTATTTAGTTCTTCTGCCCATATTTTAATCAATTGTCTTTTTGTTATTGAGTTGTATGAGTTCTTTATATATTTTGGATATTAACCCCTTATCCAATATAGGGATTTCAAAAATGTTCTCCCATTCTATATGTTGCCTTTTCATTTTGTTGATTGCTCTTTTGCTGTGCTTTTAAAGTTTGATTTAATCCTACACATTGATTTTTGCTTTTGTTTTTTGTGCTTTTGATGTCATATCCAGAAAAAACATTGTCAAGACCAATGTCAAGGAGCTTCTTGTCTATGTTTTCTTCTAGGAGTTTTATAATATCAGGTCTTATGTTTAAGTGTTTGATCAATGTTACGTTAATTTTTGTGAGTGGTATAAGATAGGAGTTCGATTTTGTTGTTCTGTATGTGTTTATCTGGTTTTCCCAGCACCATTTGTTGAAGAAGCTATCCTTTCCCCATTGGATGTTCTAGGCTTCCTTATCAAATGTTAGTTGACAATACATTTAGGGGTTTTTATCTGGGTTCTCCATTCTGTTCCATTAGTCTATGTGTCTATCTTTATGCAAGTACCATACTGTTTTAATTACTATAGCTTCAAAGTATAGCTTTAAATCAGGAAGTGTGATTTCTAGCTTTGTTCTTCTTTCTCACGATTGCTTTGGCTATTCAGGGTCTTTTGTGGTTCCATACAAATTTTAGGATTGTTTTTTCTTTTCCTGTGAAGAATGCCATTGGAATTTAGATAGGGATTGTGTTGAATCTGTAGATGGCTTGGGATAATATGGACAGTTTAACAATATTAATTCTTCTGATTCATGAATATGAGATGTCTTTCCATTTGTGTCTTCTTCAATTTCTTTCAACAAAGTCTTATATTTTTGCTGTACAGAACTTTCACTTCCTTGATTAAATTTATTCCTAGGTATTTTATTGTTTTTGATGCTCTTGTGAATGGGATAGTTTTCTTTATTTCTTTTTCAGATGTTTCAGACTATTAGTGTATAGAAATGCAACTGATTTCTGTATGTTGATTTCATATCCTGCAACTTTACTGAACTCATTGATAAGTTCCAAAAGTTTTTTTGGTTGAATCTTTGAAATTTACTATATACAAAATCATATCACTTGCAAATAACAACAGTTTTACTTCTTCCTTTCTGATTTAGATGCCTTTTATTTCTTTGTGTTGTTTAATTTCTTTAGCTAGGATTTTCAGTACTATATTGAATAAGAGTGGTGGGAGTGGGCATCCTTGTCTTGTCCCTGATCTTAGAGGGAAAACTCAATTTTTCGCCATTGAATATAATGTTAGCTGTGGATTTGTCATGTATGGCCTTTTTTATGCTGAAGTATGTCCCTTCTATACCCAATCTGTTGAGTGATTTTATAGTGGGTTGTGCTTTTGTTACTGAGGGTACAGTGGTAACTTTGGTGACATTAGCAGTAATCACCAGAGACAGAAAATGATAGATATGTTATGGAAGCCTAAAGAACTAGAGCTAGTTCTCAAAGACACATGTAATACCCCCTGGAGACTCCTAGAAACATTTGGGCAAGGGTGACTTGGAGTCCCCACACATCAGGTTGGGATGTATCCATAGACATACTATTTTGTTACAGCTCTTTGGATCCATTTTTAACCCTCAGGCTGGGGTAACCTAGGGTATATACACATAGGCTCAATTGCTGGGAAGTACCTGCCAGCCTCCAACTTACACCATTGTTTATTCTGTATAACTCCAGAGGGTAGTCATATGAAAACCCTTCAAATATTTGTAGACAATTAGGAGACCTTTCCTAAATATGAGATTCCACAATCTATACCTACACTTCATCTCAGTAACTTCACCATTTTCTTGTCTGCCATGGGTCCCATACATCAGACATGTCCTGTGCATCAGAATCACCTGGGACACTTGTTATAAATACAAAATACATATTCTGGGTCCCTTCTCTAGAGATTCTGATTTAGTAGGTCTAGGATGTGAGCCATAAATCTCTATTTCTAAACAGATGATTCTTTTGTCACTGATCAAACCCTGGCATTGTTATTGACAGTTTTACCTTATTGGTCTCTCTACTTTGAAAATACGAAACTAGTGAATGATGTGGTATTCCACAAAGGTAACTGTATTTCATATATGGACTCACTTGTTAAAGTCCAACACAATTGTATACCATTTCTTTACCCAGATTCTGTCAATGCAGACTTGAATTGCGTTAGCTTTTTATCAGTCTCTGATGATTCATTATGACTTTGTAATCATCATTACTATGTAATAAATTAAAATTCATATGTTGTTTTTGCATAAACAACTTTTGGTCTATTCATTCTGTAATTGTACAGTTTATATTTTGAACCTAAAAGGAAAAGTTTCCATTTCCCTTTGAAATTTTATCTTGATTTGATTCACAAAGGTCTTTTAGAATCGTCAGGAGTTTAAGTAATATACATGCTCTCCTTCCCAGTTTTGTATTATATGCGAACTATAGAAGCATGCTTTCTATGGCTTCATATAAATTGCTAATAGGAGTTTTGTATAGGTTAGGACCAAGAGCACAGAATTCGAGAAAGGCTTGCAGGAAGGCATCGTATCTGTTTCCTATTGGTGCTGTAACAAATTACTGGAAACTTAGTGACTTAATGCAAAACAAATTTATTATCTTATAATTCTGGAGGTCAAAAGTCTAAAATAGGTCTCACTGAGGCTAAAATCAAGGTGTTGGCAGGGCTACGTTCTTTCTGGAGGATCTGAGAGAATCAGTTTTCTCGCCTTTCCAGCTTCTAGAGGCTGCCTGCAGTCCTTGGCTTCTGGCCCATGCATTCCTTGGCTTTTTGCTTCAAAGCCAATAATACTGGTCAAGTAATCACTCAGGTTCTGACTCTTCTGCTCCCTTCTTCCCCAGGTAAAGAACCTTGTGATTATGTCTAGTGCTGGATAATCCTGCGTAATTCTTAAAGTCAACTGATTAGCTACCTTAATTCTCCCTTGCTCTGTAACATAACATATCCATGGGTTCTGGGGATTAGGTTGAGGACATCTTTGGTATTGTGCCCACCACAGGCATCAATAATAAGAATTCCCTGAAGGTATTAGATTTTTCAGATTGCAAAGCCTATTTCCATCTACTGTATTGACTTATTTCATGCTCACTCTTCCCTGTGTGCTGTGAAAGGCAGCCATTATTAGACCCATGTTAGAGATGAAGAATACAAAGCTCTAAGAATATGAAAGCTCCCTTAAGGTAAAAGTCACTAAGTGGTGGGGTTGGGACCAGAGTCCAGGTATTTTTTTCCATTCCCAGTGATTTTTATAATCATTTAACCAGCTATGAATCCACCTAATGTCTTATCATCTAATATTTCCCCATATTTGTCACAAGAACATCATGAAAGACATTGTCAGATATATATTTCTCTATGTCACTGCTCTAATCAACAGGCCAAGTAACTTATCAGAAAAGGAAATAAAGTTTAATTTTTCACATAATGGACTCATCATACCTCCTAAGGACAGCTGCTTCTCTTTTCCTTTTATTTATTGATTTTTTTTTTTTTTTTGAAGACCATGAAGACAACTTAAAGTCGTCTCAGATAGTATTACAGGTTGATGACCATCTTACTGGCCTGAAGACTCTGCAATACACCTTTTATGCATTTGGATATTCTCTTCGGAATTCCTCAAACCTACTGGAAGCTGAAGCTTCCTTCCATCTTTGAAGGAACAGAGGCTGAAACAGTAACCCTTTCAGGAGGCTGAAAATCATCAAGGTTCTAATCTATTGTCTATCTCTAGAGAGGCTGTCTGTCCCTCCTTCTGTTTCTTCTCTGTGTCACCGTTTTTCACTTGCCCAATTGTTGATACCAATTTGATTCCGTTCTGCCTCTTCAAAAACTTCCCTTTCTTGGCTTCCTTCCTGTATTATTTCTTTCCAACCTATCCCAGAAACCTTCAGCCTGTTTAATGAGTGCCTCCATGGAGACACATACTTAAAGTGCATTTCTTTTCTCATCAAGCAAAGAGACCAGACTGCGTTCACAGCGAGCAAAATTGTGTGCTCAAGAGCCCCGATAGGAAGATGCAAACAGCTGCAGCAGTCGCAGCAGCATTATTGTTCTTACGTATTGAGGACAAAGGGCTAGGTAGGTTGCATCAACCCCATTTCGTTTTCCACTGCAGCCACTCCTTTCAAATTCCTTCATTTCCATCACAAGTCTGGTTAAGAGTCTCCCTCTGGGAATCTGCATTTTGTGTTTCTCTTTTTTGTTTTCTTCTTTCCCCTGCTGCCCTTCCCTTTGGGCATCTCCCAAGGTCGGCCCTCTTTTCTTTTTATCCTGTCCCTCTCTGGGATCTCATCTCTTCTCGTGATTTCTCCTTTGATCTGGGCCTAAACATCTGACTCCCTAAAACTTTCCAGTATTGACTGAATCTTAGCATACCTAAGATGGAAATCTTCAGCAGCCCTAGACGGTTTGTTCTCATGAATTCAGTCTCTTATAATTTTGTCAGAGCTACCCACGTAACATCTTTGTTTCCCCCCTCTCCTCCCTACCTATAATAATTTCTCCCCAAATATTACAGCTATTACTTTCTCCCCTACCTCCATAGTATCTGCTGCATTTGATCATTTCCCCTGCTGTCATCCTGGCTCAAAAACTTATTATATGCTGCATGATTGCAATAATCTAACTCAGTGATTCTCAACCCTGGTTGCACATTAGAATCATCTGGGGGGAGCTTTAAAAGAAAAAAGTTCTTAGGTCTGGTTCTAACTTCAAAGATTCTGATTAAATTGGGCTGGGGTGGGACTCCTACATGATTTTTTTTTTTTAACTCCCCAGGCAATTCTAATATGCAGCTAGGATTGAGAACCATCAGTTAACCTTCCATTTCTCCCCATATTTAATCCATTTTGTATACTAGATTATGATTCTAAAGGGTTCTTTCTTTATATATACCCACTCTAAAACTTTAAATACACTAACACCTATGTGATAATTTTTGAACTGTTTAGTTTAACTTCTGCTGCCACATAATCTGACCCCACATAATCCATCCAATTAGCGTGAATCCATAGTCAACTAATACTTCATCTCCTGACCCTGCCTTGTCATTTTCTGCCTTTGTACATTGTTGATACTCTTTCCTTGCATTCATTTCTGCCTACTGAGAATATGTTTAACATTTCTGTATTTCCAACCCAAAGTCTTTCTCTATTTTGCCACCTGATCACATTTTCCCCTAAAATCCAAATCATTTCTTATTTACACCAGTCTTTGGGCACTTTTCACTATAGCCCAGTGGTTGAAAGATTAGGCCTTTGCAGTGGATAGAATAGCTTCAAATCCCAGTTTCCCTGCTTCCTACAATGTGACTTTGGGGTGTCATGGAATCTCCATGAGTTTTGTTTCTACATCTGTTAAATGAGATTACCCATCTCTCAAAGTTGTCGAGGATTAGGTTAAATGAAATAATATATGGAAAATGTCTCGCACATAGAAGTGCCAGATAAATGTTAGCTATTTATTATTTTTATTATTATTATCCTCGTTTGTGTACATGTGCCATCACCCCAAATAGATGATAAGACATTGGAATAAAAGACAGAATCTTACAAAACCTCTTATACTCATAGTGTCTAATGTTGTTCCTTGAACATAGTAAGTGTTCAACATGATTGTTTAATAAGAATTTATAAATAAGTCTAAATATATCAAATGTAATTTAAGTAACCATGACCTCTAGCCTGGCTGTAGTGCTCTTTGGTGGCAGATGGACTGTATATAAAATTCTGATTTTTAGCTTATCTTTTATAGCACAGCTTTATAAAGCGATATAAAAACACCTTTTTCAGCACTTTAAAAGGTTTACAATTCCCTGGATGTAGTTCTAATATCACTCTTTCCAGGTCCCTAAATACCCTGAGATTCTGCCAAATATATGTGGTCCATCTTCCCCAAAATGAATGGGCATCTAATCCTACCAAAGATGGACCAGCCACATGAAGTGGAATTAATTCTTTTGAGTCCAATTTCCTGGTGTTTATTTATTCTTTTCCAGGAAAGCATTGGCAAGTGGGGCATTTCTTATTTGAATACATCTGTGATTAAACTCTGTGCAAACATATTTCCAACCAGATTATATAAAGAATGCTCAGGGTTTGGCTTCGGTCACTCCAGAAATCAGCATACCAGCTACTTACTTCACGAGGCTTTAGGTCAGAGAGTCTAGTTTAAGATATTTCTCTCTTCCAGCTTATTCTTTTAGGATTTTCTCTCCTTTTCTTATGCTGCTTTCTCCTAATCCATATCAGAAGAGCTAATTCTGAAAGGCTAATCCAGAATCAATTTGCCTTTTAATGCAATGAACATTATATCAACTGACAGGAAATTTTTGCCAAATGCCAAGAGCAATCAAACCTAAAACCACACACACACACACACACACACACACACACACACACCTCCTGTAATGGACTGAATTGTGCCCCCGCTAAATTCATATGTTAAAAGACTAACCCCAGTGTAACTGTATTTGGAAATCGGGTTTTTAAGGAGGTGACTAAGGTTAAATAAGGGTGGGGCCCTACTTCAGTAGGGCTGGTATCCTTATAAGAAGAGGATGAGACCCCAGGGATCTCTCTCACACGCAGAGAAAAGGCATGTGAGAACACAGCAAGGAAGTAGCTGCCTAGAAACCAGGAAGAGAGAACTCAGTAGAAACCCACCTGGCAGCACTTTGATCTTGAACTTCTAGCGTCTAGAAATGTAAGAAATTAATTTCTGTTTTAAAATCACCCAATCTGTGGAAGTTTGGGATGGCACCCCTAACAGACAAATATGTACACTCACACTCACATTGATACACGCACATAACAAAAGCAAAATTTTCAAAACTTTATTTTCCGGGAGGAAGATGCCGGCTTTCACCTCCCCCAACCTTCTAGTCAGCCACTACTATTGGCCGGTCCCAGCGTCCTTGACTCTCTGCCTGTGACCCTAAAACTTTATCAGCTACAGTAAACTTTAACAATCCTATACATATGGTTTTCCTATTAAACCTAGAGTACACTGAGGACATGGCCATTCATAACTCTGGGGAGAGTTCTTCTGAATTGCTGTATTTTTCCAGACGACTCATTGGTAAACCCAGTCCTTTGAGGGATTTTTGAATTTCAAAACCTATATACTTCCATGCCATCTTAACATTAGGTGAAATGTGTTTCCATCTCCCGTTTACTCAGGATCATTTCTGTGAAATGCCGCTAATGAAGCTATAGATACATACAGAGGTGGATGTTGAGGTTTTAATAACAAACACTCACTTATATGTCAGTGACTGCTTTAATCCGCTTACATATATTCACCCATTTAATCCTCAAAACCACAGGTCTGAAGTAGGTACTACTATGGTCCTCATTGTACAGACCAGGAAACGAAATCCCAGAAGGGTCCTAAGGGGTAGTAAGGGGGAGAAGCTGAGCTTTTAAATGAGGCCAAGATGGCTCCGGAGCCCATGCACTCAGCCATGATTGCTTTTACTGCCTCAACGGAAGACCAAGATGTGAAACCCAGCAGGGGAGAAACACAGCCATAACCCTAAGTCTACTTTCTTGACAAATTCTTTGATGTCGGCTAATGTTTAGATAGTTGACTCCTTTTCATAAATGTCACACAAAGCTTATGCAGGTGCAGCAGCTCCTGGGCAGTGTAGTGGAGCTGGGTTCTGCATAAGACACGAGTGACTCAAAAGTTGGAGCACCGCTGTCCCCGCTGGAGTTCACGGTACCGGGACTCTCATTGTCTTCTCAATTTTTATGTGGATCCTTCCACCTGTCAGGACAATACAGATCATTAGCTGTCATTGCAGCATCCTGAATATGCCAGGTCACATTTGTAGGTGTGCTATGGAGTGGACAGCTCAGAATTTTAAAAAAAGTCATACTGCTTAGCACTCAGATCTTGGTTTCTAATGTCATTCTTCTGTAAAAGGAACCAGTGTTCTTCAGAGAAATGACTGAGTCTGAGACTGGGGAAGTAAATATACAGGATGAGCCTGAAGCCTCTTGTAGTGCCAGAAAGTAAGAAAGTGTTCAAAACAAATAAACAAACAAACAAACCCACAGTGAGGGCGGGATATCACAGAGACACAGGAGCCAACTAAAGGAGCTCCCAGTGGCCAAAGCTGGAATCATCTGAGCAACAAAATAAATAAAGTAGTATTAGATTATAATCCAAAGTATAAAATAAATATCTATGAGTCCATACTCATGTAAATAAATGACTGAATAAATGGGAGAGAAGATACAAATTTCCTATACAGAAGAATTCCAAATAAATTATGAAGCTAGTAGATCTTTCATATTATTCTTTATTATTATTATTATTTATTTATTTATTTTTTGCTGTATTGGGTCTTTGCTTCTGTGCGAGGGCTTTCTCTAGTTGCGGCAAGCGGGGGCCACTCTTCATCGCGGTGCGCGGGCCTCTCACTATCGCGGCCTCTCGTTGCGGAGCACAGGCTCCAGACGCGCAGGCTCAGTAGCCGTGGCTCACGGGCCCAGTTGCTCCGCGGCATGTGGGATCTTCCCAGACCAGGGCTCGAACCCGTGTCCCCTGCACTGGCAGGCAGACTCTCAACCACTGCGCCACCAGGGAAGCCCAAGCTAGTTGATCTTAAAGGAGAGGGGGCGTAACTCCCCACTCTGTAAGTGTGGATTGTGCTTAGTCACTTCCTTCTAAAGAGTACCGTATTGAAAGAATAACTTCACAATGGAGAAACTAGACAAACACAACCTCTGCCAGATGATCAAGGTCAACATCGATGGTGATAAGTCATATTGATATGATGTACCATAGATATAATGTGATGAAACTGGCCTCTGTGATTCTCCAGCCAAAAACACATTACCTCTTTACCCCATTCTAATCAGGAGAAAAACATCAGACACATCCCAGTTGAGGGATATTCTACAAAGTACCTAACCAGTACTCCTCAGGACTGTCAAGGTCATCCATAAAAGGAAACTCTGAGAAACTAAGGCGACATGATGATTAAGTGTAATGTGGTACTGGGGGTGGGATTCTGAAACAGAAAAAGGACGTTATATAAAAACTAAGGGAATCTGAATCAAGTATGGACTTTAGGTAATAATAATGTATTGATATTGGTTCAGTGACAAAGGTACTTCCTAATATAAGATGTTAATAATAGAGAAGACTAGACGTGAGGTATATGGGAATTCTTGTGCTATCTTCATAATAGTTCTGTAAATCTAGAATTATTCCAAAGTTGTTTATTTTTTTTTAAGTCACTTTGCAGGACATCTGTTGCCCAGGCAAAGCTGCCCAGAGATGCAGTCACATGATCACCCATGCTCTAGACAGCAGCTCCTCGGGTTCAGATGTAACCAGCCTATCTCCCCTCCTCTCCTTTGCCCTCCTCCCAGATGCCTGGGGTATCCGTATGTTCCCCCACCTCAAAGTTCCTTGGACACTTGGCGCATACTCTGTGTTTTTCTAGTTATAATGTCTTCAATTTTAATGGTGTGATTAGATACTTAGGTAAAAGGAGTACCTTATAAGTCCTGTTTCTCACCAGTGCCTCCCCACAGGTTCTTATTGGTGGCTCTGATATTGCAGCATCGTCCCTTCCACTCAAACAAGATTCAGCTCAAACTGTTTACTAAAACTCTATCTAGCTGTCTATTGTACTGTTTCAGTCTGAAATGCCAGGACCAACTTTTAAAACAAAATCAGATCAGAATACTAGACCCTTTCGAAAGGCCTTGGGTCATGGAAATGAGTGTCCATGTGACTTTTCTTTTTCTCTCTGAGAACCACTCATGTAATGGACAGAGTTCTAATTCAACATGAAGAGGTGCTGGCCCTCAGTTTCCCATGACACAGAATCCACACACATACACAAAACTGACAGCTTATGGTTATTGTCTTTTCTCAGTTTTAACGCCACTCAGGGAAAATTGATCTATCTTGATCCCGTCCAACTCAGTAGCATGACACACAGAAGGGTCCTGACAAGTTGTGAACTGGATCGCAGATAACATGATTACCAAAAAAAAAGCTTGTTTATGATTGACTTATCAAATAGAAAAGTAGTGTAGATTCAAGTTCACCCTGATGTAATCCAGTACTATGCCCGTCATAGTGGAGGGGAGACCAAGTGTATTTGCAAGCGGCTTTACTATTAGCAAGTCAAGACACTTTGATAATTCAGAGGAATTTTATAAAAATTCTTGCCTTCAAGTTTGAGTCATATCTTCTGATTTATGGAAAGTCCGTAATGCAGTGGGGTTTGTCCTCACCCACCTACTCAGTAGGCATAGATACTGCACTCTGGGCTTTTGGGGCTTCCCCACAGCTGCCCCTTTCACCATCACTGTAGAAAAAAACCCTCGCCTCGGATATCTCTCTCTTGTCTGCGGATCAGATGCCCACAAGGCAGTCAGACTTGTGTATTCCTCCTCTCTCCTCTTTAATCAGCGTGGACCACCAGTCCTGTCCTTGTACACATTTACATTTTTACATTCAACAGGTGTGTGCGTGAGAGGGTCTGCAGGGGACGGAGGGAGAGAGAGAGGTGGAGGCTGGGTGGATGGCACATTGGCCGTTTGTGTAGAGCAGACATTTTCCATGCCCAAGCTGGGCCTCCTCTGTGTTAGGCTTAGAGAGTCTCTGAGACTTCCTAGCCTGGAGCTGCTTTACCAAACACTGCCTTTTGTTGTTCCTGGCTATAGTGACTGCTGCCCCGCAGGAAGCAGGGAACCTTCCTGCCACATGGACATGAACACTCCTCTTCCCTGCATTCTAACATGCTTTTTGAGAAGGTGAGAGGGAAGTGACAGGACCGCAGCAATCTTGCTTCACGCCTGGCATGACCATCAGAGCAGGTCTTGTCTGGGAACGTCACTGTGTATATCTCACAGAGAAAAGTTTAGGAGTTCGCGTTCCAGGTCCCCATACTGAGACACAAATGTTCTTCCTCCTACACCAAGCAGAACCAACCTGTGTATTGAAGAGCTCCCTCCCGTACTGCGATGGAGATCCCTCACTCATCCCTCTGCACCACGCAACTCTTTCATGTTTCTGCATCACCGGCTTTTTTCTTCTCCACCCACAGACAGCCTGTGGGCTCCGCACTGTCTTTGTCACCAGATATGATTTCTGTGATGCCTCTACCCTGACTGCAGCTGTTCCCTTGCAGAAGTTCTTCTTCTTTCGGGGTCCCCTTGTCTCATCTCATTTTCTGCATCTCCTGGTCTTCGCGGACACCACCCTCTGTTCAGTGTTGCTTAATCCTGTGTGGTTAACTGACCCAGCGCAGCACGGTTAGGTCTCTGTCTCTTTTGGCTTTGTTTGTTTCATGCTGGATGTTGAAGGGTTGATTTTCTTTACCACCCAAAAGTTTTTCCTTCCTGCTGCTTCCATGGATGAAGCAATTCCAATAGCTTTAGGGGTACATTATTACCTCCCTTTCCAGATCTGCTTTTCTGTCTAAAATTTCAAAAATACTAACATTTTTAGTTCAGGTATTGAAAGTTGGTTTTATAGTGCTGTCTAAGGCAGGAACCTTTAAGTTTTCGTTGGCCGCTGACATTATACCCTAGATGAGCATTTCATACTAGCCTGGGCAAAGAGCAGGAAACAGAGGAAATAAGACACAGGACAGGTAAGATTTTTAAGGGAAAAGGGATAGTTGTCAGCACTTAAAAATATTAAAATAAAAATACATCTAAAATATTATTAGTTAAATGAACAAACTAAATAGAGTGTAGGAAGTACTTTAGAGTTACCTGCAATGGACCAAGAATTATAATGTCTCCTTCAGAATAGTCTGCCGGGTATAAAATAGTCACAAGGCTTCTTTGCTTTATAGTGACTGCAAATCCAACTCCAAAGACATACAACTGCACATACCGTTGGTCTAAGAACAAGTCACGTTTTGGTACCATTGGCTAATGATCACATACCTTGATGGCAAACAAGATCGTATCAATAGACAAATTTGAGATTTTAGATTACTCGTGTGTTTACTTAGCTATCTGTCTTTGTGTCTCCCAGCTTTCATTTTTCTTGCCATCGTGGACTTGAGAAATGACCCCTGAGTCCTTTCACATTTTAAGATGTTGTGATTCTAGGGAACATTTTATCAAGGCTGCTCACAAGTTACAAAGATCATTTTTTACTCACCAAATGGGAGCATGATCTCATCTGAGTTTAACCTCTACTCTCTGCCCAGATCAGCCCTCTGTAGACTTGCCAGAGAGTCATGAATGGACAAAGGGAAGCCATCAGGTGGAAGGGAGAGGGGACACAGCAGATATCTATCAAGAGAGAAATTAGCTCCAACAAAATATTTGCAGGGTCTGGGGAAAGAGTAGAATAAAACGGCAAAGCCCAACCCCACTTTTCTTCCTACTTCTCCCCCATCCACTTCTGCTCTGCTGTGAACAGCCTTTTGCATGTGTGTGTGGACACATTAAGCTGCACTTCCCAGCTCTACCATCATTTCCTCTACCTGTCCCTCTCCTGGGTTACCCCTCATGCCTAGGGTTGTGTGTGCTGAAAGCATTGTCTATCCTAAGGAAGAGGGACCTGGTGGAGAAGCCCTAGCAAAAGTACCAGAATCATCTAGACAAGGAATTGCAAAGTCCCAATTACCAGAAGTGGGATCTGAAAGGAGGCGCTAGGGAGAGGTGTTTCTTCTTTGCCCCTGTTCTCCTAGTGAGCAGTACCACTGGTGGAGGGCTAGAGACGGGACCTCCATAACACAGGGCCCAGGGCAGCCAGCCTTCTTGCCCAGGTCTTAGGCTAAGTCATCTATACTCCCACTTGTAACAGGAAAGTAGAAATATAGTTGTTCAAATATTATCCTGGCTATGCCATGCATTAAGAAATACAGCAACGATGGCAAACATGTGCTAAAACACAACCTAAAAAAGCCTAATGGCAGATAATATAGAATTTTTTACCCTAAAGCAAAAGAATGGTGGGCTGGATTAGCCAGAGTAAATAGTTATCATGAAACCATTGTAAGTTGGTTTGGGGATATGTGTAGATGGCTATATGGTGTTACATTTGATTGTAGCTCTGAGTGTAGAACCACCTTATTTGAAATTAAATCGCGTAGCCAAACAACAAAAATCTCATGCTGAAGCAACAGGGCGATAGGCCAAGCCTCCATATTGTGCCCTTCAGCTTAAATGTCTTGCGGCTTCCAGCTCTATTTCTGGGAAAGAACAGGCTAGGTTATCTCTAAATTCCTTTCTAATGTTATGATTCTCCGATTCAAGGAACATTTATGTAGCATTTGCTATTTGTGCCATGCCAGGTCATTTCACATATCCTGTCAACTTCACCTTTTCTGGGAAATATCATTAGCCCTGCTTAAAGGTGAGGCAATGAAGACTCAGAAACGTAAAAGGACTTGGTATAGAGCTCAGAGCTATGTATGCACAGAGGCGATTCTTGAACACAGACCCTTCCTTTATCTCCAGGTCTGGAGGCCCTACAGCTACAGCATGGTGTCATCCCAAGTCCCCTTTGATGTCACAGCCTAGGGCAGAGCAAGCTCTTGGAGAATAAGGACTTAGTTCATGAATGTATCACCAGTTACTAGAACATTATCAGCACTCAAAGAACACAACTACTTGAATAAACCAACAACTGTAGAGTAGCTGGTACCCATCCACCTACGAAATTAATGGGATATTTTGATGTGAACACTTTCTTTCTAAATTCACCCTTATTTTATACAACATTCTGGGCAACAGTCATCACAAATCCTGGCTTTGTGTGATGCGTTTCCCTGCTGCCTTGAGGATCTATCTTTTCAGTTAATATTTTTTAAAGGATGTTTTCTCCCAACATTCTCCCATCAATATCCATTTGATACTGCTTTCGCCAATCTTTTTCTGACTTAACAGTATCAGGCGTTAACACGTCTATCTGGTAGAGAAAACACTGTTAGTCTAAAAAATTTATAGCTTCTCTGCTACGCCATAGATCCAGATTTTATCAACACCATCAGCTGCTCTTCTATTTGTTTTATACTTACTTTAATTTCTTTCCTAGGCTCATAGCTTTGAAAGACTCCGTCAAGATAAGTTTAAAACATTAATGGATTTAAAGAAATAATGAAAAAAATAAAGAAATGATATCAAGTTAATAATAATACAGGTGGTTCTTAGATCTGGCAAAAATCATGAAGAGAATGACTGAAATTTGGAAAATACCTTGTAAATCCAAACGCATCATTTTATGGCCAAGGTACAGGAAGGTGAAATGAGTTGCCTAAGGCCCCAGGGTTAATTAGTAGAAAAATGAGGACTAGACCCTAAGCCTCCAGGTTCCAGGTAATTTGTTCACGTCAATAATGCCCCACTTTTAGATTCTGAGCATCATTAACCTGCTCTTATGTGATTCATACCATGAATCAATTTTTATCCACCACTGCCAAATGCGTAATATTCTAACTTTCATAATTGAAGTTTCAAAGACAGAAAAGCCCTCTGTTTCCCTCAGAGGAAAAAGCACTCTCAGGTATAATTACAATTTGTGTTTATAATGTGCCTTTCATTAGGGGACCTGAATGCACTCTAGAAAATTGATCTGATGGCTGGTATTATCCTTGTTTTATACATTGAGAAACAATGACCCAGACAGGTTCAGTGAATTGTCCAGGGTCGGCTGGAATGTCAATCACTGAGAAAGAGACAGAATTAAATCTCCATTCCCCACCTCCCCTCTGTGGCTTTGCCTTTCCCGTTCAGCCCCTAGCCACTTGCCAGATTTTGAATTACAGGGATCGCCATGAAGTGGGATTCTAGTCCAAGACTCTACTTTGAACCTTTCTGAAGGGCATGTGGGTAAGCGTCCAATCTTGGGGCTTCCTATTTTAATAGCCTTGCTTGGTTTTTATTACCTGAGTATATAACTAGGCTTAAATCTGTCACTTATTGTTCACTTTGGTTTTAAATTTATTTTCATACTCCTTGAGTTCTTTGTCCTGCCTCTTCCTACACAGATGGGGAAGTAGCTACCACTACAAAGTCAGACAGGACACACGCTGAGATGTTTACACTCATACCTGCTCAGAATTCCTAACTGAAACACTTGACTAGCTACTGACCAAAAGAAACCAAGAAATAAATTCATTGTTGAGTCATTTATTTCCTACTTTCGCCCAGTGGGTCATACAGAATGTCTGGCCTTTGGTTGACCACAGGAGGTTGGTTCCTATTGATCTGATGTCCTGCAAATGCCCTCTAGTGGTTGAAGGCCCACATGGGCTCCACTCTCCCTCCTGTGAAACACCAAAGGCTCTGAATAAATAGAAGACCTATTCTTTGAAAACTTGCATCTGAAGGATCCCAGGTGCATCCTAAAGAATTTAACCATCCCTTTTGTTCCTCTGGGCAATTAAGCTATCTTCTCAACAGCAAATACAGGGCATGTATTCACTGCTCTGTAGCCTTCAGAAGAACTACTTTTGAGCACCCACGCTATATCACATACTGTTACGAGTCCATTGTCTACATAATCTCTGAATTAGTTTCCTAGGATTGCATAACAAAGTACCACAAACTCAGTAGCTTAAGAACAGCAGAAATTTCATCTCTGGCAGCTGCAGAGGCTAGAAGTCCACAGTCAAGGTGTTGGCAGGGCCATGCTCTCTCTGAAGGCCCAGGGGAAGATCCTCCCTTGCCTCTTCCAGTTTTTGGTGGCAGCATAATGCCAATCTCTGCCTCTATCTTCCCATAGCTGTCCTCCCTCTGTGTCTGTGTCTGTGTCTTCACATGGTCTTCTCTCTTCGTGTGTCCGTGTCCAAATGTCCTTCTTCTACGAGAATACCAGTCCTATTGGATTAAGGCCCACCCTAATGACCTCGTCTTAACTTGATTACATCTACACAGACCCTGTTTCACATTCACAGGTACTGGTAGTTGGGACTTTAACATATCTTGGGGGATACAATCCAACTCATAATAATCCTTTGAGGTAGGGACTGTTGTCCCCACTTCAGATGGAGAAATCAAGGTATGGAAAAGTTAACCCTGTGACCCAAGGTCAAACAGCCAACAAGTGGTGGTGCTGTTGGATCCAAAGACCAGCTCTATTCCTTTGCCCTTTGCAGCTAAGAACAGAAGGACACTGACAGCTCTCAGGGGCCTGGTGCTTAGGGGTGCTATTCTGACATTTAATGAGCAACCGATAAAGGAAATCACAAGGGCCATAAAAACATTCACATGATGCAGAGTTACAGGTGAAATGCTAAGCGGTAACATTCCTTGAGTCCTTACCAAGCGCCAGGCACCATTCTCAGCCCTTTACATGTACTAAGTCCTTTAGCTTCCACAGTGCCACTGACAGAGGCACTCTTGTACCCATTTTATAAATGAGGAAACTGAGGCAGAGTGGTTATGTAAACTGCCCCAAGTCATATCGCTGAGCTGCAGAGCCAGGATTCCAACCCAGGAAGTCTGATAGCAGAGTCTGCCTGGATTGGAGTGTCCCAACATTCTCTTTTTCCAGTCCTCTAAAATCATTGTTCTACATTATTCCTTTTGTCTCCTGTTTTAAAATGTAAGCTTAAAATATAACCTAGGGGAGAGCAGATACCTTATACTATTGTGTGCCCTTCACAGCTTTGGACACGTTCCTGGTCATATCTGTAGCTTCTCAAAGACCCTGAGCTCTGGGATACAACCTGGGGCCATCTCAGCAGTGCCGTTAAAATGAATTAAGCTGAATCCTGGGGCCTCAGCTGAGTGCCCGTCCCACTTTGCAAACCATCAGTGAAACTTTCTACAGGCCTTAGAAATGCATGCAAACCCAAGAGTGGAATAAAGTCAAAGAGCAGTGCCCCCTTATGATCTGGTCAAACTTGACAGTTGGAACCAATCTGCCACCAGGAAGTGCTTTCTCTTCAGGGAAATCCTCAAGGGACACCTAGCTGCTCTGCTCCAAGGGCTGTGTCTGGAGGGCAGGAATCAGCCCTTATTGAATACCACCGCTTGTGTATAGCTGTGAATCCTAGATCTATCATTACAACTAACTCTTACGAGGGGCCTGAAACTCATTTGAAAAGAGTGCCAAAAGAGGTGAGATGCTGCAGATATATCCCTTGCATCCTCCCTGCAAAAATTCTAAGTAATCTAACAAGAAATTCTGCCGGTTCCATTTTGGAGGTCTTAGAAACCACGCTGTTCGAGTCTTCCACTGGGCCGCCTCGGGCCTTGGAAAACAGCCAGCTTCTCTCTAGGCTAGAGTGTGCATGAGACTTCAACCCTGGGTGTCCGTGGAAGAAGAGAATGCCCTGCTCAGTGCTATATGTGGATGTGTAAATTACAGCAGATGATGCACTTAGCAATTATGTTCTTTGCATACATAAGCAGGAACAACAGCTCCCAAACTGCCAATATCCTTCTCAGTTCTCACAGAATGACTATGTGTCACACGGTCACGCAGCAGGGGTCCTGGAAATGAGATGAAGGAATGGCACAGTATGAAATTTCAATTTTGGAAAAGCACCCCTCCTGCAGTAGCGAACAAGCAAACAAGGAAAGTCTCAGAAGGCACGATGGCCTGGCAGCACTGCACGCCCCAACCCTCCTGAGTGTGAAGATGGTACTTGGAGGAGACTGGAGGAATGGAGAATAGGGCCAGTGGCTCTGGAGCTCCAGAGCCTGGTGCAGCTGTGTGAATATCTGGAGGAGCCGGGGAATGTTGCTAACTTGTTGGGAACTGAGTGGGAGGCTTTAATGAAACAGCTGAAGCTACACTGCAAATTTCAAATGCCTGGATGGGACAGGCAAGTAGCATAAAGGAGAAGAGTAAGTCTGATGGGGACTCTGGTGATCTCTACAGAATGCATGTGCCCCCTCCAAAGGGTAGCTCTACTGAATCTCAAGCAATTGTTGCCAAAAAGGAAGAGCTGACTCTTCTAATTCTTCAGGAAATACTGAAAATCCTTGTGTGGGGAGAGGTGGGTGTGTGTGACAGAGACCTGTCTCAATTTGTAACTGTTGGTAGCAACTTAAATTATTTAAAATACTGTCTAGATTTGTATTAGCTATCTATGCTGAGTAACAAACAGCCCCCAAATTAGTTGTTTACAACAACCGTTTTATGCTGCTCATGACGTGTGGTTCAGGAACTTGAGGAGAGCTCCACTGACTGATTCACTTCTGATCCATGTGGTGGTAGCTGAGGCAGCTGGGGCTATGGGTTCATGTCCCAAATGATGGATTCTTACCCCCCATATCTAGTGCCTCTCTATCTGTGCTCCTTGGTTTTCTCTGTCTCTCTCTCTCTTTGAATGGTGTCTCATCCTTCAGGGCTTCTCCATGTGCTTGGCCTTCTCACAGCATGGTGGCCTCAAGAAGTTATGCATTTATATGGCAACCAGCTTCCAAGAGGCAGAAAATAGAAACTGCCAGACCAGTTAAGAACCATGCTTGGACCTTCCACAGCATCACTATCATCCTTTGGTGTTTGTCAAAGTAGTCACAGTACCTACTTAGTCTCATGGAAGCAGAGGCAGAGAAATGGACCCCATCTCTTTTTTTTTTTTTAATTCTATTTATTTATTTATCTGGTTGCGCTGGGTCTTAGTTGCAGCAGGCGGGCTCCTTAGTTGTGGCTCACTGACTCCTTAGTTGTGGCATGTGAACTCTTAGTTGCAGCATGCATGTGGGATCTAGTCCCCCGACCAGGGATCGAACCCGGGCGCTCTGCATTGGGAGCACAGAGTCTTATCCACTGTGCCACCAGAGAAGTCCCCTGGACTCCATCTCTTGAAAGGAGGTGGCAAAGTCATACCACATGAGAGCATGTGGGATAAGAGAAGTGGTTTCATGCCTCTTTTGAAAACACATTCTGCCTCAAGATCAAGACACATGTGAAGTGAATGTGGCCTGAAGCCCACCAGTCTGTAGTCTTTCAGATAAAGAGAACTTACTGGGGCACTATGTGATCATGACTAAAAGTGAGTATTCTGCAGCCGGACTGCCTGGATTAAAATCCTAGCCCTGTCACTTACTATCTGAGCCATCTTGGGAAGTTCAGTTAACTTCTCAGCATCTTAGTTTCTTTGTCTCTGGTAACAGTAGTACTGTACCTATCTCAGGGAGATTTTGTTAGACTAAAGGAGTTAATATTTGTAAAGCGATTAGAACAGAGCCTCACACAGGATAAGTGCTCAGTAAGTAATAGTGTATTTGCAAATTTGCTAGGGCTGCCATAACAAAGTACGACAAACTAGGTGGCTCAAACAAGAGATATGTATTGTCTCACAGTTCTGGAGACTGGAAGTCCAAGATCAAGGTGTCAGCAAGGTTGGTTTCTTCTGAGGGCTGTGAGGGAAGGTTCTGTTCCAGGCCTCTCCCTTTGGCTTATCGATGTCTGTTTCTTCCTTTTGTCTCTCCACACCATCCCTCCTCTATGTGTGTCTGTGCCTGTGTCCAAATTTCCCATTTTCATTAAGACATTAGTCATATTGGATTAGGGCCCACCCTAATTACTTCATTTCAACTTGATTACCTCTGGAAAGATCCTGTCACCAAATAAGGTCACATTCTGAGGTACTGGGAGTTAGGACTCCAACATATCTTTTTTTGAGGGACACAATTCAACCTATAGCAGACAGGATTGCTGTGGTTCATTCATGCAATTGATGTTTCTAGTATGGCTATCAGACATACACAGCACAATCCTAATGCGCTAAAGAGATGCTAAAATGTATATAATAAGAGATTATCTTTTGTTCTCACGGAGTTTGGAGAGACAGCACCTAGAAGACATTTACCAGTATTAGGAAGGTATAAATAATCAAATGCCATGTGAATGATACAGTGGGAATGCTGGTGAAATCTGGAGGAGAGAGGGAGCCTGTACCTGATGCCCTGGCTGAGATCTATCACACGGGTACAAGTAGGCTCAAGCAGAATGCTTCTGGTGCCTGCTCTTCTCAACCACACCTGGCTGTTTGCCCCTCGGGCTCTACCATGGGCCTCGCCTGACTTCCCCTGAACTCAGGCTCAGCCCTGGGACAACTCTCAGAGCCTTCTTACAAACTGCAGTTACTGGGCCCACAGTCTGACCCACACACTGCCTCCCGGACAATTAAGTCTCTACACCTAATCACACATCTCCTCGATGTGAACCTCGACCCTGTTCCCAGCCATTTGTGAACAGTCTAGAAATGGGAGTGCTCAGGCAAGACTGTGCAGATGAGATGGAATTCTAAGTGAATACTAAAGATTGTAGAAGATTCCCTCGGAAACAGAGGATGGGAAAGAGGGCCCTAGTTGGAGGGGGTGGTCCATATGCAGGAGACATGGGAAAACGTATTTATTTAGCTGACTGACAGGAAGGCTTTGTTTGGGAGCAGAGTGAGGGGTAAGTTTGGAAGGGTCTGCCTGACTCCTAGAGGGTGAAATCTGATCTTACCCTCCTTTGATGTCTCCACACTCATTCTCTGCCTCAGTGTCCCCCCCACTCCACCCGCTCCCCACATACACCCCACAACAGCAGCTAGGGAGACATACTTTGTGTGTGATCGATCTTAGTAACAGGAGCCATCACTGAGGCTCAAGCCAAGTGATGAGGCCATTTGAGAATAACTGCTCTGCACGTGACTCACCACGTACCTCTGGGTGATTGGGAAGGGGCTTCCAGAAACATAGGAAGAGCGTCCCCTGTTCTTCTTTTAGATGTTGTGATGTCTAGGTAACAGAATGCCAAAATTAGACTTCCCCATCTCCTTTGCAACTGACACACCAGTCTGATATAGAACAGAATGAAAGTGAGCTGAATGCTGCTTTTTCTCTAGTGCCGTGGCTTGTCATTCACGGAAGCATCGACTGTCAGTCTCTAGGGAACACCTTGCCTGCTGTTGTCTCTGAACGTAACATGAGAAGAGCATGGCAGAGTGGTTATGAGCTCAGACCCCAAACCAGACTGCCAAATTCTGGGTCCACTTCACTTCTTGCCAATGGTGGGACCCTCTATGCCTCTGTTTCCACATCTGTACAATGGAGACAACGATTATATGTATCTGGTGAATTAACAGATGGAAATCTCTAACAGCGTGGAAGCACTATGTAAATAGTAGCTCTCATTAACATTGGCTGCAGGAATGTGCAAACTACAGACCACTTAGTGCAAGTCTGAAAATCTCAAGAATCTGAGAACCTTGTAGGGAGAGGAGCCTCTGACCATGCAGGAAACCAGGACAAAGAATGCATGGTGATCAGCTTCTCACTTAACTTTCTCAAAGGAATCCACTTTGGGAGGCCGTAAAGATGGAATGGTATCTGCCCTGCTCTCCATGAAAGAACAGAATCTAGGACTTGTCAGGGGGACAACCAAGATAAGGACCCTAACTTTAAGCTTCTGGGGTAAATCAGTGAGCAGTCAGCTTCTCCAGTCATCAAGTCTCCTTCTTCCTTCCCTCTGCCTCTGAGCCCACCCGGACCTCTTCTAAAAAAAAGAAAACAAGTAAACTCATAAGGGCTCATAGCAAATAGGCTCAAGGAATGCAGCTGTTTCACTTTCAACGCCTGAGCATTACCTTCACCCTTACATACAGCACAGATCTATAGATATAAAATATACACAAATATCTCTGCATATATTCTATTTATACATATAAAAGTATACTACCACATGTGCAGACACGTGTATACTATGTTGGGTGTGTTCCTTAACACCTCTATTATTCGTCCAGACTGCATCTCTTACCCTGCCAAATGGTGCTTAAAAAAGGAACAACAACAAACTATAATTAATTCTGCAGAGAGCTTAACAAAGTCTAGAATTACTGTTCACCTAGATCTTAAATCAAGCTCTGGAAAAAGGATGTTGAGATAATGTACACCATGTTCAAAACATGCAAATAGAAGCCCATGAAAAATAAAACTTTATTTTTCAAATCCTGAGAATGGGGTGGGAGTACTTTAGAAACTATTTTCTTAGGAGCAAAGGAAATCAGAGCTCGACAGGGCAGCACAATGGGCTGGTTTGAGGAAAAGGGCATAGTTTTAACCTCCTATCCCATGCGTTTGGCCCTTTGCATCACATTTCTTTTCAGCACCATTGCAGACCTGAGAAAAAGATCTTGGCTTAAGTTGCGTGTGAAAATGAATTTGTAGGTCTCAACCTGGCTCTTGTGACTGAGTGTAGTGCTGCATAATTTGACAGGGTTGGGGCCTGATTGACAGCGAGAAACAGCCTGCAGGATCTCACAGGTCAGAACGGAAAAGGGACTTGGCACAAGGGCCCCAGAGCATGCTGGGTAGCAGCCTGCACTCCACCGAGTTCTTCCTTCATATAAAACAGCAAGAGTCCAATAAGCTCATCTGAGAGGCCTTGAGTTGTCCATAGAAATAAGGTAAAGAGTACACTCCAGCAGGTCAAAGTGAGGTCTTTCAGGCTGACCAAACTCAAGCAGAGGGAGAATCCCCCAGGGAGGAAAGGCCCACAGACAGATGGACCTTCACCTGCTGTCTCTTCACATGCAGGAAACCATGAGCTTTCTGATGCCCCAAAGATTCTTTCACCACCAGCCCATTTTCATTCTGATTTGAGCCATCCGTGCAGCCCCATCCATACTTCCCCTAACCCTGTCATTCTCCTCCAAAAGCCTAGTGATTTTTAGGGTAGATTGAATTTATTGGCAGGCATCCTTGACTCTGAGCTTTCCAAAGTCATTACCATTTGACAGATACTGCATGCCCAATTAGAAGATGCCTTTGGGCACCTGTCCCTTCAATTTGGTCATACATCATCATTCTCCACCATGACCGTGTGCTCTGGGAGGTAGCCATAGCCCTAGCTCAAGAGTACACACTGACTAGTCCGAGCCACTCTTGTTATTACTGTTCTCCTGGCCAGCTCTTTGTTTGGGGGAGGATGTGGCCCCCAGTCCCGAGCAGGAGGATGTGAGAGGAAGTCTTCTGGGAATGACTAACTGGAAAGGGGTTCCCCGACAGACACACATGAATGAGGAGTGTCTCTCATTCTTCTGTTGGATGTTGTCATGTGTATGTAACATGGATGTTAAGATAAGATGATCCTGCCCTATTTGTGACCAAGACACCTGTAGAATAAAGACCACATATGCACTGAAGGTGATCTGAAGACCCTTCATGCAGCACTTCCAAAGGACCTATGAAAAACCAGCTCTACAATGATTGGGCTAAGAGTGTGAAGGAAAAGGAGTATTTTGGAAACAATATTTCTTTAAAGAGAGTTGTTTCCGTGCTGCATCCCCCTGCCCTCCAGAGGAAACAGGGAAAGTTATCAACGGCTTGGCTTATACCTGGAGAGGCTGGGCTTCCTCCACCACCCCTGCATCTGGGAGTAGCCATGGAGTCAGCTTTGCCTCTTGCCTCGAGAGGACATGAGAAGGACTAACAGCCAGGAGCAGACTGGTACTTTGAGATTGGCCTGTACTTGCCCAGTTTGTCAGGGTGAAAGATACATGATTCTTAAGACCTGGCCATGGGCCATGCAGAGGAGAGGCAACAGCACATCAACATAGGGCCACATTGGGGCTTCCCTGGTGGCACAGTGGTTAAGAATCCGCCTGCCAATGCAGAGGACACGGGTTCGAGCCCTGCTCCAGGAAGATCCCACATGCCGCAGAGCAACTAAGCCTGCATGCCACAACTACTGAGCCCACGTGCCACAAGTACTGAAGCCCATGATCCTAGAGCCCATGCTCCGCAACAAAGGAAGCCACCGCAATGAGAAGCCCACGCACCACAACGAAGAGTAGTCCCCGCTCGCCGCAACTAGAGAAAGCTCGCGTGCAGCAACGAAGACCCAACGCAGCCAAAAATAAATAAATAGATAATGAATTTTAAAAATAAAGTTTCTGTTTTAAAAAAAAATGAACATGATGCCATTATCACATCTAAAAAAAGGAAAAAAGGGCCACATTTAGGGGCAGAGGGACCCCAATAACAGCAACCCAGAGGTGAACCTTTGTCTACTGGGGGTTGAGGAAGGATTCGTGACTGATTATCCATAAAAGAGAGGCAACCACCCAAGGAAACGGCAGGAGGATTGCCCCATTGATGGGAATGTCCTGTGAGCCCACAGAAGTATCACAGGCGAGTTAGATTTAAATAACCCTAAGAAATAAATACAAATTATAGATACATAATTAAACAGATAAATAGATGTAAGACCATTTCTGAGCCTCTACTACTCCTTTGTAACCTATTCCCCTGATCAGCAAGTAGGGAGGATGGTAAGCACACCTCTTTCCCAGTAGTGAACCAAGAGAGGGGCAGTGGGAAAAGCCAACAGGAGCAGGCAGATAGGGGATGCATTGTCTTTGGAGAATTTTAGAACAATAATAACACTGACTAAAAGTTAGTCTGCTTTCCGTTATCACCAAGCATCACCAATTCTCAACAATGCTACGGGGCGGACCATGGTCACCACATCCCCCTCCTTGATACCCCACCTTCCTTATAGGGCTCTTGTTATATGAGACAATAAGTTTCCCTCATTGTTTAAGCCATTTGGAGTGTTTTTCTTGTTACTTGAAATAAAAGACGCTGAGCTAGCCATGGGACAAAGTAAGGTATTTTTCCATCAAGAAGTTTAGAATGTAATTAAGTGAGGTATGGACAGACGGAAGTGTTTTCTGGGGTGAATGTCACACTTAAGTACTGATACCAGGCAATTGTATGGACAGGAGACACGTTTAGAGCTGTTAACCCTGCAAAAGAGAAGATTGTTGGAGAAGGGCAAGAAAAGTCTCTTCCCATTTATAAGCGCATTGTAGTTGTTTTACCTGGATGTCTCAGTGTAGAAAATAAAACACAATTTCCAACTGTGGGAATTACTTAATGTGGACTTGAGGCCACATTAAGTAATTCAGCAAACAAGGCAAATGCACGGGACATCTTGTCTGTCACCACACAGCTGCTTTTTACTTCATTCTCCTTGTCCCTCTCCCAATACCTCACCAATTCTGTTTACTGTCAAGTAAGTTGACGATCATTGAACAAACTCCTATGGAGAAACTAGTAGACTCCTCTAACTGCGCTAAACACTGGGTCAGATATCTAGATAACATGGTTTTCCAGAAGCTCCTGCAGAAGAGGAAATTGAGCTTCAAGATTGCTAAGTGGGATTCAAAGCAAGTTTGGTCCAACTTGAAAGTTCATGATCTTTCCACTTGGCTACTCAGCTTCTAAGAAACATAGAAATATCTGACTTGGTCTCTCCTTCTACGAGCTCATAGCCAAAAACCTATGCAATCTGGGAAAAAAATGGGGAAAAGAAAGAGAAATGAACAAGTGATAGGTATTGCTTAGCCCTGCTAGAAGTTAAAGAAACTAGATACCACAAGGAGAAGGTAAGCATAGGTGATAATAGAAAAACATATGTTTTGCCCCTGGGCAGATGCTTCTGGATTTTAGCTCTTATGGCCTAATTCATTATTAGAGCTTAATTTTAGCAAATAATATATAAATGTCATTGATTCTCTTATGGATCCCTTTTCAAAGGGCCATTTACAATAAGCCCTGCAAGCAGAAACCTCCCTTGGGGTTCTAATTCTTTTTCCTCCAATGTTGTTTTTATTTTGATTGGAACAAATTCTTATGAAAAAATCTGTAAGCAGTAGAGAAGATGAACTACTCAAGCAAGTGTCTTTCCTGGTGTCTCCCAATTTATTCCTAAGTGTATCCCATCTATTCCTGTATCCTAGGAGAGCAAATGTATTAAATAATATAGTGAACCGTTCTGGTATTTTTCTAGAGAGAGTAGATGCATGAAATGCAAGTGGTATAACTGTTTACATTTATTTTATATCTACTTTTAGGCTGATTTCAGAATGTGAATCACCCAGGATTCTTACCTGTCCTCCTTTTCTTGCCTGAGAGCATTTGTACTAAGAGAAAAACATGGTTGGGATTTGAATCGACTATCATATGTTTAGAAATAAAGATTTGGTAGGAAGATAGAAGAAGCCATTTCTATTATCTAAGCTCTTCTCTTATTCTTTTTCTGTGTTTCCATCATATATATGTTCAAGAGTTGTCTGTACTTAGACAGACAACTCATGGCCTCAATACTGCAATTTGAACTTGACAGTCATGGTTTGCTGGTCTCAAACGGGCCCTTAAATATCAGTATGGGTATATGATATAGTAATCGAACCCTCCCTTCTCTTTGCTGGTTATGTTTCTACCCTTCAATTAGCTGCACTGTTTTCTAATGTGCTATAGAGTTTTTGAGATAATTTATGCAAGTGTTTGGTTTCCATGTTTACAATTTATACAGCTTTCCTAGCATTTTAAATGGATATGTCAATAAATGCTATGATTGGTTAAAAAAAAAAAAAAAAAAGACAGATCTGTCTTCTACTTAAAAGACAGATCTGTATTGACTTGCACCGCCCTTCACAGAATCAAAGAATCTCAGAGCTTAGAAGGATCATAGGAAATCTCCCAGATTCCAAATAAATACCTAGGTATCTTCTCCAAATACCTCCAATCTTTGCTTGAAAACTTTCAGTGACTAAGGTAGCCTTTTGGGGGGAAGGACAGAATTACCTTAGTAATGAGTACTAACAAAATTTTTTTAGTGTTGTTTGCTTTTGTACTTTAGTATTTGGGCCCACTCTGCCACTTTATCTAAAAGTGATGGACTTTTAGATAAATATCATGTCTTCTTATAAATCTTCTTTTTCCCTAGATAAACACATCCATTTCCCAGTATCCTTTTGGGGAAACTGTTTTCTCCCTCTGCCATGATTCTGTCCTGGCCCCTAAAATAGGAATTCTTGCTCTTCTAGAAGTATTAAGAAGAATTGTTTCACTTGTTCCCTGTCCTCACCATCTTCTTCCCAAAGGATTGAAGAGAACCTTATCTAATAGGGGAGGCTGACACAAGTCCTGAACTTGGGAGGCTGAGCCCCTGGTTGACCATCTTTTTGCAGACCTGCTAGAGAGATGATGTTCACCCCATTCCTGCTTCCATGTGATAAGAAGACATGGGTCAGAACCTAATGCTGCCTTATAGAGGCATGGCTGGAGGACTTTCTCTGTCCTTGCTCCCTGTGTTCAGCAGGTACAGGGAGGTCCACAGATGCTCCTTGACGTGGGCTGGTTCAGTGTCTGTTCCATCAGTTCAATCCTTGCAAACATAGCTCCCAACATCTGACACTGCAGGTCCAACCCATCTCCATGAATGCAGTTTTGCCAACAATAAAAACGATGGTTCGAGCTCCTCTGTGTGTATTCTTCAATTGCTTCCAAACTTGAAAGGAGAAAGGATGCAATTCACTTACAGAGGAAAAATCCCCAACATATTCCTTTATACTGCATATATCATGGTTTTTAGTCTTTTGAACATTCTCCGGTTTGTCAAAGTCTTATCATAGTATGATTCCTAGAACTGAACAGAATATAATCAAGTGTGGACTCACAGCATAGAAAGTTCTCTGTGACTTAGACATTGAAGCTTGGTAAATAATTGAGCCATAGACACCTTAACTACACAGAGCCTGAATACTTTATACAGATATCATATTTTACTTGACTAGAGTCTCCCCCAGAAAACTGAGAAAATTGCTTCTCTAGAAACCCAATGAGTTACCCCAGCCTCCCCTCTACCCCATCACTTTCAAATAGGCCCCCTTTCAATCACAAAAGCCAGGCATCAGCAGGGGTTTTGGTTCCCCGATGTAGAGACCTGCACACAGGAGGGCCATGAATAAGAGCATCTGCTCATAAAAAACTATGCAAGGGAAGGAGCAGACCCTGGCGTTCTCTTACCTCCATTTCTCAGAGGCTGGGCCTAGAGTTCCTCCCAGTTCCAGATGATTGGAGGAAAGGAGTTTCATTTAGTTTTCAAACTGCAGGGAACTGGTGCTTCAAGGACGGTTTTTGGGCTCACCGTACCAAAGGCAGTCATCTGTTTTCAGGAAGCTGGTCCTTTCAGTTACTTGCTTGATTAAAACATATTTTGTGGAATCCCTCAGCCAGAGAATGGATTCCTTTAATGAGACAAAAAAAAAAAGTGTGTGTGAGGTCAAAGGGAAGAAATGGCTCCCTTTGATCAAGGAAAACTCCTAGGGACTTCCCCTCGTGACTCAGTGGTTAAGAATCCGCCTGCCAATGCACAGGACACGGGTTCGAGCCCTGGTCCAGGAAGCTCCCACATGCCGTGGAGCAAATAAACCCGTCCACCACAACTACTGAGCCTGCACTCTACAGCCTGCGAGCCACAACTACTGAAGCCCACGTGCCACAACTACTGAGCCCACGTGCCACAACTACTGAGCCTGCGCTCTAGAGCCCGTGAACCACACTACTGAAGCCCACACACCTAGAGCCTGTGCTCCTGAACGAGAGAAGCCACTACAATGAGAAGCCCATGCACCGCGACGACGAGTAGCCCCCCACTCGTTGCAACTAGAGAAAGCCTGTGCACAGCAATGAAGACCCAACGCAGCCAAAAATAAATAAATAAATACAATTATGTATTTATTTATTAAAAAAAAAGGGGAAAACTCCTAAAATCCCCAAGCTGTAGGTGGAGAGCCCTCATGGGCAGAGGGGTCTCTCACCTGACTTAGAAGTTCCTTCCTACGTTGCCCCTGCTCCTGGGAAGTCTTTCACATCGGGCCTCCCTGCTGCCACTGCAGTCAGCTCCAGAGCGTGCCCCCTTTACAACATTGTCCTAGTTTGATCTCCTACCAAAGCAGAGCCCAGGCCAAGGACTTGGGTGCAGTTGGTTCATTTGGGAAGTGATCCGGGGGAGAGTATGTGAGGGATGGGGGAGGTGAGAAGAGCCAACAGAGAGTGTGTTAACGAGTGAGTTACCTCTAAGGACACCTTAGGCTCAACCCTACAGAATACCCTCTAGAGAACTGGGCAACACACCTCTGAATTCACCCACCAGTCTCAGGAGGCTGGGACATTTATCCGCTGACTCCCATCCCCCATCGACGCAGGGCTACCCCCTTGAGGAGGTACATTTCCTGACCTTCCAGGTTGTACCTAGTTGGGTGGAATGAGCTCCCTTGATGTTAGAGGAAGGCCTCAGGAGAGAGAAAGGAAGATGCAGGAGGCTGTCAGCACGCTGGACACCACCTGCTCCAGTAGCAGGTCTAGAGGATACAGGTGGAGCATTCATGCTGTCTGCTGTAACGCCCCAGGAGCCCAAGTGTAGGGCTTTTCATTAGCCCAGATGAAAGGGGCTACTATTTAAAAACCTAACCCTTCCAAATACTAAGATTTAATAAGAAAGAAAGGGAATATAAAAACAGATAATACAAAGAAACGTACCAGATGAGGTCTTGAAATACAGGCTGCTGAGCCCTGGTAACTGCGTGCCATCTCCACAGATGGCACATTTCTACAGAGCCTTGACAAACGGCCCACTGCCCTCCAAGCACCAGAGTCTGTCCCTGCAGTAAACACACCCTGCCTCCTGCCACCTGGGAATGTTCTCTCAGGTTCTTGGCAGCTGTATTGTCTAGGTCAAAAGGACCATAGCAGCTTCCTTCCTTGGTTGGTTTTCTTGTCGGAGAATAAGTTGTGCATAGTTTTCCTACAACAGTTTATAAGAGTGTAAGTCATTAGCACCATGATCTCCAGCACTGGACCCCCTGAGTTTGAATCCTGGCTCTTGACATGTTGTGTGACCTTGGGTGAGTTGCTTAATTGCAAACTTCAGTTTCTTCATCTATAAAACAGAGGTAATAAGGGCCCAATCCATAAGCTTGTGAGGATTTAATGAGTTAATATGAGACAATGACTAGCACATAAAAGCACTGTATAAATATTGATGATGATGATTATTATTAGACTAGAGATTAGATACAGGGAATTAGCATAATGTAGTGACCTTCCATTTCAGAGCCACTCTATAAAACAACAACTATTCACTAGCCGCATCTGCAACAAAAATTAGTACTACATACATAGTAATAAGAAGATCTTTCTAATGGCAAGATCATTACCTAAGCTGGGGTGAGTTGCTAGGGTTCCATCTCCTTCTTTAACATGTGTGAATTTGGCCAAGTCTAGCAGAATCTTTTCTGGCCTTTTCTAACACCCTTAAATTGGAAAGTAGACACTTGCCAGACACAGGACTATACTTGCCATAGACAGAAATACTCATCCTTGAACATAGCTGTATCCTCCTTGGCTCCAGGTAGCCCAAACTAGAACTTTTCTTTGAAGCTTCTCGAGGAGAGTGCTATGCGGTCATTATTATACACTTTTCTGGTTAGACTACATCTTCCTTTTCCATCCTGTCCATTTTGTGGACGTTTGTGAGCACCTGCCTTAGCAAAAAGGGAAATGCAATCAACTTCAGTGGTTTGGCTACTTGCTATAGCAAAAGTCTGAATGGAACAGTTTCTGGATGGCTAAAGAGCTTCATCTTTTTCTGTGTCCCTTACTATAGATAACTGAATAATTTATCTTTGGCTCAGAAGCCATCCCTTATCTTCCTTTCTCTCTAGACTTCTATTTCTAGGAAATTACCACAAAGGCCTAAGGTTACAAGGAGTTGCTTCAGGTTGACGGTGAGATCCCAAACCTTGGGTCATTCTATGTAGGCGCCACCAAAGGGAGGATAAATTTGCATTGACCTAAGTCTACCCTCCTCTGTCCTACCTCCTCTTAATTACAAAACACAAATCACTCCACCCCCTTTGGTACAGAAAAACTTGACCTCTACCGCCCCCTGGTGGAGTATGAGAGTATGCCGGGTGAGTCACTTCTGAAATCGCCATGTGGGCCCTAAAGACTTACAGAATCAAGGATCACCTCTCACAAGCCTTCCACATTCTCATTCAATGTACTGATTATCTAGAGCTGAAAAATAATTTACCCCCGAATGGTGCTAGTATTTTTTGCCCTTGTGTTCCAACTTATTTTCCTATTATTCAAACGTGGCATTCTTTCTTGTAATTGCTTGGTTACTTGTCTCTCTCCCCAAACAGACTATAAACAGCAGAAACCCAATAGTGCTAAGTGATTTTCTTGAGGGCCCATAATTAGGAAAGAACCCCAATATAGAAATCAGGCTTCTCTATTCGTGGTCCACCGTGCTGTTCATTAGCAGCACTGTTTTGTGTTCTGAAATAGTTCTTTCTCAGAAGAAGCATTGAGAGAGTGGTACACCAGGGCTCAGAAGACAAGAGATTCTGCTCGCAGCTTAGTCACTACCTCACCAAGACCCCTGAACAAGGATGGCAGTTTCTTCCGATGATGGCTTAGGTCCCTGTCCAACTCTAACTGTCTAGGATTCTACTTGAAAGGATTCTCATGCATCAACAGTTCAGAGAGAGAGAGAGAGAGATTCATCCATTCATTCCACATATACACATTCATTTAACAGATATTCAGCATCTACTATGTACCTGACCGGATGCCGGGTACGCAGGGAAATAAAAACTACTACCCCCCTGCCCACTGATAATTTATGTTTTGATCTTAGTGTGTTCACTGGCCAACATCTCTTACTGATGATCTTGGGTAAACAGAGTGATGGGTCCATCATCAGCATACTATTTTTTGAAGAATTCCCTCATGGTTGTGTGTGTGCCTGTGTGAGTTGGAGTAGGTGGGAGAGGGAATGCTGGTGAAAATTGCCACATTCAAAATTACCATGTCTCAAATTCCTGAAACAAACAAAAACCAAATCAACAACAAGACAGACTGTGTATGTCCAGCACAGGTGTCCCCTTCCTGTTAATGTGCAGTTTCCAAAATCAAGCCGTTGTTGCTCTTTCCTGCCTAGATGCCAACAGGAGTGCCCAATTAGTGCCAATTTGTTTCCTATAACACGGACACCTGTCACCAAAAAGCTTGACAAAAATAACCAACTTAGTCACTGTGGATCCAAACAGGGCTCAAACTAATCACCTAGAGGTAAATAGGAAGCCTTCAAATCCCATTGCAAATCCTCCAAGGGCCCCAGTCCCCCTGCCCATGGACAGATTTATGGTGTATTTCTGACTGATGGCAAGACACCAACTGGCAATTGATTCTTTTTTTTCTTTAAATGCAAGTTATCAGCCTTTCCTTCCAGTCAGCTGCAGGCTCCCCCCTGGCAGTTCAAGACTCATAGTGATAATGGATTATCTTTTCTTTTAATAGCAAGCCACCTTCTGCTGAAATGGAATGAAAGTTACAGGAGAATGAGAACAGATTTCACCAAGAAGTCCTTTAACACTCTTTAGGAAACACCTCTAGTTCAAGCATTTTTTAAAAAATAACCTTTAAAAACTAACCAGGTTTCTGCTGTGTGGCTGAACCAACCACCAGGGCTGTGCTGGTTACATCCGAATTAGCCCTGCTTGACAATCACTCTCAAACTCTGTTCTACCTCAGGCCAGCGGATCTGCTCCCTGGGTGTGCAGTTGTATGGGGCGGATGCCTTCGAAGGAGCTATCGAACCCAGATTAAGAACGTGTAACATATAATAAGCAAATGAACAGGCAAGACGTTTTTCCAAAATCACGCAGGCAGGAGAATCAGCATGTCCTGCTCTTCGAGAGAGGGCCCATCTAGCCCACTGCTTTATGGGGGTCAGAAATATCTGGAATCTGAATCTGCCACAGGAGGGGTTTCTTTTCTCCTCACAATGCTGTGTGCTGAATGGCAGATTTCATCACCTTCCTTGTAAGGCATTTCTCATTATGAGAAACCAAACACAGAGCCTGGCTTCCAACTGGAGTATTAATAGTGAAAATGGCTTATGTGCGTCTTGTTTGCTAAGCAATTATCCAAAGGCAGGGATTGAGTCCAGATTTTTTGCCTCACTGCCTGAGTGGCAGGCCATGAATAGATAGACAGGTATTTACATGCAGTGTCTCTGACCGGGAGAAAATGTCAGGAGCTTGAGAGACTACAGAGAGAGCTGTAGATGCATATTCTTTTGAAACATGGCCGGGTTTTGCAGTCTGTTCTTGGAAAAGGCAAAGAAAAGGGGGAAAGAGTTTGGATTTGCTGTCGCTGTTTAAAGATATCCTCCTGAGTCAAAGTGAGACCATTTTACTTTGCCCACCTTAAGTTTTTCATTAACTGGAAGTGACTCTGGCTCTTACCTTCTCAAGAAGATGAAATGAGTTTTATATAGTCCACAGTGAATGGTGCTTTCCCTGGACGTTTTATAAAACCGAGATCTGATCTACTTAACCTAGGCACTTTTTAATGAGAGGAGGCATTTCTCGGATGCCTTGGATCTAAATTTTCTTCTCCTCCTCTTTCACTTGCTGTGCTCCTGCAAGGTGCTAACTAACTTCCTCTTTCTGAGGCCCATGTGCTCTTTCAGAGCTGTGCTTCCAGGCTGAAGGGAACCCTGCACTAGTGCACGCAGTACTTTGGGATCTTTCCGAGCAAACCACTGGCAACACCTATGTCACCTCCAGCCTCCCCTCACCCACCTTCTTCCTCCTTTATGATGAACTTGCATGTTGAGATGCAGATTGAAAGATGGCAGTGAAAGTTCATATGGACAAGGACCAGAGAGTGTAGTCTTAGAAGACAGAGGCGAATGACAGAGGCAGCACATCCCTGCGGCGGGGTGGAGCCACTCAACTCCTAACAACAGTTTCACAATAAATTACGATTGCCTGGGGAATGCCTTCGCATCCATGGTACATCTATATGATGGGACACGACTCCGCAGTATAAGGGAATAAACTACTGATATACACAGCAACATTAAAGAATCTCTAATTCATTATTCTAAGCGAAGAAAGTCAAACACATAAGGTACGTGCTGTACGATCCCACACAGGAAAACTCTAGGCACCAAAACCGAGTCGAGTTTCCAGGACTAGGTGTAGAGGGAGAGGTTGACCTAACAGCTTGACTAGCCATCCCAGTTTGCTTGGGACTGTCCCAGTTTTAGCCCAGAAAGTCTTCATCCCTGGTAACCACTCAGTCCCAGGCAAATCAGAACAGTGGGTCACCCTGGATCTTGACAAAGAGGCATGAGGGAAATTGGGGGAGGTGGAACTGCAGTTTTTAAAACTTCCAGAACTATGCACTTACAGGTAAATTTTACTCTATGTAAATTATACCTTAATCAAAGGCTGGAAAGAATCTCCTAGTCTCTCCCCTGTCCCTCCACTAGACAGGGAGCTCTCTACACACAGGCGCTTTGTGTCTCCCATGCCATTGCTCTCAGCCCCCAGCACCTAGCGTTGGGTCTGCTGTGGTATAGTTTGATAAAAGAATGTGTCCTGTTCTTTCTTCTCAGATGCTACCTGTCATATGACCACGAATAGATTCTTTAAACAATCCAGTAGTCTCTAAACATGGCATTTTCTCCATAGAAATACTCAGAGTTAAAGTTTTCTCTATTTCCTTTGGGTTGTGAATTAATAGCCAGGCTCTCGATATGAGACAGATCTATTAAGCAGTGCTTTCTAGATACACTAAGCATAACAAATTCCTGGAGTGCTTGTTAAAAATATATATATATATATAAGTTCCTAGAACCCTATCCAGACCCACCAAATCTGAAATTCTAGGAAAATGGCCTGGAAATCTGTATATTTCACAAGTGTCTCAGATAATTCTTATGATTAAGCATGGAAAGCAGAAAGACAGAAAACCTGGCGCTGTGCAACCTCAGTACCAGCCTTCAGGTCTGGTCACATCCTGTTCCCTGGATCCCATGTGATCCTCCTACCAGAGTGTTTCTGTTAATGAATCACTTGCTCCTTAATTCCATTTGAGAAATATTCATTGAGCACCTACTTTGTGCTAGGGCTACAGCAGTGAAAACAAGACAAACAAATAAACAAGATACATTCAACCACTGATGGATGATGTGAAGGAAATACAACAGCGTGACATGACAGTGCCTGGACCATGTGCTACCTGCGTAGAACAGTCAGGAAGGATGCGGTCTTCGTTGATGTCTGGCTCTAACCTCAGGCAGTTTTCTTGTGGGGAGCATAGTTGGAAAGCCACAGACATATGTTCCAGTCTCAGCCTTGTCATAAGCAGCTGCCACAGACTAGCCTCAGTATCCTCATCTGTAAAATGAGGGGGTAGATCTAGATGTTGCTCTCTAAGGATGCTTCTAGGCCTGGCAGTCTATGTTTCTGGAGTTTATTGTTGTAATCAAATAAAGCTAATTTGATACATATTTAATGATATACATAATTGTTATTGTGCTGCATGATAATTAGCTATCAATAGTAAGCAGTTCACATAAGTGACTAAAATGATAATTAGCGATCAGTAGGAAGCAGTTCACATAAGTGACAAGTTTTTGGTTTTTCTCTCTTCTCACTTTGTTTCTCTGTAATTAGTATCAGGGTCCTCTGTTCTTCCATACCATGTATCATTCCATAAGAATCCATGTCCTTTTCTCTCACATACCCACATAGTGATATTGACACTTTAAAATATCAGAGTGTAGTTTATTCTCTCTTGAGATAATATTTCAATTCTGAGAGTGCTGTATTACTACTTTCCTTTCCATCATCAAGGAGCTTTTCAGATAATGCGTGCTCTTGGCTCTTTCATCTGCTGTCTTGGGTGCTAGAAGGACTAGGGACCAGAAGAAACCACAAAAAGTTTAGACCATCGGAATTTCTTGGAAGGGATAGGAAAACCAACAGGGGAGACAGTACATGAAGATGGACCCAAATCTTTATCTTCTGAGATTCTGGGAGTATTAGGGAAAGTGGATGAGTTTGCTTGGGCTGCCACAACAAAATATCACAGACTAGGTGGTTTAAACAACAGAAATGTATTTTCTCACAGTTCTGGAGGCTGGAGGTCCAAGATCAAGGTGTCGGCAGGTTTGATTACTTCTGAGGCCCCTGTCAGCTTGCACGTGGCACCACCTTCTCTCTGTATCCTCATGTGGTCTTTGCTCCATGTGTGCGTGTTTCTGGTGTTTCTCTCTTTCTTTGTACAAATTCCTCTTCTTATAAGGACACCAGTCAGCTTGATTGAGGGCCTACTCTAGAGACCTCGTTTTAACTTAACTTTTTAAATACGTTTTTTTCCCAAATACTGTGACATTCTGAGGTACCCGGGGTTAGGACATCAGTATATGAATCGGGAGTTTGGGGGGGACACAATTCAGCAATAACAGAAGGGAAACTGTGAGGAAGAACTAACTCTTCAAATATACAAAAACCAGGGATGCAGTCTTTCCGCCAGGTCTGGCAATTTACAGAACTTCCTTTCTAAGACTCCTCAACTGCAAAGGCCATGTCACCAGCTGATGACTAGAGCCTAATTCACCTTGCACAAAATCTCCCTTTCCACAAGCAAGAATGAAAGTCATAAAGGATCGAAAAAATAATACAAACGAGTTTATGTACAAAACAGACTCACAGACATAGGAAACAAACTTAACGGTTACCAAAGGGGAAAGCGGAGGAGGAGGAATAGATTAGGAGTATGGAATTAACAGATACAAACTACTATACATAAAATAGATAAGCAACAGGCTTTACTGTATAGCACAGGGAATATATTCAATATCTTATAATAACCTATAATGGAAAATAATCTTAAAAATATATATGTGTGTGTGTATATATATATATATATATATATATATATATATATATATATACAATATACATAAATATATATAAAACTGAATCACTTTGCTATATGCCTGAAGCTAACATAATATTGTAAATCAACTATACTTCAATTGTAAAAATTAAAAAATTACAAATAAAATAAATATCACAATTTAAAAACAGATGTAAATACTTGGGAAAGAGAGCCCTCTGGGTGAGAAAGAATCCCTGGCAGCTTGTGAATGTCCTTCCCTGTTTTCGTAAAGAGAGGGCAGGAGGTTGAGGGTGAACGTAACTGACTCTGCAGTTGGCTGCACCGCCCCATCTATCTTCTGTGCTGACCAGCTAGTGGCTAGGTGGATAGGATGGTGGCCTCAGAGGACCCAGGGACTCATGCTTCTCCTGCACTCTCTGCCTTTGCATCAGAACCCCTGCCTTCCCAGAGGCAGTGTGGTTCTAAGTGTGAGATCTGAAAACAGAAACTCTAGGATGAGACAAGCTTGCTGGCAAAGCCTTTAAAACAAGGCAGCAACGGAAGAAAGCCCCCAGACCTCCCAAGATAAATTTCAAAGGGCCAAGAGCAGCAACCTACACTTTTAACAGGCCACATGCCTCTTCCTTACTCGGCCTGGCCCTTCGTACAACATGATAGGCGTGAGAGCACTTTGTCATGAACAGAAATAGAAATATAAAGCAAAGCAGATCCAGGGACAGAATTGGAAAAGTATGAATATGTAATGCTGGAAAAGGATTTTACTTTAATTTGGTGTTTTAATATTACAGGCTTTTTTTTCTCTTCTTCTTTTCTTTGAATCCCTGATCTAAAAACAGGAGACCTGGGTTTCAATCGTCCTGCTCTATTGCCATGTCAATGAACCGGTCATGTAACCTCTGTGAGCGTGGTTTCTGATCCTTAGCGTAAAGGGATTGGAAAGCACGTTCTCTGAGATCCCGCTAGGATATTTTCTTCAGCAAATGTATGTTGACAAAACAAGAACTGATCCAAATAATTAACAGGGCGAAGCTTAGTTACTGTTGCACATTTTTGGTTAGATGTCTGTTAACTTATATGTACTAAAGTCTCATATTCTGATGAAACTCGTGATTACTCATCTATGAAATGGGGATAATATTTGTCTCGCTAGGTTTTCTGAGGATGAAATTAAATAAAGGATGTAAATGAGACAATGGCTGCTGCACAGCAGAGGCTGAGTAAGTGTTAGTTCTTTTCTTATTAACCCTGGTAATCCCCTTGGTGCCTGGCTTGGTTGATGTGCAGTAAATATTTGACAGGTTGTGAAAGTAGCCTGGAGGCGCCACTCTGGTAATAACCTAATGCAAATGCAGACCAAGGGGACTAAGATGTGCCAATCAGGTAGCAATGAAGCTGTCTTCCCTCTCCACTACAACACAAGACATATATGTATATGTTTGCCTAAGCACACGTACTCAGGACTGCCATGAACTTAAACTCCAGCTCTCATGTTTGAATATATTTTTGGTAGGACCTGGTGAACCACAGTGATGCAGGATGGCCTGGGAAAGGCTAAGACCTAGAAAAGACAGTCCAGGTGATTATCAGTAATATTGCAAGTCCAACTGTGTTCAAAGGGGCAGGTAGCAAGGTATGATCAGAAGCAGCATAATCGTTATTGAGTCCTTGAGTATTTATAAGTTATTCATTTTATCATCACAACTCTTCAAAGTGGTATTGATATTCCCACTTTTCTGAGAAAGGACTTGTTGCTATAAGAGGTTAAGTATCTTGTTCAAGGTCATAGAGTTAGTGAACAGTAGATCCTGGATTTGAATGTTAGACTCCTTTTCTCCAAAGTCCTTGTATGCTCTACTTCAGTGCTGGACAATCCAGGAGCAGGCAGTCTTTAGAACTGAAGACTTGCATTAGGGATATTGCTCATGTGGTACTGGGTGATCAAGGCACTAATCTAGCGTCAAGACCAAATTCTAGAGTTGGATGAGGACCAGGCAAGAAACAAGTAGTGTCCCCTGACAGATTACTAAGGCAGGATCTCAGACCCCCAAGAACAAGGTAGCATTCCCAACTCCACAACAGGGCAAAGAAAGAATCTAGGGACAAGAAAGGACTTTATTGTAAGACTTAAGATAAAAAGTCTGAGGCAAATAAGCAGCCTGAATGAGTCAATGATCCAATGTATTGGGCAGAAGCTCCTCATATTCTGACCGTGATATCTCCTAGAACCTAGCATGGAGCTGAATCAACAAAAGGATGAGAGAAGTAGGAGGAGGTAAAAGGTTCCCTATTAAGAAGAGAGAAATATTCCAAAAGAATCCAGTTCTGGTTCACTAGAAGTTTTGGTGATCAGACCTGGTGTGTCTTCAAAGGATTTGAGAGATGAGCTTTGATGCCATTCATTGTGCCTTAATAATCCCAAGAAATAAGAGCTGTGTTTCATTCTTTGAGTTAAAAGAGGGCTTTCCAAAGAGCTTCAGAGAACGTTCTGCTTCTTGGTATAACACATAAGTTAAACTGAACCTTCTTAATGCCCATCTTAACATAGTATCCTACAAAAACTGACATTCAAATAAGCACTGAGATGTAATTTAAATATTTACTGAAATCTCTCGAAAGCACCAAAGAAGTATATTAAACTTTAAAGTATATTAAACTTTATATTAAACTTTATGGCACAAAGATCCTGAAGATCTTCTTCAACTCTCTTTCTCCTCAAAGTCTTACTCATTACTGTTGCAGCTTACCTCCTTCCAAATATTTCTTCTCCCTTCCTCCCCGAAAAATCCCCACCCACAGTGGATGGCAGAAAAGGGAAAGCTGTAAACAATAGGCACCATTTAATATTTTGTCCCCATCACAGAAGTCCTGGGTGAATTGTGAACAGAAAGCCAACCAGCACTAGGAGAACTGCTGGCTATTGTTTAATCACCTGGCTTTACTCTGTTCCATTTTGTTTTCAAAGTGTCTCCCTCCACTGCCACCAAATAAACACACTCATTCATTCAATCAACTGAACATCTAGTAAAGTCTTGATTTTGCACAGTTCCCAGTGAAGTGAGAGATTTATAAGACATAAGCCCTGCTATCAAAGAACCTAGAATTAAATAGGAATGGTAGAACACCCCCCCCCAAATTACTAGAGTAAAATGTATTAAGTGATTGGTCCATAAAATGTGGATTAAGATCCAAGATATTCTGGAAGATTAACTAAAACCAACCACACAGTATAGTTACTGCTTATTCCTACTTCTGTCCCCAAGATACACATGCAATCATCTTGTTCCTTTTCTCTTCATACGTTCTAAACATATTTCTCCAGTGATATCATCTTAAAGGAAAATGAAGTTAGATCAAAATGGACTTAAGTCCAGACTTGAAGGAAAAGAATGCACTAAAAGAGAAAACTGAGAATGTTTGCAAAAGAAAGAACCATCTGACTGATAGCCTTGTGAGAATAACCAAGGACCTTTAGGAATTTTATGTTATCAGTAGATCTCTCTGATCTTGTCTCTACAATGACTATCACCAAGATAATTTCTAAAAAATAATATGATCATGTCTCATTTAAAATATCTCACTGCTTTTGAGATTTCTCCTTGTCCTTTGATTATGTCCAAATGCTTTAACATGACTCAGAAGTTCATTTTTTAGTAGACTCCCTCCTATCTCTCTAGCCACATATCGTATCACTCATCATTGCCAGCATATTTTCTGCTTCAATCCTACTTAATCATTTGCAGAAATGGGTAACTTCTATATCCTGAGCTCACCCCATTCATGTCTTTATCGCATTGCACTGTAATTGCCTTTTCCCAAGATATTCACCTCCCAGATAATAAGCGCCATGCAGACACGGGCTAGTTCTACCGTATTCATCATTGTATCCCTCAGAGCCTATCTAAGTGCCAAGAAAGTAGTAAATATTTCATGAACATTGCTTGAATGAATAACTAAAAACATAAGGGCATCATTGCTTGTCTTGAGTTGGGTTCCTTGGAAACGTATTCTGAGATGAAGGTTTTCATGCAGGAGGTTTATTGAGGAGTAGCTGAAGTAGGGCTTTACAGGAGATGTTGAACTATAGTGTGGATCCAATAAGGAGCTCTGAAGCGGAAACAGTCCTTCAGAGTTTTCCCTACTAAAGGCACAAGGACTAGATCTTTGTACCCCTGGATATACTAGTTATCAAAAGCTAAGCTGCCTTCAAGGAGGAAGTGTCACCTCGGGTGATTCATCTCACTTTGGACAAGGGCAATTCCTGAAAAAGGACTCAGTTGTGAGTCCTCAGCATTAACCCTCCCAGCAGCAGAAAGAATGAGAGCTGTGGTCTTAGAGAGGAATGAAAACAACGCACTGCAGTGTCTGCTACATTTTCCTTTAACCCACAGCACAAGGCATGCATGCCTCAATTCGCTGAACTCTGGAAGTGTCCCTCTGCCCTGAAATCCATCTAATAACAACCTCCACTGCTCAACTACAGGTGAAGTGAGCAACAGTACTGCCACCATCACATTCATCTATCCATTCAGTGAGTATTTGTAGAGCACCTACTACATGCTAGGCATTATTCTAAGTATAGAGAATTCAGCAGTACATAAACCAGACAAAAAGACCCTGCCTTCACTGAGCTTTCGTTCTAGAGAGAGACAATTCGAAAAGTAAAAATTGGAGCAGAGGTTGATAAATGCTGTGAAAAAAGTAAAACAGAGATGGAAAATAGGGAATGCCAACATTTGGGGGAGGGTGAGTATTTTAATAGTGAACAGAGTAATCAGGGAAGGCCTCACTAAGAAGGTGACATTTGAGCAAAGCCATTTAGATATTGGAGAAAAGGCTTTGCAGGTAGAGTAACAGGTGCAAAGACCCTGGGGTGAGAGCAAGCCTAGATGTTAGAAAATAACCGGAAAGCAAATATACCTGAAAAGAGTGGAGAAGTAGACCCTAGTGGGAAATGAGGTCAAAGAGAAATGGGGGGAGAAGGCATATTATAGGTCATTGTAATGACTTTGTCCTGTACTCTCCATGAGCTCCAAAGTTGATGGTCAACAATGACTTTTGCATACGAGCGTCAGTTCCAAGAGTAGTAAGATTTTTGTCAAAAAAGAGTCACCCCAGCCAAAGGGAAGGGGTGGATATCCAAGTTGATTTGTCAATTGTCTTCATCATTTAGAATTTTAACACAGGCTATAGCAATGTAATTTCTTAGGTTCCCTGATAAACAACTAGACCCAAAAGAGCCAACAAATCTAGTTCCATTGTTTCTTCATGGGACCCACTACCTTTAGAAATATAAGCCTATTTCAGCAGTGCGCTTAGGATACCCTATGTCCCTTGAGAAATAACTGGTTTTTGTTTATGATGAGCCAGAACGCATGCACACGTGCGCACACTACACCGTGCATGCTGCCCTTCATCAGCTCAGGCTTTTGTTCATCAAAATAATAGCAAGTAGTGGCATAAAGCCATTCTCTGAGAAATAATTCATTACAAACAAATCATCCAAACGCCAGTTCTTCTGCCCAGAACGACCTTCAACAGGATAGACCCCGAAGACTCACCTGCAGCATTCAGTGGAGGTAACACAACATTAACTCCAACAATGCTTATTGCATCGCCAGGCTGTCACTCTCTTTGGCTAATCCTTTTTACACCATTACTTTCTGAAGCTGACCTTTAATCCTTGTAATCAGAATGCAAACAGTTCAACAGCTCAAGGAGCTTTCTTTTAGGCTGTGGTGATGAGCTGGGTAACACCTCCCAGAACACCCCTGCCTTTTCAGGTAAAGCTAGAAGAGAAAGTTTGACCAAGGCCTTTGTATAGATCTGGGGCAGCCAGTCTATGGAAAAATTAATCAACTATAGAAAAAAAAAAAAAAAGCTTCTTGCAGGTATGAATTCCCGTCCACAGAAACAGGACATGTGATGATTAGCCATTTCTTTTTTTTCTTAAACCCACATAGCATGGCAAGAAATTTAGTCCAGTCATTATTGGAATTCACCCCAGGATTAGTCTGAGGTCTTAAGGACTCACCAAAGGCCAAGATATCAAGATGGGTCCACGCTAGGTACCACCCAGATGCCTCTTGTGCCAGCGTGCATTCCGCTGAAGCTCTTGGTCTCAGCTGCTACACGTACGTGATGTCTCAGAGTTTTTTGCCGAGGGCTGGAACCCCAGTGCCCCGGTCCTAGCCTTTCGAAGCACATCACATGGCTACCTCCTCAGAGGCCTTGTAGAGCTGGCTCTAGGGTTGGCCACAAAGAGGGCATGAGTCCTGGGATCCTCCCATGTCACTCCCACTGTTGCCTCTGACTCAGTCTGCCCTCTGACCTCAGCAAAGTTTGACCTCTCTCCTTCCAATTATCCTCAAAGACTGCCTCTCTCCTCCAGCTGCTCTAAGAGCATTTAACATCTCTCCAACATGTTTTACTTTTAAAAAATAAATGACAGGAAAGGAAAAGTCCTGCAAGAATCTTCTCCTCTTGGTAGAAAATTCTATGTGCAGGTTGGATTGAGAGTAGGGGAAGAAGAACACAAATCAACATCTCAGAATATTACCCTGCCACAGGTTGATTATTTTATCTAGAACATTTGATTCCTTAAAGGAAAGACTAGAGTGGGTGTCTGAGCTGTGGACATATGGAAGTGGAAAAGAAAAACTGGATATAGAACCTGCCTCCTAAATGTAATGTTAGAAATTGCATTAGCCTGGGTTTTCCAGAAAGCAGAGCCCAAGCAAAGGCTTGTGAAGACAGCTACTAAAAAGGGCACTCCCAGGAAGCTAGAGTGCCGGGCAAGGGGAGTGGCGCGGGGCAGAGGGAGGGCCAGTAGGAGCCACTATTGAGCTGCCCACCCGAGTGTGACTGTCAGTCTCGCTGGGTCATCCCCAAAGAGACCGGATAAACTTCATCTTGGCACCATCCATCTTGGAGGGGAGAAAAGGAGAAGGGTATCCACCACTCCCCACTGACCAAAACTCACCCCATGAGGTGTAAGTCCTCCACAGTGCCAGCTGTGCATGCCTGGGTGACAAGCACGGGACTGCAGGGTCCATGCCTGGACATCAGTGGAGAAGCCCTGGGGCTGGAGTCAAGAGACTCTCAGGTGACACCTGTGTGGAGTTTGTTGGAACCCACAAACTCTGGTCACCTCAGAGATATCTGGAACCTGAAACAGATGAGGCTAAGACCATCTGAGGGAGTGCTGAAAGTGTGAGATATAGTAATGTATGACGGTGCGCTATCGAAACTGTGAGTTTTAACAAACATAAGAGGATAGCTTTATAAAATACATACTTTTTTAATATATTATAAACACAATATATAGTATGCATAAATAATATATAAATAATATAATGTATAAATATATAAAATTATATATTTAGAATAAATCCAAAAATATAATAAATATAGTATATAATGATGCAATATATAAACAATATATTTATTATATATTACTTTCTAAATCTAAATTAGCATTGTCTCTATCAAAGTTGCCATTTTTTAATTTATTCATTCATTCATTTGGATTTGTTTTTGTTGTTTTTTTTATTGAAGTATAGTTGATTTACAATGTTGTGTTAGTTTCAGGTGTACAGCAAAGTGATTCAGTCGCATATGTATGTATATATATATATATATATACACATATAAATGTGTATGTGTGTATATATTATTTTTCAAATTCTTTTCCATTATAGTTTATTACAAGATATTGAATATAGTTCCCTGTGCTGTACAGTAGGTCCTTGTTGATTATCTACTTTATGTATAGTAGTTTGTATTTGCTAATCCCAAACTCCTAATTTATCCCTCCCCCACCCCCTTTCCCCTTTGGAAACCATAAGTTTGTTTTCTATGTCTGTTAGTCTGTTTCTGTTTTGTAAATAAGTTCATTTGTATCATTATTTTACATTCCACATATAAGTGATATCACATGATATTTGTCTTTCTCTGTCTGCCTTACTTCATTTAGTATGATAATCTTTAGGTCCATCATTCATTCATTTCCATTCATTCATTTCTATTTGTTGTCACTCTAGCAGTGAACAAAACAAGTAAAGCTCTTGTTCAAGGACGATACTGTTAGAAAAAATATTTGTGAAACTTCTAAAATTACCTTAAAGGTCAACATTGAATTCTTTTAATATCTTTAATCATTTAAAATCTTGCTTTTTGTGTATCTATTTGACTTCTTGTGAATTACCAGGAGCAAAAATATTCAGATCAAGAAATGGTGGGAAGTCAACTTGAGTTGTAAAGATATTAGTCAAAACAGAGACGCCAGTATAAAAAAATGTGATGGGTTCCTTGTAGGATTTGGAAGTAGACTCATCTAGAAAATGCAAAAATTATTAAACGGAGTATGTGCATTTTAAAAAGTAGTGTTTGCTTATATTTTCTGAGACTTAACCTCTTTTTAATGTGAGAAGCACTACTTTGGAAGAGAGGGCGAGGTAAGTGCTAAGTTTCTTTCTTTGTAATCTTCCCTCTTATTCTAGGAAGTATCAGGAAGCTATGACAATCCTAAGAATGCTGATATTTTTCTCACTTAAGAATGATGATAGAAATAAAAGAGATTTCTTCTCCTTTCTCAAAAAGTATATAAGCAACTTTATACTCTTCTTCTAAAATGAAGAATACCTTGAATTGGAGACTCCAGATGACAGGTTATTACCTTTGCCAAAACAGATTTTAACAGAGATAATCTACCAGAAACCCCCCAAATACTCTAAAATTTGAAGTGGAATATAATACCAGCTTTAAAAATTATATGCAGGGTATTTTATGCTCACCAGTCATTCTCTTGGTCTTTTCCACAATATCAATATGCACTTTGAACAGTATATTTGAGGATCTTTAAAATGATATGCTCTCATTCTACAAATGAGAAAATGAGGGCCCAGGGAGTTCTTCTTAGTTCCTTAGTTCCATAAGAAGATGAAGATGAAGTCGCTCCATTAATTAGACTGTGGATAGTCTATAATGCAAGGGTTCAACTCCTGGTCCAGGGATTTTCCTTATATACAATTTCTTACAGGAGGGAACATTAAAATAACTTAAACATATTTTATCTATTTCCGTACAAAGCCAACTCAATTTCATAGAGCAGTCCAACTCTTTCTGAAGTTTGCTTATGCGCGTTATTTCATTGCTCAGACAAACAAACAAACAAAATCCGTTTAACCAGTCTCTGTAGATAACAACTTACTGATCACAAATTTTCACTCAGGCATACCATTAGGGACCTCATCTCCAACCCTTACACTACCCACCACCCCAACAGATTCCCAAAACACAGAGTATTCAAATCAGAAATATTATGCCAAATATGGTTTTCTCTATCTCATTACATATATAGATATATTAATATATTATATTAAAACTAGAATATACTCTTTTGAATCTCTGTTCACCCACTTATTCAACAAATATTAAGACCTTACTTAATGTGTCAGGCTCTGTTGTAAATATCATAAGCATCTCTCTAAGTGACAAAATGCAGTTCTGCAATATTGCTTCAAACAGCTGCATGATATGATACTGCATGATATTCCATTATTTCATTTTACCAAAGTTTATTTAACAAGTTTCCCATTATTGAAGCATAATGATGCTGATAATCTACCACTCCATGTCTTCCTGAACACGATAGCATCTCTGAGAATTCTTGTCTTCTAGGTCAAAATGCTCCAGCCCTTCTTTTCTTATATCCATTAACTTAATTTGATCGAATCTTGAAGAAGGGTATGAAGCAGCAATGAGCCCTCACCTTTATCTAAGTGAGGAAACAGAAGCATTCATTATTTCTTCAGTTAGTCATTCAACCAGAATTCATCAAGTCCCTTTGTCAGGTCAGGTACTGTGATGGAGCAAGCAATAGAGAGATAAATAAAGCACAAATACTTTACTACAGAGTATCACAATCAGAAGACAACCTTTGCTGAAGTTAGACAGTTATTCTCCAGGTGAACCAGAGCAAAGACTAAGCTAACTTTACCAATGTCTAGTCTAGAATGTAACTCTAGAATGTGTGTTTTACTCTGCACAGCTCTTTTGTTCAGTTTTAGGATTTGTATTAGTTTTCCACTGCTGCATAACAAATTACCCTAAAACTTAGCAGCTTAAAGCATCCAACATTTAACATCTCACATTTTCTGTGGGTCAGGTATGTAGTAGAAACTTAGCTGACAATTCAGGCTCAGAGTCTCTACAGCTAGGGCTACGTCATCCAAAGGATTGCTGGGACTGGAGGTCCCAGTTCCATGAGGGCTGACTCACATGACTGTTGGCAGGAGGTCTCATTTTCTTTTTGGTTGTTGGCAGGAACCTCCATTCCTTGCCACATGGACCTCTGCAGAGGGCTGCTTGAGTGTTCTCATGTCATAGTATCTGTCTTCCTTTACAGCAAGTAATCCAAGAGAGAGCAAGGTGGAATCCACAGGGTATTTTTATGACCTAGTCTTGGAACTACCATCACTTCTGCAATATGTTATTGGTCACAGACCAACCCTGATACAGTATAAGGGATGATACAAGGGTGTGAACACTAGGACAGAGGGATCATTGGGGACCATCTTAAATGCTGACTTAGAGGCTTTAGCAATTTAAAAATCCCATGAGCCTAAACACTCAGGAAAATGCTAAGAATATTATATTTGTTTGAGTAGCATATTTCATACGAAGATCACAGAATGGATACAAACTGTCCATAGCTTCATGAGAGATAATAGGAAAAAAATCTATAAAACAAGAGAGAAACTTTGAGATTATTTTTCTAGTTTTCTAATTTGACCTGTATTTCAGGGCACCTGATGAGATGAAAATAAAAAAAGAAATTATACCAGCCACTTCTCTAAATATGGCCAGAGACAGACTGCCACTTTAAGAAAGATTTTCCTTATTACAGAAAAAGATTGCTGAGAGGCCCACCTTGTTTCATAAATGGTAAGGCATGTAGGTACCCAGAGTCCCAGAGAAAATGTATAACAGGACCTCTTATTTTGTATGGGTGTCTTCAAAGACCATCTATCCCAATCTCTTCTGCTTTGCAGAGATTGGGCAGGGTTATATTCATATTGCCCAGAGATTCCAGGGGAGATCTGCTAAGAAAAAGATATTAAAACTCTAACCCCATTACCCAAAAGTGAAGGAAACCTGTCTAGATAGACCAAGTGATTCTGACAAATGCTCAAAAGTAGGAAGGGCAATGAGACTCCAGAACTGCAATAAATATGAGGGCAGACACTGGTACTGGGTGGGTGAGAAGCTGTGTGGGAGCTGCGTCTCTGTGCCTGTGAGCTGGCAGCACTGCATGTTACCTGTTCTCTGCCCTCCAGGGAACAGTCTCTTACCTTGGGAAAATGAATGGGAGTAAATCAGCAGTGTTGAGAATGCTGAGTGGTCCTTTGAGTAATGTAACCCTGGGGAGTGAGACTGTCTCCTGTGGAGGAGCACTGTGGGGGGCTGGCCACATGGTGCCTGAGAATTGAGGCAGAGAACAGAGATCAGAGATGGCAAGGGGCTGACTCTAAATGAGTTTGAAGCTCTGGATCCAGTCATGCCTGAAGACCAGAGCATATCAGTATGAATGAGATGATGGAGTGTCTAAGTTAGTTTGACACTGTTTGAGTTAGTTTTCTTTCTTGTTTTTTCTTTCTGTGAACTCAGGTCCACAAAATGGGATTAATCATGGTCGTTGGTTCATGACAACAGTTAATTCAAGCATAATCCTCTTTCAATTATTTTAATAGTATAATGAATACTCACAATTCTTCACCCCACACAGGAATTATAACCTAAAGTCAGTGTTAGGCATTGAATTGTATCCTCCTATAATTCATATTTTGAAGTCCTAACCCCCAGTTCCTCAGAATGTGACCCTATTTGGAAATAGGATCATTCCAGATATAATGAGTTAAGATGAGGTCATTAGGGTGGGCTCTAATCCAAAATGACTGGGGTCCGTTTAAAAAGGGGAAATCTGGATCCAGAGTCAGATACACATAGAGGGAAGACACTCATCTACAAGCCAAGGAGAGAAGACTGGATAGATCCTTTTCTCATAGCACTCATAAGTACTAACATTGATGTGGATTTCTAGCCTCCAGAACCATGAGACAATAAATTTCTGTTGTCTAAGCCACCTAGTTTGTGGTACTTTATGAAGGCAGGTATAGCAAACTGATACAATCAGTAACTTATATTTACCAACATGCTGCTCTCCATTCCATCCTCCTGCCTTCCCTTTAGAATTAACATGTTCTGAACTGTGTGTGTGTGTGTGTGTGTGTGTGTGTGTGTGTGTGTGTGTGTGTACATGCATAATTGAGCCACTGAACTAGAGCCAGCAGCTGGCTACCCCAAGAATTCACATTATGCAAGAAAAATAAACATTTATATATTTAAGTCACTCTTAGGGTTTCTGTTACTTGTGGCCAAAATCATTACTGATTACTATAGAGATGAACTGGATTTCCTGGTAAAGTGCATGTAAAAGGGTCTGAGAATTGCATTTGGAACTCCACCTGTAGAGGAGAAAAGATTTAAATATTCAGATTACTAAGTATAGAGTTAAATGCCTCAACTACTTATACATAGGTAAACTGAGGCTCAAGGAAGGACAGTGATGTATCCATGGTTCTGTATCTGGGAGGGACTAGCCTTGGGTAAAGGACTAATACATGCACACGTTTTTTTAGATCAAAACTGAGGCTGATAATGGTAAATACAGACTTCTCCCGATTCCCAGCTCTATAACTTAAATGGTGTTATTCCCGCCTTAGCTTTCAATTCACTAGACTTTGTTTTTTTTTGTTTTTTTTTGTTTTTTTTTGTTTTTTTTTGTTTTTTTTTCAAATTTGAGGGTGAGATCCAGGTATCAGTAATTTTTTTTTAATTAATTAATTTTTTTATTTATTTTTGGCTGTGTTGGGTCTTCGTTTCTGTGCGAGGGCTTTCTCTAGTTGCGGCAAGCGGGGGCCACTCTTCATCGCGGTGCGCGCGCCTCTCACTATCGTGGCCTCTCTTGTTGCGGAGCACAGGCTCCAGACGCGCAGGCTCAGTAGTTGTGGCTCACGGGCCTAGTTGCTCTGCAGCATGTGGGATCTTCCCAGACCAGGGCTTGAACCCGTGTCCCCTGCATTAGCAGGCAAATTCTCAACCACTGCGCCACCAGGGAAGCCCTAGACTTAGTTTTATCTCAATCTGCCTTCCACTTAGCCAAAAGCATCTCCCACAACCAAAAATTATAGATCACCTTCATTACTCTTTCCTGTCATGAAGCAATAGTGACATTCTTGGATGAGAACTCTGTGAAACAGCTGTTTCAATTAAATGCTTCTCAGGTATTTGAAGAAAATTATAACTGCTGATGATGGCTAGATGCTATGTATGAGATCTGACTCCCTGTTCTGTCCTTTTCTTTTCCTTTTATATTACAAATATCCTTCACCCCACAAGCAAGCTTACACTATTGTAGTGCGTGTGTTCTTGGGAAATAATCTGCTGAGAAAGATGACCAAGAAATGGCACTGGATAAAAAAATGATCTAATCACTAAAGGGATAAATCTGGAATGCTCAGCTTTGTTAATGGGAGGCAAAAAGTATCATCCCTCTCTGCCTAGACCATACCTGCATGTTTTTCTAATTAAGTTCCCATTCAGTGGCCTCAACAAAGCTGCATTCTGCTGTCTCTTAACTCAGTCTTCAAAGTGCTGGAGAAGACTTTATGCTACTAAATTGCCACAGCAAAAGTGATGGAAATCATTAATAGTTCTGATAATGCAAGCATTAAGGTTTGGATTACTGCTTTGGGATATTGTTTCTAATGAAACAATGGTTTTCTAAGTTGCAACTATTCAGTATAACACAAAGAACAAATTTCTACACGTGGACACTTGTTGGTACCTGCACTGGGAGTGGAGTTGGCAATATGTTATGCCTCAAAAGTCTACACTAATGGGTTAGAGTCAATATATGCAAATATACCTTAAAAAGGGAATGGTTCCAAGCCAGTAAGACTGAACTATTAGGAGGATAAATATATTAACAAATCCTTAGAAATGATGTCAATCAAGAGAGGGGATGGTCTGAAATGGAAGCATAGACCCAAAGAATAACAATAAGTGTTGAATTGCCTAACCTAATTTGACAAGGGGAGAGGAGTCTTAACCAGTGGGCCTTCAATATTAGGATTTCACTGCAAATGCCTGAATAGAGATGAAAACATCAAGCTAATTTACCCTATGCCATTTATGTTAACTACCTTCCCTTTTTCTGATTTGATCCTCAATAGCCAATTTCTGATTTTTTAAATTGAACTATCGTTGATTTACAATACTGTGTTAATTTCTGCTATACAGCAAAATGATTCAGTTATATAAATATATACATTCTTTTTTTATATTCTTTTCCATTATGGTTTATCACAGGATATTGAATATAGTTCCCTGTGCTATACAGTAGGACCTTGTTTTTTATCCATTCTATATATACTAGCTTGCACCTGCTAATCCCATACTCACACTCCATCCCTCCCCCACCCCCCCTCCTCTTTGGCAACCACAAGTGTGTTCTCTATATCTGTGGGTCCTCAACGGCCAACTTCTTGATAATATGGCTGCCCATAGAGATCTTCAAACGGGGGAAAATATGCCAATGTAAATACTATAGTCCACAAGACAGGATATTTCCAAATATAAGTTAATAAATAAGGATTCTAATTTTCTAGGTTTGTATATTGATATCCGCTGGTGTAGTTAGGGTGAGTCTTCCCCCTGAAAATGCACCTACTTTCAGTGGAAGGAAACCCAGTTTTATAGACCTGTGAGGCTGAAGACTGTGGCAGACTCAACATGGTAACATCACCCTATAAGGCATCTCCACGTGGCTATGCCCACCCCTCGTCGGCTGGCTTTTAAGTCGAGGGTGAACCAAATTCATGGAGGTGGATCCTGGGGCTCTTATATTTCCTGCTCAAGTCTTGCAGGACTAACATTCCTGTGTCAGAAAGATACATTTGCAAATGTTATGATTAGGCTAGAGCTTGAATGAACATCTCTTTCATCCTCTTGCTTTCAGTTAAGCAATCAACAGGTTTTCACCCAGTAGGCACCAAAAAGGAAGATGTCCATCAAGAATTCCCTGAAGGCAAATACCATTTTTTCATTTCAATTCCAAGTGGCCAGGTCAGAAGAGTTCTATGAAAGTACAAAAGACAGCAGTTTGAGGGTCTTCCGCTGAAGCCACCTACTCCACCCTTAATTGTCGAATGCAGATAAGGACTGGTAGACATTTGAAAATGGGTTCTTTATTGCTCTGTGCACTGAGGGATGGGAAAGAGCAATGAAGGAGGCAAGGTGGCACAGCGATAGGACTATGGTCTAGGAGTTCGAATGCCTGAGCTTGAGTTTTGGCTCAATGGCTCCAGCAGGGCACAACTTCCATCCTGTCTTTTCACCTTACTCCCCTCCTTTGTTGAAGCATAGTACAGAACTATATGAGATTGGAAGTCCCCTCCAGGGCTAACAAGAGAGGAAGATGCTGCCTAGAGGAGCATTTGACTTTGGACCCTACTGCAACCTAATTCCTCAAGCTTCTCAGGACGTTTGCACGTGAGTCGGGAGATGGTCGAGCATCTGATTGAACCAGGCCTCCCTAATTCATACCCCAGCCATTCCTTCATGCCAGAGTAAAACCCACTCACATTTGTGGGAGGGAAGGTGATGACTAATTTGTATCATTTGGAGACTGCAAATGTTGTCACTTGATACTTGCCTTAAGCTGAGGGAATCTCACCTCTAGCTAAAGATGTCTGCAGGGTTGTCATTCTCAGATGTTGCTATTTCTGCTGGTCACCCACTAAGGATGCAGAGACTTCAACTGACTGCACGATCACTAAACAGCACAGATCTATTGATGCTGATAGCAGCTGGGTAAGGACCTGAAGCAATGGCAGAGGTGCTGTGAAAGGGACAGCAAATTGAGACATATAGTGAATGTGGGAGGTTAGGATGGACCAAGAAGCTTCAACAGGGATCTTGAGCAGAGATGTCTCACTGACAGAACCTGGAGAGTAAAGTACCTACTCCCCAAGTCGCTGCTACAGGGTTTACCAGCAAAGTTAATAGCAACATTTTCTATAGCAATCATGTTATAAGAAACACGCCAGCACCAAACAGCAGATATGACATCCGAGAAGGTTTGTTGGCAGAGAAATACCTACCGTTTACTAATTTGTCTTGCTCTGAGCAAATGAAAAATTAAGCCAAGTCCAGGGATCAGATAACCTTTCAACAAAGCCATACATTAGGCATTCATTTTCCTCTCAGCACTTAGAAAATAAAAGACGGTATTGAAAAGGAGGCCTTGCATGAGACATGCATGACCCTGAGATACAATGAACTTGACTGAGGCAAATGTTGCCCTGAATTTGCAGAACAACATCACATGTATAGATGCACAAACATATGTGCATGTACATAAAAAGGATAACACATGCTTAAAGAAAAAGCCATTCCCCAGCACGAAAAGAAATAATTTCTCAACAGAAAAAACAGACACCACGATGGCAAGAGTCCCTTGCAGAGACAAAGCTGCTATACTTACTCTTGTAAGGATTGGACAATAAGTACAACTACCTACTATATTTTAAGTAAAAAATGATTAAGATGATTGGAGATTGGAGTTTTCTGGGATGATGTAAGCACACATTCAAGGAGCCATCTGGTCAGTGGATGCTTTCTGGTCCAAGCTGACTGTACCTAAGTTAATGGCAAGTCCTTTTATAGATTTTGCTACTGTTTCATGTTATATCAAATAAGGGCCCCTGATGACAAGAGCATAGTATTATGGAATGGGATATAATGACAACCTACAGATTGAAGGGGGGGTGGCTTTCATTTTGGAAGGGATGGTTACTACCCACCAGATTCAAAGTGGATGTGGCAGATGGAAGAAAAGGGAATAGGTTCCTTGCCTGTGGGGTTCAATGAATGGACAGAGCTGCCTTGCCAACGAGCTGAATGGCTCCAGATAACTTGGCAGACCTCTGCCGGAATAATCACTAAGAGGGCATGAAAAAAATAGTAGGGTGAAGATTTTAATTTTGGGGGGAAATTTTATATCTAATGAATCTGAAAAAATAATAAGTGATTAAGCTGTGGATATCAGCCCTTTTTAGTATTTTATATATGCATCACTTTTTAATAAAATATACAATTAAACATTATCAGTGCTTCCTATGCAGGCATTTTAGGGGAGAAAATGTTTCCTTCTGTCACCCTGAACTTCAGGAAAGAAAGCTCCACTCAGGAAACTTAGGTTTTTTTGTTAGTTTATTTTTTATTTTATTTTATTTTGGAAATGGAGTACAGTTGATTTACAATATCGTGTTAGTTTCAGGTGTATAGCACAGTGATTCAGGTGTACCACACAGGAATATTTATATATATATATACGTATATAAAAATATATATATATAAATATATATATGTATTCCTTTTCAGATTCTTTTCCCTTATAGGTTATTACAAAATATTGAGTATAGTTCCCTGTGCTTTACAGTAGGTCCTTGTGGTTATCTGTCTTATGTATAGCAGTGTGTATCTGTTAATCCCAACCTACTAATTTATCCCTCCCCCCACTTTAATATGCTGTGTCAATGTATAGACTTGCTCTTTTTAAAGTACATACGTGGGCTTTGCCTATCTCTAATTACATGGTATGAATTATTAGTGATCCTTATTTAGATTTTTTTCTAATTTAACAAATGACAGCTCTGGAACTTAGTACTCTCAGAGGTCTATCATAAATATCTCCTGCATTGACTATACTCTTTTTGTCATGATTAAAACTCAGTATTTTGGATGGCCGTCTCTAAGTGTGATCCTCAGCTAGAAAAAAGATAGGAATGTAAAGACACTTTCAGAAGTCTCTTTCTAGGAGGGATGCATTCCATTCTTCAAAGATACCTAGTATTTTATAGCTTGAGACTGTAAGTTACCTAATCCAACTCCTTCATTCTATAGATGAAGATATCTCAATTATGAGACATATAAACAGTAATGTCATGAGGCTACCCTCCTTCCCTGATACAGTGTTCTTTAAAATAATGTCTTGTTTCAAAGTGATACCTGTATAGAAGAGTTTCTAATAAACAACAATATAACCCCCATTTTGACCCAGCCCAACCCCAATTCTGATACATAGAAGATCATTTTCCAAAATACTTAACTCTAAATATCATACTAGTAACTGGATTCCTTGATTCCTTGACTTTAGGAATTATTCATTGACTTCTTATTAAGAAAGATAAGGATTTAGCTCACTTCAACTACCCTTTTTATATTTCAAAATTTTATAGTATTTTTACTATTATTCTACTAGTATTTTGTAGCATTAAATGATATATTAGGACATCTCATATCTTATTTCATCAATGTTCTACAGTTTTTCTTGACCCTCTACATATAAAATGAGAATGTCCCTGCCCAAATCTCTATCCTTCCAAACACTAATTTCTGTCCTCAGATCCTTACATTTATATTATGTTCTATAACCATAATTATATATGTCTTTCATGTTTTTACTGGAGTTTTAGAGAGGAAATGAACAAACAATGTTGTTTATTATTTGCTCACGTAGAGCCAGGTATATTCTAGGATTACATTTCCTTTCTATGTGAGTCTAAGGAAATGCCCACTGTACCATACAAAGAAGAATGATCCTAGAATCTAGGTCAAATGAAATCTCTTATACTGCCTTAAAATCTCAAAATCGTGTTACATTTTAGTTTGCTTTATATTTTCATCATGACTTTCCTATTAGACTTTAGTTTTTTCTGGAGTTAGTAATCATATTTTCTTTTTCAGAGAAGAAATACATGGTTTCTTTATCATATTCCTTAAACTTTCATTTCTAATGCTTAGAAATGACTCCATTCTTTTTCTTGAAGGTACTCAGAGCTTGTTGACTTCCTATATAAAACAGATCGATTGCTTTCAGGGCCTATTAAAATGTCTTTCAGACTATGATTTCATTTCATTGGACTCTATCATTCAGTTCCAAGGCCAAGAAAACCAGAAACCACTCTAGATAATTAAATCAGGGAGGAATGAATTTCCTCTTGAGGTAATTAATTACTAACGTGTTGGAAGGACAGAAGGAGTAAGAGGAAGAAGGTGGTATTACCCAGAGACAGTAACTGCAGTAAACACCACCACCCTTGCAGAAACACCCGAGCCCACACTTCCCTCTACCACTGAGAAGAAACCCATAGCCTCCAATACCTTGATGCTCTAGGAACATATGCTCTGCAGATGCTGTTGGAAGTTCTACCAACATGGCTGGTGCAGTTGTGTTAAAGCTACTGAAGCCACTGCCAGAATCACAACATCTTCTACCTTCCTCCTATCTTCTAATTGCATTCAAAATTCTCCCACAGGATAAAATAAATTAGAACCCAGCTAACAATGGAGTCTCAAAAAGGTAGTTTTCAGGCTCTCAGGCCCAGAAATACACAGGAGAGTACAGAAAATCAGTGTGTAGCTGAGAGCCAACAAACAATATCTGGAGCAGACTTTGGATTAGTTTATGGCTTACATCTTCCATGTTTTGGTGTAAAAACTTGTAATTTCTCAATGAATTCCTCAGAAAGTATGCCTGAAAGGCCAACATTCTGAGTCTCTGCGTGTCAGAAAATGCTTGGATTTTGTCTTCACATTTGATTGACAGTTTGGTTAAGTACAAAATTCTAGGTTCAAAATTGTTTTCATTTAAAATTGGTAGGCATTGCTCCATTGTCTTCTAGAATCATGTACACCTCTTGAAAAGTATGAGTCTAGTTCTTATTGCAGGGTATTTTTTACCATTTTTCTCTCTGAACAAAACAATTCCTCAAAACCAATTCTTCCTCAAACTATGTTTTAAATGTATTCAGTTCTCTCCCCTGAGAGAGATCTGCTGTCACCCTGGAACAGACCCACTAAATCGCTCAACTGGATTATTGCAATAGCCTCCTAACTGCTGTTTCCATTCTTGGACCCACTTCCCAAGAATATATTATCCAGAGTTATCCTTTTAAAATATAAATCAGTTAATGTCATCCTTCTAATTAGAATAATTCAGTGGTTTCCTGTATCAATTAGCTTTTGCTGCATAACAAATTACCCTGGAAGTCAGTGGCCTGAAACAACAAATATTTGGATTTCTCTTGCAGTTTTGTGGGTCAGTGAGAAGTATTTCTGGCCTGGTTGAGTTTGTTTGAAGCTGGATGGTCAAAAATGATCTCACTCAGATGTCTGGCTGTAGGTAACCTAGTGGGTCTAGAGGGGGAGGGGTGACACCTAAGTTGAGTTAGCTCATCATTGCTCCATGTGGCACTGCATCTTCTAATGGGCTTCTAGCTTACCATCTTCACAGGGCAGTCTCAGGGTTCCCTAGGCATCTGAAGAGAGCAAGCATCAATGTACAAATGCTCTTCAGGTTTTTGCTGGCATCACAGTTACTAATATCCCATCACCTAAAGCAAATCACCTGGCCAAAGTTTCACAGTCACTGTGGTCCATGTAGATCCATGAAATCATGTGGAAGTCAAACGCAGTAAAATGTCATTCTATCAATGCCTGGATACTTCCTTTACTAGAGATTTTCCCAGGTAACTCTAATCTTCATTACTTCAATCACCCATCACTGCTGTGCCAAAAGCTGAAGATATACATATGGCTCAGACATAGTCTCTGGTTTTAGGAGGCCCCTGGAGTGAGGCAGCCACACACAAGCAGTCTGTGATTAAGATAATTAAAGAACCTACCTGAATTGGAAAAGACAAATGAACAAACTGAAAGAGTCACCATGTCACATTTGATGAAAACTGGCAAACACACTTAGACAAACTCTGGCAAAAATTTTGAATTTTAACCATATAGGGAAGAAAAACCCTTTAAGTATAAGGGAAATTAACAAAAAGAATCATCAAAGGAGAAAGCTATCAGGTTGACCTAAAATTTCTCTGAAATGTTATATGCAGTAATTCATGGGAGCGGTATCTACGGTTTTGGAAAGTTGTGACCTAAGAATTTTTCCCAAATAGTCTGTCTTTAAAGAGAATAAGTCCTCAGATTTAAAAGGGCCTTCCTTTAAAAAAAAAATTACTTTAGTATGCATGCTACTTAATGGAGAAATGAAGTCATATTAGGAATTCTAGAATGGAGAATTCAAATTATAAAAAGACTTGAAGGTCATACCTTTCTGTTTAGCCTATAAACTCAAGATCCATTTAAATTATATTGATATATTGTCAGGTGGATACTACAGCCTGGGGCAAAGATGTGGCCTGTGTTCTGCTGTTCTTTATTTCTACTTCCGCTCTTAAGGAAGAAGAAAAATTTTTTTTTTTTTGGAATTTAATCTGTATTTACAGGACACTGCAAGATATGAAATTCCACATAGAAATAAGAAACCCATTGAGAGGAGAAGCTTCATACAGTATGTACAGTTTGGAACTGTTCAAGAATAGTTTCTTTGTAAAAAATGCTACAGTAACAAACCACGTGTAAAGAGTTCTTAGTAGAGAAACAGTAAGACAAACTTCTACCAAACATAGTACACAACAAACAACTTTATGCCTCAGATGTACAATCTAAAAGTTGAAGGTCCCAGCAGTGCCATCCTGAACTTGGAATGTATACCCTTCAGAGGTAGTTTCTGGCACAACATTTTGATCTTCCTCTTCCTCCACAGAGAAACACTTCTCAATCAAGCTTAATGAAGCTTTGTACACAGACTCATTTTCATGGTTTTGTAGAGCTTCAATTTTGTCCAAACCTCCACATTCTTCAATCATTATACTAAGTTTCTCAGTTTCACCTAGTTTCTCAGCAGCCTGAAAGATATTTGAGATGGCATCCAGAATAACCAGAATAATTTTAGTGTCTTTCACAGTTAGGAGGTTCATCAACGGTTCTATTATGCCACAATGAACAAGGTATATGATCTGCTCAACTGTTCCGCCACTTGTGTAGTTGGTCACAGCCCATACAGCTTCCTTTTGTGTCTTAAAGTCGGCCTTAGAGAGAACATCAACAAGGAATGGGACTAATCCATGATTTACAACTTGCTGTACGTGGTTCTGGCGGCCAGCCGTGATGTTTGACATTGTCCGCGTAGCTTTCTTCTGAATGTTAGTTTTGGAGTTTGTTCGCAGGCTGGGAAAGATGGCAAGTGCTCCTGCGTCTATTACAACCTGAGTCTGTTCATCTGTCCCAGTGACAATATTCCTTATGGCTCTTAGCGCGGGAGTCACAGTTGGCAATTCAGTAGCTCCTAAAAGCTTCACAAGTTGGGGTACAACCCCCGTTTTCACAACCATTTCAATCCATTCATTTGGACCATCAGTAAGGTAGGAAATAGCCTAGCAGTTATCAGCTAAAACTTCTGGATCATCGTGATGCAGGAGATGAACTAAAGTAGGAAGAATTTGCTCAACAGCATCTAAGGGGGGTGCAGGATTCTTGTTGCGACAAAGATTTGAAAGTGTCCAGGTAAGATTATGTAAGTAACCACATGCTAAAGATGACAAATCAGGAACCGCCAAAAGTGCCAACAGCGGGTCAACTGCACCATACTTGATAACCAAGTCTCGGAAAACTGAGCCATCACCTGCAATGTTTCCTAGAGCCCATACAGCTTGTTCACTGATGTGAGTGTGGGGAGATGCCAACGGAGAAATGAATGCTGGGATAGCACCTCCATCTACCACAGCCTTGGTCTGTTCTGATGTCCTGGAAGCAATGTAAGTGAGGGCCCAAGCAGATTCAAACTGAATGGGACTACAATCAGTTCTGCCCAAGAAGGACACAAATTTTGGAATCAAACCAGCCCGGATTATGCTGTCTATAGGGGGCTGTTTTTCCCCGGAAAGCAGTTTCCTAGCAGCCTGAGTAGCTTGGAGCTGGATTTCCAAATTGTTGCTATTTGTGCCTTTGACAATGTCATCAACAGACCAATTTAAGTGCCCTGGTTGTTGCGGTTTTCCTGCAGCGGAAAAGCAGCATCATCTGGAAAAGAGCTGACATTTCTCCTTTTCAGCATCTGGTCAACCTTCTTAGCTTTCCTGAGCTCCACATTAACTTCTGTTCGGCGCCGCCTCATTTCTGTACTGTCTTTCCCCTTGTTCTTGAACCTGTTAAGGCGGGCAGCTGGTGAATTAGCATTCTCATTGGTGGACATGGTTATGAGACAAAGGGAGAAAGCTACACAGCCGGCTCAAGCTTCCACAGGAGGCGGTGCGGGGCGCAGAGGCTGCGGATCGACCGTGCTCAAGAGGTCCACCACAGTCAGCCCGAGGATGGTGTGGTAGGAAGAAGAAATATTTTCATTAGCCATATTCTTCCTTCCACCCTTCAAAGGGCATATCTTAGCATCTTTGATGTATCTTTAAAACAACTGGTACAACCCATCTAAAATGGTTAAGTTATTTACATACTTTAGACACTGCCAGGATGATTAATGAACAACTTTTTTCCTGTTGTACTAAAGCAGAATTGTGCTCATTCATTCATTCATCCATTCATTCATACGTCAGTTTACTCAACAGATAGTTATTTAGTGCCTCTGTTTGCCTGTCACTGTGTTACTCGCTGAGCGTGAAATGGTGAAAATAACAGACAATTCTTTGCTTCATAGCATGTATGAATATCAGTAAGATAAGAAAAATCTCTTCAAGTTCATTTTTATTGGTAATGATTTTAATCAACTATGGAGTTTACATTTTTAAAACATATGTTGAATAACCTGAGCAATTAGAGATCCAGATTGGGAAATACTTTCTACCACCAAAACTCTCTTCATAATATTTCCACCTAAGACGTATGAATGTTTTTATGCAAAAATAAATGCATAGAAAAAAATGTCAGTAAGAAAACACACTAAAATATTAAAAGTGGTTAACTCTGGGGAGTGGAAAAACAGAGTTTTTATTTTCTTTTACTTTCTGACTTCACCAAATCATCTATATTCAAGCATATATTATCTTTATAGTAGTATGTCAGTAGAGGTAAATCTAGTCCCTGGTATAGGAAAAAGTAAAATCAGTGGCTGTCACAAAAAAAGTTATTTCTTGCTCTTATCACAGTCTAGTAAAGTTGTTCCTGATGGGGTACATTTTTTTCAAGTGTGGTTCAGAGACCCAGACCCTCTCCATTTTGTGGCTCTGCCATCTTCAACAAGTGAATCCCAAGTTTTTCCTAGGAGATGTACCCATTCCTGCATTCCAGAAAGAGAAAAGATGACCCCCTGGGGGGATTGTATGGGCCATGCCTGGAAGTCACATACATCAGCTTTTCCTACATCCTCATTGGTCAGATCTCTGTCACTTAGCCACATCTAGATTCAAGGGAAGCTGAGAAATGTAGTCTAGTTGTGTACCCAGTATGAAGGAAAACAAGTGATGGTGAACACATCGAAGTCTTGGCCACACTCAGCTCTTCCATTTGACTCTCATTCTCACACAAAGAACACACTTGTTCCTCCCCAGCAACACCTTTGAGAAACAACTCAAAAGTCCCAACCAGCCGCTGTACCCGTTTCAAAGCTCTGCGTCTCCAGAATACACACAGTCCATGCCATCCGTCTAGATGTGACTCCTTGTGGTCCAGCAGGCTTTGAATTAAAAAGACAAATCATTTTCTCCTTCATCTCATCCCAACACACCCACTCAACGGTGGGACAGGGAGAGGATGAAAACAATCAGTACCCCCATGGAGACAATGTAGGAATGGGAACAAATAGCACTGATTCTGCTCTCTGGGAGCAGCTCTCTTACACATTGCTCCTGGCTTCTGGTTCTGCCTTCTGAGAATTCTTCATTGTCCATTTTCAAAGTCGCTATTGAGGAAAAAACGCTCCTTCAGGGCTGTACAGTTTTCACTGCACACTTCAAGCTGATATAAATGTGGATGCCTGAAGGTTGTTTTAAGCCTCACATAGTTAAAAGGATTTTCAGTCCAGGTTTGTGGTTTCATTGGCAATCACCGTACCCTAAGACACATAGTCAGCTTCTGATCTATTTGCTTCCATTCAGTTTCATGTACCAGTAACCACACCCAAAATTCTCTCCTAATCATGACTTTCAGACCTGATTTATTTCTTTGCTTTATCACCACCCCCCTCTTCCTCTCTGATTTCAGTGATGACTTTCTTAAAGCTGTCTAGAATTATGGTACATGTGAGAAGGCCAAGCCCTCAATCTGAACTTTGCCACAGGGCTGAGTTTTATTGGACCTTTGTTGCATAAATCCTTTTCCATGCTTATCTCTCACTATTTGGGGTCTAGAGGCAACAGCTTTTCCAACCTTTGGTGTCCCAAATATCTGGACTCTCTAATCCCTTTTATCCTGTGTGAAAACTGGTCAATTCCGTTCTGAGGTTATCTCCTTTTTTATTGTAGTAAAGATATTTACAACAAAAGTTACCGTCTTATCCATTTGTAAATGTACCATTCAGTGGCATGAATTTCATTTACATTGTTGTACAAACATCATCGTCATCCATCCACAGAACTCTTTTAATCCTCCCCAGCTAAAGCTCTGTACCTATTAAACACTAACTCCCCATTCTCCCTTGGCCCAGCCCTTGACAACCACCATTTACTTTCTGTCTCTATGAATTTGACAACTTTAGGTATCTCATCTATGTGGAATCCTTTCTTACATATTTGGTCTTTTTGTAACTGGCTTATTTCACTTAGCATAATGTCTTCAAGGTCCATCCACGTTGTAGCATGTACCAGAATTTCCTTCCTTTTTAAGGCTGAATAATATTCCATTGTGTATATATATATACCATAGTTTGTTTATCCATTCACCCATGGTTATCTTTTTTTTGTAATAATTTGCTAAAAGTAGAAAATAAAAGCCAACATATTCCATTACACTGATTTCTGACAACCACTTCCCTTCAAGCTACAGTCTCAGTAACACACAGTGTGTTCTTCCAAGTCATCACAGACAACAGTTTTACCAAGTGTTTTGTCACTGCATAATATGTGTTTTTTTTCCAGCCTCCAATATCAGTTTCCTCACTGCTCTTCCCTGACCTCTATATCAATGCCCATGTTTTAAATGTTATTATGACAGCATCCTGCTTAATGATACTACTTACGTTATTTCTTACAATAATTCTAGGAGTTATAATAGATAAACACGGAACTATCAATGTCTGTCTTAATTTAGGTTCTTTCAAAAGCAGAAGGCATCAAGGACCTGAGTCCTGGTAGTTTATTTGGAAAGTGATCCCAGGAGGCAAAAGTGAAGGAATAAGGAGAGACAGGGAAGAAGGAAAGCACACTATGAAATGTGTTATCAAGGCCACTGCTGTGGGCTCAGTTCTACAGGAATTGTGTACTGAATGCCTCCTAGAACTGTCTTTCTGAAGGGTGGAAACTGGAGCATTTATTGACCCACTCCTGTCCGCATTGTTTGAGGGTTGCTCCTGGGGATGTTAATACTCTTGCTTATCCATGATACATTTGCTTGCATGCAGGCCAAGTAGATTCCTGCAGGGGCAGAGAAGTCCCCTGGACAAAATATAGAAAGATGCTCAGTGTATATTTGAGGTGGGATATAATCAACACAAAGCCTGTCCGAGTTTTTATAGAACTCTTTACCTCAGCAGCAATAGAAATCACAGGTGGGCCGAGGAGATGCAAGACTGTGGCATATGGTAGCAGAAGTGTCTGCTACAGTGACATAGCAACATACAAGTTTAGGCTCACTAAGGTCTCAGTGCATGTGTCTCCAGTAGCCCTCCTCTAAACAGCAAGACCCAAGCATCTGCCATATTGTAGCTCTACCATCTTCAACAGATGATAGCCAAGGTCACCATGGTTATCTTTTTATTTAAATGGACAAGAAGGAAAAGGAGGCTGAAGGATTGCCCATAGGAAGTTTTTATGATTTAGATCTGGAAGGGGCATCTATCACGTCCATCTATAACCTCTTGACCAGAAGTCAGTCACATGGCTACACCTACCTGCAAGGCAGGCTGGGAAACATAGGCTATTTTTTGTTCCAGAGGGACTAGGAAATAGATTTTGGTAAACATATAGATGCCTCTATAATAGAAAGTAAGATTGTATTTTTTTAAAAATCTAGGGCAATATATGTTAAACATGTTAAACCTAATTTACCCTTTGACCTAGAAATTGCACTTCTAGAGGTCCTTCTCTCATGGATATTCTCCACTAGGTCCTCCAGATCTATTCTCCACCCTTCTTCCTTTCTGCATCATGGGCTCCCTAGTGTTCTGACTTCTACTTGGATTCAGCCAATGGAAATCTCCAGTAGGAGATCAGAGAATGGGAAGAGAGAAAGGTGGGAGCATATATTTCCCTGGCAAGGCCACATGTTAGGAGTGGCTGAATTCCTCTAGTGCAGGCCACAGCTCATCTTGGGAGGCCATCTCCTACAACTCCAGCCACCTCCACAGCTTCAGCTCTACTTCTGTCTCTCAGTTCCAGTTACTGCTCCCTCTTTTTGCCCCTTTGGACCTGGGGTGGTGACAGCTCCCAGCTGTTCACCAGCTCTTGATGCTTTAATGCTGCTCACATATTTTTAAATAGTCCTCAGTTGCCCCATTTAAGTGTGCCTTCTTTTTCCTTTCTGAACCCCAACTAATACACCATCCTAGAAAAATAAGGAACATACAAAGATGTTCAGCACAGCAATATTTAGAATAGCAAAAGCTCTGAAACGGAGTGTCTAATAATTAGGAATAGTTAAATACATTATAATGAATGTGTGATAGAAAAATATATATATATACTAACATGTATGTTTTCAGTGTCTTTTTCTGTCTCCTACTTCAAAAACCCTGCCCGAATCCCAGGAAAATTCTGCTAAAGTCTTTCCTTCCTGTTCTCCCTCCCCAGTCCTCAAATATTTTTCACCAGAATGAATTACTGTGTTGAGGGTGGGAGCCCTACATCTAAAGTTGTGGAGGAAATAGCTTGATTTACACTGAAAGAAAGGAAGGAGAAAAAATATTATACCAGTGAGGGGACTATATGGGACCAAAAGGGGGGACAGAAGATATGAGGAGATGAATGGGCAAAGAAGAACTTGGCCATGTGTGTTTCTTTTTGTAAACCAAAGAAACCTACAATAAATATCTTTGTTATTTACAATCCTCCCTGAAACTCCTGATATGAGATCCCTGTCTCTTTCCCATTTATTGATTTCTCACTGTGTGCCCCTGTGCAAAGTGAGTTCCCTGTCTTATTTCATGTGTTTGAGCATCTCCGTATTCAAGATGAGGGCACTGAAGCTCAGAAAGCTTAGCTGGGTTTTTTATGCCATCCCTATGTGTTCAGGAATTTCTGTCCCTGTGATAAAATACTATATAGAAATTGTGTCCTAAGAATTCTAAAAATCTGAAAACTGTAGTTTTATCTTTCTAAAATATGTTTTATTTTCTGCTTGTAGAACTAAACTAGCTAAACATCTGAAAACCTTTGTAGAGGGAGAAAAAGAGAGAGTAAAGAATGAAAGGAAATACAATCAATATAGCATTCATAAATTTCATTCAACAAATATTTATTGGACTGACGAAACAGCAGTGAACAAAACAAAATCCCTGCATCTAGAGAACCAACACTCTAGTGGGAGAGAGACAGACAATAACACAAAAAGTAACAGGAAATAACATGACAGAATGCTATGAGGAGGGGTAAAGCATGAAGAGAGTAGGTGAAGGGAGCTATTTTAGACGGGGTATCCAGGGAAAGTGTCTCTGTGAAGTAAGATTTAAACAGGGACCTAAGGAGGCCACATGTGAGAGATGAATGTGATGAGGAGGTAGGCCATGTGACCATCTGGGGGAAGAACAGTTCAGCAAAGAAAACAGTAAGCACATGACCCTGGAGCAAGAGCACTTGAGACATGTGGCAAATGGAAGGATTTCCTTCTTTTTTAAGGCTTAATTGTATATATATATTATATATATATGTTTATATATATGTAGATAGATAGATACATAGATAGATAGATAGATATAAAATAAGAGTATCGAATGCTATTATTGCAAAACTTAAGCCACTTATTGATTATTCACGTTTCTAAAAAACACAACTACAAGAATAAAGTAAACACACCCAGTATATATCACATTTTGTCTATTCATTTACATATATGGTTGCTTCCATATCTCGTCTACTGTGAATAATGCTACAATAAACAAGAGAGCACAGATATCTCTTTGAGATAGTGATTTTATTTCCCTTGGATATATACCTAGAAGTGAGATTGCTGGATCATATTGTAGTTCTACTTTTAATTTTTTGAGGAACCTCCATACTGTTTTTCATAGTGGCTGCACCAATTTACATTTCCACCAATAGTGCACAAGGGTTCCCTTTTCTCTACATCCTCACCAACAATTATTATCTCATTATGATCTTGATTTGTGTTTCCCTGATAATTAGTGATGTTGAGCATCTTTTCATATACTGTTAACCATTTGTATGTCCTCTTTGAAAAAATGTCTGTACAAGTCCTTTGCCCATTTTTTTAATCTAGTTATTTGGGTTATTTGTTTTTTGTGGGTTTTTTGCTATTGAGTTGTATGAATTTCTTATATATTTGGGATATTAACCCCTTATCAGCTATTTGCAACAACATGGATATTTGAACCTGGAGGACATTATGCTAAGTGAAATAAGCCACAGAAAGACAAATATCATATGATCTTACTTATATGTGAAATGTAAAACAAACTCATAGTAACAGAGAGTAGAATGGTAGTTGTCAGAGGCTGGGGGGAATGGGGGAAAAGGAGACATATTGACCAGAGGGCATAAACTTTTAGTTACAAGGTGAATCAGTTCTGGAGATCTAATATAGAGCATGGTGACTACGGTTAATAATAATATATTGTATACTTGAAATTTGCTAAGACAGTAGATCTCAGGTGTTCTCACCACACACACACACACACACACACACACACGGTAACTACGGGAGGTGGTGTATATGTTAATTAGTTTGATTTGGTAAGCATTTCACAATGTATATGTATATCAAAAAATCACATTGTATACCTTAAATATATACAATTTCTAATTGTCAAAAAAAAAAACCCAACAAAACAAAGCAAGAGTATGCAGGACAGACTTGATATGTATCAAGAGGCCAGGCTTGCTAGAGCTCAGTGAATGAGGGAAAGAGCAACACCATGTGATCAGAGGGATAGCAGGGGCGTCCTATTGGCCTTGGAGGCCACTGTAGGAACCTTAGATTATATTCCAATGGAATGGGATGCCATTGGATGGTTTTGGACAGGGGATTGATTGATATGATTCACATTTTAAATGGTTCACTCTGGCTACTCTGTGGAGAGTATTGATAAACTCTTGGTTACCACCCCTGAGTATTTTTGGTTTTCTTTATTTTTCTGTTTTAATAATAAGCATATCTTTATTTTTCTGTTTTAATAATAAGCATATCTCAGGATTTAATAATAAGCAAAAAAAAAATAAAGCATAGTTTATAAAGACAAAAGGCAATTATATTAGTTATACATAGCTGTGTAACAAATTACCACAAGGCTCAGCAACTGAGAACCACAAATGTTTATTATCTCACAGTTTCTGTGGGTCAAGAATCCTGGAGTAGCTCAGGTGAATGCCTCTGGCTCATGCCTCTGGCTCAGGGTATCACAGGATGCAGTCACCTCAGGCTCACCTGGGGGGAGATCTGCCTCCAAGCTCTCTCACATGGATATTGCCCAGCCTCCCATCCTCTCTGGCTCTTGACCAGAGACATCAGTTCTTCACTAAAAGGTCTGCTTTCTTTCCCCAGAGTGAAAATATCCAAGAGGGAGAGAGGATGAGAGAGAGAGTTCCTAAGACAGAAGCCATAGTCTTTTTATGACCTAATCTCATAAGTTATATCCCATCACTTCTGCCATGGTCTAGTCTTTAAGAGTCACTAGATCCTGCCCATATTCAAGGGGAGGAATTACCCAAAGGCATGAATACTGGGAGGTGGGTGATACGGAGACCATCGTGGAGGTGCTGTCACAATAACCACTTTCTCAAAGCTCCTTACTTTACAGAAGCAGAAACCCATCTGAATGTCAACCTGGACTCTACCACTCCCCTTGAAGCCTCCACAGGGTGGTTGTGATGATGCTTCTGAAAGGGCTTTGAAAACTGCCCAGCACAGGAAAATGGAAGGGATTATTTTGCTTTTCTCATTGGTATCCATTCCAGATTTGGCCTATATTCTTCTTCATCCCCTGTATTAATGATTTGTCTTTCATCGTGGGTTATGCATTTTGTTTCTAGGGTGAAAATCTTCCAGTTTGAACAGAGAAATGACAATAGGGAGGAAGAAAGCAGAGTGTTAACTCCTCCAGCTTCAGGATGGGCTTCCTATTTAACTGTATACCTCCCAGTAACAGAAGCTCTGACAACCCAATTCCCAAAGACCTGCGTATCCCTCAGAGATGAGGCCAGCAGAAGGGGAGGGTCAAAAGAAAGCAGGATGTTAGATACATTTGCCTTTGATATTTGTCTTATCTCGTTCCATAGTTATCCAAATTTGACTATAAACTTTTGGAAGGCAGAGACTTTATTAGTCTCTAAACTCTATATTCAAGCTTTACCATTAGATAATTCCCTAAGGAAAATCCTCCTCTACTGAAGGCAACTCAGTTTTAAAAAAACAGCGGTGACAAAATCACCCTTAAAATTCAACCTTGCCTAAATTGTGTCATGCTACTCCATGAAAAAAAAAATTCCTCAGAACACAGCTTCTGTTTCAAGATACAAAGATCTGACTCTGGGCAATTTTCTAATGTCTTCGTGCTTGCCTTTTTCACCCCTGGATTCCCCTTCCCTTTCTGGGTCCCCCTCCCATCCCAAGTGACTACTCCTTCATTTTCAGCCTCTTCTTCAAATACTACTAATTTACTCTTACACCTATTTTTATCATATTTCTCTGAGACACGTATTCATTCATACTCAGGTGCTAATTTAGTCTAGTATTTGCGCAGACCCCATCTCTCCTCTCATCTAATTACAGTATGGAAGGCTGTTTTACCAATTAGAGTAATTCTTCGATAGCCAGCAGGTGGCCATAGGGAGTGTGAAGAGAACAAGCACCCCAAATCACAGGAGATCTACTTGTTTGAGCCAAAAATTAAGCAAGATTTAGTCTCTTTAGGGCGAATGGATTAGGAGGGAGGTGTCAAAATGGACTGCCCGTTATCCAAATCTCTTGTGAATACATTAGCATTAATTAATACATACATGAATATGTTTTACATTAATTTGTGTTGTTGAAATATATGTGGGCCAACCATCTGCCTGAGGGCATGCGGGAAGCGTTCCCAGAATTCTCTCAGTAGCCATGAACTGGAGTGTTCACCCCTATGTTCTCTGTCCATGTTTGGACAAGAGATGTTTCAGCTCTTCAAACAATTAGGTGAAGACTTGTTTATAGGGAAGAAAGCTAAGGCAGGAAAATAATGGCATCAGCAGCTGTTCTATTTAAGTCAGAGGCGACTGCTGTATGCTGAATGTTTGGTGGCTACTCCAGGCTTGGCATGTATAGCTATGACCTTAATTGGCGAAGCTAGGAGAAGAAGCTACAGCTTATTGATTGATTATGTAGGCTCAGAAGTTTGACACACATTATTTCATTGAGTCCTCCACACCGGCCCTGAATTAGACCAATTCTACTGAGGGGAAAAGCAAGGCCCAGAGAGCTTAGTATGTCCAAAGTCATAGAAACAGGATTAGTGTTCAGATATGTCTCACTCCAGGTATTGCTCTTGGAGAATGCCTATCAGCTCTGACATGAAAAGACCCTGAGGTTGCAGAGGCCATATCCTCAGAAGTCATTTCCTAGAGTAAGAGAGGGAGGCAAAAACAGGCAGAGGCTGGGGAGAAGAAAGAAAGGAAGGGGCCAGAAGAGGGAGGCTAGTGGAAAAGCAGGAGAAGATAGGAAATAAGGAACAGAGGGGGGAAAAGAAATGAGCTTCAGGAAAGGAATAGGGAAAAGAAGTGACCACAGAATAGGGGTGAAATCAACTGCTTTTCAAGACAGAAACAATAAAAATTTTACAACATTCCTTAAGAATCCTATTGCTGAACAACAGAAAATTCAGTTGTTATTTTCTAACTATCAAAAGAAGTAATGACTACAGATGGGGAAATAAGGAACTGATGTTTGTTAAATGTCTTCTATCAGGGCCTCTGCTAACCCATGGATTTGGGGAAAGTTAGAAAAAGACATCCTCTCTTGCTGGAGGTAGCTCCATAGGCACAGGGCTTGGTGAATTGATTCTGTCTTCAGTGCCCCCTCGTTCTCTTATCTGGGGAACAACCTGCAGAAATGTGCAGATGGCTCTATCTGCTGTGTACGAGGGCCTTGACATACACTATCACATTATTGTATACAACAATTATTTCCATATTGTGGATCAGGAACCCGAGGCCCAGAGGAATTAATATCACACCATACAAGCCAGACGCACACGCATGTGCACCCACACACACGCACACACACACCCCCAGTATCCCAAAGTCACCCAGAGAGTGAATTCACTGAAGTAGCGTAATTGCAAGTGATTTGAAAACTCAATAAATAACCAGGTAATGTATTAGCTGACTTAACTAAAAAACCCTGAAATTGTGTGAGCTTCAGGTTAGGATTGATTAGGGGATGGATTGATTTTCCTGCAATTATCTCACGTACATCCTCCTCTGTGCCAGCTTCATCATCACAGCCCAGCAGTTGCAAAAGGCCCGCCTGTAACCACGCTGCCGACAGCATATCTTCTAGTAGTTCCCACGGCATAAGAAGAAAGCCTGTTTTCCAGGAGCTCCTAGCAAATATATCCTCCATTCTAAATGGTCCATATTGGATCATGAGTTTATCGTGAAACCTATAATTGTGGACAGGGGCAAGATTATGCTGGTAACATAAGCCTGATCTACAGACCTAATCTGTAGAACCTGACTGAGCCTCAGTTTCTCCAAAAGGTATAACCACTAAGAAATTAGATATCAGTATGAACATCAAAGTCATTACCAAAAGAAGAAATGGGTACTTGGAAGGGCACCCATCTGTCCACCACAGTAAGTGTGGTAGATCGTATGTTATTACTTCATTATTTTGACCCCTTCCCTATCTCCATGGGAGAAGCCTACTTTCTGATCCCCATTGAACCTGGGCTTAAGCATGTGACTATCCTTCCTTGCCCTTGATTTCGAGTTTGGTCACATGACTTGCTTTGACCAATGGAATGTTAGCAGATATGACCCAAGCACAGTTGGATCTATCCCCTTGCACTCTGCCATCACCATACGAACATAAACCTGGTAGAGGTAGTCCCCTGGTCCAAGAGGAAGACAGACACGTGGAGCAGACCTGGACATAATCCGCAGCTTGGAGGCCAACCCAGGGAGGAGGCCCAGGCAAGGTCAGCCGACCCCCAGCTCATCTGGGCCTCTGGGCAAGAAAGAATAATTGTGTTAAGCTGCTGAATCTCAGCGTTTTCATATGCGGCACTGTGGTGGCAAGGATTGACCTAGAGAGCAACAGAGTCAAACCTGGCGATGCTCTTTCCTTACGCGACAGCACAGAGTACAGCTCCATCCATGTTTTCTCTTCTTGGCTGCAGTCGAGCCTGGGTCTCAGCTGAAAATGAAGGCTGCAGCTTTATTCTCTATTTTCAGTCTCACAAAAACATCTGAGAGAGTCGGCGGCTGCTTTTGAAGGTCCTTCTAGAGGGCTAGCTAGCTATCACACCACGTTAGCTGGTCAGTTTCATAAGGCAGAGCCATACAGCAGCCATCGCTTCCGAACCCTGCCAAGTGAAACCTTGCAATATTGAGATGGCTGCACCTCAAACTGTCATGTGATTTCTGTATCAGAGGAATTTTAGAAACAGATGGTGAGCACAGACGAAGTGACGGTTGTACTCTGCGTATGGGGCAAAGGGGAATGAGTGAGCAAGGGGTTGAGAATCCAGCAAATTCTGGAGGAACGCTGGGAGAGAAGAGAATTGCTGGGAGTGTGTCTTCTGTCTGCAAACCACAGGTTTGTAGGAAGTCGGGAAGGAAAAGCGCCTGACAGGCAGTGGCAGGAGGATGAGCTTGGTGAAAAGAGATGCTTTGCTTCTAAAGCAAGAGGATTCGAGGTTTAAGCAGTTTTTTAAAAATCACACCAGAAAAATAGGCAGCAAAATTTATCAGTTCACCTGAACTTGACCTTGAGGCTGGTGGATTGATTTGTTGTTTGAGGACATAGGCAGCATCAGAAGAGTTGAAGATGGAACGAATGTACAGGAACCAGATGCAGATAAATAACCCCGTCTACCCCACATCCAGCACGCCACCAGCGCCCTGCTCCCCAGAAACCGCCTTGCATTTCGAAGGGTAGCGGGTGATTTCTGTGGACGTCTCAGATGGCTGATCTCCTAATTCTATCATGAAATGTATTTCCCCTGGAGCTGGCATTTATCGCTGAATCCTGGCACGGTTCCTGAAATGTTGCATCTGCACCACTAAACTGAGGTTACTTGTAGTTCATTAATATGCAAGAGGGGCTGTGAAATCATCCCTGATTCTGACAGGAGTTCTTACATGCCTTTCTGGAATGAAGTGGTCTGGCACCAAGACTTTCCTTGTCTTCTTTTAATCAGCTCCATCTTGTCACTACATAAAGAGTTAAAAAAAAAAAAAAGCTTTCTGAAAATCCCAAGGAAGATGCAGGGCATCTTTCTCTTTTCTTTCCTTTCTCATGTTTTTTTGCCATCCTCCACCCCCTTCCACGAACACATCAAAGTAAGAAGTGACATGCAGTGCCCTGGAGCTCTTAGCAACATGCTTTTAGGTTTGGAAAATTTCATTTTCTACCTTATGATGATTACATGAGGAAAGATGAAATGCTAGCTTTGAGGTTTATTTGAGAAAGAGATGTAATAAATGTTGTGGCTTCCCACTGAATGGAACAAATCCATTCTGGTCATGGGGGGAATATTAAAAATTACATATATGTGTGCGTGTACACAGCCTATGTGACTTCAGTGGCATTTGTGGTCCTAGATGCTGAGACAGGAGACCTTGCATGGCTTCTTTCAGAAAATGCTGAATAAAGTTTTTCATTTGATCCAGCTCTGAATACATTTGATTCCAAACAAAAATGAGTTCCCACCCTGTCTGAGCTACAGCAATTGCCTTTAAACCAGTCCCCCACCGACACACACACACACACACACACACACACACACACACACACACACGACCGTAGAATACATACAGATTAACAGAGTTTACAGATTCCTCTTAGCTGAAACCCGCAAGTGTGCCAGCCTGTTGAAGAATTAATCCAATGTCCCTTTTCCAGAAAGTTCGTTTTTTTTTTCAAACACTGGAGCAGGGCAGAGGACATTCATGTTTTTTTCCGGCTATCATGATTTTTTTTGGTCAGTGTGTTTTTGCTTTTGCCTGTGGAACTTCTCCTTAGCTGGGAGCTGAATAGAAAATGATAAGCTCATCTTGCCCAAGAAATAGAGCCAGCAAGGCAGGGAAATATCCTCATGGTTTCAGCCCTATGCTCCTTAGTAGGAAAGGATGCTAGAAAGAAATCAAGTATTCACTGAGTAAACCATTTTCCCACACAGAGAAACATGCAGTCTCGGGCTCTATTCAAAGCTCTCACATCACACATGCCGCTCTTTGTTCAGCCCACAGCTGGACCACACAGGTTGTAAGATGCAGGATTTGCACAAGCTTCGCCCATCAGCTCTGGCAGGCCAGCCTCCATACAGAGTTGATCATCAACCACCCTCAGGGTCAGTTCTTCAGCCTCTCTTGATCGCAATAATCATTTGGGTTTGGAGCAGAACTATGAAATTTTTGCTCTGGCTGCAGAAAGAGGAGAGATCCTGATCCTTTTTCATAAATAACCTAAACCCTGGCTATTCAATGACGATTCAAATCTCTGTTTACTCTCCTTCTTACGGAATCAAGAAAGCACTTTGATGGAATGCTTACTAGGTACTCTCAGGTGGATCCCCTGTCCTTATTCTGATCAGCTCTATATTTAAAGGGAGATGACAGCTTGTAAATATTTTTAAGTATTTAATGCTTAAAAGTTTTTGTTCCTCCCCGCACTCCCTCTGAGGCAGATACTATGATTATTCCTACTTCACAAAGGAGGAAAATACACTTCCTCCTCTGAGTCTAGACAGTTACCCTAAGGGCACACGTGGATGGAGGGAGCTGAGATTCAAATCCAGTGCCTCCGACTCCAGAGCCTGTGCCATTGACCACCTTGCTATACTGCCTCCTGCTGGTGGGAGGTTCGTGGGGCCCCCATGGTCTTCTGTCCCCTTCTTGAGCACGGGTACTGCAATTTCTGTTTACAATTTCATTTCCTTCGTAGGTTTTGAGCCCCTGGTATTTCCTTAAGCAATTATTTTCCAGTGTCAGAAGTGCTCAGTACATGTTTGTTGAGTGACTTAAAAAATAAACCAATAGGCACAGTATATCAGAGAATTTAATGAAGGGTGAGTGGAGAATAAGATTCAGGGGAGAAAAAGAATTAAGCACTGGTATGAAAACAAGAGATGAAAAGAGGCAGGGAGTTAGACTCTAATGAGGGAAAGGAAAAAGATTTGGTGCTGATGTGATGCCATTCTTCATGGATTTTGCTACCATTGTTGGGAAAGTCACTGTAAAGGGGGTGAGCAGGGAGAGGTACACCCAGTTGGAATGTTTGTTGATCTTGGTTTAGAAGAAAGGGCCATGGAATGGGCTACAGTTCTGTGTTTACTTTTCTCTAGCTGAGCAAGTAAGGAGTAAATTGGGGCAAGTTATTTACCTTCTTTGGGCTTCCATTTCTTAGTCGGTATCGTGAGAAAATGGGATTAAAGTATTCCTCTACCACTGCAGAAAAGCAGGGGTGTATAATTATATTCCCAAGTGGTTGCAAGCATTCTACAAACACGGCAATACGAATAACAGTTATTATTATCAATAATAAAAAATAATGCATCACTGAGTGCTTTTTATGAACCAGACATTTTATATACATATTCCTGTCCATTTTTATGAAGGCAGAGATCGTGGCTCAAGAAATTGCATAATGTGCTCAAGTTCATGTAGCTGGTAGGTTGCTGAGCTGGGATTTGAATTCAGGCCAGTCTATCTCTGAAGTCCACAGGAAGACACATCAGGGACCCGATGCCGCTAGATTCTGCCTTAGCACATGTCCCTCAAAGGAACCTGCCATCATTTTGACTCAGAAAACCCTAACGGCTGCCGCTCTCCTTCATGTGATCCTGGCCTGCCCAGTGCTGACAGTCCCCGGAGAGAAGCCCCTCAGGTGTCCCTTTGGACCATCACCCACACCTCCCCAGCAGCAGCCGTTCCTGCTGGTGACTTAGACCAGGAGCAGACTGAGGCAGCAGGAGCAAACTGTTCCCTAGAAACCAACCCTTCCCACTCCTCTCCCCCATAGACCTTGAAGCCAAATCCCTTGGTTAATTCAGGGGAAACGTCATGTGACTCCACTGTCTCCAAGGCTGTCACTTGCCCATTCACTCCCTTCTTATTGGCAAAAATTTCTGTCTGGATGCCATCGAGTCTTTTTCCTTCAGTGTCTCTATCTACTCCATTCCAAATTTAAAATTTGCTTCCATTATTGTATCAAAACAATCAATAGAAATTCGATACACAACATAGGAGCTTTTAAATGAATCATCCTTTGGCTTTGATCATTATATTTAAATAAACACTTTAAAGACTACTAAAGGACCATAGTCCTTTAAAAATAGTTAAATCATCTGCACTTGTATGTATATCTATGTATATGAATTTATAAATGCCATGTGTATGCATGTGTATATATCTGCATGGTAAGGTAAGCGCCAATATCTACCTGCAAATATATAGCTTAATAGCACATACACACACACACGTTTATCTTGTTTTTTGAGGGATGGAACCTGGGCCAATCATTTGCTTGTTTGTTCTCAGATGAATTCCCTGCCCTTGTTATGCCCTACTATATTTTTAAAGGGGATAATAACCTGTAAGTATTTTAAACTATTTATTTATTTTTTAAATGTTAAGATATTCATTGGTGCCACACACCTATATCGTTGCAGATGTTGAGCCTAGAACAACAACCAAAGAAAACCACTGTGGGTCTAGCCTTGGGATATGAGGTTTAAAGGAGTTTAACCATATTAACTACATCTACAGCTAGCCCTGTTAAATTTACTGTTAAAGTAAACATTACTTAAGTTTCTACCTACTAGACGAGCTTGAGAAGGGTAAATAATATGCAGAACCAAAGGGAGCCTGTACTATACAGCGTCTAATCGGGCAAATAGAACCCACGCCAGTGGAGGGTTCATTCAATAGAGGGGATTTAATATGACAGAAGGTGTTTAAAAAGACAAAGGAGCAAAGAGTGAGGCAACTGGAAATTGGGAACGGTAAGAAGCCACTCTCATCCCGGGGGTTGGATGGACAAAGACGGGAGCCAACAAGTGACGGCTGCCCATAGGCATCTGGGACCAACAGGAAGAGTGGCCTGGTGGTTGCTGGAGCTCCGGAGGGGACACAGCAGTGGCCAGGGATGCTGCCAGAAGCAGAGAAAGAGATGGGAGAAATACCCTCGCTTCTCCCCTCCTCACATCCTCCAGTCTCCAGCCAGACCCTACTACTGAACAAACCTAAGCAAAACCAAGGAAGCCCGAGGGACATATTTTACAAGGATCAGCACTCTGAAACACAGAGCAGGGCCAGCAAATTGATGCGATGTAGCCAAGAGCAAATGGAAAATGACTGGTCCCGATTTCATTGTTCTAACACTAACTAAGACCTTTCTTAATAATTGCGATCTTTATCTAGATGTGGATACCGATGTATGCGTTGCATCAGCGTACAGTCTATCCGTATTTAGGTGGCTGTCCGAGTGACTTTCAGTGTCTTTCTCAGGAGGAAGCGTATTGAAGTCAGGACTCAGCAAGCTTGTGGCTGGCTTTGACTGATGAAATATGAACAGAAGTAACACGTGCTGCATCTGAGCAGAAGCTGTAAGAGCCATCCTCCAGCTCCACCGTGTTTTCTTTCCCTCTGCCACAGACCTGTGATGCCCCAGACTAGGTAAGGGGACCATATCATTTATTATCCAAGTTGGGACACTGTATTTATTATACTTTTTTCAAATCCACAGTTGAACCCCATTGCTTTAAATGTAGAGGTGCTCCACCTGAAAAGATGTCTGGAGTTTGAAGGAAAACATTGTGCATATTCCTTAAAAATACAGCTAACATACTGTTTAAAAATAAGTTTATTCTATGCTTCCCAACGTTTCAGACATCAGATAGTCATAGGCAAATAGAGGGAGAGCGGTCAACTGTGTGTTAACTGCAAAACCTCAAAACATAGACTCCCCAAGTTCATACAATTAACCCTAACTTTGAGATGAGTAAACATTAACGGTTCTTGGGAATTTCCTAGAAGTGATCTTAAAAATTAAGAAGAACAGCTCTGGTCATGTCACTCCCTTGCTTATAAACCTCCCCTGTCTCCCTTCTGTACGCAAGCTTCCCAGAAGATAAAAACCAGACTCCTTGGCTTGGCATAAAATCTAACCCCAATTTATCTGCCCAGCTCTGTTTCTGCCTAACACACCATATATTCCAGAAGCTTAGCTTCTAAGTATCAAGTTATCATTGCTCAACTTCAAGCCTTTTACATCCTATTCCCTCTATGCCTAGGGTTTCCTCTCCATCCCAATTTCTCCATCCCTCTTTTCGTAAAATCCTGTTCACCTTTCAAGTCCAGGCTCAAATGTCCTGTCTTCTGTGAAGCCTTCTTAAATGGACACTCCCCATGCTGCCCTCTTCAGCCCTTATCATTGTAATTCCCTCCTCCGCTTGATCATAGGTCCCCTGGGACTACATCCTCTTCATCTTTATATGCCAAGCATCTATTAACGAGCCTAGCGTATTCTAGGTCCTCTCTAAACATCTGTTGAATAAATGAGTAAGTGAATAAATGAAGAATCCCCTATTTATCTTCACATGCTGCTCAGAAATTATGAGATTCCATGGAATCTTTTATTTATTTATTTATGGCTGTATTGGGTCTTCGTCGCTGCATGTGGGCTTTCTCTAGTTGCAGCGAGCGGGGGCTACTCTTCGTTGCGGTGCACGGGCTTCTCACTGCGGTGGCTTCTCTTGTTGTAGAGCACGGGCTCTAGGTGCACGGGCTTCAGTAGTTGTGGCACACGGGCTCAATAGTTGTGGCTCGTGGGCTCTAGAGCACAGGGCTCAGTAGTTGTGGTGCACAGGCTTAGTTGCTCTGGCATGTGGGATCTTCCCGGACCAGGGTTCAAACCCGTGTCCCCTGCATTGGCAGGTGGATTCTTAACCACTGTGTCACCAGGGAAGTCCCTCCCTGGAATCTTTTAAGAATTCCAGACACCCAGTGTTAAATTCCAGGTATTTACCTATGCTAATTACAGATACAACACTTATGATGTTACACAGAGTTGGGTTTGGTCTGTTTCATTTAGAATGCTTAGAGTCATTTAAATTTGGAGCTGGAAAGAATCAGAGATAAGCCAGTCCCCTTCAGAGAAAGATGAGATGTATTGGGCAGAAAGAAGTTAAGTTAAAAAACCATGGAGTTAGCAGTTCCACAGCTAACCCAGTATACTTTTTATTCTGCTATACTTGACTGTGTTTGGGGGAAGGTTGGTCATGTGAATAGTCACAAAAGAGGAAATATAAAGAGAAAATAAAATGTATGGAAAATTAATCATACTTGATAGTAATCAAATAAAGCAAATCAAGTATCATTAGTATCATTTTACACCTACTAAATTTTTTTTTAAATGATACAGTCCAAGGCTGCAATGAAATTAGATTCTTATATACTTCTAAAGGCATCGTAAATTGGTGCAACCTTTTTGGGATGTAATACGGAAGTACAGAACAAGAGTCATAATGTTGACACTGTTTTGACTCTATCTAAAATACCAGGAATTTATTCTATGAAATATTTTAGCAACACTGAAAAACTGTAAGTACTTAGTGCAACACTGCCTGGTGAGAACAACCTCAGCATCCAATAGGATGGGATGGTGTATTAAGCTATGGAAAATTTTGCTGTCATTAAACATTATAGTTATGCAGCTTACATATACACATGGAAAATATATAATATAAATTGACATAGTAGAAATCAAAATCTAATGCAAAAATCATGTGCATTAGAATAGCAATTTTATAAAATATTCTTACAGAAAAGCATTGGAAGGCAATTTTTACAAGAGTTGTGATAGGGTAGGATTATGGTTTTTCTATTTTTATCAACATTTTTTAATGTTGCTGTGACATATTTTTTTCTAATAAGAAGCAGGTGGAAAGTAAATACATTCACCAGTGGGAATTGGAAGAATACAAAGGGACTCAATGAAGCAAGTGAATCATATGTGTTTTTGCCCCAAGCATCCCTTACCTGCTGTGGTGGGAATGGAAAGGGAAGTCAAGAAGTGTGTCCTCTGTAGGAAATCTGTTCAGTTTGCAGGAAATAGAGGATGAGGGGAAGAAATCTCACTCGATTTTGCTAAGGAGACAGAATATGGTTTGATCAATGCTGCCTTAATATCTAAGCAAGAGCACTGATTCTTGGACCTCTGCTGTCTGCTCATCAAGTCAACCATTTCTCAAGACACTGCTAAGTGCCAGGCACTGATCTTCCAAAACTTTACGTATTTATTTCAATGAATCCCCATTCCAATTCAGCGATGTGCTTCCCACCGTGTTTTCTGTATGTCACGAGACCAGATTCTGGGACACAAGACCTGCCTACAAAACCCCTTTCTGTTGAGTCAAACCATAGGCCAGACCAATACATTGAAGTACATATAAGTAAGTGTTCTCGTTACCGAAAAGCACACTGGAAAGGAGCTCAAATCACTTGTCTGCCTGCCACAGGCCAAGCACTCTATTAGGCTCTTGACATATGTTATCTCATTAAATCATAACATGAGATGGGTATATAGCACAGCCCCTATTCAACTCTGAAACTCAAAGAGAAGGTCGCAAGGTGTTCCTCGGCGAAGCCCGAAGCCATGAGAGGCCTCAGGACGTCCCTGCATTTGAACTTCCTTGTTCTTATTTTCAAAGGAGGAGCTAATGGCATGCGGGCAGAGCACTGCCGGTGTAGGACTCTCTGGCAGAAGGCAGAATGTGCCATATGCCCTGGCCCTGGTCGATCAAGGCTAGAAGCATCACTCCCCAATATTGTGACAACCAAAACTGTCCCACACTTCCAAACCCTCTCTGGGGTGGGAGGGGGCCACCTCCACTTCAGAAATATTAAGCAATTGGTATGCATTCCACCTTATATGTTTATCAAGCGCCTCTTCCGTGCCAGGCACTCTGCTGGCAGAGAGGCATTTAGTGGGGAAGAATGACATTTATAAATTTATTTATTTTATTTTTGGCTGCATTGGGTCTTCCTCTCTGCGTGTGGGCTTTTCTCTGGTTGCCGCGAGCGGCGGCTTCTCTCATTGCGGAGCACGGGATCTAGAGCGCAGGCTCAGTAGTTGTGGCGCACGGGCTTAGTTGCTCCGCGGCATGTGGGATCTTCCCGGACCAGGGCTCGAACCCGTGTCCCCTGCATTGGCAGGCAGATTCTTAGCCACTGCACCACCAGGGAAGCCCGGGAAGAATGACATTTAAAGTGGTGCCATAAAACATGACAAATGCAACAACAGACCAGTGTGCTGTGAGCACAGAGGAAAATGCATCTAACTGCCTCAAGCACCCAGGCCAAGCTTAGTGACCTGTCACCATGAAGTGACTCCAAGGAGAGTTCCAGATTTGCTGTTCAAAGACCCCCATTCCTAGGCTCCATCCGAATCTTAATTATTGTTTCACTTCAGGCTCCTTGTTTATTTCCACAAAGAATTAATTTCTTCCTATGAGAGATGGAAACCATAATAAGGTCTGTCCTATGTACCTCTCAGAGTCGATTCAGGAGAACTCACTGTGGTGCTCTGTGCACATTAGGAATATAGCAGGGATTCGAATTTGAACCTAATCTGTCTTCTCGGCTGGGAATCAGGCATGTCTGGAAACGTCAAATGACTTGGTGGGGCAGGCAGCCTACTGGCATCTATTTTTTAAGGAGTTGGTTTCCCTGAATTTTCCTCTGAGCCCTGTGGAGAGACAGGTTGTTTGCAGAGCTTGAAGAGACTGTTGTCACAAGGGGCTCTGTGAGACACCAGGGCTCAAGTGATGCTACTCAGGTACCCAGATAACAAAGTGAGGCCTGGAGCTGGGAGCTGGTGGGGTGGAGGTGGGGCAGGAAACCCTCTCTCCATCTGTGCCCCACACCCAGCACATCCTTGCTCCATGAGGGCTGCTGAGTCCCCAGTTCTGCCTTGGCCCTGAGTACAGATGCCAGGACCCTTGCTGGCACCAGTAACAGTGAGGAGATGCCTACTTTTAGATGCTTTCACAGGCAGGAAACATCAACCAGGAGGGCCTGGAGCAAAAGATAACCAGGCAATTGACGACTGGTAAACACAGATGAGATAACCCCCGCAAACCCACCAGATCCGACACCTAATGAGGGCGTTAATCAATGAAATCTGATTTATTGTTGTTCACGTGACCTCATTTGCACCCACAGGCTAGGACAACTTGGCTTACGGTTATTTACCACAGTAATAACGTATGTCTCCCTGACAATAGAAGAGGCGATGTCTGTCCAAAGGCCAGCTCCCGGCATGCACTGCCTGCCTCCCCAGGCCCCAGGTACTGTGAGAGGAAGGTATTGAGATGGAAGCCCACTGCCATGACAACCTGGGTTTGGGATTGCTCTTCTTCTCGGTGAACAGGATAGAGGAGAAAGCAATTTTCTCAAGACCACCTGATTCTTAGTAAAGGTGAAATGACTATGAGGTGTTTATTGAAAGTGGTGGTGCCTGGAAATTAGTACTTGACTCTTGATTTCATAAAGTTTTATGAACCCAGTGACTTCTGGACAGCTCATAATGTTAATGGGCAGGAGGGTGGAAGTTCACCTCCTGGGGCCTTCCCAGGTATTATAAGAGCTAATAGTTGGTAGATTGGTCTCAGGCTGATTAGGTGATTGGAACAGTTCCCCTTTTCCTACCGTGAACTTGCTTTTCCTACCGTGGTAGTCTGTATTTTCCCAAGATGGCTACAACAACATCTCCCGTCCACGTGCTCTTCTTACAGTGTGACTTGACATTTCTCCCATGGAGTGGCAGGGTCTCTGTCCCCTCCCCTTGAGCCTGGGTGAACCTGTCACTGTCTTAGGTAGAGAGTACGGTAGAAGTGGAGCTATGTGACTTCTGAGGTTAGAGTATCAAAACGCCATGCACTTCCTCCCAGCTCTCTTGGAACACCACTTCTGGAACCCAGCCCCTCTGTTCTGAAGAATCCCAAGCAGGCTGCGGAGAGACTCCTGTGGAGAGAACCAAGCCTCCCAGCCCGCTGTCGAGCTGAGCCTCCAGACAATGGCCAGCACTGATTAGCCAGCCATGTGAGCGAGGAATCCTGAAAGTGGATCCTTCAGATTTTGTTGTCATCCTTTCTTCACGTTGCTAACGTACTATTGTTAGCTCCATCCGGGCTGCTCGTGATAAGCTCCACCTTTGTTCTGAGCTATTTTGTTTTATTATAAAATAGGTTTATTTGCTTTCTAAATCCTACTGGTTTTTGCTTTAGAATTTGTCTCATCACCAAAGATTCAGTTTGGTTAATTAAGCCCAGCCCTTCTTGAGGGAAAATTGCAGAACTTGAGAATTACAAGACATTACTTCAATGCCCGTATTCTGAACACCTTTTTGAAATTATCAAAGACCTAAAGAGTTGGGCTTTTCTCTGAAAGTACCACACCCTCGGACTAGAAAATGACCCCTTAAGTTGACCTGATGTGTTATATTGGGGCAGATAGACAGAAGGGGGGGATTTTTTTTTTTAACATCTTTATTGGAGCATAATTGCTTTACAATGGTGTGTTAGTTTCTGCTTTATAACAAAGTGAATCAGCTATACATATACATATATCCCCATATCTCCTCCCTCTTGCATAGATCAGACAAAGTTTTAAACAAGATATAAGAGGTTCATTCTTAGAAAGCTAGATTATCTTGAGTTTGTTTTTTGTGTGTGTGGGGGGTTTTTTTTGTTTTTTTTTAATCAGTCATCAATTTTATACACATCAGTGTATACATGTCAATCCCAGTCACCCAATTCAGCACACCACCATCCCCACCCCACCGTGGTTTTCCAGAAGGGGGGTATTTTTTATTTATCATCCACATCCCCTTCTCTTTCCACCACATTTAATGTGATCCTCAGAAAGCTATGTCCCTGTCTTGCTCTTATTTAAAACAGAGACTCCTCTCATCAATTTCCCCAATTTTAAGTTTGTGAAGTAGGACAAAAAAAAAAAAAGTAAGGTCTGCTGTTACACTAATTTCACATATTCTCACCTCATCTCAAAACCACGTTATTCTTCCTGCTGCATTTCTACCAGCTATTTTCTTTGGCAACCTATGGGTTTCCTGCAGAGAGAGGACAATGGGCAAGTTAAGTGAGAGAGATGATTTACAAGGCTTTTTTCCTTTTGCTCTAATTTATAGGAAAATTGTCCTTGCATGGATGACAGGCTACAGCCCACATCACTGAGGGATTCATCATGATGGGGAGGGGGAAGGAATAAATAGAATAATATTTTATATTAGGAACACCAAATATATTTGATGGTAATAGTTCACTTATACCTTGGATATTAGTAAAAATGCCTTTTTTTTAAGCTGAGAGAATATTCGCCTTTATTTCAGACAGTACTTCACTTCTTTTGTAAGTGTTAATTTGTATCTGCTTCAGCTAGGATTATGTTCTACTGCATAAAATAGAGAACCAAAATAAAAGAGGTTTGAAACCACAATCCTATCCTTTCATGTAAAAGGCAGCCGGAACTGAGCAGTCCAGGGCTGGTAGAACAGCACTACAAAGATATCAGGACTCAAGACTTCTTCTCTTTCTGCGTTATCATTCTTAGCACATAGTTTCCATCCTCAAGCTGCAGGTGCACCAGCATCTTGTCTGGGATCCCGGAAATCAAAGGAGGAAAAGGGAAAGGAAAACCCATACAGCACCCAGCTGAGTCCCCTCCCTTTAAGACGCATCCCTGGCAATTTCATACAGTAGTCTGCTTGCATCTCAGTGGCCAGAATGTAATCACATGATCACCTGTAGCTTCAAAGGAAGCTGGGAAAACATTAGCACCCCAGCATGCAGCGGTCTCTCCCTTCTCCAAGCTCCTCTAATGCTTTTGTCTACTCTACACGATCTAATACCCAACTATAGCCTTCTTCTATTGTTCTGGTTCCAGGAGCAAGCAGAGTTCTTTACTAGAATTGTAAGCTCCTTGCGGTAATTGCCACATCTCTTTTACTGCATCCTTTACGGTTCCTGGTATGAGGCTCCGACATATTGCTACACCCCAAAATTGTACACGTTCTATTTCTCATTAAAGGAGGAGATGGATTTTGGATTGGTAACCAGCAGTCTGATACAATATCATCAATACATGATACCTCATTCATCATATATATTACATTTCAATTTTATACAGTTGAATAACTATTTTTGGATTGCCTCCTCTGTTCCAGCTCCAAATCAAGTACTATGAAGAGTGTGGTAAAAGCATGTCACATGGTAATTAATTCCCTTCAAGGAGCTTACCATTTTATAAAGCACTCTGCTTGCTCATGAAATGCAGAACAGTAGAAGAGAGCTGTCATCAGGTCTTATAGTATATAGTGTAGATAATATGCACTGGAGGAAATTGGAGAAGGGAGGAACTTCTGAAATCTGTGATGCTAATGTTTTCCTGAAGAAGATAGAACCTGCAATGGGAATTGAAAAATATGGTGGACACACGTGATGTCAACTTGGCTGGACCCCAAGGTTAAACACTATTCTGGGTTTGTCTATGGGACGGGTTCTACTGATTCAGCATTTGAATCAGTAGACCGTGTAAAGGAGATTGGCCTCCCCAGTGTGGGCAGGCCTCATCCAATCCTTAGAAGGCCTGGATAGAACAAAAAGGCCAAATAAGAGAGAATTCTCTCTCTCTGCCTTTCTTCAAGCTGGAACATCAGGCCTCTCCTACCCTTTGGACTCAGACTCAGACTCAGACTGGAACTTACACTGTTGGCTCTCCTGGTTCTCAGAACCCCTGGACTTGGATTGGAACTATCCCATCAGCTCTCCTGAGTCTCCAGCTTGCTGACTGTAGGTCTTGAAAATTCTCAGTCTTCATAATTGCATTCCTCAAAGAATCCTGACTATTACAACAAGTATGCAACAAAACTTTTAGTACACTGAGCATCTTCTAAGCCTTAGGCATAGTGATAAGCACAGGAATACAGAGCTGAAAGAGACATCCCTGTTCCTGAATTAACTTATGGACCACTCGTGGGAGAGAGGAGAGAAGACAGCCCATGATGATACCATGTGAAAGTGCTATGATGCAGGGACGCACAGAGTGCTGTGGGAACACAGGGAGGGACCCTTAACTCAGCCGAAGGGGAGGGGGTCTTTAGGGGACAGGGAACGTGTGTCTCAGAAGACTTCCCAAAGGAAGGGTGGAGGCATGTGGGGTACGTAGGGTAGACTTGAAGGAACGTGTTTTCGAGTTTGTTTGTTTTGTTGGAGAGACTTGCGTGTTTTTAAAGACTGGGAAGAAAGTGCTGATAGAGAGAGAGAGACATTGAAAGTATTAGAGGGAGGGACAGTGGGTGAAAGAGAAGGCAGGAGGAGAAGAGATTCAGAGCTCGTGGGAAGAGCTGAGCCCTCAGTCAGAATGAGAAATGATGAGGCACACAGAGCTCAGAGCTGAAGGGGCCCCTCCAGCTTCCTCTGGTTTAGCAATCCTAGATTCCCAGTGTGGAAAAGGAGGCACAGAATCTGGGATATGGGGGGGAAAAAAAAAACTCATGTAGGGGATAAAGACTGTGGTTGTGTCATCAGAGTCACAGGCAGCTGATCATGACCTCTGGAAACTCTCCCAGTGGTAGGACCCAGCAGAGGCCCATGGGGACCCACATTGCCTCTGTTTCCTCTCTATTCTTGCCCATTATGTCTCCCTTTCCCCTCTCTGCTTGGCTTCTGACTGTCTCCTCTCTCCTCTCTTATACACAATTCACTCACTTTTTTGCAGACTCACAAACCCAGTGAGTTTCCTTTTTCATCCAGTTGTTGTGGTTTGTCAATCATTTGTCACCATTGACCTGAGTGGTATAATCCATTCTGGGCCCCTGGATGCTGAAGCCAACCACCTGGGGTCCCCCCCCCCCACTGCAAGTCCATGGATGCTGGTGCCTTCTGAAGTCCCAAAGCAGATGTGAGGGTTCCTACTCGCTCCTGAACCCATCCCATGCAGCTTCTCTTCCCAGGTGCTTCTGCATGTCCAGGGCAACTGGGAAGGTAAGAAGGGTCACAGAGGAATTCAAAATATTCAGTTGATACGTAGTTTCAGTTTGAGGTGGTTTGATTTGTGTGATTTGAAATAAATGCAATAAGAGCACCATTTATTTCCAACTCTCCAGTAAGATTATTAACTTTTCCTTCCAAAGATAAACTTGATTACATTACTTATTTATACTATGTACATTGCATCAGAGGTAAAAAAATGCATCAGGGTAAAAAAAAATCTTATACAGTTTTTTAAATGAGTGTTTTCTTATCCGCTGCTAATAACAGCTTAGATTATTAAAAAGGAAGAATTTTAAACATGCAATTCAGCTTCAGGTCTTAGTACTGCTTGTTTACTTTTACACATTTTGCTAAACTTGACAGACAATCTAGAAATATCATCTCTGCTCACTCTCAATTCCTCATTTTTATCCCAGTGCTGTACTTTTGTGTTGAGGTCTATGACATATCGGGAGAGGCAGCATCGTATAGGAGAAAAAAATGGGAGCTTTGGAGCTGCATATATTTAAGTTTACAAGTCTAGTGTGCCTTTTACTAGTTGGGGACTGGGGTTATATCATTAAAGAGCAATTCAGATTTCAGTTGTTTTAATTTGTATATTCAATGACAAATTTACTGGGTACTCACTGTGAACCAGGCACTGTGCTATGTGACCACGGTTAATCTGGACAACAGTCCGATGAAATAGGTATTACTAGTTTCTCCATTTTACAGATGAGCAAGGTGAGACTTAGATTAGCTAAATTAAGGGTAGTCACCAAATAAGCTAGAAGTCAAACCTATGTGTCTGACTCTAAGACAACCCTCTTAGCCATGGTCCCGCACTGCCTGGCATGTGGATCAGCTCCAGGCCTAGTAATAGCAATAGCACCTGCACAGTAGGTGTCATCTCTAAAGGAAGGTGAAGAAATAGAGGTTAGAGAAAATCCCACGTCCTCAGAAGGCAAGACCATTCAGCTCTATAGTCCTTCAGCCTTTTCCCTGGCCTGGCCGTACTTCCTTTCTTGCAGGAGGGCATGAAACGTTGGCCCCATCAGTTCTCTGAAGGATGCAGCCCTCTGTCATTGGGATGGTAAGGGGGACCATGATGCTCAATTTAATTCATGCCTTCCTTGTCCCTAAAGGATTTAAAGTAGACTTATCAGTTAATATGGCATGTTTCCCTGTTCCTTTATCTTTCACAAAGTGCTAGCGTATATTATCTCATTCAGATCTCCCAAAAACCCTGACGAAAATGAGGTTCAGAGATTCGAAGCAGTAGGCTCAAGTCAACAGGGTAATTATTAGTAGCACGAGGGGAATTTGACCACAAACCTCCCACGTCTATGTTAGTTACAATTCTTAGCTATGATGGTTTCTCCCTGAGTGTTTAAATGAAACATGAATACAATAAGAAGTGAGTGCTTAATTATGTGATCATGACGCCTCCTGGCTTGGAAGCCTCTTAGGGAAGCCCATCACTGATGAGGTCTAGCATGACAGATGCAGGCATTGCCACCTATCTATCCACAGCCTCAACTTTCTGCATCCTTCACCCCTGCCACACTGTTACTGAACCAAACTTGGGTCCACTTGCCCGAGTGCAGTAAAGCCAATCTACTGACACTCAGTAGTGGTAAAGGAAAATGCAGTGTTTATTGCAGGGCACCATGCAAGGAGTCCAGGTAGCTAGTGCTTAAAGGGCCCAAACTCCTTGAAGGCCTTCAGGGAAAGGTTTTTAAAGACAGGATGAGGGAGGGGGGTTATGGGATGTGTGATCAGGTCACGGACATTCTTCTGATTGGTTGGTGATGAGGAAATCAGGAGCCAACATCATCAACCTTCTGGTTCCAACTGGTCTGGGGTCCACATGCTTGTGATCAGCATACAGTTAACTTCTTCCACTTGGTGGGGGTTTCAGTATCTGCAAAACAGCTCAAAGGACATGGCTCGGAGTATTATCTATAGCCCTTGAGGAGAAACTAAAAGTCCTTGACTTTGTTAATGGCTAAACTATTATTATTTTGTCTTGCTTGACTGTTTTCCTTTCTTTCTGCATTTTCTCACTTCTCTGATTAAATGTACTCTTTGGAACTCGGGGAAGGCCTAGGAAGCTAAAGTTTTTCTACAGTCAAGAAGCAGGCAGAGGACATTTAGCAGAGGTGGGAGGCATCCTGTTCTGAGAAGGCCCCATAGGGTCCTACTCAGTTAGGACACTGCCTCTACTCAAGTGATGTCAGAGAGCTGCTGTTGCAGAATACAGTGTCCCTTCATCTATCCAGGTTTGCTCTGCTGTTCCTTCTTCAAGGAACCACTCTTGTCCCCTGCCCATTCTCTTCCTAGAACACACCGACTACTCTTTCAAAGCCCCACACAGTTATTACCCTCTCTAGAAAACTGCTCCCAAATTCCTATCCCACCAAAAATGAGTGTGCACCACTTTGCAAATGCTCCACCATAATTATTTGCTTACACCTCTTTCTTCCTACTAGAATGAGAGTTTCAAGACCAGTAACCTCCCATTCATTTTAATGCCCACCACCCAACTAAATGTACCCAGCACACAGAGGTACCTACACATGGGTTTAGAGGGTTTTGTTATTGCTTTTTAGCTAACTGTATTTGAGTTTCTGCTCTGTGCCAGGACATTTATCGAAATGCTTTGCCTATAATAACACATTCAGTCCTCACAACAACCCATGAGGTGAGTTCTGTCATTTTCCTTACCCTACAAATGAGGAAACTGTAAAACTATACCTAAAAGGAGGGAGATTGGGGAACCTCACTAGTAAGAGCCTGATTTCCCAGTTTCACCAAAAGCAAAAACTGCGATCATTCTCTTCCTCTACAGAAAGAGCATGGCTGCACGATCACATCCCCACGATCTCTTTACAAAGGTCTTTGAAAGAACACAGTCTGCTTGTATCATATCTTCACCACTGTTTGTGATGGCAATTGTTTTTCTTTACCATCCCTTCAAAGGCCATGTATAAATATTATAAAACCTGTAATTAGACATAGAAGCCCTAGTTGCCTTTCTTTTTTTCCTGGTTTTACTGAAGGTAGTATTTCAGGTGGGAAGGAAGGAATTGGAAAACACATCCCCTCCAGCATCCTTAGGGAGGTGGGTAAGTAGGGAACCCCAGGGAATTTCCTCGAGGTGCCTCCTAATGTGAGCAGACAGATGGGGACCATTTCCTCTTTCTTAAAGTTGCACAATGAAGATTATATCTTTGGATGGAACAATGTACCCCTGCCAAGCAGAACTGGAGGGTGAATTAGGATGCATTTTCTTTCCACTTCCAAGTCCATGAGAGCACCTTATTGCATTCTCTATCAAAGTCAATAAATATATCTGGTATTGTCTGTGGAAGAAAAACAAAGCTGAGCCTCCCTCAAGGAGCTTCAAACCTGCTGGACAGAGTCATCTAATCCACAGACTGCAATACAGTATTTACTTAAATTGTGGCTCAAATAGGGATAGGAGCAAAGTGTTGGAATCGGTCATGGAGAGGAGACATTTTTGTGGACAAATGGAAAATGCTTCATGGTTGGGGAATCCTTTCAGTATTCCATGACTGAAAAGGAAATGAGCTCACTGGTGTCATTAATTCTCATAACTTCTTATCAGGTAGTTTAGAGCCTGGCAGAATCACACCATTTCACAGAGGAATGCAATATTGAAGGAAATAGAAATGTAGAAGGGAGGAATAGAGGGCATAATAACGATATACAGCATTAAATAAATGCCTACAAGATATCAGATGCTTCGCATATATTATTGAATTTAATCAATAGGAACCCTGCCTGGCCCACTGCACCGCTGAAGAAACTAAGGCTCAACAATGTTAAGTCATATGCCCAAGTCACAGAGTTCCCAGTTGCCAGAGCCAGGATTTGAAACTAGGTCTATCTTTTCTGGCTTTGGTTTTTTTTCTATTTCACTATGCTGCCTTTAAAAAAATCATATAAAAGGCAAATAAATGATTGATGTTGTTCTTCCTCAAGGACATGAAAGGAATGTACAAACAGCATAGTCATTTTCTGTAGTAAAATCTTTTAATTATGACCCAAATCACAGCACTGCCGTGCTAAGCTGAATGTGAGCTCACCTGAAGTCAAAGCACTTCACAGCAAGTTCAGTGGCAACAATTCAGCTCTTTTTCTATTAACAAATAGAGAACCCTGGGAAGGAACGTTTTATCCAACTTAGACCAAAATTTTATAGAGTGAGACATTTACAAGGATGCCCGCAGGAGGGGAAAGAAAAGGCAAAGGTAGAGTTTGCAACTTACTATCTTTAAAATTTCACTTGGGAAGCTACTGTTATTAGGTTTTAGAATACAGTACACCCCTTTTGAGGACTGTTTTAGGGAATATTTGCAGGGAGTATAAAAGCCTGAATGCACAGGTTAGCAGGATTGTGTGGCTAGGACCATCTGTCCAGCTTGATGGGTTCAGAACCAAGTCTACAGCCCAAAGGAAGAGTCCATGTTTCAGGCGATACTCATGATTCACCAATGGTTGCTTTTCATAAGTAATGAGATAACTCATCTAATTTGTTTCCCAAGGTAGACGATGGATTCTGTCATTACTTTCAATGATGTATTTACCCTCCATCATTTTCAATCTTTGAGCATTGTGAATATCTACAAAGCACTTTAGAATCATCAGACCCAGGTGATTGTAAAAGTGCAGAATATCCTAAGCTTTTCTTCTTTTAAAAGACTCTGATTCAGGCAACAACATCACAGAACTTTAGTTTATTACCTTGTTATTCTTTTGTATTCCCTTTTTAATCTTTTGTATGAGATGCGTGTATATAAAATATATGTGATAAACACACACAAGATAGGAAAATTCTAAAAAAATACCACTGGAATTGAGCAAAGGCTTCCTCAGTTCCATCTGTGCTCCTCAGTAGATGACAGAGGAGAATATGCTTGAAGATTCCAAGTGAAAGAATCTTCCAGCACACAGAAGAGGCAGACACAAGGATGACGAAAAAGAGGGATGTCCTGGAAGAAAGTATCCTTCCAGGAGATCCAATAAAACACTGCATTTAAATTAAGTTCAATATTCCTACTAAGTCACTCATGACAACAGTATATCCCATCTTGAACTAATTTCTCTGTGACAAGATGACAGCCAACTTCATCACATGTAGGGGCAAGAAAAATTCACCAGGACTGTGGAGTTCATTGATTCATTTCTTCAACTTTTCCTGAGAACCTACTGTCGTTACTCTTTGCTCATCACTATCTCCCCAGTTCTGAGCGATGAAAATAGAGGATTGAGCAAAGGGTAAAAACAATTTAGTCCCCAACGTTCCTAGTTAATTTGTTAATTATGCATATTTATCACCAATATGAGTATAGCTTCTGCCTCTCTCTGGAATAGATCACTACTTCACTCAAAAAATTTTGTAAGTGCGCCTTAAGGCCCGAAACAGTAAGTATATCCCATAAGTCTAAAAAGAAATACAGGCATGCTAAGTCATTTTCATCAAAATCCCAATATATAACTGAAGGAAATTTGGCTTCCAGTGCTGTCTCATTAAGGCAAATGAAAGAAATGGTGACTTACCATAACAAGGTAAATATCAAAAGATAGATGCTAAAATTTTAATGAAAATCGTTAGAGTTTGCACCATAGGAAATTTAGTGGATATATTCTGAGTATCGGGCTCATGCTTTAGAGGCATGTTGAGGCTAATTAATTTTGTTCACTTCAAGAAGGAAGAGGCTAGAGAACAGGGTCCCAGTGACCGATAGGGTTCTTCCAAGTGTGAAAGACATGAGAAAAATGCAAAGATAACCTGGTAGTTTTCAGGGAGCATTGCCATGTTTTGTTACTATAATTTCATCTCAGCAAAGGGCATACTCAGCATCCAGTGAGGTGTGTTATTTAATCCCTCAGTAAAAATGGAAGCAAATGGCTCTGCTGAGGAGGACTCAGGAGCAGAAGATCTGACCGGGTTGACCGCACAATTGTGCCTCTGAAATCTGGGACAAGATAAATACCAGGGGTTTGAGGTCAGCTCTCAAATGGAGAGACAGGTATGTAGCAGGAATATTCAAAATAGTCTTTGAAGCAAGGTGGTCTGGCTGTTTGTCTATTGCCCCCAGGTTTTAATCTGCAGTTCCACGTCCCTCCTGCCTGGAGCTGGAGGACAAGTAGGCAAAGGGCAAAAAGGGCCAAAGGGCAAAAGCAGACAGACCCCCCTGTCTCCTACGTAAGGAGACTACCAAGTTCAGAATACTACAGCGTTTTGAGTTTAGGAGTCAGGTGGGCCGAGATCTTTTGGACAGGTGACTCTTAATGTACAATCATAACCATGACATTTTCTTGAGAGCAGCTGGTCTGTACCAGCGCCCCTGAGCAACCACAGACTGGGAGAGTAATATGGGTATTTCCATGAAGCTGAGTGCTGACACTCATCATTTTCATAATGACTGTATTTCTCATCTCCTCCATTTCCATGGGCCAGCCATAAAGTGTGTAGTGTAGCACAACTACCTGTATGTGCTTCTGTTTACTCAAGTTTACAGCTTCTGTACGATACTGATTAATCCTCCCTTCTCCGTGACACTGAGGCAGTAACATTCTAATGCCATCTTTATTATTGTTCAGCAGATACCATACTAGTGCATACAGAAATAGTGTAAATCATGGAACTAGTGTTTGAGGTCCATAAAATGCAAGGTTATGAATATTTCATTACTATACATTTTATTTCCCTGTCTATTCTGCATCTCCCAAAATGTTGTTTGTTTATTTATTGACTCACTGCTCACCAGGAATACTTAATTCTTAATATAAGGTATGGACTGGATCACCAACCCCAGACGTGTGGTCTGAGCTACATTTGAAAGTAATGATAGATGGTTTTTGTTTTTGTTTTCCTTTTTACATCTTTTTCCAACACACAAATACTTGACTGTCAGATGACCTCACTAACAGGAGTTTCAACTGCTTCGTCATAATTGCATTGATTTGCAAGCCCCACAAATGGACTCGCACACATATCTCCTGTGAACTACGGCTACGTATTTAAATTTTTCTCAACGCCCCATTGTATCCATCTTTGGCTGAAGTAAGCAGTTAGACTTGGGCTGCAGATCTTGGCAGTGAAAGACACATTGTCCAAGTGCAATTAGCTTCATTCCCTGTGCTGGTACAAATGATTTGTATGAATCAGCTGGTCCTGCAAGAGATGCAACCATTATCACCTGCTTCTGAATTTTCCTTTAACTACAAAATTCATATTAGTAAATAGCCAGGGGGATTCAATCTTAGCAAAATCAGAGCCTGAATGCCATGCACTAAGGTGCTAACTTCTCTCCCACTATAGGGCATAGTAGATATTAATACAACTCTTTGGTACAGACTGCAAAATATATAAAATATCATAATTATATCTGCGATTCAGCAATGAAACAATTTTCCCCCTTCTTCACTGTCATCAGCATAATAGCAGCCTATGGGATTTGTATTTTCTGTCTGTGATCCCTTTTATGGGCTGTAGGAAAAAAAAATACAAGCAGGTTAGTTTCACAGCTCTGAGAAGGCCTCATGACAGAAATATTGCTTTTAATGTTATTGTCTCTTTCTAGCTTGTAATCCACTCTCTTTGGGTGGAGAGGCTTCTGTGCTGATGTAGCATCACTTCTGTTTTTCTGATAAACCTCTATGTTCCCTCCTTGCTTCCCCCTCCCATCTGGATGGGGAAATAATTAACCAGCTTTCAGGATCATGCTATGTTATCTATAGGGAGGGGGTTAGTCAAAGGAGAATGAAGTCAGAAGGAGGCGTGTCTCCCAGGTTTCTCTTGGAGACATAAAAGAACATAAGAAAGATGCATTCTGAGTGAATATTCACATCCCATTTATTTTGCTAGCCAAGACAAATATCACAGCTCATATCTAACATTTGAAAACATTTTTTAAAATACATTAGAGAAACTTTAATCCATCCAAGTAAAATGATGGATTAATAAGTCAAGGACAGAATAATAGAAGGAAAATATAGAGAATGATGCCCGTGTCAATCTGAAAGGGGCAGAAAAAAAGCTGAAATAGAAACAGGGAAAAAAAGTGTACCATAGCAACCTTAAATAAAAAACCCTCCTGTAGTTATGCTAAATGTTAATTAATGTTCCCCAAGACCCCTATGGTACTATTACTTCAGAAACAGGTATCTTCAAACCATCTGAGATTCTTTTCGTTATAACCTACACTGTGAGCATCATGTATTGAACACTAGGATAAATATTCCCTCTATAATTATTGGTAATAATATTCTGTGCACATTTATATCCCCCATCATCATCTGTGATGAGGCTAATCCAGTACTTTCTGCATGAACTGTTATAATACCCAAAGCAGCAGGACGGAATATTATCAAGCTTGGGTTTACCGATGGAAAACATAATGTAATGGAGTTCATTTCTGGAAAATAGGCTAGGGATGGAATTTGTTAGAATCGGCCATACAGACAGACACCTGGACCACTCTCCGAGGTGACTCACTGAAGTGACCATTTCTCAGAACAGTATCCTGTCAGTCCCAGAAAGCCATCCTCAATACAGTTCCTCAGAACTCAGAAAATATTCTGTAGTCATGATGCATTCTTTAATAAGAGGTGAGGTGATCTGAATTCTGTTGTCATCTCAGCCACAGACACTTGTGTAGTTGTGTTCTGCTGGCCGTTCTGTGACTCCATTTCATAAATGGTAAAAGGTGGAATAGAATCTTTCTATATTAAGGGAAACCCTCTAGGAATGAAGAGGATTTTTAAATCTGCAAGTTGCCTAGAGATCCCTGGAGACAAATAGTTTCTCTAATGTATTTTTTTTAAAAAAGTGAGCAGACCAATAGTTTCACAAGCAACAAATCATTATTTAGATAGAATTGTTCAAGATTTCCTATAAAAGGAATTAACTGAAGGGAAAGCCTGGAAGTCACTAAAAAGGACTGAGTTGTAAAATAGAAAAACTGTCATACATGTTGGACCCTTCTTGAACTCTAAGGTTATAATGAGGAGACCATAGTTGTGCCCACATTTAAGGAAAAAAAAAAAAAGTAGCATCTGAAAATTCAAATTTACAAGCCAGATCAATTAATGGGTGATTATTCACACTATAAAAGGATTTATTGCTTTACAAATGGATTCCCTGCAGGGTTCCATTTTAATAACTGAGCTTTCTCTGTGTTAGGACTCACTGCCAATTAAAAGTCAATCAGAAGCAAAGATAAAGCGCCTCTGAAATTAAAATGTATGTCAATGGGAAATCATCAGTAGAGTTACAAAAATTCACATCATGTACAACTTTGCAAGGACACGGAATTTTTTTCACAAGCCTTTATTGATCACCTAGTACAAACTCAGCTGGTCCCAAAGAGTCACTGCCAAGAGATCTCAAAAAGTGGAATGAATGATCTCTGTCTTCGGAATTTCTACAGTGTGATTGCAGTAGTGTGAAGAGGTTCCATCAGCATTTCTGAGGGCAGGGGACAATGCTTTCTTGTGGAAGTAGATCCTGCACATTGTCAATTCCCTTTCACTAATTGCCAAGGAGGCATCTCTGTCATTGCATAACCACAAAATGCCCTTACACATTCCCAACATCTTTTGTACCACCTACCTACACACCTCTATGGAGAACTTTTGTGATGCTCAGAAGGTCCGCTTGAATCCTAGGACGTTAGTGCTAGAGGACATCTTAGAGGCCAGGTTCAACTCTTTTGTTTGGGTGAGGGAGATATTGAGGCAAAATGAAATGAAGTAGCAAGTCTTCCAATGGCCACTCCAAGAATCTTTCTATCAAATAAATCTCTTTGGAGAAAGTGAGGACATTGGATGTCTACTATCTAAACTCAACTTTTTTCTACATCAAATTCTCTCCATATTTCCCCATGTTTTCCCTTTTTATCTCTGTCCTTTTCTCTCATTTTCAGGAAAGGAGTCGTCTTACTCTCAATCAGGTTCAGCTTCCATCTCTTTCCTGGAACCTCTCTTCCCAACGGCTTGGCTTCTTCCATTGGTAAGATTTTAGAACAGGAAGGGTGATAAGTGGAAATCTAGCCCAATGATTCTAATGGCTTTATGGACAAAGATCTCTAACAAAGTAAGGAAAGTCCTCTGCTGGGGACTTAAAGAGGGGAGAGGGTTTGGAGCGGCTGTGATGGGTTCGATAGGGTGTAAACAACAAGATGAATCAGAGAGATTCTTTTTTATTGTTCTTGGTTCTGTTAGGGTCCAGCTGATGAGATTACACAAAACATTTACTGACCTAATCAACATGTTTTCATTATTTTCTGCAGAAGCTTGCAGCAGTCTAAGGATGTGAGAAGAGAAAGTCCTCTTGGAAGTCATTCATAATGGATGAATGATACAGTATAAGGAGAATGCGGGATTTGGATTTGATAGCAAACATATCATTGAAATGGCTGGCTGCAAGGTCCATCCCAGAGAAGCAAGGTGACTCAACAGGTGATCTGGATTCCACAACCTGGAAAGCTTCAAGGAGCCAGAAGGCATTTGACATGCTGACTCTGGTGGTGAGAGAATGGAAGAAATGGAGGTGGTGTTTCCGAGGGAAAAGGTCAGAATTTCAGATCTCAAACGTGCAAAAGTTTTGCATAATTGTGTTGTCTCTGGTATGGGCAGCTGGTGTGGTTGAGGCCTGAGGCCGAGTCTGAACCAAGTTATTAACAGAAATGTTAAAGCCTCTAAAAATGGTATGGAAAGAGAGAATGAGACAGGTGCTGAAGTCATTTTGTAAAGTAAATGAAAGTGAATTTGAAAAGAATGACTCAAATTTCCATTAAAATGCCTCTGGGACAAAAGATTACAAGAAGATATGCAACAGTTCTCAACTCCCTTCATATTAGTAGAATGCATTTGGGAAACCTAAAATAAGGCTTCATTTACTCACTGAATTTATATTGATGTCATTATTATTCAATCGATAGGTAGGTATTTTGGATACAGTGTGCATAATATAAACAACGGGAATATCAACCCTGTGTCAGACACTGTGCTAAGCACTGCTTTGCAATTGGGAATAAACAAGTACCTGCCTTAAGGTATTTACAGCCCAGTGAAGGAGGAAAAAGATTCAATCTCAGCGGACTGTAGTAAGTACTGACGGTGAATGCTCACAGAAGGAATGCCTGCCCCAGTCTCTAGAATCAAGGAAGGGTTTCTGGATGAGGCAACATCTAAGCTGGGACTTGAAAGATAACATGAGTCAAAGAAGTGGCAGGTGATACTGATAGGTGCTAGCAAAGGAAATGGCAAGAGCAAAGGCTGAGGCACACAAAGGAGCAGCACACACAAAGGAGTTAAAGGTATGGAGGTGATGGAAAGTTAGGCTGGGAGGAAAGCAATAGCAGGCACCACATGTGCAAGGACCTCTTATCACTCTAAGGAGTTGTCATTTTATCCTGAAAGCATAGGAAGCAATGAAGAAGTTTTTATACTGGAGGAAGGATGGGATCAGATCTGCATTTTTAGAAAGCTCCTTCTTGTTGCCATTTAGAGAGTGCATTAGCCTGAAGAGGTGGGCATGGACATATCAAGTCCGGTCATCCTAAGTCATTATACCAGTGAGGGAGAGAGAAGACTGGAAGATAACACCCAAGACTTCTGGCTTGTGCAAGAGAAAGGCAGTGACCCAAATCTTGCATGTCTGAGCAGTCGGTTTAGGCAAAGGGAATAGGAAGATAATAGTCCCGTCTTAAGTATATTGAGTTTGAGATGCTGGTGGGCTATGCAAGGGAGCATGGTCAGTTGGCAGATGTGAAGTCAGATCCTGTGAGAGACCTGGGCCTGCAGATGGGGATGTAGTTCCTTTGTGTAACTGAAGCCTTGAGACAGGGGGAAATCCACGAGAGACAATGAGAAGATGGGGTGGCAGGAAGCCTGAGGAACTCCACGTGTCACAAAACGATTGCTGTAATTCAGGTATAAGATTACGCTGGTCTCGCAGTCTAAAAGATCGTAGCCGTGGGAGCGAAAGGATATAGGTAGGTTTCTGGAAATGATATAGAGGTGATTCCAAACTTAACGGTTGCGAAGCCCCAGGATGTCTTTCATTACAACAAATGCTTGGTTGACCCAAATGCCTTAGAAAGTCATCTTGTTGTGTTTTCTTTTTAGGGAATGATGACGCCAGTTCAGGTATCCCAAAACAGAAGACACTGCTAGTTACTAGCCGAATTCACTGCTAGTGACACTAACTGCCACCAGTCAAGGGACTTTTCTGCAACATGTAGTCACGTAGGGCCTGAGGTTAAATTCTTGAAGTGTAAGCAAGTCTTGAAGGTCCAAGCTGTAATCAGATGGATAGTTTTATAGCAAAGACAAACTATTCATTGACACCCCAGTATCTCAGTCGAATTCAGTAACTGGCTCTTCCTACTTGTCCTCTATTTGGCTGAATATCTGGTTCACTCAGTCTTTTCAACAGCCCTAGGGGAGAGCCTATGCATGCCGGAAAACCAGGAGATATTCTCTCAATCTGGGGGTAAAGGCACCATACACATAGCTTCCTAAAGTCCAGGTTGCTGCATCTCTCTTCCCCGGGTTCCACCCAGTACCTCATTAGCAAGTCCCTTTTTTCAGAAGTATTTTCTCAGTCTGGAGAAATGGCAGGTTCCCATTCTCCGGTCACTCCTAAGTGGCCTGACTCTGGTAGATAATGTGTCTCTGGGACTCCCTGTCCCTACCTGAACTAACTCACCTTGGTGTTCTGCCTCCAGGCCCTATGCAACTAGCTTTCTTTACTCTCTCACTATCTAACTTTCAACTACTGACTCACTCGAAGCTCCCCAAGACACGTATAAATTTTAAGATCAGCATTTTTAAAACTTTACCTCTTCATTCGATAGCATCTTGGGCTAAGAGAGCTCTCAGTTTTCTCATCCATAAAATGGGAATAATATACGCTTACCACAGTACCTGACACATGGTTATGGCTCAGTAAATCTTAGCTGTCATTCTTATCATTACTAGGGTTGAAGTCCCAACTCCCATATTCTGTGTTAATAAAAAGTAAGGTACCTTCTCTCTGAGCCTCAGTGTTCTCATTTGAAAAATGGGGATTGTAATGCCTGCCTATCTCCTAAAGTTAAGAGGCTCCGATGGGAGACCGTAAACAAAATTACCTTGCATGTTACAGGAATCTACGGAAATATTACGTTTTTGACATTTTCTTTTAAGGTAGTACCTTGCTTAGTTGTTATCACCAGAAAAACAACAATAATTGTGTTGAATCCTAGCTCAGGCTATAGAAGATGTGAGAAATAGGAAATCTGATTTATAATTTTGTCACACAGCTGCCTTTGATAACATATGTGAAGGAGACTCAAAGATTCTCTGACTTTTATTTGAGGTTGAATTCTCGAAAAGCTGCATACCTGAACCATGAATACGTAGCTCCCAGTAAAATGTCTTCTCTGAATTATTTAATAATACAAGGCTATTACAGTTAAGAATTAATCTAAGAAATGGCCATGTGAAGCATGTTCTGCCTCATTTATGAAGTTCCCATTGAAAACATTTGTCCATTCTTCTGCTCAGCGTTTATAAGGATCTACACAATAAATACCAGCAAAAACTTAATACGAGGACTGAATTCAGTGCCTTTTTACATACATTTATGATTCTGCCTATGATACAGTGAGCACTGTGTATCCTAATTTTTATCTTGGTTTATTAAAGGGATTGCACATGGTCTGGAACTGGCCAGCTGACGAGGATTTAGGTCAATTGGGGACAAGCTGATCATTTTTCCCTCTTATAGAATATCTCCATCGTTACTTAGCACAGCACTCTTGTCCTCTGCTTACTCATGATTTCTACTTATAACTTACCTGGCCCAGGTGTTGCCTCATGACCTCTTTTTAACTTCACCTCTCATCACTAACTGGACAAATTCTTTCTTTCCTGCAGTTCAAATCCCTGAGGGAAGGGATGTGATTGCCTCAGCCGAGCACTTGCACATCTGTTTGGGAAGAGCCCTTCGTGGCAGGCCCAACTCGTCTGCTGGCAAACTGGAGGCAGGCGACCTGGAACAGGGGACCATTCTCAGTCCAGCCCGGACAGGGCAGACCTGCTGATCCAGAACATGCTGTCCAGACAACTTCCCTGACTGAGGTTTGCGCTTTTATCTTTTGTTTTATTTTGTTTGTTTGTTTATTTTTTCCTGTTACATAGGAACATCAACGCCTAAGCCTTCTTTGAGATAAATATTTTTAAAAAATTAATTGATATATTGACTTAGAAACCTTTTTGAGCAGGCACTAAATCAACATTACAACTCATTTCTCTTTATAAAACATAAAAGGAAAACCTAGTTAACTGAGAGGTTTCTTAAAGGACTCTAATTAATTGAGATTTTATTAACAAAAGGCCACTCTGGCACATTCCACAAATGATGGAGTACCTCTATTTGCCAGTGTTAGTGGTACAAAGTGGCACGGTACATTGTCTGTGCCCTTCCTATTTCTAAAGTCGGGTCTTACAAGTCCTGAGCTATCGGGTATACGTGGTGGTGTGCCGAAGTCATCTAGGACCAGTTCTCAAGAGTTGGTTGTTAAACTTTCAAGCATTTTGTGAGCTGCTTGTTAAACACAGCCATTGTTCAAATTCTGTTAAATCAACTAATAATTAAATCACTTATATTAAAAGCATAGGTAGTTAATATTCAAAACTCATCACTTTCTTATTAGTTTATTACATTATCTCTTACCTCTGCTTTTGAGGTTTGTGACGCCTCTTGTACCTGTGCAGTTAAAAGACTGTATAATTGTGTCTGCCTGCAAATCTCTTTCAGCTCCATGTGCAGAGACATCACGCTGGCAGCTTGAAATCCCGGATGATGGGAATATTTACACCATGGAAATAGACACACACACACACGCTACAAATCTGCCCTTCCCCACCGTGCCTCCTTCCTGGAGAGCCGGTTGTTAAACATTTTCCACAACATCACTGGGTATCTGTTTTACACATTGAAAGGAAAACTTTTATATGTGCTCAGATTGGCAGCAATCTTGGAGTCGGATCAAGAATACTTTTAAAAAATGTTGGGAACCATCGCTCTAACCCTGAGTCACCTATCTATCAATCCATTAAACTTGTTCTCCAATAACACAAGCACTGAAGCCTTTCTAGATCACCTCTCTCATTTAACAGCCCTTCTATAACCTAGAAAATCTCAGCATGCTTTATTTTTTTGAAGGGTGTGGTTAAAGTTATCTGAAGCTTAGACACAGAAACCCACACATGTGCACCTGTACAAAATGCCCAAGTGAGAACGGTGGTACATTCACCACTAGGAATAAACTATAATAGAGTTTAAGTTTCTTGAAACAATTACAACTTACGTTTAAATTCAGATGTTTTACTGTCTCATCCACTATACATATTCTTGAATACAAATGAAGAAGTATACTAACGTTTTACTCCACATTTTTGATTCATGATGACCTCGTTAACCGTCAAGTAAATTAATCCTAATTGTAACCTTTTGAGACGTTACTGCATTAATAGGATGTGGAAGAGGCTTAGTGATGGAATATTTCGTTAATATATTTTGCCACTTAAGAAATTGCCAAAGTGGTTTAATGTTTCAAATTCTCTTACAAAACAACTGGACAGAGTGATAGCAAAAGAAAAAAATATATATATATATATATATACACACATATGTGACCTAATCACTATTGGAAAATATATGTACTTGGGTCTGAGGTGGGGGGGAAGGTTTGTGAGTCTGGCAAACAGGCAAGGTGGGGCTGCCATAAGTCGATTTGTATGACGAGCTAAGGAGCTGCCTAGGCAGACCTCATCCGAATGGAACAGAGAACCAAACACAAGCTCAGTCAGGAACAGAGCCAGGGAGGGGTGATGATGACTACATCAGAGCATCTGTCACTTGGATTAGCTCCTGGCCTAGTCCCCTACCCTATGTCTGAGTCCTGAGGCGAGTTGGGATAATATAAGTGAAAATGATAGGGCTGCTCAGGAAATCCATTCTAAGATGTTAGAGCACATGCGTTATTGCTTTGGGAGCCCTCTAGTGTAACAGAAGTCTAAGAAAAAGAAAAACACCAATTCCGCCGCATTTCACAAGGGGATTCTGAACAGCTGTGGCATCTCATGGGTACTTGGGCATTGGTGGAGGAGGGGCCATGGAGGTGGTAGCCTGCCAAAGCAGCAGCAGCTGGGCCCATCAGAGGCCACGGTCCCCTGGGTAAGGCAATTGGGATGGGCAGAAATGTATCCATATCTAGTGGAAGAGGTAGAGGTAGAGATCAGACGTGGTCCACACACCAAGCGCAGGACCTAGAGAGTTGTATCAGAAGAACAAAAACAAAGGTGAAGCATGGTAACTAACTTGACTGACTTCTGAATTCATTGGATATACTACCTAAGATTCTGAAAACTTTGGGGGGAAGGGGAAGAACTTGCTAGAATTTTGCCTTAGTGGGTGGTGACGAGCTTATCAAAAAGAGTTGCATCTTTTCCTGTCTTGTTAGAAGATTCCTGATGCAGATATAACTCGCACCAAGCCAAGAGCACTGTCTCAGCAAGCTGCTAGGCGGTTGATGCCGTGGAGGTGCATATCAATGTTCATGGACTGTGCTGGTCATTGGGTTACTTCCTCAAAGAAAAGTCACTGTGATCATTTCAATAGGGTTTCTGAAGGGCATGTGAAAATGCTCCCCATTCTAGTTGTGGGACCACAAGAGTGCCCACTTCTTGGGCTGAGGTGCCAGCATGAAGATCTCTTCCACTGGAGAATTCGGATACCACCTTGGGTACCTGAAGTAGGAGCCACCCCGGCTCCTTGAATGATAAGCTCTTTTAAGAGACATGGGGATGGTCTGTGTTATCTCTGGGAATTCGCGAGAACTGTTGGGAGAACAAAGACAATGGAAACTCTAGGCCAGCTCCCAGATGATACAATTAGGATGCAGAAATAAACCACTCCTACCAACACCTGTCAGGGCAGCACAGTGTCTTTGTGCAAATTACAAAAAACGGCAGCCTCTCTGAGTAGCTGATTTGCAAGGAGACACACCTTTTTCGGGCTGACAGCCCCTCACTGGGGCACAGCTTGCCAGGCAGGGAACAGCTGCCCATCCCACCATGCATTTGTGCATTGCACAAAATGCACCACCCTATGGCCCAGCCCACCAGGACCTGACACGCTGTGAGGAGGCGTTCATGGAATGTACCTCGTATTAAGAACCAGGAGTAAATCTGGAAGGATGTGCTTTTGGAGGTCTGAGCCAGAGGCTTCGCTTGAACTGAAGCATAAAGAATGTGTGGCTGGAGCAATAGCCTGGGGAATTAGCCCTTCCATCTGGCCCGACAGTATATGCATAGCACTGTTCTGCAGCCCCAAACAGCTGCCAGTCGTAAAGGACACAAAAGGCCCAGAAAATAACTTTTTAGAACCAGAAAATGTCATATCCATGACTGAAAAAAATTATTGCAGGCCCGGAAAAGATCCTGAAATTGATGGAGGTCATCTTCTCACAGGAGAGGCTAAAAAGTCCTCAGGTATCCTGGCTGCCATAAGCTGCTCCAGGGACCTAAGCAAAGGGCAAGCTCATGCATTGCTGGGCTCCACCATGAGAGTGACCCTGGCAGTTGAACCCAGAGGAGATGGAGACTTGGACTGAGATAACATGGATACACAGGGAGGGGCGGAGGGTAGCAAACTGAGACAAAGTTAGGTCCACTGCTGGGGATCTGGCATGTCTGGCATATGGGGAAATTGGAAAGAATGGGCTTATCAAACTCATAGTTGAATGACTCCAAAGATAGAGCTGAATACAGGGGAACAGAGAGCTGGACACCAAGCGTCTACATTTAGGGGAGAGGAACAGTTCTGAGAGCAGAGAGCTGATCGCCGTTGCATTTGCTCTCCTGGCTGGAACCCCACGCACAGGTGTAGGAGTCTGAAGCTGGTGGTAGGGGGACAGGAAACTGGTGGCATTGTCAGTAGGACTTGAAAGGACTGTCACTGAACTGTAAGACAGTGGTCCCAAGCAGCCGTGTTTGTGAGCCCCTAACCAGGGCAGTGTCACAAAAGGGGGTATTCCTCCCTACTTTGTACAAATCCCTGGCATTTAAGGCATTCCAGGGGGTTGTGGAGGTGCAGGTCTTTGGTGCCTTTTGAAGGTGCTGGTGCTGTCCCAAGGCAGTGAAGGAGCCATACCCAGCAGAGGTGACCTCAGGCCTAGGGGCTCAGTAGGGCCAGCAGAGGGGGCAGTACCCACAGAAGCAGCCACGACCGTAGGAGGAGGTGATCACAGAGCCTCATGGTAAGGGATGGGCTTATTTGTGAGCATATGTGACCTTGGACCTCCCGAGATGACTGCACAGGAAGGTGGAGACTTCGTAGAAGCCTGGCATCCAGCATTCACAAGGCACAGCAAGAGCCAGCAAAACCCAGGGGATCATAGATCTTACTTCTGAGAAAACACATTTATTCTCTGACAATTGGGAGACCAGGCAAAAACTATTATATCCATCATCAGAAATGGTTTCCAGTATCTAAAAAGGGCTTATTACCTTTTTGAGCTCAAACTCTAAAATCCAAAAATATGCAGACCGCTTAAATAAAGATGCACCACTCCCATCATGAACAGGCCTCACTCCTCTCTGGCCTTATTTGTCCCCTGAACATGCCAAGCTTGCTCTACCTGAGGCTTTTTGCATTTGCTGTTTCCTCTCTCTGGAATGTTCTCCCTCAAGGCTTTGCAAAGTTGGCTTCTTCTTGTCATTCAGATCTCGGCTTAAATTCCTCTTCCTCAGAGAGGCTTTCTCTCCACCCACAGACACTCTCTCACATTACGTAGTTTTATGTTTTTAATGACACTTATCATTAGCTGAAATTATCTTGTTTGATTTTTTTTTTTTTTTTTTTTTAGTTACTTGTCTATTGCCTGTCTCTCTCCAACAAAGTGTAGGTACCCAAACATTCAAGACATTTGTCTGTCTTATTCCCAGGTGCATTCCCTAGCATATAGTAAGTACTCCTTAAGAATTGTTGAATCAATTAATTTTAAACATTCATTGGCAATTTCTCTGCAGTGGGGTGGGGGGCGGAATTACTCACTACAGGTCAACATGAAAAACAGTATCTCTAGACTCTTCATCTTACTCATTTTCTAGGTAAATGAGAACCAGGAAAACTTCTGCTTCAAACTTAGTATATAATTTGCTTATATGCATTGACAGATCATTTTCAAATTCATGTCTCTAACATCTTTGTACACTAACACTTTCCATACATCAATACTTTAACATTCATTTTGCTAGAGCATCAGATGTCTCTACTGTTTGGAATTTGCCTCTGCTAACCCAGTGCTGTTAAAACGACACATCACTAATGAGAATTTGTGATCTATCAGCAGTGCGTAGGATAACCTTCTACTCTATAGGAACACTAAAGCTGTCTGTATACTTTGAGGAAACTCTGATCATCAAAACTGTGCCTGCTTTAAAGATATTTGTAACAGGAGACTCCATTTCAGGCAGAATTCAAGTTCCTGTCTTGTGTTTTCGCAATTTTGCATACCCACTGGGGTTGCGTCTAATATTTTCCAGGTCCTTTTAGGTGGCTAGTTTGACACCAGATGAGCTTCTAAGACACGCTGCTGAATCATCTTCATTGGAAAATTTTAAGAATAGAATAGGTAACTGCCTACATTAGATTAGCTGTCACAGCACTTAGAAGTTGGGGATAGAAACCAATGCAGCCCCTGAGATTTGTCCCAGCAAGGTGACTTTTCTACCTTTGGATAATAATTGGTCCTCCAAAACTGTCAAGTTTTGCTATTAACAAACAAAATAATCTTGAGGGGAAAAAGACTATATTAACCAATATTGGGGGTTGTCTATACATATTTTTTTTCCACTAAGCATATAGCAGAGGGATATTTTGAAGGGATATTTAAGACCAAAAAGACCACTGGCTTTTGGGGACATTTCCTGATGTGTTTGGCACTTATAAAATTTTTGCTTTTTTTCCTTTTTTATGTAAATCACCCCCTAGTAACTAGCATGGGGTATTTCTGAAATTCATTTACTGCCATTTTGTTGTATTGTCCAACAGATTGTTTCTAGTACCTTCTGATGTGTGGCAGCTGTGTTTTAACAGTTCCAAGTGTACCATATGAAAGTAATCAAAGACATTAACACACTAGTGTCTGCAGCTCTGGAGGTATTTCCTGAACGTGGTACTGCTGGGCCATGCAAAGTTGTACGTAAATTACTTTTTTTTTTTTTTTAGCATGCCGATGTGTTCTCTTAATATATGTAGAACAATCACATGTTTGTGTTTGTATCCCTGTCTTTGTGGCATAGCTATCGACAATGGGCAAGCATACTAAAATCTGTATTCAAGTGCCATTTTTACAGAGCATAGAATATATAACACATTAATCTGTGCAAAGTGATCTCTCAGATTCCCAAAGGAGGAAACAGTTAAAGTTTAGTGTTTTCTCTGATATAGTGTACCCTGGGTAGATTGGTAATGGCTAAGTACATAGCATCCTAATGTAAGCAGTTATTGGGAAATGTTTCACATACAGTATTTTATTATAGTAAGATTGTACTGTACTTAAAGTAAATATCCCTGGATCCCCTCCAAAGCTGAAAGAGTGGAGTTGGGCTACAGAATCTGCTCATTCAGCAATTGTGTATTATAATGAATGAGGGGAGGGATTTGAAAAAAGTGTTGTTTTGTTTATCATAAAAGGTGAGGAGAGGTAGAATAACCTGAAGAAAGTATACTTTCAAAGTACTGTTTGTCAATAAAGCAATCAGTTGCACAATCTTGAAAGAAGATATCGGCATTTCACGTATATTACATAAGCAAGGGATCTGAGGATGAAGCTTAAAAATTAAGGCTCCAAATGTGGCAGATGCTGTCATAAGTTATATTCTAAGATTTAAGTCTAGCTTTTCACATATCCAATGTCAGCACACTTTTGTAATCTTTATCAAGAAATGTAAACTCTTTTATCATTTGACTATGTTTTCCAGTATTTCAATGGACAGAAATGTTACAGATATGGATACAGATACAGATTTCCAGAGAACATCCCACCTCTCATTTTAGTGTACCAAGTTCACTGTCCTGGCTAGATGAAGTAATCTTTCCAAACATGCTTTAAATAAGGGGTTCTAGGACTCTGTAGCCAAGAGCCTGCATTTACTTGGCATTCCATTTCTCCCCAGTGACCACTCGTAACAGAGTCTCAGTGTGTCTGGCCCATGTAGGACTTTCACTCTTAATTAAAACAGTGATACCAAAAGCTTTTAATGATTCCCCTATTGCTATTATAAGGCACAGGGTAAACGTTAGAGCTGGGGCCCATCCTGGGGGAACAACTAAAGTTTGGAACTAACATTTTCCACACTGCTTCATCCACTGCCTTCCTTTGGCCTCCCACTGGACCTCGCTAGGCACTGGGCCACATCTAACCTTAACTCCTTGCTGAAGGAATCTCTTTGGAACATCAAACACCAGAAGAGTACATTTTCCCAATCAGAAAAAGAAAATGGTTTAAACTTTCAATTCTGTCTCTCCATTTTCTGGCTTTCTCCTGGATCCAACTGTCTTACTTCTTTACCTAAGTAAATGTGGAGAAACTATGAAAGAAAGTGTCCCCTCCCTGACAACACCTTGAAAGCTTACACATTATCAGTCTTCAGTGGAGTCTGCATTTAATGAGCACTTACCACCGGCAAATGGCAATACTGAAGATTTCTTTTTAATGTAGACTGAATCCCTATCCTTAGAGGTGTGCATGAATGTGGTCTCCCAGAGAGATGGAGATGAATCTCTTGATAGACAAATAGATGTTGCTTTGAGAGAGAAGAGTTAAGGGTTGTCCTACAATACAGAACCCTTGCTGCTTATGTCTCTTATTTCTGAGCCTTCACTTTGCCTGTTCTTCTCAAACAAAGAAAATCAGAAACAGTTCCTGAAAAGTTGCCATTTGGATCAGCTACTTTAATGTACTCCACGAGCTCTTTTCAGGATACTTAGAATGTGCAAGGTACACGTGCTGTGCAGGAGAGAGGCACAAAATGAAAAAATCAAGCGCCCTTTCCTCCAAGAGCTCACTAGCCAGTGGGAGGGCTGGGTGTGTAAAGGAACAGACTCTGAGCTGGCAGCAAAGCTCAGCAAAAGCCCTGAGGTGGACCACGTCCAAGGTGGGAACTTTGCAGCACGCTTGGAAACGATGGAGTTGCTTGATTTGGCTGAAGATTAATCTCCATGGAAGAATAATGGGACAAGAGATGGAAGAGGGGCTAGGAATAGGAATAAGGCTGACAAGAAAGCCTTGATCCAGATGATGGGAATTTGAATGCCAGGCTAAGGTTTGACGTTGCACCTGAAGCAATAGAGGGCCACTGGAGACTTTGGAAGAACAGTGAGCAACGTAATCAAATCTCTGTCTTTCCTGTTAACTGCTGAGGAGGTCTTCAACTGAGAAACTCAGAAATTATTCAGGATAAGCTTTAACAGCATCACCAACATCACCCAAATTTTGTGAGAACACAGTGGTTTTAAAACTAACAGAGTTACAACAGAAGAATAGATATATCTGTATATATCTATACATGTATATTGAATCACTTTGCTGTACACCTGACACTAATACAACATTGTAAATTAACTATACTTAAATTTTAAAAATTGTTTAAAAGAATTATGACAGAGAAGGCAGAAATCACATTGAAAACCTGTATTTTCCACCTCTAGATGCTGTGTGTTAGAGTAATGGCTGATCTTAGCACAATCACAGAAGAGAAAAGGTTTGTCTTGGTGTGTCCCCTACCCAATCCACCTCCATCCCTCCTCCAGCCCCTGCATCTCCATGTATTCCTCTTCCATCTCAAGTGCAACAGGAAGAAGGGAACTAGCTCTCCACCCTCACCTAACCTAATGCTTTAACGGAAGTAAGGGGCAGGGTACTATATAAAATTAATGTTCGAATAAGTGGAAGACTCCTTTTGGGTGTGATTCATGAGGGTCAGATTTAAATTTTCTTGTGCTTTCCTCTCCAACCAAAGCAAACTCCATCCGATTGTTTATCCTTGAAATTCCTAAGGACAAAAGCTCTTCTGGTGTCCTATGGTTGGACCTAAAATCAAAAACAATGTAGAGAAAAACCTTGAGCAAATTTATATTAAAATGTAAATAACCAATAGTGTAGAAATCTGTCAGGTTCTAAGTAGGGAATAGATGGCGTGCTCAAATTAGGATCATTTCATGAAATTTAATGAAGAGACTATTTACAGAGTTGTGGGGAAGCCACAAGGGTTAGTGCAGCACTCTGGGATGATGAAAGCACAGCTGTTATCAGACTTAGACCCAAGAAAGGAGGGTAGGGAGCGCTTCCTGGGACCCAAAATGAGAGAGTCATACAGAGAGGACTGTCATGAGTGAAGCTCAGAGCTTTAGACAAGGGACATCACTGGCCCAAGGTGACTCTGCAGAGAGAAAGTCAGGGGAATAAATACCCTGATCTCACTTTTTCCCCTCCCTTCGATCTGTTTCCAGGGCTCCCCATTGGCTGATCTCAACCAGAGCTGGAGGGCAGGAGAGTCCATTGATAAAGTTCTTATAAGTCCGCTTTCCTGTGCAGAGTTGGGTAGAAAGTGCAGAATACATTTGGATGGGTGAATGGCATACCGAGCATGAAGAGGGAGGGAGAAAGAGAAAGTAAAAGCAACAAGCTTGCGGTGAGGGTGGAAATGTTGAAGAAGGAAAGGCTGAAACTTATTGTTCCAGAGAATTGACCTTGTTCTTGCACGCGTGCGCACACACACACACACACAAACAAACACACACATCCTTTTCAAAACTCAATAAACAGTGTTGGGACTTCCTTGTTTCTTCTAAAGTCGAAGGAAGACATTTTTAGTTGCCCCTCATCCCACAAGATGGACACCCTTCTTTCTGTGAGGAAAACAAGTTCATTCAAATCCAGACACTAATGAGATCATAGTGTGGACACAATTCACTGTGAGGTGCATAGACAGTCTTATTTTTATTAGCCAGTTGGGAGTATACATGAAGAACAGCAGATAGAACAAAATATTTTTTCTCTCTTCCTGTAAGACTGCCTTTCAGGGCATACACAGCCAGCCTCAGATGGAAACCCACGAGTTCGAGTTCCTGGAGTCTCTCCAACATTCCTCTTCTCTCCTCTACCCCTTAGTCCTTCCCCCAAGCAAGGACCTACTTCTCTAAGTCCAAGTTTTAGAGATGTCATTCTTGGTTCTGTCCTGGGGAGGTGTTTTGAAATTTTTGTTCTTTACCTCTTTAATTTTCCTGAGGAGTAAGATAAGATTCTTTTGCCTGAAGTCTCTACAAGAGGAAACTTTCTCTTGCTAACAATGAACATACCCTTGAAGCATTATTATTCTAAAAGAACCTCTTCCCGCCTGCACACCTCTCACTCCTCACCTGTACTCACATCCCCACCTCTTCCCCCAAAGGAGTAAAAGAGGCAAAAGGAATCTGAAACCTTGTTTTGTCACATTAACTTTAGGGGATTCTCTTTTCTGATTGTAGTTGGACAATGGATTCCTTGGTTGATTTGACTGGTTTCATAAAATATGTTCATTTTTCTTATATATAACTAAATTATCTTTGTATTCCTAAACATTTTTTGGTTATCTATAGCTGCAAAGGACCATGAAAAATGCGGTGGCTTGAAACAATAATGTGTTAACTTCCACAATTTTATCAGTTGTCTGGGCACCTCCTGCTCGAGATGTCTCCTGCAGTCATCCGAAGCCTCTACTGGATTGACTATCCAAGATGGAGCTCTCACACGGCTGGACATTGATGCTGGCTGTTGGTTGACAGATGAGCTGGGGACTTGGACTGGAACACCTGTCCACAGCCTCTCTTATGTGGCTTTCATTTCTCACAGCATGACAGCTAGTTTCTGAGAGAGGGTATCTCAGGGTGAGCCTTCCAAGAGACCCAAGCAGAGACTGCCAATTTCTTAGACCCTAATGTCAGAAGTCCCAGCGTGGCACTTCCACTTCAAACCTGTCCCCATATTCAAGCGGGAAAGAATTAGACTGTGTCACCCACTTGATGTGAGAAGCATCACGCAACCACAAAGAGGGAAGGAACTGGTAATGGCCACTTCTGGAAACCAAAATTTCAACTCTTCTTTTGTGTTTTCCTAATGAAATTATAATCATTCATTTGTGCCATCATTACTCAGCAGTGTGCTTAATATAGTGGAAAGAGCACTGAATTCAGAGTGAGAAGGCCAAGCCAACAGTCTCAACCAGGGGCAGAACCAAGCCAAAGCAGCAGCTGGGCTCTGAGGTACCTCTGCATCCACGTCTAGCTCTTGGACTCTGGGGCATTTCCATGCCTTCTAATCCTGCTCCAGATGAGTGCAGAGTTAAAAAGAAATAACCTGCAGTTGTTTCATCTCCATTTTAGATTCTCCTACCCACTAATAGATTAGGGGAGGGGAACTGAGCCAGCAAGTTTACCTCAAGAATTCAGGAGCAAATGGAGTAGGGCCAAAGAAAATGACCCCTCTTCAACCACGGGAGCTGAAAGATAAGTGGGTCTCTCCTCTTTCGATGGCAGATTGGTTCCCCTGCTCGCCACAGGACAACCTCTGGAGGGTATGAACAGATCAATTTGTACTAATCCCAACTCTTTCACATACTACCTGTGTGGTCATGGGCTAGGCACTTTCCAATTTTCTCATTGTAAAATGAGGAGAATAGCATCGCCTCCAGAGGTGCTAGAGGATCAAGATAAATCGTGTATGAAAATTTTGTGAACAGTAAAGCCTTAGGTACAGGTAAAGTACCGCTAACAGACTTGCCTAAATCAACTAAGGCAAACTTCTTCTGTAAACGGCCAGATCATAAATATTTTCAGCTTAGTGGACTTCATGGTCTCTGTCGCAACTATTCAACTCGACAGTTTTAATGAGTGTGAAACCAGCCTTAGATGGACCTAGAGATTATCATACTAAGTGAAGTAAGTCAGACAGACAAAGAGAAATATCATATGATATCTCATATATGTGGAATTTAGAAAAATGATGTAAATGAACTTATTTACAAAACAGAAACAGATGCACAGACATAGAAAACAAACTTACGGTTACCAAAGGGGAAAGGTAGGGGGGAGGGATAAATTAGGAGGTTGGGATTAACATGTACACACTACTGTATATAAAATAATCAGCAAGGACCTCCTGTATAGCACAGGGAACTCTACTCAATATTTTGTAATAATCTATATGGGGAAAGAATTTGAAAAGGAATAGGTATATGTATAACTGAATCACTTTGCTGTACACTTGAAGCTAACACAACACTGTTAATCAACTATACTCCAATATAAAATAGAATTTTTTAAAAAAGGAAGCCAAAAAAAAAAAGGTAACAAATGGGTGTGGCCAGATTTGACCCTCAGGTCAAAGTTTGCCAACCTCTGGTCTAACGTACGGTTTCACCTGGGAAAAGAATGGGAGAAAATTTGGGCCAAGTAAACTTTTAATAATATGTTTATACTTTAAGCTATGGTTCAGATACTAGACAAGGTGAATTGCAAATGTAAAGAAATGGGAAAATACTGTTTGATACTAGCCGTTGATACCTGATTTCCTCCTAGAAAGAGAAGAGTAAGAGAAAATACCCTGACCAGTGCCCAGAAATTAAAAGTGAGAATGTGGGACTTGGGGGTGAGGAGATCTGGTGTGTCTGGGAAGGGAGGAGTAATATTCCATTCATTCCAGACAGGAATTGACAGTAGGAGTCTGCATGATTCTCAGTGTAGCCTGACCTGTGAATCCCCAAATCCTCAGTAGGGTTATTTAACTCAAGAAATGTTAAGAGTGAATGATTTGGGTTTTATTTTTCTTTTTGTTGTTTTAGAAACCAGTGAAGAGACTGGGCCTTCATACCTGATTCATTTGGAGCAGACCCTCAATAATGTTGGATCTTGGAGCATAGAGGCAAAGAAAATCATAAAAGGGTGAGTTCTAGAAATATCTAGAAATCACAAGGAGCCCTCTGGACTGTTACAAACCATGGAAATGGGGTGCAGAAGCATTTAACCAGGTGTCCAGAGGGCAGGGGCCCCAGCTGGAGTCTCTGGCAGAAACATTGAGCATATCATGATGTAAGTAGCAATGATTACGGCAGTCTTATAAAACATACCAAACACTTTCTAATAAAATCGTAATTAAAGTTTTTGAAAGGTCACTAACCACCCCATTCCATTGATTATGAAGATTTTTTTTTTAAAGAAGAGATGTAAGTGACTGGCAATTTTACATGGTTTTAAATGAAGGTTTATCCAAATTTTACCTTTCTGGGATGAAACTGTTTTCTTAGGTGATCAATTCTTTTTGTGAAAAGCTTTCTCATAGATCATATTCTCTGCAGTCAGATTTCCAAACAGTCCAGTGCCAATTTTGGATTTTTAAAAAATTAGAAGTTAGCAATTAACACTGAGCACTTGAAGAAAGAATGTTCATAATAATAAAAGATTCCAGATAACCCTCCATAGAATAGTGACACGTAAATGTGTGTGTTCACGTCTCTGAGAATAAATGGTGCTAAAAGTGTCATGGCCAGCTCCATGCTCACATATTCTGGCATATACTTGGCATATTATATTTAATTTTTGGCTGTAAGTTTAGAGTGAGCCACTGCTAATTGTGACTGAAGAAAGCATTTCACAATGTCTTTATTGTATAAGAAAGGCACTGATAGAGGAGAAAGACTTCTTACTAGGACATGAGTGATCGGAATTTAAGTGTGAATTCTGCTACTTCTTACCTCTGTATCCAAAGTCCCCACTAGGACTTCACTGATGGCACAGTGGTTAAGAATCCGCCTGCCAATGCAGGGGACCCGGGTTCAAGCCCTTGTCCGGGAAGATCCCACATGCTGCAGAACGACTATGCCTGTGCGCCACAACTACTGAGCCTGCGCTCTAGAGCCCGCGAGCCACAGCTACTGAAGCCCGCACGCCTAGAGGCCCGTGCTCCACAACAAGAGAAGCCACCGCAATGAGAAGCCCACGCACTGCAACGAAGAGTAGCCCCCGCTTGCCACACTAGAGAAAGCCCGCACGCAGCAATGAAGACCCAATGCAGCCAAAATTAAATAAATAAATAAATAAATATATTAAAAAAAAACCTCCCACTAGATTTCTAAGTTCTTACTTTTTAAAAAAGTTTTTATTTCTTTTAATATTTTATTTATTTATTTATTTATTTGGTTGCACCAGGTCTTAGTTGCGGCGGGCAGGCTCTTAGTTGTGGCTCATGGGTTCTTTAGTTGCAGCTTGCCGGCTCCTTAATTGTGGCTCACAGGCTCCTTAGCTGCAGCACGTGGGCTCCTTAGTTGTGGCATGCGAACTTTTAGTTGCAGCATACATGTGGGATCTACTTCCCTGACCAGGGACAGAACCCAGGCCCCCTGCATTGGGAGCAGGGAGTCTTAACCACTGTGCCACCAGGGAAGTCCCCCAGTAGATTTCAAAGAGCCTCAATTTCATCGTCCGCAATATGGTAATTGTACCGATCCTTCATACATCACCTGGTTGCTGTGAGAATTAAATGAGAAAAGGTAGGTAAATACAACTTTGCAAATTGATGTAAAAATATAAGTTCTTTTAGACTGCTCTTTGGGATGATGCTGTAACTAATCGTTAGGTATTTTAAATATATATTTTCAGATTTCACTTAGTAGGATTCAAGCATGAATCTACTTAGAATGTGTGTATTTCAGTATATCACTAATATATATTCAGCATGATATTGTCTTTCCCTCCAATTCCTTTTCCCAACATTACCAAAGTCTGCAAACTGATAATGAATGGAATGAAAGCAAATAGCAAGTTGTGCATTGTGTGGTCAACACTACTGGTTGCCTCCCCAAGAGCCATCTTCTCCTTTCCCTGTCAATAGAGCCCAAGTTTTATTCATATATCTGTATATAGATGCACATCTTTAGCCCACATTTCAAGGATAAATATTAAGCTTTCAAAGCCAATCATAGTAACCCCATTCCTTTTCCAGTGACTAATTAAGGGATGGGCATGTAGCTCAATTAGGATTGTTGAATGCATAATAATGAACACCTACTGAGCACTTATTACACGCCAGGCACTTTTCCAAGTACTTTATATATATTAATGCTAATTCCAACAACAACCCTATGAGGTAGGTTTTGTGAGTAACTTTTGCAGCTCAGAAAACTGAGAGCTAGAGAGGCTAAAAGTACTTGCCTAAGGAAGTATGAAATAAGAACTAGAATACAAACCCAGGCCATGTAGCTCCTTGTCCACATTCTTTGCTATTAGGTGATGCTGAGGTGGACGTCTCCTGAGGGCTTTTGAAAAAGGTATCCTCAATAACAACAAAAAATATTAAACAGGGTATGTGCTGTTTCATTCTGCTAGACGTCTAATGATTGCATGTGATGCCCAGAGTACTGGCAGCTATCTTGTGACGATGAGGGGGGCTAAGCTGATATACTAAGGATACAAGAATAAAAAGATGGAAAAATCCGGGGTTTTGATATTGTGTTGAAACACTGATGTTACAAACTCTGAAACTTGCCTACTTGAGAACTTCTTATTAGATGAAATAATATATTTTCATCTTTGTTGAAACAGTTTTGAACTGGAATCATCTATTGATTGCAGCTAAACATATCCCAGCTGAATTTACACAGACATGCTGTTAGATATGGTATGTCCAACCAAAGTGATTGGCTTCCCTTTGAAGTAGCAGTTTACTATCACTAGAAATATGTTAAGGATGGTGAAAGGGAATTACAACTTTGGGAGAGCAGTTTAGACAAATTGATCCAAGATGTCTTCCAATTCTAGGTTACTGATTTCAGTGAAATTCTGGTTTTCCCTATCAAGTAGGATCAGTAAGATGGAAAGTGTTAAAATACAATTGAACAACTTTCTGGAAAAAATATAAATATTTAGAAGATAAAAGATAAATTAGTAGAAATGTAGGCAGATCCTATGGTTCAGTTAAGGAAATACAATAAAAAATAACTTGGAGATTCAGGATAAGCCCAACTTAATTTGAGGACTTGCTTCCTCAGTTCCATCCTTAAAAATCAAGCAAACAAAATTCCTAACTCTACATCAGCTACCTACACACTTCTCTTTTCCCTTTGCCTCTGGCTTCTAGAGGAACACAAGGCCTCTTTCCTAATTTCTCCCAAAATCCTTGTTACTTGGCTTCTACTCCAACTGAACTGGAAGTCCGCAAACAGTGGTCGCTAATAATTTCTTATCTTGCACATCCTAAACATGTTCTCAGCCCTTGACTCATCCAATTTCTTTGTGGCGTTTGGCCTCAACTTTCACTTCTTGCTCCACCTTTCATATCTCTCTGAATAACCTCACTGTCTCCCATTTACACGTGCCCAGTTCTATTTCACCAGCCCAGAGTTTTCTCCTAACCTGGAGACTTCCTATTTACAACTGTCTCCTGGACAGCTTCTGTATACTCCTGAAAAACAGGAGTCATCTTGGTTCCTCTGCCTCACTCGGCCTCCACATTTCTTACATCTCTTGTCAATTCAAACACCAAAACATGTTCTTCATTTGTCTCTGATCCATTTCCATTGCCCAACTCCAGATCTTCATTTCTCATCTAGGCTTCCAAATGGCCTGCCCTCAAATTCTGTGTGGACCACCAGTGTAATAAATCTGAAGCACAGGTCTGATGATACTTTTTCAGTTTGAATGATTCCTCATTTGGTTTGGTTTCCTCAGAATAACACCCATTTTTCTTAAGGTATTGCTGCAACTGGCCCATCCTACTTGCCAGCCTCAGCTCCAGCTTATCCCTCCATGTACCCTCTGGATTACTTATGTGAAACGGCCTGCTTTTCCATCTCTGTGCTATGCACTCATGCTGTTTCTTTGAGTGAATTGTTTCCATCTACCATTCCTTGGCCTGACAAACTTATCATATCTCAAGGTATAGCTCAGATTGCGCCTCTTCCCTTTATCTTACCCACCACCAGGCAGACTTTTAGGTCCCCATCTGTTTCTATAAACATACCAACACCCAAGCATGCTTGGGGAAAGCAGGAGCTACCTGGATAATGCAATGTATCATCACACCAAGTTCCATGGAAGTGCCCAGGCCTGAGGACCTAACTGCAGCTTAGCTAATGTGTCCTTTTCTGGACATCTTTTGATTTGAGACCAGAGAGAGATGGCACTAAATTTCTCTGCCATTCAGGTAGGGGGAAAATGATTATTCTACAAAAAAACAAACTCATCCCAACCTCATACTGCTGTAAAGGGCAGCATCAGTGGAGCAACTATTTAAAGCTTTTTATAAGAAAATGTTGTGACCCAATAATTTTATACCTTAACACATTTTTTAATGTGTGTATAAAAATCTCAGAAATCTGAGGGCTAAAATTAAAATGCCACCCATATGTCTGTCCTGAAAAATTCAAGAGAAGAAGCAAAACTAGAACTCAGGACTCGAAAAGTTGAGTCATCAAGGACCAATTGTGATCCAGAATTATTGTTTTTTTAATCAAAATTGAACACAAATATCAAACTAACTTGATAGAGAAGATAAAATAATGACTTATTAACATTGATCCAGATATAAAACCACAGAAGACAAAACAAAACAGAAGACAAATGTATTCACATTAATATTTTGATTAAGCATTATATGCAGTTCTAGCCAATGCAGTTAGGTAAGAAAAATAAATGAAGTATGAATGAGAAATTTATTATGGCAACCTTAAGATGTCATTATTTATGTGAAAAACTCAAAAGAATCTTTTGAAAGTAATAAAGCTTAGTAAGCTTATTATATATGAAATAAATGTACATGTTAAGTATACAAACTCCAGGAGTTTTTCCTATGTATCAGAAATCACTGATTCCCTGTAATAGGGAAATAAACTGTAGTAGTTATAATGCTTGGAGATACAAGTTGAAGAAAAGATAGTTCCTAACTAGAGGGTATTTTTCCCAAAAGCAAAGGTAATACTAGGCATGCAGAAGTTAGAGTCTCCAAATCATTAATAACAGTAAGCAAAAAATATATATAATAGCTAAGAAAAAATCTGCTCAAAAAGGAAACTGTTTGCAGAAAACTGTAAACTTCTACTGAAGAGCATAATGACTATAATAAACGGAGAAACATAACAACAGAAAGACTTAACATTAGAGAAATGGCAATACCTCCTCAAATAATCCTTAAACTTAATGAAATTCGATTGTTCTCAATACATTTTTTTCTTGAAACTTAATGATGATCTAAGGCTCACATAAAATCAAAACAAAACAACAAACAAAATATTTTGAGAGATCAGAATAATGAGGGGTGGCTTTGCATTAAGGTATCGAAATGTGTTACAAATCTATAATAATCAAAATAATATGGCACTGATGTTATCTTCTAACTCTGATTATTTTTTTCCTCTCCTTCTATTCCTCCATAATCCTGAACTGCTCAAAAGCATTCTCTTCTGTGAAACTTTCTTGGACCACCCAATTTGGAAGTCACTTCCTATAACATGTCTGCCCTTCTTTTTGGTCATTGATCTCTTATTCTTGGCTATATAGCAAAATTCGTACCTGCCTTTTCTCCCACAAAGTTTAAGTTCCTATGTTTTTATCATCTTTGTCCTAATATGTTTATACCTACAAGATGCAAACAGTAGTCTTCAATATCATCAATGGCAGAGGGCAATGTGAGATTTAATAAAACAATGATGCCAGGCCTTCAAGGTTGGATCTGAGGACCACCAGTAGCAGCCGCACCTAGGAATTTAGAACTGCAGAACTGCAGGCCCCATCCCAGATATACAGAATCTGAAGCTGCATTTTAACATGATCCAAAGGTGATTTGTGTGCACATTAAATTTTGAGAATCACTGCCCTAAAGAACTTCATGGGATAAAAATATTTCATAACTCTCCTAAAGCAGTCAAACATAGTTGGATATCTTCCTGTGCTACAAACGAATAGGATTATTCAAATCTTACATTTCCTTGATAGGCAAAAATTTAGTGACACCAAAAAGCACACGAAAGAAATGTGGGTTCAGAAAATGGGATAAAACTAATGATAACAGCAGACTCAGAGGGCATGTATATGGTCATTGTGAAGAGAACAGTTCATAATTTGGAAATGATTTGATACCTGATTACTTCTCCTATAGGGCTTTCTCATTTCTCTTTCTAACTCTGATCTCCCTACTAAGATATTTCTTTATTATCACCTGCCTCATCTACATTTTAACCTGGGCTACCTTAATCTCACCTCCAACTAATTATCTTCTTAACAAAACCGATTCTCCCTTGTGAGGTTCCCCCCACTCCGACTCCTATCAACCTAAGCCACAGCCCCCAGATCATCCACTAGAAGGTAAGTCCCCTAGCAGCACAGTGTATAGCTATCTGGTTCACTTGTTACATCTCCAGAGAACAGAACAGAAGCAAGTGTACAGCAAGCGTTTGACAACTGAGCAGTCAACAAGTGAATCTAAGCAAAACAAATTGGACAACCTTTATTATTGCAGGTCCCTCCACCTGGAATAATATCTGAAATGATTTACAATGTCACCACATCTCCTTGGAACAGTGCTTACTTTATCTTGTAAGTTCCTTTTCGTCTATTTTCATTATATCACTACCATCAGCATTACCACTGCCTGGACGATCATAGTGAAATCCAAAAAACTCTCCCTGTCTCCTTCCTCTGGTTCTCTAATCTATCTCCAAGTAACTTTTTTTTTTTTTTTTCAGTCTACCCTTACCAAAAGTATTAAATCCAAACCCTTTACCCTGGCATTGAATTTTTTAAAAGTCCAAACCCAAGCTTCTTCTGATCTTGTTTCATGACTTCCCAAAAGAAACCCTCCTTTTTAGCCAAGACGATCTACTCATGCCTCTTTACTATGCATCCCCTGCTAGGATCTATTTTCCCAAAATAAAATGTCTTTCCCTATCATATCTACCTATCAAAACCTGCCCATTCCTCAAGACATATTTCATCCCACTCTCAGTGCAGCCTGTTTCCTGACCACTCTAATTGACGGGATTCATCATTGATTCATTCTGGGGAGTATCAATGATCTCTCCTCTGAAGTGTCATGATGGGTATTATCTGTAATGCCCATCACTTACTATGTGTGTTCCTTTGAACGTATATCTGTCTGCATATATGTTGCACATATGGGTAAAGAGGTCAAGTTAAGGTAGCCTGAAATTAAAGCCTGCCTTTACCACGTAAGTAACATTAGGGAATGTTCTTCCCCTCTCTGGGCCCCAGTGTCTTTATCTGTAAGAGTACCTACTTTACAGGGTGAAGATATTAAAATAAATCAAATACTTTAGAATCCTCATAGCAAGGTGTCTGGAACATAAAGAGTACTCAACAATATTGGTATCTCTTCCCCAGAATCCCTTCCTCACAGTTGGTGCTAACTTATATTCTTATGTATTTCAGTACATCAAAATACTTATTTATTCACTGGTGAATTGATAAAGGTCAGTCTTAGATATCAATACAGACTTTCCACTGGAGGATTTTAGGAGCAAAATTTTTCACTCCTTTTGGACCATAGAGTAGATACTCTTCTGTAAAAGAAAGGTATTGGGAATCTGTGAAAGAGAAAGAGAATGTGATTAGAGTCCTATCTTAGATTACTTACTCTATCTTTGATAATGTATCTTGTAAGGGAGCTTGGTTTTGTCATAACAGCTATACTGAGAAATGGAGTATGCTGTAAAGAAACTTCCCTGTGTAGCCATGGACAAGTGCTCAACCTCTCTAAGCCTCTCTCTTCATTTAACACTGAGATTAGACCTGATGACCCCTATTGTCCTTTGGATGCTATGGGGATATAGTTGCTTTGCTGTGGAATACTGAGATTGCATTATCTCCTTTATCTTTCATCTGTGTAGCACCAATAAAAGAAACACCCTTCATTTAAGTAACAAATCATTACAAGATTTATTTCAGATTATAGAAGAACAATTCTACCAATTGTAAGATATTAGGTTGTAATTCAGTTATTATTAAACCGCTAAATTTCCACAGTCATTCTGTAAAAGTATGATGCCTTATATTTTACCAATAAGTGATAACGATACTTAGTCTGACTTTATTTTGGGAAAAGGCAAATTATTATGTACAGGTTGTGCAACTTACTCAAAATTAACTATTAGCTTAGAGGCCAAAATAAAGAGCCCATGGATTTCCTAATTTCTATTTCTTAATTTTACTCAACAATACACATGCCCTTTGAGTCTGAATCAGAATTGTTTTAATATGACAGTTGTCAAGTATGGCAGGGTTCAGGTAGGATACTACCACTTTTTATTCAGCAATACAAAAAATATTTGCTATTGGGTCTTACGCATGCCCTGACATGACAGGTGATACTGTGCTTAAAACTCACACACACACATATTTTCCAGCCAATCAACAACCATGCTCTAGGTGATACGAGATATGAGGGCATGTCTACACTTGCCTTTGCATAGATCTGTTGGTATGTGTGGGAGGGGAATTATCCATTGTTATTTATTTCCCATCAACCTTATTTCATTGTTCTCTTTAAGAGTCTGTGGAAGGCCAGCGTAAGGCCACCCTGTAGCTGTGGGAAACCATTTGACAGCCTGTTGGGTGGGAGCTGCAGACAGTCTCCTGTCCCAACCCAAGTCCCCAGGCTTCAGTAGGGAACTACTGAACAAGCCGCATGGGATGTGTGGGCCTTCAGAGAGTCTGTGATCCCCAAATTCACTAGCACTGGATTCAGGAGCTGGGCATCCCATTTACCCCGAAACCTTGGTCACTGTCTTTTCAGCAGTGCCTGGATCTTCCTTCCCCATCTCATCTGTCTCTCGATAGAAGAGTTCAGGTATGAACTCTCCAAGCTTCACACAGGAGCTTGGGGGACATATGCTCTGCTCACACAGAACTGCCTGGGCCAGCATCCCCTGCATCAGACCCACAGGCAGCCCCCTTAGTATTGCACAAGGTGACAGGGTCCATGTGACACAGGAACACTGCGGGGCACCTTGCCACAGAGCCATGGAGCACGTAAGATGCCCCTGTGAGAGTCTAGGGGTCTGACCTGGGATTGCTCTCCCCCAGAACAGAGGCTCTCAGCAAGGTGCTTGGAGCTGGCCACAGAAGGTTCTAGGTGCTGGTGGTTATCAATGGGCAAGCCTCCTCCGGCAACAGCCAGCCTCAGAAAAGCACGTCGGCTGGTCCCCCCGGGAATGAGGCATGACATCAGCTGGGTTTTCAATGGCAACAAAGGCCCCAAGTTGCCATGAGAAACATCTCCCAGCTATCCTTTCTCTCTGCAGAGGTATGAAGTTTCCTTTTATAGGTACACTGTTCCACCTAAAAGTCAAGGCTGGTACTGCCCAAGTGGGTTCTGCAGCAGAGAATTTGAGGGTACTCTTCTCCTTCATCTGCAGGACACAGGGCCCTGGACACTGGGAAGGTTTTCCTTTAAGTTTAGTCAGGAACCAAGGACCTCGCCGTGTGAACCCTGCTGGGCAGTGTGGAGAGGCTTCTGTTTGTTTTCACTCACTTTACTTGGACCATGCTCTCAGCAGGCTTGGATGAAACCTGAGGTTGTGGACCAGACAAACCTATTAGAGTTGGACCACGTGCCCTCAGCCTCAATGACAGAAGCTGGTTACAGAGGCTAGAAGCACCCGCACATTCATGAGACCCTTGCCTGTCAGGGTATATATGTATCTTAGAACCAACCAGGATAATTCTTGAATGGATAAAAATACTGTCTCTGTCCCTAGAGATTCCTGGATCAGAATGCAGGAAGGGGTGGGGTGGGGCGGGTGCAGTCCTTTCTTCATTCCCCTCTGCAATGAAAGGCCAGATCATCAGTATGCTGAAGGAAACAGTGACTTGGCCAATTTCTCTCTCCTATCCTGTGCTGGGCACAGGGGCAAATGATGAAAGAGGGCTAGGGCAGACTTCAGCATCATCACAGATGTTGGCCCACCAGTGGTCAGCCTTGTCTCTCCCTCATCGCCCCCTTCCTTCTGCCAAAGTTAGCAGGCTGGGTGAGTAAGACCCAAAGTTGTGCATGACCCTTTCTTGGTCTGGACACTGTCGTCTGGCCAGATAAGCTAACAGGCTAGGAAGTCCAGCTGGGCCTGGTTGTACTTTGCCCGCATCTGTTACAACGTATGGTGCATTCACTTGAAGTGACTGACAGAGCTATTTAATGTTACAGTTTCTTTGTCTGATGCCCTCACCCAAATACTGCACAGAGTGTCATGTGCTAATGCAAAAAGGCATTGGCAAACAGTCTCAACTTCGTCACAATTCAGGAATTTCATAAGAGGAACACTTTCAAATTGGATTTGAATGCCACCGTTCCCGGGATGGCAGAACTGAATGGAAACATTTGGAGACATACAAATAGGCTTAATAGACTCCATCATTTTCTTCAGGAAGAAATGGGGGCAGAAAGATGAAATGACCCCCAGTGACTCACACGGCCACTTAGAACAAGGACTAGTGCTAGGACCCTCGGCCCCTGCCTTCCAGCCCAGGGCTCTTCCAGCCCAAGCTGTTTCCACGTCTTCAGTTTTACTTCAGCTTCAAAGTCTGGCCCCTCAGAACCTTTCCTGGAATTGGACTTCTGAGCCTAAAAAGGTTTAATGCACACTTTTGGGAAGGGAGAGCCACAAGCCCTCTAAGTGATTTTGATCCAGTTTGCCAATATTTACACCGTAGGATAATCTGCATAAACTTCATAAATAATGTAAATTCCTCCAAAGTGAGTTAACCATGAGCTACGTGGTCTTTGGAAAAATCCATGTTATGCCATCACCCTGGCAAAGTTAACAGTGCCACGGAGGACCGATGGTAACCACTGACTGCAGTCACCACTACTGACCATTTTAAGTGTGACTATTTTTAAAATACTGTATGCCTCATTAAGCTGCGCTCTGAAAATGAGAAATTTGCTTTAACTGCATTGTTTTGAATTGCTGAGAGAAGAATCTATCAACCACAAGGTGCCCTGCTGCTGAACTCAGCCAAAAAGCTGTTAATAACTCCAGCAGATGTTTCAGCTTTTTAGGCCAATAGACTCCCTCCTTCCCTGCCCTCCCCTTTCCAGAATCCGATGCCAGTATGACTGAACTCCAGTTTTTGTGGTTGCCGCCACTGCGGCTGCCGCTGGGGCCAGTGGTCCTGCTGCTGCTGAGGAATGATTCTTTCAACAGCCAGTGGCAACACAACCTCAGCCCTTTAAGGTCAGAACATTATTGCTTTTACTGTCACAAGTCTAAATCTTCAGGGGGGAAAGGAAGGTAAGGGCACAGAATCGGTATTTCTGGTTGGTTGTCTGTCTTCATGGCCAGTCATCTTGTTTTGCTTGTTGTGGTTTCTCCCAGCACTAAAAGTCCATTTCTCAGACTAATCAGAGGGTTGGGCTTGCTAGGCGGAGGGTCATTCATACACTAGTGTCCCTCTCGGTCCTGGAGAGAGGATGTTGAGTTAGCAACTTTACGAAGGGGGCCTCTGCATGAAGCTCAGTTTTGTGGGGTTGTTTGGCTGATACGTGAGGCTCAGAATGCCTTGACCCTAGCAGTTCTGCAATATTAGAAGTGTGTATTATAAATATAGCTGCATCCCTGTGAGACAGGTAGAATATGAGGGCACACAGAGCCACCGCAGGCCCATATGGGGATTTGTCAACATCTCTGGACTGGGATAAACCTGACATCTTAACCTGAAATTAAACATATGTTCCAAGGCTTTTGAAATGAGAAGAAATTAGAAAAAAAGTAGGCGAGGGGAGACCATAAGCCCTCTCCGCACACCTCCACCCCCGCCTCTTACTTATTTGAGAGAGAATGCTTTAAGGTACCCCAGTGGCAGCAGGGTGACCAAGAAAACACAGGTGCACCACATTTATGGAATATCACATTGGCTAGGAACACACCTGAACTGCATCTCTCTACGTATTATCACGCAGAGAATTGCCATTTCAAAGAGGGAAAGAGTTGAGAGGCAGAATTAAGTTCATAAATATTTTGTTTCCTTATTTTGATGCAACACAAAGGCAGAATATCCAAGACTCTGTGGACCTCTATTGTCAGCTTCAACATTTGCCAGCTGTGGTAATTCAACCTCAAAATCTCTGCTCTATGCCATACTGGCTATAAAAAGTAAGTACTTTTTCCCTGGTGCCACTGTCACCATACTGTTTACATTGTCTCAGCACTGTGTATTTCTCTTTCTCAGGAAAAGCTCAGGAATATGATGCAAGTCTTAAAAAAAAAAAAAAAGTGATAGATTCCACTGTGACTTGGTTCACATCCTCTTCAGTACACATGCAGAGCGCTCATTAGTGTTAATGGAATTTGCATGTATGTACTGAAGGGAAAATATAGTTGCCCACGCCTATGTGTTCTTTATTTTCCCATCAGACCAAGCACAACACTGTACATTTGGGAGTCCAATGGCATCTATATCTTTTAATTCTGAAACATAAGTAACTCAGATTAAAAATTATTCATTCTGCAATGTGGTGTTCCCACCAGCAAATGGGATGGGCATTTCTGCTTAGATAACTATGATTCCAAGAAGCCAATACCAGATGATGACTCTTTAGTAAAATAAACAACCAGTGTTGTTATAATAAAATAGGCTAAAAGAAAAACACAAAAACTCCCTACTGAATCGGTAGAGAATGTATTCTCGTTATTTTTAAAAATTCCGTATTAATCTTCCCATATGCATCTCCAGAGGAGTGAAAACACAAGATGAGAAAAAGAGAATTGAAAATAATCATTGTTGAGTTGAGATTCCAGATCGGCCAGCAGTGAATATTTGTAATAGGCATTACTAAACTATATGGAGATGTCTGAGACCCATTTAAATCCAGACCATATACTTCATTAGGTCTTGAACTTTACCTGGAATCTTCCACTGCAGGAGATGATTTCCAAGCTATTTTGTTCTTGATTATTTCCAGTCCAAGTAAAATGGACAATAAAAAAAAGATGCCTCTATACTATTTCCATGATGGATGTTCATGACCAAAATAACTTCACCATCTGATGTATTTCACAGTTTTAAGTTAAAACAGACCTAGTATAATATGCTCGTACATCTGGCTCAGGTGCTGCATTTGCCATATGTTTGTGAAATAATCCAAGGAGATGTTACAATTGCACGTTCCCCTTGGGACCTGAATAAAATGTGCCCACAAAGAGTTACCTAATTATTCATTCTTGCCAACAACATCCTTTCCTAATAATAAGGGGGTGCTTAAAATGAGACAATAGAGCTTTCAATCTTGAGAGATGTCAGTGCCACTTATTGTTTCAAAAACAGAACATCTTTTGCATTTTTTTAAATAAGAAAAAGATCCTTGGCCTTTAAAGCAAATAAAATACTCTGCAGGTGGTATATTTGGTATTCTTATGAGAGCAAACTCTGCAGTGCCATCAAGGCCAGTGCTCCCCAAAGTCATTGGCTGAAAGCCCATGTAGCTACAATGGAAATTAGTGACCCAAAGGTTGATGGTCCCTAAGAAATGGCTGCTCAGGTAATACTACATGTTCATGGAGAACTTTATAATTGGCAAATTGCTTTCATATATGTTACCACATTTAATTTTTACAACAACCTTGTAAAGCAGGTAAAAAGGCATACCTTATTTGGTCTTGCCAGTTATAGTACTGATTCTTCATAGCACTAATTAGCCAGAAAGGCGAGCATCTTTTTAAAACTTAAAAAAAGAAATTTTAGTCTCAACCCATGAGCACTAGTTGCCATAATGCACAATTCTCACTTTGAGCCATTGACAATCTGCTTTCTTTCCTCTTTTCCTGCTGCTTACATCCTTTTATCCCATGACTCTCTCTCTCTCTCTCTCTTTTTTTTTATGATTCTCTTTTGATTCAAAATGAATAATTGTATTTTATTTCAAGGGTTAAAAAGAGAGGAAATTAGTTTAATGATTAAAATACAGGCTGGCCATGAAAATATAAATTTTAATGTAGGCCAGAACAAAGGTCAAATAAATAAATCATGCTCTAGGCCTAGCTTAATCCATCATTAAATCAATTTAAAAGAATGTGGCAAAGATGAAGAGATCAGCCAATAATCCTCTAATAGTGTGTTAATTGTATATTGACTGAAGTGACAAACTATGTGAGAGCTGTGTTTCCATGGGATTAGGCTAAAAGACCCTGCATAGCCAGGTTAGGTTAGAGGTTCTTTTCTCCTGGAATAGAAACCTCAGAGTCAAATAGGATACAAAGGATGAGAGACGGGGCGGAGATTGGCCTCCGGTTTCCCAGTTTGTAAATGGGTGTCAGTGCCCAGACGTCTGCATTCAGCGTGCGGGTTCAAAACCACAGTTTGTTTGTTTGCTTGTTTAAGTATAGTTGACTTACAATGTTATGTTAGTTTCAGGTATACAACATGATGATTTAATATTTTTATAGATATACTCCATTTAAGGTTATTATAAAATATTGGCTATATTCCCTGTGCTGTACATTACATCCTTGCGTCTTATTTATTTTATACCTAGTAGTCTGTACCTTTTAATCCCCCACCCCTATCTTGTCCTTCCCCTCACCCCTCTCCCTACTGGTTACTTGTTGGCTCTCTGTAGCCATGAGTCTGTTTCTGTTTTGTTACAGTCAGGGTATGGAAGCAACCTGAATGTCCATTAACAGATGAATGGATAAAGAAGACACGGCAAATATATGCAATGGAACATTACTCAGTCAGGGAAAAAAAGAATAAAATTTGCCAATTGCAACAACATGGATGGACCTGGAGGCTATGCTTATGCTTATTTCACTTATTCTTAGTGAAATAAGCCATACAGAGAAAGACAAATACTGTTTGTTTTCACTTATATGTGTAATCTAAAAACAAAAACAAATAAATATAACAAAATCTTAACAATTTTTGATTGCTCAATATATAATATTTTCTGTATATATATTCCCCATGAGAGGAAGAGACAATTATTATACGGAAGTGACTGACTATTGGTCTCTTATTGGGGTGAGAGAAATGAAAAAGAAAGTTCATAGAAGAAGTGTGACAGATCACCTTGAAAAACAATACTCCACAAAATATTCCTTGTTCATATACGCTGAGGGCAGGGGGAGAAGACTGTAATAGTTTAAAGGGGCCCATGTATCCTTGGCCTTGTCATATGATGAATCTCAGATGAGTGTCTGAAGAGTCCATGAGAGCTGAGGGGTCTATTATCAGAAATTCTGAAACCTATCTTCTTCTTTTTTTCTTTTTTTTTTATTGAAGTATAGTTGATTTACAGTGTTATGCCAATCTCTGTTGTACAGCAAAGTTTTATACATATAGACATTCTCTTTTAAATATTCTTTTCCGTTATGGTTTATCCCCAGAGATTGGATATAGTTCCCTGTGCTATACAGTAGGACCTGTTGTTTATTCATTCTAAATGTAATAGTTTGCATCTACCAACCCCAAATTCCCAGTCCATCCCTCTCCCTCCCCCCCCTCCCCCTTGGCAACCACAAGTCTGATCTCTATGTCTGTGAGTCTGTTTCTGTTTTGTAGATAGGTTCATTTGTGCCATATTTTAGATTCCACATATAAGTGATATCATATGGTATTTGTCTTTCTCTTTCTGACTGACTTCACTTAGTATGATAATCTCTGGTTGTATCCATGTTGCTGCAAATGGCATTATTTTGTTCTTTTTATGGCTGAGTAGTATTCCATTGTATATATGTACCACATCTTCTTTATCCATTCCTCTGTCCATGGACATTTAGGTTGTATCCACTGAAACCCACCTTCTTGAAGGAGAGTGTCTCAGCAGAGCGTATGCACAGACCTCATCCAATCCCTTTCCCAACACCTACTTCAGCTAACTCATTGAAGTAGTTAGACCCTCCTGGTCAAGGATATTCACAACCATGATCTAGAGTTCTGAAAAATGTATACATATTCTAGTAGTGTTTGGCAAACACATTCTTATTATAGCATAAATTGTGGTCAGAATACATTCCAGTCTGTCTCAAGTTGTATGTGTAACCAAGTGGGTATTCCTAATTATAATTTTGTCAGGGCATGCTTTGAGATTCCATAGGCAAATTTTTTCCCGCTCTTTGAATGATATACCTTTCAAAAATATATACATTTCCTTCATTCACTAAATGTTTATTGAGCGCTTACTAGTATACTACATGCTATGCATACAAAGTTGAGAAAGCAAGGTCCTGCTCTCAAGGCATTTAAACAAATAAAGAATCAGACTTGCAAACAAGCAAATACAATGAGATTTGCTAAACTGGGTGATCCACAAAGTTGAATGGCAGATTAAGATAATGCATTTAAATCTGTCCTGGAAAACCTCCCAGAGGAAGAAGAAACATGAATAGGTATTTTCCAGGTAGACAGATGATTTTAAAGTGTATGTTGTGAGTCATGAGAGGCCGATGATCAATTGTAAGCAAGGGAGTAACATAATCAAATTTTTGTATTTGAACTCTGGGGCTACTAAAGAAGGGGGATTGGAAATGGGAATTTCTGGAAACTGAGCAAATGTCAAGAGTTGTATTGCAGTGGTTAAGGGAGTTGATGGACCTACTCAAATAGACTGGTGGTCCCATTAGAGATGAGAGATATGCAAAGAGAAGAATAAATAAAATACATTGTTTGGAATGTGAGAAAGAAGTCAAAGGCTTCCAGACTATTGGCTTGGGAAACTGGAGAAAGGGTCTATAATTCATTAACATACAACATATAGGACAGAGCACAGGTTTTGTGGAGTGACTAGGGATGAGCATGAAAGCAGAGAGAAGCATGTTCAGTTCTGGACGTACTGAGTTTGCAGTGCCTGTGGAATGTCCAGGTGGAATGATTTTGAAAACAGTTTGGAGACATGGGACTAGGGCTCAGAATCAACAGTGGTAGGGACAAGATCCCCCCAAAAATGACTAAAGTGAGAAAAGAAAATACTTATTTTTAAGAAGGGGTGGAGAAGTAGAAACCAATCAAGGCACCCAAAAAAAGGAGCCAGCAGTGCAGAGGTAAACGAGGAGAGAGAGACAGAGAGAGAAATGTCATGGGAGGCAAAGCCAGAACTTCCAAGAACATGAGAATAGTCAGCAGGACAAGCCGTGTAAGATGAGAACTAACCATGCTTATTCCATTGGGCGAGTAAGTGCACAGGACAGTCTCATTGCAGGGATATGGGGGAGAGCCAGGTTAGAGTGGACCAAAGATACAGAGTGCTGTGAATTCAGAGAGAATAAATCTAGGTTGCCCTTCGTAAAAGAATAGCCATCAAAGAGAGAAGCATGAGGATGCTTTAAAAAATGGCCATTAAATGGGTTTTTTAAAAATTTGTTTGTTTTCTAAATGAGAGGGATGACCGTATTTTTATGCTAAAGGGAACAACCAATAGAGCATCAAAGGTAAGAAAAAGACATTATCGATAAAGCAAATTTCCTAGGAAGGCAGGGTGGAAAAACATCCACTGCACCAGTGGATGGAGTTGCCTTTGATAAGAAAACTGTTTTTTGCTAGAGATGAGGACAAGGAAGGGATGGCTGCAGATGCAGGTTGGCTTATGGGAAAATGGGTGGAAAAATGAAAAAAAGCCACTCTTGGTAGCTGCTAGTCCCTAGCTTAGAAACAAGGTCATCCCAAAGAGAGAAGATTGAAAGCTTTGAAGAGTGGTGAAGGTTTGGAATCGCAGCCCAGGGACACGGGAGAAGCACATGTAATAGGACTGCTGAGAAACATTGCGGGAACAACTGAGATTAGTTTTACTCCAGATTTATGGCCTCCGTTCTATATGGTTGTGATTTTTCTTCTTCCTCCAGCAGAGCAGTGCTCAAGAAATGTTTACAGTTGAGGAGGCTCCGAGGGGTTTGCCTGAAGGACATGAAGTCCATCCATCTCTCCAGGTGGTTTGGAATTATACCTCAAGATAAAGGTAAACCATCCAAATTAAATAGTTGAACCGTATTGCTCTGGCCCCTCTTATTTGCTTTTACTGAATTGCATTTTGACTTCAGGCCTCAGCTTCCTTGGAGGGACTCAATGACAAACAGCCATAGGCCTACCTGTGTTGTTAGCACCACAGGGGATGTTGAGAAGGAGCAGCCTCAAACCCATTCATGTTCCACTCAGGAGGGCACAATGAGTCATTTCCTCTACACCCAGACGCCAGGAGACAATTGAGTTTTCACGAGTAACAACAATATGTTCACTTGGTATAAAGCTAGGAATGGTCAAGAGCCTGGTCTTGACATCAGAATGCTTGGGTTCACATCTAGAATCCATCATCTATTAGCTGGTTGACCTTGAACCTTTTAACTTCTCTGTGCCTCAATTTCCTCATCTGTAAAATAACGAAATATTCATACCTACTTCATAAGGCTGCAGTGAGAATTAAGTGAAACAGTCAATGTAAAAGTGTTTAACACTGTGTCTGGCAAATCATAAAAGTACTCACTACGTATTAGCCAGCTTTGTTGTTGTTATTATTATTATCTTCCAACTGCTCTTTTTTGGTTTTGGTTTTGTGTTTTGTCTTCATTCTCAGTGTGGCATGCATTTGCATGTATTAATTTACCTCTGGTCTCCACTTAATATTATTTTTTCCCTTTCTTTCTTTACCCATACTTCACTTATTTCTTATCTGATATCCATCTATCACAGTTTTAGAATGAGACAGAACATAAGAAAGTGAATTCAAGGAGGTCTTACACCAGTCAATAACTATAATTCTATCTATTTTTGTCCATGTTTTAGGAAAAGTTTCAAAGATGAGAAAAGGGACTTGGAACTTTCTTATCCCACATTTGCATTCAGAAATGCAAGTTTTCTTGAAGTCCATTTCACCTGATATTTACTTTTTTAGAACCATTCTTGATCGGCCCCTACAGGGACTTCACCCTAATTCAATATTAGCTCAAATACTTCTCATTATAAATAAACAACATATTATTTTATTTGCAGAGGGGGTGGATTACTATACTTTGAGAAGCAGTTACAGTCTTGGAGAGGATGAGGGCTGGACTTGGGAGTCAAAGGAACTGACTTTGGATACAGCTCTGCTACTTACTAGCTCTTTTTGCCATTGGAACTCTGGCCTCGGTTCTTTCATCAGCTAAGTAGAATTTACAGTATTGATCTCACAGTGTGGTTGTGAGAAATCAAAAAGGTGCTCAGCAAAAATTAGTTGATTCTGTATCTAGCACAAGAAGTGACATTCAAATAGCCATTCAAACTTGTACCTGAAAAATTGGACCAAAGAATTCAATAATTCTTCTTAAATATGTTTAAAGGCAACCTGAATGTATTTTTCTTACTGAACTTAAGCATTTGAAGTAAATATACTAGCCTTTTAGGAATATTTAGTCATAAGTCAAAACAGAAAGCTTTACTTATCTTTTAAGAATATTTAAGAAATTTCATCTTGGTGTCAGAATATCAACTTAGCCTATAATGTCATCAGGGAAATGTAGAAAATATCCCAGATTTAATTCTTTGCTTTCAGCTAAATAAGTAATCTGTGAAACCCCCAATGTACAAATAAGTCTGCTTATCTCCTGCCTGCTAATAGCTTTGGTTTTGTTTTTGTTTTATTTTTCTTAGTGTTCTTGTTGCTGTTTTTGTTGTTGCATGGACCAGTAAGTACTTGCAGATGAAAAGTAGCTTTTGTTTTGTTTTCACTCAGGGGATGTGGGTGTGCGATGCCTTATCCCAGGTGTTGATATCAAAAGGATAGTGAAAGTGTTTAGGCTGGTTCTTTAAGGAAATACGAGGACCTACTTCCTTGTCCCCCTTCCCTCTTTCAGGCCCAAAGCTGAAAACCAGAGGGCGTGTGTTGGTGGGCTACTCCCACCATTACAGACCATCCCTGAGAAAGCAGTGTCAGAAGTACAAAAAGAGCCCAAGTACAATGGTTAGTCTTCAAAGGGCCTCATTTATTATATTGCTCAGAGCCCCACAGAGTTGCTCCAAGCTCATAACCGCCGCTGATTTCAAAGGGAGCTCTGAACTTGCATACGCTCTGCAAGGCACAGTGCGGGATGAGAAACAGGCTGAGTGGCTTGAAGCCATGTTCAGACATTTTTTAATGTTCGTAAATGTCTTTGGCACCATCACTTTCACACAGAAACCCACTTACCTCCTGCCGCAAAGTGTGAAATAAAGCCATTTTCAAGCCTGGGTAGGGGATAGTCTGGAAATTGGGCTAAATCTTAAAACCGCATGAAGATTGAAAATAGGATTCACAAGCTGGAGCTCAGCTCTCACTAACCCACTTCCAAGCTCAGATCACCATGACACTGTGCCCTGTTAGATACTGTCAGTGCCACCTTTGAAAGGTTAAGGCAGTAAAACGTGGTCATCTCAGTAGCTCCCAATCTAAAGGCCCCAACTCTAAGGCATCCCAGAATAGCTGGTCCATAGGATAGGAGAGAAGCATTCTTTCAATTGGGCCTTTATTGGGACCCAACAAGCACAGCCCTGGGGAACCTCACGTTAGGGACTGGCATTTCCTGCCACACCTCTCTGCCTCAGGAGATGCTATAAGTCCCCCCTTGGTCCAGAAGGTTTGTGAAAGACAGGTTAGGATCCATCAAAGTTTTTCTCCTGGTTACCTGCAGAACCACTAGCTGCCTTCCCCAATTCTGTTTCTGTGGCTCCCTAGTCACCAAGACTAGGAGAAAGAGGTCCCTGAGTGACTCAGAAATTACTTTCTATACTCCAGGAAGCTCTGATACAGGTAATTCTCCAGGGAACTTCTGGACGGCTCCATGAGGACCCTGTTTTTGGAAGGATACAGAAAAAAGGTGTCCTTCTATGTTCACTGTTCAATAAATATTCCTTAAATCCTGGACAGTGTATTACTTTGGGCACCATCTTTAGTAAGAAAGAGAAAGTTATTTATTTGGAAGAAAAGGAGTTAAATAATGAGACATTAGATGTGGTTTTTAGAAATCTAGAGATGCCCTCTATAAGTTTAAAATGGCAGTCTCTTCTCTAAAGTTCATCAGGAAAATATTACTAAGAATTTATCTACTCACATTCTCACTATTTTGTCATTCTTTCAACCAATACTTGCTGCACACCTGCTCCATGCAGACGTAATTCCATTTGCTGGAATTCAGTAGTGAACAAAGCAGACAAAAGTCCCCTCACTTAGCTTGTGTCTGAGTGGTGAACACATAGGATAACAAAATAAGTAAGAAAACCTTCAAGCTTATGTTCTGTACACACTGCATGCTGTTCACTTACACATAAGATCTATGGTTTTAGATGAGATGTAAAAGTAATGTTGTTTGACAAAAAAATAATTTCTCGAGGGCAGACAGCAGAAGCAAGAAGAACTACGATTCTGCAGCCTGTGGAACGAAAACCACATTCACAGAAAGATAGACAAAATGAAAAGGCAGAGGACTTTGTACTAGATGAAGGAACAAGATAAAACCCCAGAAAAACAACTAAATGAAGTGGACATAGGCAACCTTCCAGAAAAAGAATTCAGAATAACGATAGTGAAGATGATCCAGGACCTCAGAAAAAGAATGGAGGCAAAGATCGAGAAGATGCAAGAAATGATTAACAAAGACATAGAAGAATTAAAGAACAAACACCTAGAAGAATTAAAGAACAAACAAACAGAGATGAACAATACAATAACTGAAATGAAAACTACACTAGAAGGAATCAATAGCAGAATAACTGAGGCAGAAGAATAGATAAGTGACCTGGAAAATAGAATGGTGGAATTCACTGCCGTAGAACAGAATAAAAAAAAAACAATGAAAAGAAATGAAGACAACCTAAGAGACCTCTGGGACAACATTAAATGCACCAATATTCGCATTATAGGGGTCCCAGAAGGAGAAGAGAGAGAGAAAGGACCCGAGAAAATATTTGAAGAGATTATAGTCGAAAACTTCCCTAACATGGGAAAGGAAATAGCCACCCAAGTCCAGGAAACACAGAGAGTCCCAGGCAGGATAAACCCAAGGAGAAATATGCCAAGACACATAATAATCAAATTGACAAAAATTAAAGACAAAGAAAAAGTATGGAAAGCAACAAGGAGAAAACAACAAATAACATACAAGGGAACTCCCATAAGGTTAACAGCTGATTTCTTAGCAGAAACTCTACAAGCCAGAATGGGGTGGCATGATATATTTAAGGTGATGAAAGGGAAGAACCTACAACCAAGATTACTCTACCTGGCAAGGATCTCATTCACATTTGACAGAGAAATCAAAAGTTTTACAGACAAGCAAAAGCTAAGAGAATTCAGCACCACCAAACCAGCTCTACAATAAATGCTGAAGGAACTTCTCTAAGTGGGAAACACAAGAGAAGAAAAGGACCTACAAAAACAAACCCATAACAATTAAGAAAATGGTAACAGGACCATACATATCAATAATTACCTTAAACGTGAATGGATTAAATGCTCCAACCAAAAGACACAGGCCCGCTGAATGGATACAAAAGCAAGACCCATATATATGCTGTCTACAAGAGACCCACTTCAGACCTAGGGACACATACAGACTGAAAGTGAGGGGATGGAAAAAGATATTCCATGCAAATGGAAATCAACAGAAGGCTGCAGTAGCAATACTCGTATCAGATAAAATAGACTTTAAAATAAAGAATGTTACAAGAGACAAGGAAGGGCACTACATAATGATCAAGGGATCAGTCCAAGAAGAAGATATAACAATTATAAATATATATGCACCCAACACAGGAGCACCTCAATACATAAGGCAACTGCTAACAGCTATAACAGAGGAAATCGACAGTAACACAGTAATTGTGGGGGACTTTAACATCTCACTTACACCAATGGACAGATCATCCAGGCAGAAAATTAACAAGGAAACAGAAGCTTTAAATGACACAATAGACCAGATAGATGTAATTGATATTTATAGGACATTCCATCCAAAACCAGCAGATTACACTTTCTTCTCAAGTGCACATGGAACATTTTCCAGGATAGATCACATATTGGGTCACAAATCAAACCTCGATAAATTTAAGAAAATTGAAATCATATCAAGCATCTTTCCGACCACAACGCTATGAGATTAGAAATCAATTACAGGGAAAAAAACTGTAAAAAACACAAACACATGGAGGCTAAACAATACATTACTAAATAACCAAGAGATCACTGAAGAAATCAAAGAGGAAATCAAAAAATACCTAGAGACAAATGACAACAAAAACACGACCATCCAAAACCTGTGGGATGCAGCAGAAGCAGTTCTAGGAAGTTTATAGCAATACAAGCCTACCTCAAGAAACAAGAAAAATCTCAAATAAACAATCTAACCTTACACCTAAAGGAACTAGAGAAAGAAGAACAAACAAAACCCAAAATTAGTAGAAGGAAAGAAATCATAAAGATCAGAGCAGAAATAAATGAAATAGAAACAAAGAAAACAGTAGCAAAGATCAATAAAACTAAAAGCTGGTTCTTTGAGAAGATGAACAAAATTGATAAACCTTTAGCCAGACTCATCAAGAAAAAGAGGGAGAGGACTCATCAATAAAATTAGAAATGAAAAAGGAGAAGTTACAATGGACAACACAGAAATATAAAGCATCCTAAGAGACTACCACAAGCAACTCTATGCCAATAAAATGGATAACCTGGAAGAAATGGACAAATTCTTAGAAAGGTATAATGTTTCCAGACTGAACCAGGAAGAAATAGAAAGTATGAACAGACCAATCACAAGTAATGAAGTTGAAATTGTGATTAAAAATCTTCCAACAAAAAAAAGTCCAGGACCAGATGTCTTCACAGGTGAATTCTATGAAACATTTAGAGAAGAGCTAACACCCATCCTTCTCAAACTCTTCCAAAAAATTGCAGAGGAAGGAACACTCCCAAACTCATTCTATGTGGCCACCATCACCCTGATACCAAAACCAGACAAAGATACTACAAAAAAAAAATTACAGACCAATATCACTGATGAATATAGATGCAAAAATCCTCAACAAAATACTAGCAAACAGAATCCAACAACACATTAAAAGGATCATACACCACGATCAAGCGGGATTTATCCCAGGGATGCAAGGATTCTTCAATATACGCAAATCAATCAATGTGATACACCATATTAACAAATTGAAGAAGAAAAACCATATGGTCATTTCAATAGATGCAGAAAAAGCTTTTGAAAAAATTCAACACCCATTTATGATAAAAACTCTCCAGAAAGTGGGCATAGAGGGAACCTACCTCAACATAATAAGGGCCATATACGACAAAGCCACAGCAAACATCATTCCCAATGGTGAAAAACTGAAAGAATTTCCTCTAAGATCAGGAACAAGGCAAGGATGCCCACTCTTGCCACTATTATTCAACATAGCTTTGGAAGTCCTAGCCATGGCAATCAGAGAAGAAAAAGAAATAAAAGGAATACAAATTGGAAAAGAAGAAGTAAAACTGTCACTGTTTGCAGATGACATGATAGTATACATAGAGAATCCTAAAGATGCTACCAGAAAACTACTAGAGCTAATCAATGAATATGGTAAAGTTGCAGGATACAAAATTAATGCGCAGAAATCTCTTTCATTCCTATACACTAACAACAGAAATCAGAAAGAAAAATTAAGGAAACAATCCCATTCACCATTGTAACAAAAAGAATAAAATACCTAGGAATAAACCTACCTAAGGAGGTAAAAGACCTGTACTCAGAAAACTATAAGACACTGATGAAAGAAATCAAAGATGACACAAACTGATGGAGAGATAAACCAAGTTCTTGGATTGGAAGAATCAATATTGTGAAAATGACTATACTACACAAAGCAATCTACAGATTCAATACAATCCCTATCAAATTACCAGTGACATTTTTTACAGAACTAGAACAAAAAATCTTAAAATTTATATGGAAACACAAAAGGCCCTGAATAGCCAAAGCAGTCTTGCAGGAAAAAAATGGAGCTGGAGGAATCAGACTCCCTGACTTCAGACTATACTACAAAGCTACAATAATCAAGACACTATGGTACTGGCACAAAAACAGAAATATAGATCAATGGAACAGGATAGAAAGCCCAGAGATAAACCTACACACCTATGGTCAACTAATCTATGACAAAGGAGGCAAGGATATACAATGGAGAAAAGACAGTCTCTTCAATAAGTGGTGCTGGGAAAACTAGACAGCTACATGTAAAAGAATGAAATTAGAACACTCCCTAACACCATACACAAAAATAAACTCAAAATGGATTAGAGACCAAATGTAAGACCGGACACTATAAAACTCTTAGAGGAAAATATAGGAAGAACACTCTTTGAAATAAATCACAGCAAGATATTTTTGATCCACCTCCTAGAGTAATGGAAATCAAAACAAAAATAAACAAATGGGACCTAATGAAACTTAAAAGCTTTTGCAAAGCAAAGGAGACTACAAACAAGACCAAAAGACAACCCTCAGAATGGGAGAAAATACTTGCAAACAGATAAATGGACAAAGGATTAATCTCCAAAATATATAAACAGCTCATGCAGCTAAATATTAAAAAAACAGACAGCCCAATCAAAAAATGGGCAGAGGACCTAAATAGACATTTCTCCAAAGAAGACATACAGATGGCCAAGAAGCACATGAAAAGCTGCTCAACATCACTAATTATTAGAGAAATGCAAATCAAAACTACAATGAGGTATCACCTCACTCCTGTTAGAATGGGCATCATCAGAAAATCTACAAACAACAAATGCTGGAGAGGGTGTGGAGAAAAGGAAGCCCTCTTGCACTGTTGGTGGGAATGTAAATTGATACAGCCACTATGGAGAACAGTATGGAGGTTCCTTAAAAAACTAAAAATAGAATTACCATATGACCCAGCAATCCCACTCCTAGGCATATAACCTGAGAAAACCATAATTCAAAAAGACACATGCACCCCAATGTTCATTGCAGCACTATTTACAATAGCCAGGTCATGGAAGTAATCTAAATGCCCATCAGCAGACAAATGGATAAAGAAGATGTGGTACATACATACAATGGAATATTACTCAGCCATAAAAAGGAACAAAATTGGGAGATTTGTAGAGACGTGGATGGATCTAGAGACTGTCATACAGAGTGAAGTAAGTCAGAAAGAGAAAAACAAATATTGTATATTAATGCATATATGTGGAATCTAGAAAAATGGTACAGATGAATCAGTTTGCAGGGCAGAAATAGAGGCACAGATGTAGAGAACAAAAGTAAGGACACCAAAGGGGAAAGTGGAAGTGGGGAGTGGTGGTGGGATGAACTGGGAGATTGGGATTGACATATATACATTAATATGTATAAAATAGATAACTAATAAGAACCTGCTGTATAAAAAAATAAAATTCAAAAATTCAAAAAAAAATTCTCTGTTTTTGTCTCTCCTCCAGAGGCCTATGAGTAGATACAGCCATATAGACAGATGAAGCATCACAAGTAGTTTCTAGAAATTTATCAAGTCACATCTATCCACAGTAGCATCCCTAAATGTCTCTATCATCAATGTAAACACCTTTGACTGATCTGTCTTCACTTACTGCTCTCCCTAAATACTTGGTGCAAAATGCCAGCCGGCTGCTTCCCTTCTTTCTATCACAGAAGGAGACAACCACCTCTAACCCTAAAACACAATGTACTTCTAGATTTTCTCCCTTCATCTCTCCTTTTCTTCCTTTAGGACCTATGTTGTACCAGGCATGGCTCATTCCCATGTGTCCCATCTTAATCACACTAAAAAAATTAATTCTGAATATAGGTGCTGCTAGAAACACTGAAAAGAACAACATAGAATGGAAAGATGTGAAAGTCAGATTTCTCAGTAGAGTATATGAATAATGCTGCTGCTAATGGCACCACCTTCCACCTGCTGTACCCAAGAGTTTACATGTCCTTTTACGGGTATAACATGTCATACAGTCCTCTAAAACCCTTGCTTCCCAAAGTGTGGTCCACAGCCCTGGAGCACCAGCATCTCCCAGAAGTTGCTAGAAATGTAGAATCCCATGCTCTGCCCGCAGCCTACTGAATCAGACTATGCATTTTAACAAGACCCCGGGGGGTTTTTTACACACTTGGAAGTTTGAGGAGCTCTACTCTAAATCGTCCTGTGAGGAAATAGAAAATAACATTGCCTATTTTTACAGATAACAAAATAAATCAAAGAAAACTAGGAATTAGAGATGTTTGGTTAGTTAGTAGGTAACCAAATGTGGAGTCAAGGACCAGTGTTCTTTCCATTACATTACACCCCCTCTTGGAAGGAACTGTCGCATACCTCTTTTTGGGTCTGCCATCACCCAGCCCAGCATTTCATAGCAGCATTGCACAATAATTACAGCCTGATATTGTCCCCTGGTGGTAAGTAGGCGAATGCTAATCTCCTGCTTGATTATATATTCCTTATGTAGAACGGTCTTGGTGCCTCTCGTCTGAGAGGTCTAAGGTTAATGACATGAAAGAAGTTTCCTATTTAGAAATTTCTCCAATTTTCTCCAGTTCCTTACCAAAGAAGAACATGTTCGCTGGATAACAATTTTTGAGGTTTCTATTGCAAATTTCCTTTCCTCAGCTGGCTTGCGTTTCATATGATCATCTTGGAGGAAAAGGGAAAGGCCGCTGTTACATAGCAAACACTTCCTGGTGTACCCAGCTCAGTGCCCTGTATGTGTTATCTCAAGATTCTCAGAGAGACCCAAGGATTGACTATATTGCCCTATTTTACAGATGTGGAAGTTGAGACTCAAAGGTGACACATGTGGCAATCCTGGGAATCAAGCTAGAATCTGTCCTACATGCTGACCTCTTCCTAGAAATGTCTTGCCTGAATTAGCATGGAAGGCGACCTAAGGTAGGGGAAGGGACTCTCATTACCTTCAGTCTTTTGTCACTGTTGATGATATGGCAGGTACACATTTCCTAAAAGAGAAAAGTCATTTCCAAATTCCTCCTGGTTTTAAGGGTGAAGTTAAGTAACTGGGGTGAAATCAAAACAGAGAGGAACCAACTAGAGGGATACAAGCCAAATACGCAGAACTTCCCCAAAAGGACTCAAAAATCAGCACAGTAGTGTTGCTGGGTTATATACTTGAAAACATACTTATCGACACCATACAACTTGGCTAAAATCCAGACATATGATCTAAGCAAGGCCCTCTAAATGAGTTAGTTTTAAATTCTTCATGCTTAACAGAGAAGCAGGGAAATGTCACCATACTCTTTAAGAGAAGAATGAATAGATTTCTCAAACCGTTAGGGCTGAGAAAGGCATCTCCCTGTTCTCTAATACACACATTTCCCCAACTGCAGCCCTCTCCACTCTGTCCCAGCTCAGACATGTTGGATTGAAATATCCTCATCTATTACTCTCTGAGAATCTGCAGACAATCTGTGTGGGGATCTCTCTACTGGTCTTAAAGAATTCAATAGGACATTATTGTAACTCCTCGGATTTTAATATACACTACAGCTGTTTAGCTGGCTTGGCATTTAAGGATGCAAACTTTCCAATCTCTCCTAGAACCATGACACTACAAAAGAGACTACTGTAATTAGGAATAAAACTGTGCAGTCCTCATTAACCAGAAAAGCACTTTCTAAACCTAGGGAGGCCCTACTTTTATTCCAAGAAAAGTCAGGAAAATGGTACTGCAAGAGCCCAATAAAGATTTGGGGTCAACTTGTGCTTGCTGGAATTGACTGGGTTTACATGAAATGACTTTAAGAAGCAAAGAACAACAAATGCTTCTAGCAGAAGCGATCTGAGCGGGGAAAAGCCTGAAGAATCATGTTAAGCTCAATTTTGTTTAAAGTTTCATTATGATTTAAGTCTTGATTGCCCAAATTCATTCAGCCTTACTGCATTGTGATGGAGACTGCGCTTATTAGCCAAGGACATTATAGTAGCTGGTAGTAGGGCTGCTGCTCTCCTGTTTACGACATGTGACCAACAGAAGGCTTTCTGAATTGAGGCTGGGAGTGATATGTCCCTAGTGACTCAAAATAGCTAAGGCATGTGTATAAAACCAGGCATAGGTAGTCTCAGAGATGATTGCAGGCTTTACTTTAGTTCTTTAATCTCCGCATCCATTTCTGGCCTGCCAGAACTGTCTACGCTGGGGCCTCACTACAGCATTAGTCACAGGAAGAGCCAAGTGTGTTGTAAGCCTGTGCCTTTGGATACCTAAGGAGATTTGGTCACTCAAATCACCAAAGAACCGTGTTATAAGGGGTTCAACTGTGAGGCAGTCCTATGCACAGGAAGAAGACAAGAACATTCTGAAGGAATTTGATTTATTTATGTTTTTCTGCATAGGTGCTTGCGATGTGTCTGCTTCCTGGAAAATCAACATCGATTGCAGATAGCAGCCTGTCTAGCTCTCATTCTCTCTTTTAGCTGAAATTCTTATCACCCATGTTTCAAAAGCTAATTAAGCTGTGGTGCAGTTATAACAAAAGGACCCTGGACAGGATCTGGGCTCAAGTTCCTGCTTTGTCACTAAGCAGCTCTGTGGCTCTAGGCAAATCAGCTCTCCAGTGGGACACCCTTGCTTTGTCTTGCAATAGTAATGGCTGTATTTATGAAACACTTTCTCTGAAGTAGGGGTTATGCCACGTACTTTTACTGGATGATCTCGTTTAAACTTCACAAAACCCCCAATGCGTAGGTTCTAGTGTTACCTCCATTTTGCAGGTAAGGAAACTGAAACATGGAAAGGCTAAATAGCTTGTCCAAAGTGACACAAGTTAAATGTGAAAGTAGCAGGATTTGATTGAGTTTCCTGAGCCTGTGCTCTTAACCTCTCAGCTCCCTGCTTCTCTCGTGGCCTCACTACCCCAGGCCAGGGAGGTGTTCTTGCTCTAGAAATTCCTGACTGTATTTAGAGATGACTTGGCTCCACTCATATCGCTCATCTATGCTCCTGTGTGTTGTTTACTTTTTACAGTTTAAACATTTTTTGATTTTCTAATCAAAATCCCCAACCTAGTGAAATGTCTGAATGAGTCAGTGAAAAGACCACTTCCTCTAGAATGATGAGTGATTTTCTGCCCTTTGTAAATTAGTCTCTTTATAAGTGAAGATAATAATGCCTCGCTTATAAGGTTGTTGTGAGGCTCCAAGCAAAATGGCTAGAGGTGGAAAGCAGTGTATGAATAGAATTTGTTTACTAGTATATTTAAATACCAGCTCTTTTGGGGAAGACTTTCTTATATGATGTGTTCTCTGTAGCGTGGAACACTGTGCCCTCAAAGTTGGGAGATGCTAAAGTGGAGGTCTTGATCGTTACTTTGATTGTGGTTTTCAACTAAAAACCAAATTCTTTTTTTTTTAATTAAAAAAATTTTTTTTTTATTTTCAACTTTACTTTTTGTTAGGTTGCATGCTTACTTTTAAAACAGTTTTTAATGGAAGTATAGTTGATTTACAATGTTGTGTTAGTTTCAGGTATAAAGCAAAGTGATTCAGTGTTTTATATATATATATATATATATATATAAAATATATATATATATACACTTTTTTCAGATTCTTTTCCATCATAAGTTATTATAAGATATTGAATATAATTCCCTGTGCTATGCAGTAGGACCTTGATGTTTATTTTATGTATCGTAGTTTGTACCTGCTAATCCCAAACTCCTAATTTATCCCTCCCCCACCCTTTCCCCTTTAGTAACCATAAGTTTGTTTACGTCTGTGAGTCTGATTCTGTTTTGTAAATAAATTCATTTGTATCATTTTTTTTTTAGATTCCACATATAAGTGATATTTGTCTTTCTCTATCTGACTTACTTAGTATGATAATCTCTTGGTCTCTCACGTTGCTGCAAATGGCATTATTTCATTCCTTAAAAAAAGAAATCTTAAATGCATTCTTATTTACCTTAGCACCATAAATTGATGTAATAGGAAGAACAGTTTAATGGTGATAGTGAAGCAAAGAGAACTAACACTTATTGAGTACCTAAATTTGTCCTAGGTGTTATCTCAGTGAATTCCTATCATTGCTCTATTGAGAAAGATGTGAGAAAACTGAAAGACAAAGATGTTAGGTAGCTTCCATAGGACACATGGCTTTTCACTGAGAGCAAGGATTGAAATAGAGGTTTATCGGTCTCCAGATACTAGGATTTTCACCATGTCATGCTGAAGATGAATTCTCTTTAAGCTTTTTGTGCTTAAAAATCTATCTTTGTATATACTGTTCATGTATCATTATATTAAAGTACCCATCTTAGTAGTCGACATTTTCATAATAAATTTGTGGTGACAGACCTTTATAGCATAAATCCAAGAATCATAAAAGTACACATTGGAAAAGACCTTAAAATCATAAAGTTCAACCACCAATCCATTGTTTTTCCAGCTTCTGCTTGAATACCTCCTACTATGTGGAACTCACTGTTTCCAGTAAGTATTGCCACTAGGCTATCCCCTCAGGCATCTCAAACTTAAGATGTTCACAACTTAATTAATAAAGTAGTTTCATAGTTTCGGTTACAGTTATTGGGGAGCTGGGCCTACCAGAGGAGAGTGAGCCCTAAGGGAGCATTATCCCGTCAATAATTAACTACAGATTACATTTTAAACATCCATTCAGTTTTTCACTACCAGGGCCAAAGAAAAATGTCAGTGAAAATTGTTACCCTATCTCCTTGGGATTTTCCAGGATCATCTTGTCAGAGTTTAGTGCTTCATTTGCATAGAAGACAATTGTATCAGTCAAGGTTTCCAGCGAGAAGCTAATGGTACATGCAGATGGAACCTGGAGCCTGTTAATGGAGGGACCCTTACAAAGGTATGGGCAGGGTTCAGGGGAATCAACAGTCTAGTGAAGCATCCTGAGGCAGCAATAGTAGAGGACCATTAGTACATGTAGACCTGAGAGCAGATCTCAGAACCCAGGAAAGTAGCCACAGAAGATGACGCCTCCCATTGCCCCCTCACCCTTCACCCCCCCCACACACACACCCAAAATAACTGTGGCCTGAGGTGGAGGCATGCAGCCAATCAGATGTTCAACAAGGGAATGGACACCCCGACCTCACTATCTCTCACCCCCAGAGTCCCTACTGATGGCTGAGTTCCCTCTGGTATCAGTTGGAAGATAGAAGACAAGTGAACTTACTAATACAGTCCAGGAACAGCAGGTAAGTTTGTGATCCCTCTTCTTAAAGAACTTATAGTTTAGTTGGGTGACAATATCACATCAAAATGGGGGGTAAATTTTGAAAGCAAAATGTTTATTTATATGTTAGCTGTGTTGGGTCTTCGTTGCTGCGCGCGGGCTTCCTCTAGTTGCGGTGAGCGGGGGCTACTCTTCGTTGTGGTGCGCGGGCTTCTCATTGTCGTGGCTTCTCTTGTTGCGGAGCATGGGCTCTAGGTGCGCAGGCTTCAGTAGTTGTGGCACGTGGGCTCAGTAGTTGTGGCTTCTGGGCTCTAGAGCACAGGCTCAGTAGTTGTGGTGTACGGGCTTAGTTGCTCCGCGGCATGTGGGATCATCCCGGGCTAGGGCTCGAACCTGTGTCCCTTGCATTGGCAGGCAGATTCTTAACCACTGTGCCACCAGGGAAGCCTCCAGTGGCATCTTTTCATTTGTTTCATGCCACAGCCCTTAAACTGGCAAGCGTCCGTGAGACCGTATGGGAGAAGACGCTGGGGTTGTGTATGTGCCACGGGTCATGACTGTTGTGATTATCAATTGATCTGATCTCAGAAACAGGCTCACATCCATCCCATTTCCCAATCTCATGACACTGTGTCATGAGAGTAGCTCTCACATTGAGCAGTTGCAACAGTCTCCTAATCCATTTCCTTGTTTACACTCAAGAGTATCTTCCTTTCATTCTCCCTAAATCCATTCTCTAGCATCTCTGTAATGATCTTTGTAAACATGAATCTGGTTGTCACGTTGCCTTTCTTAAATGCTTCACAGTTTCCTATGTCCACCTTGATGAGACTCATCAGTGAGTGCCGTGGTGATCTGACTCCTGCAGACTTAAACACCCCCTTGCACCTACACCTTTCCATGGATTCTGCCATAGTGACCGCCTCTGGTACGCCACATACAGCTTCTGCTTCACGCTTTGGTGCCTCCATGCCTTAGTGCATGGTGTCATTGGGCCTGAGCCAGTCTTCCCCTTTCCCTTCCTAACTCCACCCCTGTTCTGTAGGGCTAGCTCCACTTCTCTGTATCTGTCTCCAAACTGCAAGCGCCATCATCTAGTCCCTGGACAATTACAGTAGCTTCCTAACTAGTCTCCACTCCGCATCTATTCTCCCCGCCTCCAGTTCATTCTTGACTGCCAGGATGGAGGTAGCCATCCCCCATCCCCTCTCTGCCCCCTTCCTATCACGCTTAGGATAAAGAACATAATCTTTATCAGGGCCTGTATAGGAGGCCCTCCCAGACCCTGCTTGTCTCTTCAGTCTCAACTCCCACTTAGGCAGCTTATTCCAACCACAGCAACCTTCTTTCATGCCCTTTAATGTCCTGTTTCCTCCTGCCACTGCCATAGGTTTTGCACATGCTAGTCTCTCTCTGTCTCTCTCTTTTTTTGGCCACACCGCACTGCTTGCGGGATGTTAGTTCCCCGACCAGGGATTGAACCCAGGCCCTCAGCAGTGAAAGCACTGAGTCCTAACCTAACTCCCCATGCTAGTCTCTCTTGCTCCCCTTTCCTACTCATTCCACAGATCCCAGCTTAAGGATTACTTTCAGAAGGAGGCCTTCCCTCATCTCTGGTCTAGGTCAAGTTTGTATTCTGCACTTTCATAGAAGACTGTTCCTTTACTTTGTAGCACCTACCTCAGTCTGCAGGGGTTTATAATTTATATCTGCCTTTGCCCCAAGTGCAAGTTCCAGGAGGGATGGTTGGGCTCTGTTGTTGTCCATCATTGAACACCCAGCCTAGTACAGTAGCAGGCACAAAGGGGACACTCACAAACTTTGAATCAATCAGTCAGTCCTCCACGACTCTCTGGCTTCATGTGGAAAGCCCTACCAGTGGTATCACTATCATCACCCGGTCCCCTAGCAGCCTGTGTATGTCTTAGAGGCCACACCTTCGTTCTGTATTATTTTACTTGACAGTGCCTTGAGGACCTCAAAGGCCAGAAAGTGAAGCCGTATCTTAATCAACCCTACATCTACTACACCTAACACATGGATAGTGAATAATACATTCATCAATAAGTTTTTCTGAATTGAGATAAAATTCACATAACGTGGAAGGCACCATTTTAACCATTTTAAAGCGTATAATTCAGTGGTATTTATTACATTCGCAATGCTGTGCAGTCATCATCACTACCTAGTTTCAGAACATTTTCATCACCCCCAAAGGAAACCCCATATCCATTAAGCAGTCACTCCCCACTCTCCCCTGTCCCCAGCCCCTGGAAATCATGAATCTGCCTTCTGTCTCTATAGATTTTCCTATACTGGACAGTTCAAATAAATGGAATGACATAGTATGTGGCCTTTTGTGTTTGGCCTCTTTCACTTAGCATATGTTTTCAAGGTTTATCCATGTGATAACATGTATCAGTACTTCATATTTATGGCTGAGTAATACCCCATTGTGTAGATATATCACGTTTTCTTTATCCATTCATCTGTTGATAGACAGTTGGATTGCTTCTACCTTTTCACTATTGTGAATAGTGTTGCTACAAACTTTCATGTACAAGTTTCTATTTGAATACCTGCTTTCAATTCTTTTGGGTATATACTTAGGAATGTAATTGCTGGGTCATATAACTGTATGTTCAGCATATTGAAGAACTACCAAATGGTTTTCCACAGAGGTTGCACCATTCTACATTCCTATCAGCAACGTATGAGGGTTCCAATTATTTTTCCACATCCTCATTTTCTGTTTTGTTTTTGATTATTGTGTTTTTATTATTATTTTCTGTTATTTAAATTTTTTAAATTACTATTATAGCCATCCTGGTCAGTGTGAAGTGGTATCTCAGTGTGACTTTGATTTGCATTTCCCTAATGGCTAATGATGTTGAACATCTTTTCATGTGCTTGTTGGTCACATATATCTTCCTTGGAGAAATGTCTATTCAAGGCCTTTGCCTGTTTTTTGATTGGGTTGTTTGTCTTTTTGTTGTTGGGTTGTAAGAGTTCTTTATGTATCCAGGATACTAGACCTTCAGATATATGATTTGATATATCAGATATATGATTTGCAGGTATTTTCTCCTATTCTTCAACTGTCTTTTTACTTTCTTGATAGTGCCTTTGAAGTACAAAGTTTTAAGTTTTGATGAGTTTCAGTTTGTCTATTTCTTGGTTTTGTTTCTTGTGCTTTTCATGTCATATCTAAGAAACCACTGCCAAATTCAAAGTCATAAAATAATCTAGCCCTGTGCTTTATTTCCCTACAGTTCTTTTGCATTCTAAAATTCTATAATTCCAAATATTATCGACCACCTCGCCTACTGGATGCAAAGAACTGCTGGGATTTCAGGGGAAACTAGATATTACAGACCCAATTATTAGAATGGACTTTACTTAAAGGCATTATTTTAGTGTTCGGGTTGGGTCCCAAATCTAAGCTTCAGGAGTGCCAGGATGGGATTTATTTATAATTAGACTGCCAGATTTAAAATAAAAGTCTTTAAATATATATACCAAGGTAACTTAAAGGACCTCTAAATAAAATACTTAAAGCAAAATTTCAAGTGCATGAAGGCTATTAATATGCTTTTAGAAAAGCTGGGGGAAAAAAAATCTGACAAATGCCAAGCAGTGCCTGGATTAAAGAACGCAACGTTATTTGTGTAGGGGGAAATGGTAACAAATGCTACAAACAGTTGTGAACTGAATACTGGGAAAGCCATCCCAGATAATAGGAAAAGGAAAAACTTAGTTTCTAGGTGAACCCAAAGAAATATAAGATGAAAACTTGCCCTATACACAGTAAATGCTCAGTAAAGAGTTTGTTGGATGTAAAATGAAGTTCCTAGAAGAACAAATAAATACCCTGCACAGAATAAGTGCTGAACAATGTGTTTGTTGAACAGAAAATCAAACTCCAGGAAAAAAAAAAGTGAATTTGATGGGACCAATATAAATGTAACTTCATTAAGAAATGAAATTTCAACAGATTACTGATAAGGAAGAAGTAAGAAACTACATTTCAGAGAGTAGCATTTCTGAAAAGAAACAAAAGGAAAGGAAAGGAAGAGGGAGGGAAGGAAGGAAGGAAACTTACAAGCCTATAGACACAGAATAGGGGCCAAAAGTATTCAATGGAAAACAATTATTCACATCACAGAGATATAGCCATTTACTACAGGTGGAAGAAAACCTAGTAATCATGTGCTAATAGTCTAGGATTAAGCTTATTGAAATATGTCAACTTAGAGTAAACATACCGTTTCCTCTCCTTTCTTGTCCTCTCCTTTCTTCTTCTCTCCACAGCTTTCCTATCTCCCTTTTGTATACTAAAGAATCTTTTAGCAATAGTAAGAAAGGAGACAAAGATTGTAAGCAAGGATACGGATGTGGGAGTAGTATTGTTCATAACCAATAGAGCTAACGGTCGTTCATACACACTCCAGTTTTCTGTTTGTTTAATTAATGCAGAGAGGTCAAATAGAAACCCTTAAAAATGTTCTATATTTTGATTGTTGTGGTGGTTTCAATACTGTAGAGGTTTGTCAAAACTCATTGAATTTTACACTTAAGTGTACATTACATCTTAATGAAGCTGACAAGAAGGAAACGGAAATGTCAGCCATAAGTATGTTAATTGTAGTTCACGGAGAAATGGGCTACGGACTTCAAGCTGGAGAGAGGGATCTACCAAGCTTGGAGGTCCTGCAAGATAGCTTTCACTGTGAAAAACGTGGAGAGAAAGAGAGACCTATTAACAAGGATGCTGCAGAGTTTAAGTAGATTCTGCAGTCTCTGGTCTCATCCTGGAAACAAAGTCCTATATTTTAGAGCAAAAATGAGATTAATAGCAACAACCAGAGTTCAAGGGATTTTGAAAATTATGAACATGGGATCAAGGTGGTGTATGACAGAAATTATTCTTAGCTTTTTGTTTAATAACATACATGCTTTTAATGAAGATAGGATGACTACTGTCAAAAAATTAATACCCCAGAAACTAACAAGTGCTAGTAAGGATGCGGAGAAGTTGGAATCCTTGTGCACTGCTAGTGGGAAGGTAAAATGGTGTACAAAGAAAAGCATACTGTTACGGAAATCAGTATTGTGGTTCCTAAAAAACATTAAAATTAGAATCACCATATGATCCAGCAATTCCACTGCTATTCCAGAAGAGTTGAAATCAGGAACTGGAACAGATATTTGCACACCAATTTTCATAGAATTATTTGGAAGCCCAAAAGCAGAAGCAACCCAAGTGTCCATCAATGGATGAACAAATAAACAAAATGTGGTATGTACATACAATGGAATATCATTCAGCTTTGAAAAGGAAGGAAATGCTGTTAAATGCTTCAACATGGATGAATCTTGTGGACATTATGCTAAGTGAAATCAGCCATTCATCAAAGACAAATATCGTATGATTCCACCTAATAAGAGTAGTCCCATTCAAAGCGACCAAAAGTAGAAGGGCGGTTGCCAGAGCCAGGGCAGGGAAAGAGGAGAAAGGGTAGGAAAAAGATTGGGAGAGACTTCCATTTTCTCAAAATAGGGAGAATTCAAGCAGCCATTCGCATGGGATTGTAGCCTCAGTGTTTCACAGTCTCCTGTGTTCCTCCAACAGCAAAAGGAGGCTCTTCATAATCTGAAAATCCCCTAACGGTTGAAGATGACTTTAGGTGTGGCATTCAGGAAAGAAGTAACAAAATAATAGCAACAGGAGGAAAGGAACAACGGAGAAAATAACTGAAAAGGGAATAAAATTTGCAAAAGTAAAATTAGAAACCATTTCCTGAGTGGGAGAAGAAAATGAACAATTCAGAATTTGTAGAAGAGAGAGGTGACAGGGATTTCCCTGGTGGTCCAGTGGTAAGGACTCTGTGCTTCCACTGCAAGGGACATGGGTTCGATACCTGGTCAGGGAACTAAGATCCCGCATGGCACAGCCAAAAAAAAAAAAAAAAAAAAATTGAGGAGTGACAGAACAGCTGAGCAAGAAAGGAAGACATTCTAGAGAAAAATGCTGGGACCTGGGGGTTCCAGCTAAGGAACTGAGTAGCTGGCTAGTCAATTTTTGGTTTAAAGATGGAAAAACACCCTGTTTTCTATAGGTAGCAAATATATATTGCCTGAGTAGTAGTTCTGATGAAACATCCTGAAAATTACCATATTTGTAAGCAGATATTTTATAAGTAGAAGTCATGGGAGTACTGATAGAAATAAAAAAGCAGAAAGTCTTACCATTCAGAGTCATATATTTTGGGATTCTTTTTAATAAAAAAATTCTTATTTCTTTTGTGTCAGGAAGAACACCAGGGAATAAAATTATTTTGAAAAGAGGCTAGGTGAAGTACAATTCATATCCCCCCCAAAAATGGGCAATAAGTAATTGTATCTGAATAAACTTTCATATCTAGTTGTTTGAGTAGTTACTTAAGCCTTTCTTAAAATGATTATTATTCAGGGGAAATTATTCAGTTGGGATTATCCTTACTTCTTATAACACTTTTCTTTCCTGGTATGTGGCTTTTAGCCAGTCCTCTGATTCTTAGAATGCTCCAAAAAAAAGATGAATTAAGGAAAAGGAAAGAAATTCAAATAAGTCAATGGGGCTGCTTGGCAGTAGTGAACATAAAACATGTGATTAGGAAGAGGATGAAATGAACTAAAATCATGGCAACTGCTTTTTTCAATAGTACTTGCTATTTCTATCCTCCATTTCCATGGAAGAAGGCAAACTAAAATGGTATGATAAAAATAGCTAATATTCATCAAACTAAGCATATGATATACCAGGGCCAGTTTTAAGTGCTTTTATGTATTAACTCATAATCTTCACAACAACCCTGTAAGGAAGGTACCCTGAAAGAGTCCATTGTTAAATTTTCAGGAATCTTGTGAGCCTATTAGCAGCTTGAAATCATCCATTGTGGGAATATTTATACCTTGGAAATCGACATATATTACAAATCAGGGCTTTTCAGGGGAGAGTGAGTTTTTAAACATTTTCTACAGTACTACTGCTATTGTCCTTCTTTCACAGCTGGGAAAACTGGGCCCAAAAAATGTTAGGTAAATTTTCCATGGTCATGCAAATAGTAGTTGCGCCACTTGGGAGCCCAAATTTTAACCATTGTACCAAACTGCTTATGCTATGACTAAAATGCATTGGTTGGATTTACAAAGCCTAGGGCTCTAATTTGGAATCTTCTATGATCCACTGTTTAAGCCGTCTTGAGTCTCAAGACATTTTCTAATAGAGATGTTACAATCTAAGAATGTTTCACATTTATCTCGGCTGTATCATAAACGAAACAGATTATGTGCAAATGCAAAATAGTCCTTGATTATCCCCTCCCTTCCTCCCTTCCTCCCTCCCTCCCTCCCTTCCTTCCTCCCTCCCTCCTTTCTTCCTTCCAAAGTTTATGTCTTTGCAATTGGAGTAGAATGTTTGTAAATCTCTTAGGACTTTTGGCAGCATTTAAGGAGGACCACAGTGAATTTTCTCACTAATGCTCCTGTACTGCTTTCCTCATTATCTTAGAAAGCAGAACAGCTGTGCTGACAGTGGGTCTCATCATCATCATTAATAAATATTTATTGAATATGCCCTTTGTGCTGAGCTCTGAGGACACAAAGAGGTAGAAGATACGGTCCTAGAGCTTGTCCAACAGGTGGCTCAAGTAACAAGTAGAAATTGTTAAAAAGAGAGAAGAGAGTAACCACAGTGGGTGGGTCAGCTGGAAAACCCTTTTGGGGGGTGGAAATAGCACCTGGGCTAAAGGAAGCGTCAAAGGGAACATGGGTATTATAGGCAGGAAGAATGGTTTGAAGGAAGGCACTGGGAAGATTACATTTGCGTGTGGAATAATAAGTGGTACCATTTGGCCTAAGGAAAGGTTCTGTAATAGATGATAAGGCTGGAAAGGATGGATTAATCCTTAAACATGGATTCCCTGTTTAAGGAAGGGCCTTTGAGCTTGACTAAGGAGGCTGGACTTCATTTTCTGAACAATGAGGAATCACCCAAGGTTCTTAAGCATACAAAAGATGGGTAAAGTAGTGCCACGAATAAGATTAAAGTTAGCCAGGTGTGTAGAATCAACTGGTGGAGAAAATTACTGGAAACAGAGATAACAGTAAAACAATAATCTACTGCGAAAGCTTTTTCAACAAGAAAAATCCTATGGAATAATTCGAATTGTAAGCAAGAGACTACTAGAACTACAGACTGTGATTACAAGGGTACAAAAACATATGCAATACGAAAGACTAGGAAGAATGGCAACTTAATTCTAAGAGATTGGGTCCAGCTGGTGGAATTATGGGTGTTTTTTTTTTTCTTTAATCAAATTTTTGCTAATGGGATCATAGTTTGTCATTACAAAAGCTGCACTAAATTTAAAAAATTGAAAGAAAAAGAGGTGCTTGAAGAGGATAGTAATTTTAGATGAAATGATGACTTATGCTGTAGACTTAGTAAGAGAAAGGGAAACCACTCCGATGGCTTTGGGGCCTGCTGGAGATACGGGATAGAAGTTTTGGGGAGCGGTCAACACTTGACACTGTTTTGTGAGCCATAGATGCTTCTGGCTACATCTCTAGCAACAGCTGTCTCTTCACCAGGGCCCTAACTGAGAGCCATGATGGTTTCAGATTTTATAAGAACACCCTGGTCTCTGGGCTCTGTTAATTCTGCCTCATCCCTTGTCTCCCCCAGTTTAGGGGTAATAGTGACTTCTTACTGTTGCTACTCTCAATTCATTATTTGACTTCTCAGCTCTTCCATGACCTGTGTACCAATTTCCTGAATTAAATTCCTTGGTTTTCCTAGTTGGACCGTGACTGATACAATTCACTATGTACCTAAGTATGTGTATATGGGGTCATGATATATAATACATTTCATACTGAGAGTAGTTGTTAAAACAGTTGGAAAGCCACAGTCTAGAAAAATAAATTTGACAGCATGCCCGGTAGTGCCGGGTTTATTTCTACAGTTGGGTTTTGATGGCTATTACTGATCTGAAGAACATGAACTAGGAGACTTTTTTTTTCTTTTAAAAAGGGAAACAATATAGTATAGTAGAAGGTATCCTGACTGGGAGTGAGGAGACCAAGATTCTAATCTTTGTGGGTGGCCATGAGCAGGCCATTCAATCATGTGTTCTAGTATATTATGCTTACTTTGTGCATGGAACCAGAGGTTCTGAGATTGGTATGTATTTTTTAAACCAGGGACTACTGTAAGAAGTTATAGTGTTAGCATTAGAAGTCAGACATTGGTATATAGTTTGTGACAGCTCATGTGACCAGTGATATTAGCGTTTGTAGGCTGTTTGAAAGATTAGTCATTATTTATATATATATATATTTTATTTTATTTATTTATGGCTGTGTTGGGTCTTCGTTTCTGTGCGAGGGCTTTCTCTAGTTGCGGCAAGTGGAGGCCACTCTTCATCGCGGTGCGCGGGCCTCTCGCTATCGCGGCCTCCCTTGTTGCGGAGCACAGGCTCCAGACGCGCAGGCTCAGTAATTGTGGCTCACGGGCCCAGCTGCTCCGCGGCACGTGGGATCCTCCCAGACCAGGGCCCGAACCCGTGTCCCCTGCATTGGCAGGCAGATTCTCAACCACTGCGCCACCAGGGAAGCCCCAAGATTAGTCATTATTTATCGAATGATTAACAATAATGAATTGTTGATTAATTAATATTTAATTAATATTAAATAATGGTTAATTATTAATGATTATCTAGATCATTAAATTATGTTCGCACTATTTATTTTCCTCAGTTGATGAGTAATTATTATGTTAGTATTAGAAATAATAGCTCAGCCTTCTGGTCTCAAGTTCTTAGGAAAATAATCAGCATTGATAGGGGCTATGGACCTGCAGAATTATCAGGTAATGGTGGTTACAGTCATTATTGTCAGTAAATAAATCACAGCATAAAATGAGGTATCACTTAAAGGCAAAAGCCCCTGATAGATATATTTTTTAAGTAGTTCGACAGAATATAGGAAAAGTGTGAAGTGTCAGCTTCTTTAACAGTCAGACATATCCCCAAACCCTAAGTCCTAAGTATTAAACAGACAAAAAATGTTGTATGTTATGATGTTTTTTTATCAGCAAATCCCTTATTTTCTCCCATATTTAAGGAAAGTCTATTACCAAAAGGCCACTAATAGTCTTCAAAATATTAAAATTCCAGCAGACATCACAATGTCTCTGATAAGATAAGCAAATGAATATGCACGACCCCAGACCAAATGTGAGTGTTCCCTTTATGTCCAACCCTCATTGAAGTCACTGACTGTTCATCTGAGTTTATCTGAAGGGAAGATAAAAGCTTCCTGCCCAGCATTAAACCTTGTCCCATGCAAAATCCAGATGCTTACAACCCTTTCACTAAACTTTTTATACTTGTTTTATATATTCATCACTTTCTGGCTGGTAATATCATTGAAAACTAAAATAAAGCCATATTGTTGTGGGATCTATTTTATCCCTACCTGTGGAGAGATCAACTTTTTTTCCCCCTCAAAGCAGATTATTTATCTCAAATTCTTTAAAGAGTCATCTAAGGTAATTTTAGTGGTTATTTCTGTTTTTATATGTTCCTGGCTTATTTTCTACTCCTGTCTTGAATTTATATAGAACTTCAAATATAGGAAAGTGACTGAAATAAGAAAACAGAAGATTGTGCTTTTGTGTACTGAATTTGAAGTAAGAATCTGGTGGGTGACGTAATGCAGGTCAAGCTGGAAAACGGTTGCACACAAATAAAAGGCAGTGAATGGTAACTGAAAAGATAAGGCCTGTAGCAGCTGAAGGTGGTCTAAAAGTAAAAGGCTGCAATAAAATCTAATAAAACAGCATGTGAGATGGATATTCTGCTACCGTGGCATTTGGTTGAGGGGCTTGGAGATGAGATACAGTGTCACATTGGTACAGAAGCACATTATCACTCAGAGAAACACAGTACGCATCAAAGGCAAGTAAGGACAAAGGCCTGCCAAACAAAAGTTAAAATATTTGAACAATTTATGACAATAACAAATTTTTAGACCATGATTTCATGTTCTGATTCCTAATGTACAACTGCCCAGAGATGTGTCAAAGCCTCAAAGACATGCTGATGACAACATTTATAAAATCCTTTCTTGTCGAGTCAACAATATATAATGCAGTATTATTGAGAAAATCCTTCAGAATGAAATTATCCTGCCTTTGGGCAGTTAGGATGCATTTGAATTATGTACAGAAATATTGAGTTCTATCAAGTTTTTTTAAGGACAGACATGTTTGGACATACGAAATGAACACACTTAGTTTTATAAAAGTTATGAGAAAGATTAATTTCTTACCAGAAAAGTATTCTAGGTCATTGATGCTGCTGACGCCTCTATATCAGTAATTCTTACCCCCTTTGAGAAAGATCGCTTTGAGAATCTGATGAAATGTATGGACTCTCTCTGTAGAAAGTGCACATTAGCATGAGCACGAAATTTTGAACACAGTTTTCAAGGGATTCTCAAATGCTCTGAAGATCATTTATATTCCACCCTCCCCCTGCCCCATAATGGGTTAGAACTTTGCATTTATGACAAATTATTGGGCAGTTTTTACATGAGCAATGTAGATCAGTCTAAGTCTGGAGTTTTATCAAGTTGGGTTAAAAATTCTGACTTCATCATTTAGTCATCTCCAAGTTGTCTGATCACATTCTTCTTGCAGTTAAAAAAGGGGGAAAAAACCAACAGATAGAGCATGAGTTATGTATATTTATTCATAATACACGTGTTCAGTATTAATATATCAAGTGCACTAAAAAACACACAAAATAGAAGTTATAACAGAATGAGAGTGAAATGATAGAAAAAATTTAAATATCTTGCTAATCATGATTCTGTCATAGAGTCACTAGCTAATATCTCAAGGCAAAATACATGCTTAGGTCAGAATTCATCATTATTGATGGTTAACATATATCTAAATTTCAAGTAGTCTTGTATAACTGTGAATGTTTTGACCTATTTCTTGTCAGATCTACCTAGACCGTCACCGCTTTCACTTCTCAGTGTGGCTGGCAAAGAACTCTTAGAGGTTAAAGTGGCAGATTTGACCCTTGCATTATCGGATTTATCTCAGTCTTCAATTTCTTTGAAGGAATCTTTTAAAGCCACTTGTTCTTCAAATATGAGGGTTGACTGGTTAAAACCAAATAACATAATCTGTGGAAACTGTAAACTTCAGGCAATATCAAGGCCTTGAAAGCGAAAGAACCAGAGGGGGGCGCCACCGTCGCCCTCTGCCTGTGGCCCTTCTCTTCTGTTAAGTATCCTCAGATAAAATATTTGGTATGTGACCAGTTTACTTGGGACCATGTAAAGGTGCTAGGGTAAATGAGTATAATAAACATTTACATAGCTCTTTTTTTCTTTTTTGGTCATTACATTTTTTTAATCATTAAAGGAAAAAGATCATTAAAAGAAATCATTAAAGGAAAAAGAAATAAAATTTCTAACGTTCTTCCCAAATCACAATGAATCGCCTTGCTCACTCCACTTGGGAGAGGCCTGCCTTAGGCAAATTACTTACTGCCTCTCAGTTTCTTCATCTGTAAAATAGGGATAATACCACATATCTCATAGGTTTAAATGGATTAAATGGCATATGTAAAAGTATCTACATCAGCAGATACTAGCGTATGATTTAAGGAGAAATAAAAGGGAGCTGCTATTATGATTATTGCTACTCTATTTCACAATTGCCACGTACTCATGTTATTCCTAGCCTAATTTAAAAACCAAACACAACTTCCTCTCAATGCTCTTTATAAGATAGCAAGAGCTGTAGCTTCTCCTCACCTTCCACCTACCCCCTCCCCTCCAAAACAAAACAAAACAAAACAAACACCAAAAATGTATCAGCCTTTTCAGCTTAGAAAAATAACGTAAAGATTCTGAACACTTAGTAATCTTGTTCAGTAGCATAATTACCCATAGCTAAGAACTTAGCTAATTACCTGCAAAATTCTAGATGTTAGATCATTTTAATATATATCTCTCATTCTTTCATTCAACAACAAAAAAATTTTTTAAACAACATACCACGTGCTAGGCATCCAGCTAATTGCTGAGGTTTCAAAGATGAACTGAACTTGCTCTACACCCTGCAGGCACTAACCATCTAGTGGAAGATACCAAACAAATAATTGCATCAAAGTAACAAGTGCTACTATGGTACACACGGGTTGCTAAAGGAGCAGAGGAGGACTAGTGGTTTCCTTTGCCTGGGGAGGGCAGAGAGGGCAAGGAAGACCACTGGAAGGTACTTGGGCTATAAGCTGAGTTTTGGAGGATGTGGGTTGGGAACTTGCATTTCATTGAGAGGGAAGTAATGTATCCAATATGGCCCTTTAGGAGCCAGCAGGTAAACCAGTTTCCTGAGCTCAAGCATTTCGGGCAGATCGATAAGGCTGGCAGAGAGCTGTCGATGCACAGCCTTGGCTGATATGCTAAGAGGTCTGAAATTTATCATAGAATGGATTGGGAATAGACAGAGGCTTTTAACCTAGAGAATGATATGATTCCAAAGAGAAGTGGGGTGGTGTTTTGGAGGACTGGCTGTGCAGAAACTAAATTTATTGACTGATGATTAGAAAAAAGGAGAGAGAGGAGTGTTTATTTCAGTAATAAATCGACTTGCTAATTCTAAACTCTTCACTAAATTAAATGTCGGTTGATTCACTTTGCCAAAGTTTAGTTCCCATTACCGTAGATCAAGTCCTCATTCCTTAAATGGTCTTACTTGCTCCTGTTTGAAGCTAGGCCACATTTCAGCCAGCATGGACAGTTTGCCGAGTGAAACTAGAAGTCTCCTGGCTTTGTGCATGGAATTTGGGGGGGGGGGGTGGATATTGTAGCTAGATGTCAATTTTCAAACCCCAAATCTACTCTATACAAGACGTCAACCACGGCCAACTTACATAACAAGTGAACGCGGCCATACAGACATGAAAAAATGACTTCTCTCCCTTAATGCCAAACTAGAAAGAGAAAAGCAAGTTCAGAGAACACATTATGACTCATCAAAGTCCAAAAGGAAAAGCTTCATGTGAACCTAGCATCCTGTGCAGCTTCCTGGAGTCCTTCTAGCCTCCAACCCTATTTGCTTTTGTGTGATTTTCTGCAAAACAAAAGAATCCTATCACTTATTTTCCTCCTTAATAGCTATTGTTAAATTTTGCTTTCCTTCGGAGATGAAACTCACACTATATGTTCTACAATCTTCTTTTTGTACTGAGTGAATGGCGCTGCCTTTTCATTTCTCCTGAACATAGGCTTTATTTTATAAAATTCCTACTTGCTGTGGTGCAAGCTACAAACAAGATGATTCTTCAGAGGAAAGACCTGAAGGGAAAAGGTGGTGCTTTCTTAGACCAATGTGAAGGGAAAGGGAGATGTAATATCTATATTTAATCTCTGCTCCCAGGGAAGGATTTTATTTTTCCATACCCACAGTTGTGCATATAATGCATGGATACCAGTCCCTCCAAGTACTGCATCAAAATTTTATATGAACTGAAGAATATACACATGTAACAAAGGGAGTGTTTTCTTCTTTACTTTCCATCTGACAAAATGCCAGAAGGAGTGGCTAGTCTCTTCCTCTACTGTCTCACTAAGATGATTGTTCTCTTTTTGAAATTTGGCATGGCAGGTGAAGGTGGAATCTTAAAGGGATAAAGGGCATTTATTCATAAGGGAATAAAGATGAAGTCATCAGTTTCTGAAAATTGGCATGTGAGGTTGGCATGCCAGGGAAACAGATTAACACCCCCCCACCTCGCCCAAATTAAAACCTTATATTACCTAAGGTATTAAATAAGCATCACCATTAGTTAAAGCCCTTTTATAGACAACTAGGTTATCTGGCTATATTATTAGTTGTAATTTATTAGGCAGTTGGAAGTTATACTTTTTACTACATTACTAATTCTGTTTAAGATTTCTCACCTAATTAATAGTTATACTGGCATATCCTCAGGCAGAAAAACAAGTTATTACAATAGATTCTTCAGGGCATACTATATTCTACTTCTTTTAGATGTGTTATCTTTTGTGGTCTTGAGGTTCACTTTGGGATAGACAGAAAATTATGAAACTCAGGTTAACAAGCAAGTAGCAAAGCCTTAGAAAACTGCAGGGTGCATGATCCTTGACACTCCCAGCCACCTGAAAATAAATGGTGCCCTTGCAGACTCTTCTTCTACCAGCAATGGACCAGCAACGGACCAGCAACATAAACAATTCTTGCCACTTAATGACCACATGCAGCACGTTGCAGCAGTGTTCTTTCCACAGCTTCTTGTCTTCAATGTATCCAGTGCATAGTTTTTTAAGCATCCTAGAACTGTATTTCAGACCCAGTTGCTCAAACAGAGGCAATTTTGCAACAGTAAAATGGTGTTAAAATAGGATTTTACTCTAGGGGGGCAAACTCCTCAACCAAATAGCCACAGTGCGCTTTGCATGACTAATTTAAGCCATTACATTACAAAATAAGGAATAAATCATACCTTTCATAACACTACCATATAGGAACAGTTTTAATTTTAAGAGTCAAGCACCTACATTCATCTGAGGCTAAAATAATAGGCCCCTGATTTAAAATCTCCTAACATTCTTTCACACTTCGTAAAACTAAAAATAAAATTGTCTCAGCAAACACTGACCTATTCGTCCAGCCAAAGTACTGTATTTCAAGAAAAATGGGAACAAGAGGTCTCAAAACCGCCAAGTGCCAGCAGTTGGCTGTCTGTAGCCTTAACTGGTCTTAAATGTGGGGTGGAGGGGAAGAGACTTCGGACAGGAGAGAAAAAGAGATTTATTACCCTTCTTAAATCAAAAGCAGATTCCATGCTTCAACTGCCCCCTGACCCTCCCTCCCCGCCCCCACGAGGTTGTTTCCCCCTATTCTTTGTATATATTTTACACGAAGATGACAGGTGAGGTAAGGTTAAAGTGCTGTGTCTGATCCACAAGGGGTTAGGGCGGGTTTATTTATTTATAAGGCGTTCAGCCTCCCAGCTGTTTTTCCCTCGTTGGCATTTGGAAGCTTGCAGTCCTTTAGAAAAGAGACAGATTTGGCAGGAATGTTCTTTGTGCCCGCCTTCCTTTTTACGGGGGGAGAAAGGGAGATTTATAATTACAGCCTTGGGGGGTGGGGCGGGGTAGGGGAGAAAAAGTTTCGGGCAGCACGTCGATGCCTGTTTTTTCTCATGCTCAACGCTGTGCCACAAACAGCTTTGGTGCCACTCGGAGCCCTCCCCTCGTCCCCTCCCTTTCCCTCTGCAGGCTCGCTCTGGCAGGCGGAGGCGCAGTTAAATTCCAGCACCTTCTTCACATAACCCCAAACTACTACGCGCTATTACTACGGCTGCCCTCTCTTTCGCTTTGCCTCCTCCGCTTCCCAGCCTCCCGAGAGGAGCCCGGCAGCGGCCCTGGAAGACCGCCGGGAAGGGATAACGGGCGCCCAACTCCATCAGGTCTCCGGGCTTTCTGCGTCCTGCGCAGTTTCTCTGTTCCACGCACAAACACGGCCAGAGAGCCGGCGCCTTGCAGACACACACGGATCCACGCATACAGTAGAGCTGTCTCGATCCACATTCTTGCACACCGCCCCCTCCTCTCCTCCGAGCTTCGGGAGTCGCTGAGCGGGGCGAGTGACATGCGCGTCCCGCCAACCCGCGCCCAGGCGGGCAGGGAAGAGCGGCGCACGGGGCCAACTGCGGCGCTTCTTCCGGCGCCCGTGGAGGCGGTGAGGGTGGGACGCGGGGCGGAGCCGGAGTTTAGGAAGAGGAGGGGATGGCTGTCATCAATGAAGTCATATTCATAATCTAGTCCTCTCTCCCTCTGTTTCTGTACTCTGGGTGACTCACAGAGGGAAGAGATTCAGCCAGCACACTCCTCGCGAACAAGGTAAATATAACTTACAACTCCTTTCTCCTCTTTCCCCTCCCTCCGGCCTCCGGGCCGCAGCCGCGGCACAAACCCCTCCGGCACCGCGCCGCCTTCGCCGGGGATTATTCATTATTATCCTAATTATTATTTATTGTGCATGCACGGAGACCAAAACAAACAGGCGGGCCAATCGCTGCAACAAAAAAAGCCCGCCTCCTCCCTGCCGGCCTCAGGTGGAATGATCTAACAGCAGCTCCCGCGAGGCGGTGGGAGAAACCGGAAAGTTTCAACAGAACCTTGCTGTTCTAATAATAACAGTAATAATGACTACTTCAAGGAGGCAAGGGGAGGAACATCCCAGCAAACCACAGCCTTGACCCTAGGTAGGCAGTCAGCGATGCGCTGCCAACTCCAGGTTGCAACACACACACACTCGGCAAGGTTGCAATCCCCCCATTCCTATAAAAGCTAGGGTGGTGGGGGGTTGGCAGGAGGACCGGGAAGGAGGATGGAAACGCGACAGTTCTTCCAGAGCAGTCTTCCCCGGAAGAGTTGGAAGGCGAGCGGGAGAGGAGGGCGAGGAGCCCGGGCTGGCGGCGGGGCGCCAACGAACGCGGCTGCCACCCGCTTCCCGGGGACTTGTTTAAAGGGCTCCGGCTGCGGAACGCAAGCGGATCGCGGCGGGAGAAGCCGAAGCTGGCGCTCCGAAGCGGCGGCAGCCAACGCCGCGGGGCCGGTGCGTGCGGCGTCGGAGGTGTCACCTCCACTTCGCGCGTTCCCTCGGGCGGGGATGGGGGCGCTGACCGGTAGGCAGGCCTTTAGGCAAAGGGGCTGCCGGGCGGGGGGCTGCTGCGCCCGGGGCACTGCGGACGTCCCTGCCCCTGGTACCTGGCGGCCGCGCGGGCTCGGGTGTTGAAGTTCGGGGTGTCCGGCCCGGGCCGCACTGCTGGGAGGGAGGGAGGAGGTCCCGAAGAAGGAGGTCGGAGGTGCTTGCCGGGCTCAGTTACCCTGCCCTCCCCCTTCCCGGGTTTGTTTTCTTTTGCTTTGCGTCTTCCCCTAGCTCGAGCTGCGGAAACCGCGGGCGTGGGTCGCCCGCGATCATCCGGGTGCTAGGGGAGCCACCGTGGCTGCGGGCCGGGGAGGCCATGATCCGGATAATCCTCTCTGCCTGACTGTCACAAACAGGACCCGCGCGCACCCGGGCAGTGGCCGTGGCGTTCGCCGGAGAAGGGGAAGGGCTGCGGGGGGGAGGGAATGGGGAGGCTGGCGAGGGCGGGAGGCGGGGTGACCGGGAGGGAGCCTCCCCCCAACGATGACACGCACCCCTTCCTTCTCACTCTTTGCTTTCGAGTTTGCTTTATTCCCATCCCAACCTGGTTTACTCCTTCCTCTGCTTCCCCCCTCCATCTAGCCGTCTTCCCTTCCCCCGTTTGTTTTGCAAAACACGGCCATGCCATCTGCAAAGGTGTCGCGATGCACTTCCCCAAATAACCAGTCCGGCGCGCCAGCCCCTAGTCGTCCTCCGTTTGCGGGCGCACACCGAGGCCTCGCAGCCTGGGCGCAGTTGCACCGCGCGGGGCGGGGCGCAGCGGTGCGGGCTCCGGGGGGACACCCGCTCCCGGGTCCCGGCGCTCGGCCGGTTTCCGGTACACGCGGGGAAATCGCCTCCCGCCAGTGTCTGCGCGCTCGCCCCCGCCTCCGCCGCCTGGATTGCATTATTATTTTTATCCGGGTTGCAGTTTGCAGCGGATCCTGGTGAGCACGGGGCTGGCCGGACTGCTGGGGGGTGGAGGGGGGGGCGGAGGGAAGTTGGACGTGGATCAGGCAGAAAAAAAAAAGTTTGGCTGGGAGGTTAAGTAGGGAGGGAGGGCGGGAGGGGGCGGCGAGCTCCCGCAGCTCGCGTCTCGGCGCCCTCGGGGCCGGCGCGAGTGTGGCTGCGCGGGAGTGTGAGTGCGTGAGTGCGCGCCGGGGCCGGTGCGTCGCGAGCAGCGGCGCGGGCAGCCGGTCCTGCCCGCGCCCTGCCCGGGAGCCGGGGGAGGACAAGGCGAGACTTGGTGGCGGGGGCTGGGGTGGGGTGGGGGCGGTGGCGTGTGCGTGTGGCTGGCTGTGAGTGTGAGTGTGCGCGCGCGAGCGGCAGAGAATCAGGAAGTCACAGCAGCGAAGCGCACACAGACATGTTTGATCGCCGTGACATGACGCGCGCGAGGGAGGAAGCGGCAGCGGCGGCCGGGGCCGGGCCGCGGACTCTGGCGCCGGCCTAGGGCTCGGGCGGGGAAGACCCGCTCCGGGCCGCCGGCCGCGCTGCCACTGCAGGCTCGGCGAGCCCCGCGCCTCTTTTTGTTCCGTGTCCCCCAGGTAAGGATTCTGCGCCGCCGCCGCCCGCCCTGTGCAGAGCTTTCCAGCTCTTTCCCTGCCGGCCCCCTCCGGTCTCCCGGCTCGCCGTGCCTGCAAAGTCAGGCAGGCGGGGGAAGCCGGCTCCCGACCCTCCGGTCGATCGCGTGGAAAACTTTCCAGCGGGAGGCACCGCGAGGGGAAGAAGAAGGCCTTGCTGGCTGCTGTCCCTTGTCAGTTCTTCTCCGGGTCTGGGGAGTGGAGTCGCTGCGCCTTGGGGCCATTGCACATGCAAACTTCGGGCCTAAACGTGCCTCCAACTCTCGCAGTATTTACTCCAACAATAAAATAAATATTCAGAGTCGTCCACTTGGTCCTGCCAGGCGTTTGGATTTTTTAAGAACAGGAGACAGGCTGGGGAGTCGAGGGAAGTGGGGCTGTTGTACCGAATCCATTCCTTCTTTAATGTCTGCAGCGGGTGTTATGTAACTTTAGTAGCACATGGGTGCAAAGCCCATACTGGGCTTTCCCCCGCCTTTGTTTATATAACTTTTTGGAGAGTTTTGCAAGGTTGTCCCTTTTCTTTCTTTCTTTTCTCCTCCTTAACCTGACGGAGGTTGGTGCTTTTGAAAAAGCAAAGCGACCCGGGTCGGTATTTTATGGAGAGGTGTCATCCTTATCTCCTGGTTATTGGGTAGGCTGTGTTCCTAACTATGTGTGATGTTAGAGCATAAGGAAGACATTAAGGATACACGTTTGTCTACCGGACTGAGTGGTTATTTTTAACGTCTATGCGTTACCAATAGCAGAGTTCAAATTTAAACTTCCATTTCAAAGGACTTTTTAATTTACACCTGGCTGTTGGAAGAGAATGCTTGTAGGAACAGAAAGATTGTTGCTTGAGTACTGAGTGGAAGAAAATTCCTGTCTAACCATGTAAGTAAGACTCAGAAACCTCTGAGAGCTGTACTGAAATAAAAGCCATGCCCAGTGTTATATGTGGGTGTAGACTTATATGTGCACATTCAAATGTTTCAGTGATATTTTCCACCAGTTTTGGGGGGGACCACTACCCCAGGCTTGTTTGCCTACACTAGACTTGCTAGGCTTCTAGCCTACTTCTAGCTCACTGGTGAAGTGTTAAGAGGTGTGGCAGGTTTGAATGCAAGTTGGTGCATTGTTATGCAAATAGAACACACTTTCTCTTTTAGGAATCTAATTGCCCTTTTATTCTCCTGGACTTTTTTTTTTAAGCTCCCTGACAACTGGAATGTTTGCTGCTGGAAAGAGGGGATTTGGAGATGCCTATTAGGTACAAAAGATATTTATGGATGTGACCTGAAATAAAAAACCAAACCTGTAGACAGCCGCCCCTCTACCTTGTTGGGGGCATTAAAGAGAGAAGCCATATTGTTGAAGAACACTGTAAAATAAATCAGGAGTTTGGGGTATCAGAACCCTTGAAGAATTGGCAGAGGTGAGGGGGTGCTTCTTTACATGCAGCTTTTCTCTCCTGAGTGACATCAGTTACATCCCAGCTCCGGGACTGGCTGCCCTGTGGGGTTTCACAGAAAATATTCACCGCCAGCGTGTGTTCAAAGCAGCCTTAGATCTTTTCTTTTGTTCGTTTTTTTTAAAGTGGTTTTTGAGCATTTCTCGTCAAGTTTCTTAAAAAGTGCTTTGACCAACACCTGAGGCTTGGAATTGACCAAAAAAAAAAAGTGCCTCTGCACTTGTCATATTGTTAATGTTTGGATTCTGTTTAAAATATTTCTGACACTATAAGCAGAAAGTACCACTTTGGCGAAGAAATAATTATTGAAACCTTTTTTCTTTGATTAAGTTTAAGATAAGTTATTTTACAGGCGAGCATGAAAGCACACATACCATGCTTTTCTAGGAGATCATCGTGATACCCCTTATATTCCGGTAATATTTTGACATTTCAGTTTGAGGGCTTATTATGTATTGGAACAAGACCATAAAAGAGAAGACTTTCATATATTATAAAAGTGGTGCCATCCTCTAGTGTTTTCATGTTGGCTTTTTTTTCCCTTTAGCAGTCTTCCTTTGTAAACAAGGCCTTTGTCAAACTCTCCTAGGTCAGCAGCTTTTCGATACTCCAGAGAAATAATAAATCACTATTTATGACATCTTGACATGGTGCCATGAGAACAACTGAACTGTCACAAATATAATGCTAAAGAGTGTTTCCCAGCACTAGCATACTGAGGCTGGGTTGATCAGACCTGATTTAGCCACCAGAAGTTTTGATTCACACTGTTTCTGGTCAAGATGATTTTAAGGGAAGTCATGGACAATTTGTTGCTGACCATGAGTGGCCTTAGAAAACGCTACGTAAATGAGTCACATTTTTCTTCTGCAGTATTTCTGGTGAACAGATGAGAAAATTTCTCTGATGTGAAAAGCCGTTTTGGGGAGCTGCTTCTGATTTTTTTTTGTCACTTTTTTCTATAAAGGAATGATCATCTCAATTGCTCCTTTTTCTTACATGTGTCCTGTAGTTTGTTTTTGAACAATAGAGGATGCTGAATTTTCTGTCATCTTTGGAAGCATTTGTTTATGGAACTTTAATCTCTAGCCAGTTAATAAAGTCATGGATCATTCTATAAGTAGTTGGGAATAGAAAATACAGGTGGTGGTAGGTTATTTGGTAGAGTATTTAGGAAGCCCTGGGGTGTTTATTTTTTCTACATAGAAAATCATGACTATATTTTCCAGGGAATATAGGACTCTAAAACTTAGTTCTGCCAGAGTCATTATGAAACATAGCATATTTATTTGCCTAAGATATTTATCACCAAGTTAAATGGGATCCTGCAACCTGGGTTTGGAAAACTTTACAAGTTTATTACTGTTTATTATTACTTTTTCCCCTCATATTAATATAGCGCTTTTTTTGAAAGTGTTTTAGATATATTAGAGATTTTAAAGATACAGTCGGAGATACTTGAATAATTATACTTTAGCAAAACATATAACACAGCTGATGAAATTCAGGAGCTAAATAGTTGAATCTTTTGAATGTTGGATATAAACATTATTTAATTTTAATTATGAGAGAATAAGTAAATAATTCACTCATTTGGAATGATGCTTTAGATATGAAATACAGGATTTTTGACTGAAATATTTACATAAGTGGTGCCTTTCTGGACTTCATGATACATTATTATGTAACTGAAGCCGACTATGAATTGTAATGTTTTATTAGATATAAGACTTTCAGAACATTCAGTTACCATCAAGGAATATGCCTGTATAATTTTATATTTTTGAAAAGATAACAGTATTCTATGTAATTTTAGGTGGTGTATAAGCATCAGTCTTCGTTTTTTTTTTTTGAATTTTTGAATTTTATTTTATTTATATTTTTATACAGCAGGTTCTTATTAGTCATCCATTTTATACACATCAGTGTATACATGTCAATCCCAATCTTCCAATTCATCACACCACCACCATCCCCCACCGCTTTCCCCCCTTGGTGTCCATACGTTTGTTCTCTACATCTGTGTCTCAATTTCTGCCCTGCAAACCGGTTCATCTGTACCATTTTTCTAGGTTCCACATACATTAAGCATCAGTCTTCTGCCAATATATCATCTACCTCTCTGCAAGCACTAATATTTTAGAAACTTTTTAGAAACTGACCTAATTGAAATATGGGCTGACCCTTTTGTAAATTGATGAATGGAATTCATAGAAGTTGAAATAAATTTGAAGTTTAAAACCCATTAAATATAACTCCCCCCTCTCTCTTTTTTTTGTTTGTTTGTTTGTTTAAACTGAATTCAGAATTGTGGAATTAAAGTTACTTAAAAACAGCAAAAAAAATCTTTCACCAAAAAGCATTGGGATATGTTATCTTACAGGTTAACAGAAGTCCAAGGGAAGTTCTCTATCAGTTTGTGTTAGGATTGTGTTTTCTTGTTTAGAATGACTGTGTTTCTTTACCTTCTTGAGGTTGTATTGTCCAGTTTTTACCATCCTACTGGGAGTTAAGTCATTGAACTTGGAAATTGAATGTCCGTGAGGAAAGCTGGGCATGTAATAGCTTTGCAAATATTTGCAACTCTTTTGCCGTTTGCTGTTGTGCTGGATTCTTACATGCACTAAAATGCTATTAAGCAAAGTCTATAAATCCGTAAAAAAATGAATGATCTGCAATCGAGAATTTATGTCTTATAAAGAACATGCCTGAACATGTGTGAATAGCAAATTGTAAACCGCACAGACCACTTGATACAGGGAGAGATCAGGATGAGCTCTCATGAGTGCATGGCGTAGATAAAGTCTGCGAGATGGAGGACGATTGTGGCCAGAGGAGGGCAGGGGTGGGGTGGTGGGTGCTGATCATATGAGATCAGGAGAAAGTCCTGAGATCACAGGGCCCGAGCCTAAAGAAACTGTGAGAAGACCAATGTACCAATTTTGACCTGGTTGCCCAGGGCAAGAGGTTCCAGTTGGGAAGAATTTTCAAAAGATAAAAGTTGGAGAAGGTAGAAAGACTTGATTTCCAGGCTAAAGCATGAACGTTTTATCCAACGTGTGTTGGAGGTTTCTCTCAGAAGTCTGGAGCAAGGGAATTCATGAACAAAAAGTATGTTAGATTAATCTAGCAGATTGTGACTTCAAGTCCAGGGTGGGAATTGAAGGCTTTAGAAGGACCCTCGCGATAACATACGTTTTTATACGCTGGCTCACAACGTGTTTTCATATGTAATACTTTATTTGCTTCATATCAAAATTGAGATAGCTGACTACTATTATGCCTGTTTTGTAAAAGAGAACTTGAAATTCAGAGGTCAAACTACGTGGTGATTTATTTTTTAATGGCAGATTAACACTGTAAATGGCCATTATTCATTTTAATTGCAGTGAACTTGAAGGGTTCATGCCTGAATTTCTGTTGCTGCTGTGAAAGTCGGGGAAAGTGGGGCATCTCACTGGTCTGCTGGGGTTCATTCAGCATATAATGGTCAAGTTTTACTGCTAAGTCAACGTGTGCCATCTCAGCCAGAAAAAGTTCTTACAGTATGTATTTCAGACTCTTACGTGTTTAGTGTGTAAATAAAATTATCTTAGCAGACAGAGACGAAAGTGGCTATCATTGATTCTTATCAGCATCCCAAATGAGGTTGCCTTGCAAAGGGGCCTAACAGAACCTAGGAAGGATGGGTGTATGTGTAAATACACACGAATTACATTTCAGGGTGTCACGCTTTGCTACTAGTTTTTGTTGGTTTGTCTGTTTTGGTTTTGACCAATTACCTAGCAGTTTGGGTTCAACTGAATTTAAGAAGTGATAGTTGTCTGTGATTACCTTTGTAACTACCAGTGGACATGGATTTTGGGTTAGAGGGATGCCCTGCCGGAGTGCTTTTTTGTTGAGGAGCTTCTAGTACTTTGGGTTTTCTCGTAAACACTCCGCTTAAAAGAATTTTTCCTTTGTGGAAACATTGGCTGTCCTCACCAAAGAGGTCATGGAATTGCATCACAGGTAGACTCTTCTGAGAAGGCAGCTCACGGTATGTCTAGGGTGATAATGTCAAGAGCCAGGTTCCTGTTGAGGCAGTGCCTGGGGCTCACGGGGCTGTAATTGGCCCCTGAAGTTTGTTTTCTCTCTTGTCCTGCACTGATCTGCCTTGGAGCCCCTGCCGGGTCTGACTCTGGCCAGGGACGGTCCCAAGGCTTTTTATTCCGGTCCCAAGGCTTTTTATTCCAAGTGAGGGCAGCAGCTCGAATCCTAATTCCTTTCCTTGACTCAACGACGCGGAGTTCGCAGAAGCCCAACAAACACAGCACACTTTTCATCCAACCGCTTTTTAAAACAACCTCGACTTTGAATGGTAAACCGCCGGGAATGACAACGAGAAAGATGTTTTCCATGCTTTTCTCGAGTTTCAGGCCAGCCACGTAGAATGTTCACTCTAAGCACAGTGTGGTTTTTATCTGTGGCACAAATCATTCCGTGCACTGTTTAAAGTTGCACGTCTCAGACCAAGAAGCACGAGGGCTTTGGGTACATTTCACCACCTATCCAGACAACCTTGGCCTCTAAAAAAGGAACTTCTGGTAGATTTATTTCTTTTATCTTTCTTGCTGTTCTTACCTACTCTCTACTCCCCCATCAAGAACAGCAGCACTCGTGTTCCAGTTCTAGAGATGTTGCTACTTCTTGTGGGGGAATTCTCAATTCATTTATAGAGAAAGCTACAGAGAAAACCTTCAGGGTCAGGGGAGACAGTCTGAATCAGCAAACAGACATAAAAAGAACTCTTATCTTAACTATCTCCTGAGCCTTAATCGTTCTCCATAACAGCCAGAAAACTTTAAAACAACAGTTATTCTTAGGGATGTGAACTGGGCCTAACTTTTATTTCTCATATTCCACCTTTGACCTGTACCCCAAAGTCTTTCTGTAAATGCAGCAGAGGTAAAGGTCTGCTGGAGATCCAAGATTACCCCACGCTTCCTTATTACGTTTTGTGAAGAGTTATTTGAGGTGTTATCTAGTGCAGGTGGTTGTGCTTCCCCCTAAACTCTTTCTGTGACTAGAAAACAAAAGTTGCTAGGAAACATTTATTTATTATGTATTTTTACTGCAAGGCCTAGCAGAAATGCCACCTTCTCCACGAAGCCTCCCTTAATTCCCTTTCCTTGCCTCCGCCCTCCAAGCTGTAAGTCCTCTCTCCTGCCCGTGACTACAGTGGACACTCTAGCTATACCCCTTCTGGTCTTGCAGGAACTTGCATGTTCTTTTTTTTTTATTTTATTTTTTCTCACTGCTATTTATGGATAAGTCCTGTTTCCCTGTCAGACTTGCAGAGCCCTGGGTAAGCCCTCTGGTCATTTTTGTACATCCTCCATGCCTTGTGCCCAGGGGAGAGCCAGGACAGTTCGGAATAGATGAGTAAAACAGGTCCTCTGGATCTTTGATTAAACATCACCGACCTCTTAAGTTCATAACATTGTCTCTGCCTCATATTCTCTCGAGGGCTTTTCTTCACTCCTCTGTCCCTTCGTACATTAACATAGGATCACAGCCAAATCCCAGTCCTCGCGACATCTCCCATTGTTTCCATCTTTGCTTCTGCATCCTCCGCTTCGCACTCCTGTGCGTCATTGCTCAGCCTGAGTGACAGCTCTCCACACCGGTGGATGGCCTGGCTTGCCTGATGGGGCCGTGACTCGGTATTGGGCCGGGAGTCAAGAGATAAAAAGCTCTACTTACAGATGTGACTTTGGGCAAGCTCTGTGGTCCCTTCCTGCCCTCCTCTTTTAAATGGGGACGTGACCAAATGTGTCCTCAAGTCAAGTCCCTGAAATGATTCCGAAGCACATGGGGTTGTGTTTAAGTCTTACTGCAAGTGTGGGGATCTTTCAGCTGATTGGAGCGAGACAGGACGGTAGACGTTCTGTCCTGGTTGTCATGGTTGGACTGGTGACCCTTAAAATTCCATGAAGTTGAACTCCTTTTAATATGCAGATGGGTGTGCTGGGGCTTTCTGCAAAGGGGAGAGGCAGGGAATTCGGGCTGAGGGAGGATGTCTGCAGTGGTTGGAGTTGTGGGAAGCTCCAACGACTTTTATTTTTAAAAAGCACGCACTCCCCGGTTGTAAAGGCAGGGTCAGGACGAAAAAAGACAGGGTGTACTGCTGAAAAATTCTTGGCTAAGAACACAGCAGCCCGGCCCTCGGGGAGTGCTGGTGTGAGGTGGAGGAAAGCGTTGAGGGGAGGAGAGAGGCCTGGCAGTGCCGGGGTACGGGGAGGTCTGTGTGCCTAACCTCCTTACACACAGACACGTTTTCTTCCTTATATTGGCCATGTAATTATGGAACAGGCCGTTCTTTTTGGTGACAATGTAAAACTCCCCCACCCCGCCCCCCAACTCAAAATAAAAATAGATTTTGAGTGTTATCTTGCGGAGAGACCTGGCACTCCTGCCCTCTCAAGGTTACTGGAGCCATCGGCTCTCCCCCATCCGCCCTGTGCCTGTCCCCACTGTCACCACCCCATCTGCATCACTTAATTGGTGCCTGGAAGAGAAAAGAAAGGGGTTTGGATTCCTAGGGAGACCGGGAGGGTGGGTGAGGGGGAAGCTGAGTTGGCCAATACTGGACTTTCACCCTTAACCACAGGGACTTAGTAATGACCTGCGCCTCTGCTGGAGACTCGCACCTCTTTGTAACTTACACCCCCGAATTGCTTTACGCTGTGGGAAAGTTTAATTGTGTCTTGGAGCTGCACCGTGACGTTGCCCCCAGAAATGAAGAGGAAGGAATAGGAGGCCAGGACTGTGGCCTCGTCTCTGAGAGGTGCTCCTCTTTGGTCCGCTTGGGTGATGGTGCCGTGGCGTGAATCCTGGGACGGCCCGGGTCCTGCCCTGGAGGTTCACTGATGAGCGCGCCCGCGCATAAGGTTGGAGGAGTCGGGAGATGCTGCAAGTCCTGGATAGGCAGATGCAGGGAGCCTTGAGATGCTTCGATTCCAAGCCCAGAGGAAGCTGAGAAACCCCAGGAAAAAAAAAAACACGCTTTGCCCGGGAACCCCGGGGTTGGTGGCAGCCCTGAGGTGGGCAGAACCCAAGGTCTCTGGGCTCCCAGTCAGAAGCCAGAGGGTCACGTTCAAGTTGTGCGGTAGTCCAGATCCCTTAGCTGTGCGGGATGGGGCAGGTTTGCTCCTTTGTTCAACTGTGCTGTTTCTCTGAGCTGGCTTCTCGTTTGTTCATCTGTGCTGTTTCACGGACACATTCATTAAGTCCGTGCTCCTAAAGGTTCTCTTCTTACGAAAAAGTTTCCTATATAACACGTTCCTATAGTAACATTCTTCTTTATGCCCATATTCTTCCATTTCCTGTCTCATATGTTCTCCCCCTAAGAAGTTTTTAGTAGTTTCCTATAACAAAAAATGATGAGTGTTTCTGTGGGACTGCGTACAATTAATTACAACATTCTACGAGGCTCCCAGATGAAAGTCATTATATGCACAGAAAGTCGTTGGTATTTTGGGATAATAGATATTAAAATATACAACATGAAAAGTAGGACTACCAGGCTGACTGAGCATTTGTATCTTCATTGTTCAAACTTGTGGTATCTTGCCATCATAGCCATTGAAGCCAATTTCAAGGTAAATCATAACAGGAAGTAAGCAATTTCCTTTTATTCACTAAAAAATAAAGGGGTTTATTAGTTTGCTGATATACATGAAAGAACATTTTAACTTGTAGTACCCCTGAATTGACGTCAGCGTCCTAAATTTAAAATGCTGACTGAACCTGGGTGGGTGTGTGTATATGTGAGGGGGTGGAATGCAAAAAAAAAAAAAAAAAAAGTTACTTCCGCCTGCTTTGTTAATCACAAAGAATAAATAATAACATTTGGCTCTCTAGTGAATTCAGACTATAATTTACGGTCCAAGCTTCCCTGTTGTTTTAGAAATCACTTGAACTGTGTTCTTAGTCCCATCTTGTATCAGCAAAACAGTTTGAGTGATCCCTTGCTTATAATCATTCCAAAGCAGCCTTTCATCCTTTCCTGTTTTAGCCCTAATTCATTTATCAGATTGGCCAATTCTTGCCTCCACTTTTAAGATTTCTTTGTTTGAACATAGCTCAAACCCTGATTGCTCTCTTAATTTTTTTTATTTCTTAATAATTGATTCTATTAATAGTTTGCCCTTGCAACCTTGTCTACACTTCATTCAGATCTTTTCTGAGCACTTACTCCATGCTGGTTGGAGGTGCTGGGGATACAGGTGCGAAGAAGAGCAAGACCTCACCCTCATGGCCCTCACATTCTAGAGATTCCTCGAGAGGTGATGGTAGTTAGCTAAGAATGGAAGTAATGTGGGTTTTTTGTTTTTTTCATTTAATTTTCCCTCAAACCTCTCATTTCACTATGGAAAGAGCCCTGCTGTGGGTGACCGGGCCCCTATGGTCTAATTTCTTCCCTGCCACTAATCAGTGGGTAAGCAAGTCCCCTTAGGATTCTGTGAGTTCGGCATCAGAAGAGGTTTTGTGTGTACAGGTGTGTGCCCCCAGATGACATAATATATCACCATGACTACCCTGGGATCATTCATCTCCATCAAAATTCAGAAAACAGCTTATTTACTCATTTTGGCTGATATCCAAGATTCATTCGTACCCACCTCATGAGGCAGTTCCCCGGTGGGGATGCCAAGAAGTCTTGGCACATGGGTGATGGAATACCGCTTTGCTGGAGAACCGGAATTTTCATACCACGTCTCTGGTGGGCCCCGATCCAGGAGTCATGGTTGATGTCTCTTGTGAGTCTTGGACCCCAGAGAGGCCTGGGATGAACCCCTGCCCTCCAATGTCCACGTGGTCTTCAATTAATTACCTGGTGGGAGGACCACATCTTAACCTGCCCTTCTGTTCGTTTCTGCTGGAGTAGGGGTGGCAGGGCCGGGGAGTAATGCTCAGTAAGAGAGGCTGCTTGTTGTGCCAGGCACAGAGCTATGGTTTACACGTACCATCGCATTTTAGTCTCAGTGCGTCATTGCATACGCGGCTGTGTGAACCCATATTTGTCTGACTCCCGTTAACCTCTTCTTCTCCCGTGATTAGCGATTCCCTTTCGTTCTCAATTTATGAAATTGTACTTTCTCCCCCTTTTAACTCTCTAGAATTCTGTGAAGTTGGAATGCTTATTGACTTATGCAAGTGGGTCTTGGTTGGGTACTGCTTTAGGAGGTTTATATTTTAATGGCTTTGGGGGGTTAATGACTTGTAAGGTGCCCAAGTAATGGAGAGCATCTGTTGACTTCAGTAATAAATTTTAAGCTTGTTTAGAATTCTCCTTATGTCTTAAATTTTGAGTTTCTCCAGTGAGCCTTTTTTTGGATCTTAGATGATTTATATCTTTCCGGGGAATCATTTTAAATAAGTGGTCTTCATAAAGACTAGGGCAGATGGATATATATCACACTCTCTCAAACATCCGGGCTAGACAGGGCAGTTCTGTTTGATGTTTGTTACAGAAATGACACCATCTAATACTAACAACTGTTTTATTCTGATCTTAACATCATGTTTAAAACATTCCTTTCTCTTCTTTCCAACTCAGTATCACTGTACTGACTGGCAGAGTCAGGAGAAGTAGATGTCCACGCCCACAGACCCTGGTGCGATGCCCCACCCAGGGCCTTCGCCAGGGCCGGGACCCTCTCCTGGACCAATTCTTGGGCCCAGTCCAGGACCTGGACCATCCCCAGGTTCCGTCCACAGTATGATGGGGCCAAGTCCTGGGCCTCCAAGTGTCTCACACCCTATGCCGTCGATGGGGTCTGCTGACTTCCCGCAGGAAGGCATGCATCAAATGCATAAGGTAAGAGTTCATTCTCCCATCCAGTCTTGTCTTCTGAGTCATGGATGGCTAATAATCACTGATAAGCCCCCTCTCTTTTTTCTACTATTGTTTACAAGAGAATCAAGCTAGGTCTTTCTTTTATCTTGTACATTATTGAAAACATACATTCTAAGGCTCTTTTATTGTTACAGATGTTGCACCAGTCAGGAAGATCTGATCTTGGCTTTTTAAAAAGTGTTAGCTACAATATGCAGCTCTCTCTCCCTCTCTCTCTTTTTTTATTTTTTATTTTTTGGGCCACGCCACGTGGCATGTGGAACTTCCCTGACCAGGGATCAAACCCATGCCCTCTGCATTATTGGAAGCATGGTGTCTTAACCACTGGACCACCAGGGAAGTCCTACAATATGCAGTTCTGACAGATCCTATGAATTGTGGGTTGCAGGTATTTTGGCTTGGCAAATAAGTATATTAGTGAATAAGTCTTGCTTTTTTTCCAACTATGTATGTTAAGTACCGTATATAATCCATGAATGAACGTATTGAAAATGATTCTTCCCTAAAAAGATCCCGTAGGTCCCAAAGAGTAAAAGGAAAATGAGTCCTTTCCTAAAGGATTTTTTTCAAAAAAGCTTTGATTGAAATAGAATAGTTTTTAGGGAATTCCTAAAAATGCACTTTGCTCTCTGTCTGTGAAGTGGCTTTATTCTGGTTTTGGAAGAGGGCTCTGATTTTGCAGAGCTCAGGGCCAGTTGTTTGTTTCTGGATGAAAGTTATAATAATCTTCCATTGATGAGATTCGGGTTGTTGCTGCTGGGATGAGCATAGCGGTATGCCTTGGGCATTACGCCTTTGCAGGAGATGCAAAGAAGAGAGAATGGCCTTTTGAGAAAGCAAACAAGATCCTCTGTGACAATTTGCTTTGAGAGGTAGCGGTAGCCAAAGAAAATCTATGGGACCATTGTGTATTACCTGAAGGTTAGGCCTGAAGAGATGTGTAGAGGTTTTACATCTTTTCCGGGTGACATCACAGGTGGACAGGGCTGGTTTGGAACAGAAAGGTTACCGCAGAAAAGAGCAAGTCTTCCCTTTAATTGTGTAGGACTGGAGGTCAGTTTGGTTTTTTTTGTTTTTGTTTATTTATTTATTTATTTATTTATTTTTGGCTGTGTTGGGTCTTCGTTTCTGTGCGAGGGCTTTCTCTAGTTGCGGCAAGCGGGGGCCACCCTTCATTGCGGTGCGCGGGCCTCTCACTATCGTGGCCTCTCTTGTTGCGGAGCACAGGCTCCAGACGCGCAGGCTCAGTAGTTGTGGCTCACGGGCCCAGTTGCTCCGCGGCATGTGGGATCTTCCCAGATCAGGGCTCAAACCCGTGTCCCCTGCATTAGCAGGCAGATTCTCAACCACTGCACCACCAGGGAAGCCCTGTTTTTGTTTTTTTAAATTTTTGGCTCCAGTGGGTCTTCGTTGCTGCACACGGGCTGTCTCTAGTTGCGGTGAGCAGGGGCTACTCTTCGTTGTGATGCGCAGGCTTCTCGTTGCGGCGGCTTCTCTTGTTGTGGAGCACAGGCTCTAGGCGCACAGGCTTCAGTAGCTGTGGCACGTGGGCTCAGTAGCTGTGGCTCGTGGGCTCTAGGCACAGGCTCAGTAGTTGTGCACGGGCTTAGTTGCTCCGTGGCACGTGGGATCTTCCCAGACCAGGGCTCGAACTGTGTCCCCTGCATTGGCAGGCGGATTCTTAACCACTGCACCACCAGGGAAGTCCCTGGAGGTCAGTTTTAAGGTAAGGCATTGCAGCCCAGAAGGGAAGATTCATTTTTTGCAAATTTTGTTAGATGATTTTCAAATCAGAAAATTAATATATGCTTATTTTGAAAAGTAAAACCATATTGACATAAATAAAAGAAGTGGTTCACCCCCAGTAACAGCTTATTGTATATGCTTTTTATACCTTACTTTTCTCCATCTTCAGTAAAAATACCATCTAAGCACAGGTATGCATATTCAGGTATGATTTAAAAAATGTTTCCTTTTACCATAATAGCATCATATCATCACTGTTAATTACTCTGAAACAACATCTTTTTCATTTAACAACATATCATGGATAGCCCTATAATATCCCCAAGTTCTCTCCCTGCTTTTTTGATTTCTTTTAAACACATTTTTAGCTTGTCAGGTATGTAAAGGAATAAAGTTACTTGTTTTCCATATCACATTCTTTAGGAGACATATTGAACGTATAGACATATCGAAGTCATTAAATCATCTTGTGTTCATATTAATTTGGGAGGTGTATTATAGACCGTATCTGTCACTTGTTAACCTTAGTCCAGGCGGGTTAACTAATTTCAGAAGGGTTTAAGGATGTTTCACCTCCAAAATGAAAGATTTGAAGGAAAATATTTAGCTCACCTCTATTATTATTTAAGCACTTAAAAGTTAAACGTATGCATGAGTGTATTGGGTTAATGTTATGTTTTTGCCCTGGGTTGTTTTTATGTATAAATGTATCTTCTGATCCCTTCTGTTTCGTTATCTAGCATCTTCGTCACATTTTCTGCTGTTCTCTGCCCCCATCAGTGCTCTTTTTTGTTTTGTTTTGCTCTCATTCTGCAAGTTTTGCATTTTCTCATCCTGCTTTTCCTCAGCCCGCAGTCCCTCAGATAATTCCCTGGGTGAGGACATGGTGAAGTGCCTGGAGTTCACACCTGCTGACCAGATGCCTTCACTTTCTGAGAATCTTTTTATAGGCAGCTTTATTCCTTGTCTTTCTCCTCTGTCTCCCTCTGAGCTTCAGCTTTTTGCTTTTCAACATTACTGGAAATAAATAAACAAGTGGCCTAAATACATCTGCTGTGTTGCTTTGATTTCCTCTCTATTATTACTATTTAACAGACTCAGAGACACTCTTTATACCAAATTCTTCCCATTTTTCTTCTGAACATCCTCTTTATGGTAAATTTCTCCTCTTTTCAAGTGCATGCTTTTGACTCTGCAGAAATTAACTTTCCTTTCTCCAAAACTGCAAACACTCATACTTTCTTGCTTGAAGTCATTTGGTTTCTATAAACTCCTGGAAATATTCCTTTCAGGCTGTTTTGAAAATTGCTATTCCAGTTTGGGGAGGAATAGACTTTTCCTTTCTCAAACACATGTTCCATTGCCCAATTCTGGATTGGATTAGTGTCAATTCAATGGCTATTTATTGGGTGTCTGTTGTGTACAAGGCCTCAAGTCCTATTTCCAGCCCCTGTGTTCTTTATTTTTTTCCAAACTCTGCCTTTAACCTTTTTCTGTCTTCCTCCCTCTGTAGTATAGCTTCATCTGTTTCACCCTCTTTCCCGTTCAGTATTTACCCCCGTTCACCGCTCTACCCTGTCTGTCCCTCTTTTCCCAACTGCCTTGGAACTTTCTGGTTTCAACTTTTAAACTTTCCATGGTTCCTTCCCCTCTGATGAAAAAAAGTTACCAAAAAGTAGATCATCACAGACGTTTCAAAGAGTCTTCCTTCCTTCATTCAGACTTTGGACTAGCTTCAACCTATGGCAGGTTTCAGGACTTACTTAAGAGGGTATGGAATAATAGTTTATATTTGTCTACCTTCTGAACAGAACTTCATTTTTTTTTTTTTTTAAGGATATGGGACTGGTGCTTTAAAGCAGATGGTTCTGAGTTTACTTTTTTTTTTTTAAGTATTTATTATTTATTTTATGGCTGTGTTGGGTCTTCGTTTCTGTGCGAGGGCTTTCTCTACTTGTGGCAAGTGGGGGCCACTCTTCATCGCGGTGTGCGGGCCTCTCACTATCGCGGCCTCTCTCGTTGCCCAGCACAGGCTCCAGACGCACAGGCTCAGTAGTTGTGGCGCACGGGCCTAGTTGCTCCACGGCATGTGGGATCTTCCCAGACCAGGGCTCAAACCCGTGTCCCCTGCATTGGCAGGCAGACTCTCAACCACTGCGCCACCAGGGAAGCCCCCAGAACTTCATTTTTATTTGCAGGTTTTGACATGACCAAAAAAATTTCAACTGTTTAAAGCCTTAACTTTTGACTTCACAGGTAGTTTTGCTGATCCTATTAGTGTAGTCTTTTTTATTTTATTTTTTGTCCCATCTATGAAATCTATGTAAATAGTAATATATGTAAAATACATGTCAAAATATATGACTATCATATGGGTAATAGATGATTGCGCCACAATTTTGAAGACTTTTTAGGAAGGGGTCTTAAAACACCAGATAGAAATATTATGCCTGAAAGAGACGTCTAACTGATATTCTGTAAATGTTTCAGCCCATTGATGGTATGCACGACAAGGGGGTTGTGGAAGATATCCATTGTGGATCCATGAAGGGTACCGCTATGCGACCACCTCACCCAGGAATGGGCCCTCCCCAGAGTCCGATGGACCAACACAGCCAAGGTTTGTGGCTACATACCTGATTTTGGCTCTATACCACAGTCTTTCATCTTTCCTATTGGTTATTTTAATTATGACTTCCAGAGAACGTGTTTAAGGAGGATGGAATCCAGCCGGTTTCTTTTCCCTGTAGAAATCTCCCCTTATCCCCGCCAACACAACTTTATGGTTGATGTGGGCAATTTTCTTTGCAAAATCCTAGTAGTTTTACTGGCCACCGTGTGTCCAAGCACTCTGCAAAGTGCTTTGTGTACTTCATGCAGAATCTTTACCCTGATCTTGTGAGATAAATTATATTACCCCAGTTTCATAGATGGAGAGGCTAAAGCTCAGAGAATTTACTTTGTTTTCTTAAGTTTGCACATCCGGTAAGTGACAGGGCCAGAAGGAGACTCCAGGTCTGCCTCCCAGCAACAGCATAGATGTGAAGGTAAGATGAGCCACCCGTGTCCCTTGAATTGTACACTCCTACTTTGTAAGGTGGCTTTTTCTGGCAGTGGAATAGCCTGTCATTGCTGGTGGGTGGCTCTCTTAGTCTCTTAGGGCTGCCGTAACAAATTACCACAAGCTGGGTAGCTTAAAACAATATATTCTCTCAAAGTTCCGGAGGCCAGAAGTCTGAAATCAAGGTATTAGCAGGGCTGTGGTCTCTCTGAAGTTTTTAGGGAAGAATCCTTCTTTGCCTCTTTCTAGCTTCTGGTGGTTGCCAGCAATATTTGACATTCCTTGGCTTGTAGATCTGTCATTCCAATCTCTGTCTTGCTCTCCACATGACATTTTGCCTGTGTGTCTGTGTGTGTGTCCAGAGTTCCCTCTTCCTATAAGGACACCAGTCATTGGATTAGAGTCTACCCTAATCCAGTGTGACCTCATCTTCACTTGATTACATCTGCAAAGATCCTATTTCCAAATAAGGTCACATTCACAGGTGCCAGGGGTTAGGGTTTCAACATTTCTTTGTAGAGGACACAGTTCAACCCACAGTAATGGCCAAATCAATATATGGTAGATTTCTCTTCTCCTGGGTGCCTTTTCTCCTCATTATTGAAGGCATATTAAAGATACCTCAGGGGCTTCCCTGGTGGTGCAGTGGTTAAGAATCCGCCTGCCAAGGCAGGGGACACGGGTTCGAGCTCTGGTCCTAGAGGATCCCACATGCCGCGGAGCAACTAAGCCCGTGTGCCACAACTACTGAGCCTGCACTCTAGAGCCCGTGAGCCACAACTCCTGAGCCCGCAAGCCACAACTAATGAGTCCACGCGCCTTGAGCCCGTGCTCCGCACCAAGAGAAGCCACTGCAATGAGAAGCCCGTGTACCGTAACGAAGAGTAGCTCCCGCTTGCCACAACTAGACAAAGCCGTGAGCAGCAACGGAGACCCAATGCAGCCAAATAAATAAATAAAATAGTAAAGACACCTCAGAGTCTTTTGGATGCAATGTAACCTCTTTTCAGAATCATTATATGGACATTTCAACATGCCAAGGGCATGATTAATCCAGCACTAATTAATGTGTTGATATTCTAATTCAAAGTTTATGCTTTATGTGTTGTTGTATATACTTTTTTGTAATCTAATGTATGTGAGTTTTTTTCTCCATCCATGATCAGACATCCATCAACCCAAGGGAAGATTTTTGACTGTGAGGGTTTAGAGAAATGTATTTTCTTTTATTTTTTATTTTTTTATTTTTTTTGGCTGTGTTGGGTCTTCATTGCCATGCATGGGCTTTCTCTAGTTGAGGTAAGCAGGGGCTACTCTTCTTGTGGTGCGCGGGCTTCTCATTGTCATGGCTTCTCTTGCTGCAGAGCACAGGCTCTAGAGCGCAGGCTCAGTAGTTGTGGCGCACGGGCTTAGTTGCTCCCGGGCATGTGGGATCTTCCCGGGCCGGGGATCGAACCCACGTCCCCTGCATTGGCAGGTGGATTCTTAACCACTGAGCCACCAGGGAAGCCCTGTTTTTGCTTTTAAATACATACATATATTTATATAAAAGCAAGTCATGGAGGCATAGGAGTGCATCTTTACTAATATTCGGGCAGGTTTTTGAAGATCCTGGACTCTGATCTGAATTTTGATGGCAGGCAGGCGTAAGTTTTGCAAATGACTTGTAAAATCTTGACCATGTTAGAAAAGCAGGCTGAATCATTGGGACTTCTTGAGGTACAGGAAGAAAAGAATTTGACCCATTCAGTGTTAAGAATGAATTAAGACGACACTTCCAGGTTTATCACTTAAATTCTAAAGAGCCAGGTGTGTTCACAGAGCTAATGTAGATCTCATTTTAATACCTGGGAGGTATAGATGAGTTATATTCAGTGATTCTCAGAGCTGGTGGTTGCTCTGTCTGCTCCTGGCTTTGCAGTACTTCTAGTAGTGGGGCCCTAGGAAGACTCCAAAGGAAAACACTTGAAATGCGTGAATTATAAGTGAGCATTTTTACTTTTATGTATCTTAAAATTTCTTTCATAGCTCAGTTCCTTTCTTCAACTTCTAGAATGATGATTTTTCCTGGAATCTCCAATACTTGGCACAATGTCTAGCACATAACTGGAAATTTAGTAAATTTTGTTCAAGTAGGTAGAGAAGTGAATTTATGTATTCAAAAGTCAACACTTTTAAATAGATCTTAATTTTTATATAATTTCAGTAAGTTATAATTACTTTGGAATGCAGAAGTCTGCATTAAGTTAAATGGATTCAGAACTAGCACGTAATATTTTTCGCTAAAATAGTAAAGTGCCGTGTAAGCTGGGGAATTAGTTATTTAAAATATGTCTTTGAATAAAGTAGTATTGGTATAATGCAGTCTTATTCTATATAATTATCTAAAAAGAATTCAGACTCCATAATAGCATATATCTTTAAAAACCCCGTCGTAGGAAGCCATTTATAAACACACAGGTACAGAGAGGTGTGGTATTGATCGGAAAACTGCCAGCTTTAACTACCTAGCAACCTATTAGGTTATTTTAAGGTATTGGTTGAGAAGCAAAACCATTTCCCTCAATAAATACTGAATCGTGTACCTTATGGTCCCAATGATAACGTTGTTTATTTTTAGTCCATTGGCTAGAAAAAGCCTTTAAAGGCAAGTGAATAATATTTAATGTTTGTATGTGTGTGCGTGAAGAGAAAATTCATATAAAATTGGCACTGAAAAATACAAGTTTATTAAAAGGAGAGAGGTGATTGCCTCTCTCTGAGGCAAGGGGAAACTAGGGAGATAATGGCCCTTGAAGATGAGGGAAGGAAAACTGCCAGTTTTTGACTACTTTTTTTTTAAATGAGCAAATCAAACCAGATTTCAAAAAAGAGCAGATTCTGCATCAACACAGTCATCCTACAGACAAAGGTATTTCACTCTCAGGCAATTTCTTCACTGTTTTCTCAACTAAAGATAATTACGGAAATATGTTATGTTGTATCATTTAGATTCTGATTTTCCTGAAGTTTTATGGAATACTAGTCATGTCATTAAAAAAAAAGAAATCTCTCTCTCTTTAGCTGAAACACTGTCACATTTTTAATGTCATACTGTGATAGAATGATTCTATTAACATCCCCTATAAATTCTAGGCAGCAAATTTTCCCACCCCCAGTTTCTTCTTCTTTCCACATTTGAGGGAGAATTTTGTTGTATTGATTAATTCTGGAAAATGATTTTTACTCCACTCTTAGTTTCTTAGCAAATGTGAGGTAAAGTGAATTATTGTACTTAATGTAACTGTCTCATCTTCGTAACTTTGCCTTGCCAGGAGTTCATAGCTGAAAAGAGCGATCTGATGAACAGCGTTACACAGTTGCATTTAGATTGGATTGTCTAATGTTTGGGTCTGTTGTATTAGGCATCCTGTGATTTATCATGGGTAAGCTATGACTGATGATGTCCTCAGGAAGGAGGATGGACCAGAAGGCAGGAGACATGACCCATTTTAACACCTGGTTGTATCCCTTCTACCATGAAAATGTCAGTAACTATAGTAGGAAGTTTTTCCTCCAGTGGTAGATGCAGGGTTGGTCAAAAAGGTGTCAGGAAGGTGCTTTCCTAATGAACAAACTACCATTTTGCACCAGCTTTACAAATAGGAGGTGAATGTTAACCTCATTAAGAAGGAAGAATGTTAATGGTGAAGTTAAGTGTATGTTATCGATATTCTCTAAATGCTTATTGTTATAAATAACAACATCCTGGGATTTAAATTTCTGCTTGTCTTGCAGGCTGATTTCAGGGGCATTTTCTTGGCTAACTTTTATGACCAACTAGAATCCTAATGGCTGCGTGATTTTTGTGCTCCCTTATAGAGTAGGGATTTGGGGAATGAGTTAGCAGTTTTTCCATTTCTCTTCAGGGCAGGATTACTCTGAATGGAGTTCTACAACTCACCAATTGATAGAACAAAACCTACTCTTGTCTTAGAGGATCAGGCTAAATTTGTTTCCCTCTCCAAATGCAATTTGGGGTAAAAGTAACTGTATCCTTTATTTTCTCTAGTCGTGTGGATGGTGATGATGAGTCCCCAGCCAGTGTGGGTCAGATATTCTTGGGCCTCTGTGATTCCACGTAGATGCATAGAGCTGTCTTGGCTCAAATTTGACAGGGGTTCAAACACACAGCAGATGCCTAATAAACACCTATGTGATGACCTTTAAAATAAGTGTGATGCAGGTGCATTTATTAAAGGCAAAGACCTTTAATCTAATATTTTACTTGTGTCTTAGGACACCTTTGAGTTGATGAATTAGCACTCAGTTTGAATTGAAGATAACCTTTTGGATTACAGTAGGCCACTCTGTCCTCTCCTTCCTCTTGGATTTCCCTTCAGCAATGCTCAGTCGTGTGTTTTTCTAGGGATTCTTTGTCCGGGCTATACAGTTCATCTCTTGAAATAAGTTCCTTGAAATTTTTGTGCATTTTGACTTTTCTTTCTTAAGTATTCTTCAATTTCCCATTTAGATCTCTTGTAACTGAAGCAGATTACTCTCATTTTTATATTGTATCGTAAATGGTTCTAGAAGATTTTTGAAATTTTCAAGGCTTTAATTTATTTTTATAAAACCAAATTAATATTAGACCATGGAAAGAGCATATGCCTTGGAATCAAACAAACCTTGGTTTGCATCTTGGAGCTACCAAGATCTGATTGTGTGACCTGGGGTAACTCACTAGCTCGCTGAGCCTCCCTTTCCTCATTTTAAAAAATGAGGTGACGGTACATATCTTCTGGGGATGTGGCGAGGACTGTAGGAAACACGTATACTCCACTCACTTCCCTCTAATTCTTCTTACCATTTCTGTGCTCCCACCAGCCTTATATCCACTGGCCAGACTACCATCTCACCTTCAGTCTACTTGAGTCCACCTTCCTCACACATGGCAAAGTCCCCGGGGACTAATGATCCCCAGAGTCATAACCAGTGACCAGTGATGGAGTGTAAATACCCCAGCTCCTTCCCTGGGATAATTTGGAGGCAAGTTATGTGCCTTTTATCCCAGAACTTGTGCATGAGATTAATCTTCAGGTACCCACTACAGCAGCTGGCTTAATCATGCACCCATTACTGGCTACCGTCCCTTCCGCGTAGCACCTTTCCACAACCCTGCTAGTGCCCCTGCGCCTTCCAGATAAATCAGCTCCGCTCAATCCTTCCATCAGTCTCTGTTTCCAGGGAGAACTCAGCTAAAATAGTATGTACAATGCCTTGCTTAGTGCCTACAACAATGGAGGCCCTCAATCATGGCAAATTATTCATAAAGTGCATTATAATAAACCAAGTAATATCCCCATGAGAGACTCATTCCCCACTGCGACAGAGCAGACACCTTCAGGTTCTGTTCTCCAGGTCGGGCTACTTTTAACGTATAATACTGTCCCCTGGTGCCCTTCCTTTAGGTGTACGACAGCCACTACCAGTTTACTTTCTAGGACACATATGGCTGTCCATCACTTGAGATGTGGTTAGTCCCAGTGGAGACAGCGCCGTAACTGAATAGGAAGAAAAGAACGTAAAATCTCTCTTTAATAATTGTTATATTTTGAAATGATAATATTTGGGGTATGTCGATTTAAATTATATATTATTAAAATTACTTTTGCCTGTTTCTTTAAATTATGTATACATTTGATATATGTAAGTTTTAAGTTATATAAAATCACATAATTATTAAGTTACCTATGCTTTCGATGTCTGTCTGTCAGTGGTGTTCTGGAAAATTATCAAAACGTTCGGGAATGCTTTTCCTTCAGGGTCGCGGGGGGCAGCCTGTGACCCCTCCTTTTTGTGTTTCATTCTAGGCTACATGTCGCCGCACCCGTCTCCGCTGGGAGCCCCCGAGCATGTCTCCAGCCCTATATCGGGAAGTGGCCCAACCGCACCGCAGATGCCACCAAGCCAGCCAGGGACCCTCATCCCAGGCGACCCGCAGGCGATGAGCCAGCCCAGCAGGGGGCCCTCGCCTTTCAGTCCCGTCCAGCTGCATCAGCTGCGAGCTCAGATTTTAGCTTACAAAATGCTGGCCCGGGGCCAGCCCCTCCCCGAAACGCTGCAGCTCGCGGTCCAGGGGAAAAGGACGTTGCCGGGCATGCAGCAGCAGCAGGCGGCGCCTCAGCCCCAGCCGCCGCCGCAGCCGCAGCCGCCGCCGCCGCCGCAGCAGCAGGCCCTTGTCAACTACAGCAGGCCATCTGGTAGGTTCATAGGCAACCAAATGAATAACGTGATGGTCCGACTCGGACGAGAAGGACTGCTAACTGCACAGAAGTGCTGGGCTGGTGGTATCAGCCCAGGGCTGACGTCACCTTCTCTTGCACCTCCCCGGCTCCCTTGTCTTTGCTTCACTTAGTTGGCCACGCTTCTTGGTCTCCTCTGCCTACGTCCTAGAGCAGTGCTTCTTAAACTTTGCAGACTCTGGCACAAGCTGTGGCTATAAGCAAAAAGCCCCGTGATTTCGCATTCTCTTTCAAGCGGTGCGAGGTTTGTCGGAAGCCCGTCTATGCACACCCCAGGTTAGGAACCCCTACACCCCGTGCATTCCGTTGCCAACACGCACGTCTCGAATCTGCTCTCCTTGAGCTATTTCGTGTCTGTTTATTTATTTATTTATTTACATCCGTCCCTTTTTGTGAAAAGCATCTGGGGAGGCTTCCAAAGAAGCATACCTGCGGTAAAGGAATTATCAAGTAGAAAATCCGAGGCAAAGGGAAGTAGAAATCAAGGTCAGGGAGGTTGGCAATGTGGGGGGCTACAGGAGCTCTCAGGGCTGCTGCATCTGAGCTTCCAAGGTGACTCGAGTTTCCTGGCAGTCAGGAAAGGAGACAGGGTCAGGTGCCTGATACTCACCACTCGGAAGGAAGTCGCTTACCAGTTTCTCAGTGGACTCAGAGTCTTTTCTAGCATGAGAGTATAAAGTAGCTTTCCCAGGTGGGAACTTTTTTTTTAAAATTATTGTTATTATTATTGTAAGGGGCACTGCGTGGTAGAGGCATTGGTAACATTTGTTCATAACAAAGAGAGTAACAGAATCCACATGGCCTATTTCCCATGTGCCCTGGCATCAGATCTGAAGCTATGACATTATATAATGGGTTGAGATGAGGTAGTCCTTTGTACGACCTTCTGGTGGTCTGGCTTGATCCCACTGATAGAATTCAGAGCTCCAAGGGGCTCTAGGATGATCTTCCGTGAATGTTGTTTTCTCTGGGAAGGTTTTGGTTAGCAGCTAGATAAGCACAGAGTTTATGGTTCTATTCTACCACAGCTTTGAATTCCAGAGAATTTGAATCTTAGCGAATTTGAATTCCAGGGTGCTTCCTTGTCATTGACACCCTTTCCTGTGAATGGTTCCCTCTCATTTGGGCAGGCCCTGACAGCTGATCGTGGCAACTAGTTTGGGATATTGGTCTTCTTCTTAGGTTTTGGGACTTAGACAAAGAGAAAGAGTTCAGATTATTATTATTTTTTTAATTATTCTGAGTTCAGATTATTATTATTTTTTTAATTATTCTACCTTCTGAGTTTGTAAATGTTTCTTTTCTGGTAGAGGAAACTCTTAAGAGTTGCCTACTAGAAGGATAAACTCATCTTGTTAATTGTAGATGGAGCCTTAGGAATGGTTTTTTAAAGAGCAAGAAAGTGTCGCGGCATCTCTAGGTTTCGGTGTGTTAACCACAGCGCTCTGGTCGGTGGAGGATCCCATGGGACCAAACATCAGAGACGGAAAATGTTGTACAGGAAGACCACGCATAAAATGGTAGTTTGAACGCTCAGTGTGTTTAGAGGCTTTAAAACTGCAAAAACTAGCTCTCAGGAGTGCAGCCAGAGAGAAGCAAAAAATGTATGTATGTCTATGCATGTGTGTAGCTTGTGCTTACTGAGTGCCTGCTAGCTTACCTTGTACTCCACGCTCAGTAATAAGTACCTTGCACGTGTGGCACATCTGGGGTATGGAGAGTCAGGATTCAATGCTAGCAGTCTGACTGGAGAGCCCATGGCCTTACCCCCGTCCCCATCCTGGCTCCTTCATGACCAATAGGCTCATGACAAGGGAAAGGCTCTGTCCCAAGCTCTGTGTACCAAGTGCAGGCATTTCACTCCTGTGCATAGGAAGGAAAAGGATCTCTGCTCCTTACTGAGAGCCTTTTTATTCATACTCTAGACACAGTGTCAGCAACATTGGTGACCTTGATATCCTGCATCTCAGTATATGAGGAGCGTTAACTAAAGGAGTTCCCAGTAGAGGCTGAATGGTCACAGTCAGATTGTTGGTAGTTTAAGGTGGAAGAAGCGAAATCTGCGCCTCCCAAAAGGTAATAGTGAGGGACCATGTCACACAGGCACACTTCCCCGTGCATCGCAGCTTGTCCTGGGGTATCCCCTCGTCATGGACCTCAGCGAGGCTTGTTATTTTTAAAAATGACCTACGCACAACAGGAAAAGTTTCCAGGGTATTGTTCAAGAAGGCAGCAAGCTAAATGATTCGTTTGAGAAACCCTTTCAGCCAAAGTCACCATAATGAGATCAGATGACGTAGTAAAACTTAAAGGATGGATTTTCAGTTATCCAGACACTTGTATATAACAAATACTTCACATCCTAACCGACACAATCCTGGGTGCATTTTCTGGATCCTTTCCAGAGAAGAGGGCTCCATTTTTTTTTTTTTTTTTTTACCCAATGCCTGCATCTTCCCTCGCCAGGGTCCTGTCATTAGGGGGAACTCGTTTTGTTACTCGCTGCTCGTGTCTTTTGTATTTCCAGCAGTCAGGCTTCATTAGAAATGAAAATATTTGGGCAGATACTGCCAGAGTGGGCAAAGAGGCTATGGATAAAGGAGGAAAGAGGATACTTTCTTCAAATAGAGCAGACTCATTCCTGCCACTGGGAGGGACGTTACATTGCTGATCTTGTCCCCAAATCTCAGATTTCACAGGGAGATGATGACCTTACTTGACAAAGACACTATTTTTTTTTGCATTGGTATTTCAGACAAGTCCAAGTAAGACAAAAGAAAAAGGTTTTTTAAGTTAATATTACTTGTATTAATTGTTTATCCCCCTCCTTTTCTTAAATAAAGCAATATGATTGCTTATAAATACCTCTGCTAATATTTCAGGAAAAAGTCAATTTAAGTATGTCAGCTTCTCTGGTGGTAGCTGTGCTTCCATTTTTCTTTTGTCCCATTTGCCAGTGTCATTCATGTGTGAAGAGAATCTTTTTGGCTGGGGTGATCTGCCTCAAACCTACTCCAAAGTTATCATTCACCAAAAGTGCCACCACCAGAGAATTACAGTTTGACTGGCAGAAGTGTGCACTGAACAAATAAATAACTCTGGTCCTTGCCTGCTATGGGCTCCACTCAAATCGAACCCAGCATTTTTCTTTTAATTTTGATTCATTTTTCTTTTTAGAGACTAAAGCAAAATTCAAAATAGGAACTGAAAAGTTTTGGGGTTTTTTGCAGTGGGTAGGGAAGCCTTCATGGTAGAAAGTGAGAGATGTATTGCTAATTTTTTTCAGTGCTTGTCCCTCTCCTGCTTCCCCCTCTCCTTTTCTTAGTTATCTAAAATTTCTTTGTATGCTTCATTTAAGCATCATTGTTACATTTATTTTTTTCAACCTCTGGAAACCACTTAAATCCTTGTCGAATGCACAGACTGTTCTGTTATTTGCATAAACATCCTTCTCTGTAGAAGGTAAAGTGGGAACTCTGTACAGAAATTCTGTACATGTGAGACTTAGGTAATTTAATAAGTTTGTTTACCTGTTTCTTAAATTCAGGCATCTAATAAAGATTCCTTCCCCCCCCACCCCCACCCCCACTTAGCTGCAGTGGGACACCCCTCAGGAGAGTCAGGGCGTGTAGCTACCTTGACTTCTAAAGTGAGGACTGATGGGAAAACAGACACATTTTGTACCTCTGACAATTAAGCCTAACTTGTTTATATTGGCGAGGGAATAGGAGATAAGCTAAAGAATGTAATTTGTCCTCCATCTGAAGATACCAGGGCGTGAGTTCTTATCACTTTGCAGACCATGAGTGTCTGTTGTCGAGATGCTTTCTGTTGATACAGAGAAAATCCATTCAGGCAACTCAGCGCCGGAAGGACAGGCAGAACACCTCATGGTTACGTAGTTGTGTTCTGGGCATGTCTAATTGCAGCAAGCTGCATTCAGTCCCCGAGCCTCTGTAAAGAGAAGTTTTTATATAATCTGTTGGAGGGAGGAGAAAATAGACCCAGGCAGTAAATGAACCTGCAGTTTTTAGTTAGAAAGGAGTTTGCTTGTGACTGATGGGGGAATTAGCAGGAAGCACATGGCAAGCCGACTTATCTGAGTGTTTGTGCTGAGTTGTATTGAACTGTGGAAACATTTTGAAGTTTGCTCTAGAAGAGTGCACTTCCAAATTTTCTGGCTAATACAGTACCAAATTTCCTTGAAAGCCTTTCTTTTGCTGTGGGTGGAGCTTTTCTGAAAAGCTGAGTGATTAAACTAGGCTTCTTTACCTTGGTGTCCTTGGTGGCAGTAAAAATGACCAGAGCTGAGGGTTGGGCACATAGCCACATTGTCTCATTGAATCCTCACTACCACCCTGTGAGGTGAGTACTGTACTGTTATTGTCCCCATTCTACTGACGAGGAGACTGAGGCACCAGGGGCTGAGTAACTTGCTGAGGCTCACACAACCCGTAGGTGAAACTTATCAGTTATTTTGGAAAGAGACAAGGTGCACCTTGTATCTTTTGGAGTTGTAGTCCTTTTGGAATTGGAGATTTGAATATCTAAGTCTACGTTTGGGTCTCTCTGGCTTCTCAATTTTAAGGGTCCTTCAACCACATAAGGATGTCTCTGTATTAATGGATTAAAGAAGCCTAGCTGTGTATGCATCCGATCTAGTTCACAGTCATGGGCTGAAAATGGCTAGATTTGGAACCAGGGATATCAGACATGCTCTGGATACCTCCCTTTGATCGTATGGTTTTAAAAATAGTGACTTGAATATACCTCGAGGAGTTGGCATACACTACTACATGAGTGTTTACAAGCCATGATGCTAAAGAAGAAAACGCCCAGAGTAAGTGAAATGTGTACACTATTGCACTGGTATGGCTTTTATTGATGACTTATTTAAACTTTGAAAGGAGGAAAAACACTTTGAGAACTGAATTTAGGGTAATTAGTATGATATTAATCTTATCAGTAAGACCCGGATTTTCTTTTTATTAAAGGGCTTCAGTGTATTAAATCTATTATTTGGTATGCTCATACCAATTCTTCAAATATTTTTAACTACCAGTTTCTTGAGCTTATTAGGGTAATTCATAGAATCACAGAGAATTAAAGTAATTGTTAGAAATCTCTATCTCCTCTCTTTTGGCTCAAGCAACCCAGATAAAAAATATCTACCCTGTTTTAAAGACCTCGAGGGAAAATATAATCAAAAATGTCCCTCCATATCTCATTCCAATGCTTAACAACCTTAAGATTTAATGTTTAGAAATTGGTTTCTTACATATGGATGAAAGAAACTAAATCTGAAATATTATGAAAAGCTATGCATTATGTAAAAGACCTCCCATTCAGAAAAAAAATCAGAATGTACTTAGCTGAAAAGAATCTATTTATTATAATAGTACATCTACAGTGCCTAAAACAGAAAAAACAGAAATGCATTTTTCCCTCCAGAACTTTTCATCAATCCTATAGCAAGGGCTACAGATTACCTCAAGAAGTCTTAACTAGCCCTAGGTCTTTGGGAAAGTTTTACCTAATTTCAGAAGGAAGTGAACAAAAGACCAACAACACTACACACACACATGCACACAGACATATATACTCACACTTACACACACTGTAGTTTCCTAAGCACTTTCTTCTAACTCTTCCCATTCCTCCTGTCAGAACGTCTGCTATCCTTGCATTGTCATTTAAGCCCACTTCTAACTGGTGTTTGCTGGAAATTGAATAAATGTGTCTACTTTTTCATAATGTATGTCTTTGTATGGTTAATTATTAAGTCGCTCTGAAGTGTAGAGATATGATTAGTTTTGTTACCATTTAATAATTTTAATACTTCTCCGGAAAGATATAGAAAACACTTGGAAGAATGCCCATGAGAGGTTTTAACATCTGCTTACTGAGTTTTTTTTTTTTTTTTAATTTACTAACCCCTCTGGTAGCATCACTAATTTTATTTATAACTTTGAAGTAAGTAAAAATTCACCTAAGAGGAGAGATGGAACACTTCTTATTTTAGGTCCAGACCTAGCATTCAATTTAAACTCCTGAACTTTAATGTGGGAAATTGCTTTAAATTAGCTTAAGTGCATTTTGATAAGCTTAATGATTGCGTATCCCTTTATTCTGATAACATGAGGAAAATGCTCTCTTGAATCTTAATATTTGCTAAGTTTTCTTAGGTGGAATGAGCAGATTCTTTTTTCCCCCTGCACTGAATGTTTTCAGAAATATTTTCTAATATGTAGTAAAAAATTAAAGTTCCCTAGATGCACTGATGAAGCCTGAAATACAGTTTATAGGTCATTAAGGGAAAATGCGTGCCCCTTTTAGCTCATGTCAGAGGACCGGCAAGCTGCTGCCTGTATCTGTAAAGCGTGGGTTCTAACAGCAGGGCTCTTCCACGCTGGGATGGAGGGGGCTTGTGGTGTAGTTTGCGAAACGTGATTTTGGGACCACACCCAAATTGCATCCGACTGGTGGGTGACTCCCTTGCTTTTTCAGAACCGTGAATGCACCTGGAATTATTTTTAAAAACCCGCTGTAGACCTACACTAAAAGCTGGCTGTCCATTCCTTAATCAGTTTATTACCTAAGAGTCATTTTTGGGCCATTTCCCTTTGGGATAGATGCCAGCTTCTTTTTTTTTTCTTTTTCCTTTCTTTTTCCCCTTTCCTTTCCCCTCCCACCTTCCTCATCTTCCTCCCTTCCCTCCTGTTTTCTTCTCGTGAGACCTTTACTTGTCCCCATCGCCGGGCTCCCAGGGGGCAGCGGGCAGGCCGGGTATGGCCACGGGGTGCCTTTCCTCCCGAGCTGCCCATGTCGCTCTTGTCCCACAGGCCCGGGGCCGGAGCTGAGCGGCCCGAGTCCCCCGCAGAAGCTGCCGGTGCCCGCGCCCAGCGGCCGGCCCTCGCCCGCGCCCCCTGCAGCAGCGCCGCCGCCCGCGGCCGCGGTGCCCGGGCCCTCGGTGCCGCAGCCAGCCCCGGGGCAGCCCTCGCCCATCCTGCAGCTGCAGCAGAAGCAGAGCCGGATCAGCCCCGTCCAGAAACCGCAGGGCCTGGACCCCGTGGAGATTCTGCAGGAGCGGGAGTACAGGTAATGCACCTGCCCCGGGGGTAAGATGCTGTGTTCTGGCAGGTACCACCCAGCCTAGGGGGTCCGGTGTCTCCTGGTGTTGTGGTCATTCTTTTCTGTGGGGCCAGGGAAAGGCCTAAGGGAAATTGCAGAGGCCAAGACTCAGGCTTGAGAATGATTTTAGAGCAAAGTCTCAAGAGAAGAGTTTCTTTGCCACTGGGGTGGGGGGTAAGGACCCTCTTCTGGGGGTTCTAGGTTCCCAGGACTGTGCTTTTCACTCATTCAGTCAGAAAACTTTTATCCACCCCTATGATATGCCAAGATCAAAAGTCCAGCCCAGAATTCCTAAAGATCCAAGAAAGCCATCAGCCCACACTTAGATTATGCAGTTTCCTTCTGGTTTATCAGTTTGTCCTTGAATGGTGACTGTGAGCGACTCAGATGTTGAGTGTTCTGTTGGCCTAACCTTCAGGTTAATGACACATCTAGTGATACTAAAGCGGTACTTCAGTAGCGTGATATAATGTCTTCTTTGATTGAGTTCGTGCATTTGTTGGTCTGTGGCTTGGTCTAGCTTTTGGGCTAGGCCCTATGTAAGTGTCTTCACATGGGGTCCTTATTTAAACTCTTACTCCAAAAACTTCATTTTCACCTGATTTGGCACATTTATCTAAATCAGGGATTGGCAAACCTTTTCTGTAAAGGGCCCTAGAGTTTCTGTCATAACTACTCAGCTCTGCCCTGATGGTGTGAAAGCAGCCTGTTGGCTGTGTTCCAGTAAAACTTGATTCATGAGAACAGGCTATGGGCAGGGTTTGGCTCGCAGGCTGTAGTTAGCAGATCCTTGACATACATGGTTAATGTCAACCAAAAAGAGAGTCCAGTAAGTACTGAGTCAAGATAAGATGAAAGTAAGATCACGGTTTTGGGAGTTAGCCAGAAAGCATGCTCTGTCACTAACTAGCTGTGTTGCCTTCCTCAAGTTACATCGCTTTTCTGTGACTCAGTTTCCTCCTATGTTAAAAGAGGGTATTAAAGTATCTTTTGTAGGGAGAAGATAAAATGATACAAGGACTTTCAATACATATTAGCTATTATTATTATTCCCCAAGTATGATTTAATTTAAAAGACAATTAGGGCTTAAAAATTATAGGGGATATTAGTAAATAATGTCTAGGAGCCCTTTAAAAACATTACCTTACTTTTTATTGGAAAACACGTGACTTACCTGTTATTATATTAAAATACTAAGTTACCAGCTTTAAGAGTTACTTTGAAAGAAATCAGAGTAACTTGCCATTAAACGTGTGTCGCTTTTTGGATGAAGAGTATAACTTTATTCTCACTGCTATTACTAATCCTCAATTAAGAGCTTTTATGTTTCTGTTTTCAGCTTTTCACGTACCCCTAGAGAGCTAGATACTCATCATCAATTGATATTTCAGTGTTGATAGGCAGATTCTGTTGGGTGAATAATCGCAGTGTGGCATAAAAGTCAAATATTAGCACTGTGTACTCATTTGGGGCAGAAAATCTGTATTCATAATGCAGTCCTTTCTTTATGTTGCTATTGAATAAAAAAGTCAAAAGTCTTTTTTTTTTAAAGACAGTAAATGGGATAGAGGGGTATCGTTTGGTTACTCTGAAATTCTGACTTCCTAAGAGCTAACGTTTTTTTCCCAACTTGAAGGTACAGAGCTACCAGTCCTATTTGTTAAATCACATGAACTACCCTCGTAACACAGACACGATACCTAGAAATACATCTGGATTTTTTCCCCCTTATTCATCCTATGTTGTGGGTGTGTGTCTGTGCATGTACACGCTTACTGACTCCTAAACCTTCTTTTTTCATTTTTACCAGAATTGTATTTGCAGGCCTTTCTTGTAATGAGCTCATTTTAGCACTTTTTTTGCAAATGATCTTAATGGATGGTCTCCCAAAGTATTCAGTATTAATTGGTACTATTTAGCCTATTTCAGTGTGTGGAAAGCTTTTGTCCTCCACACCTGTGTCAATTACAAGAAAAAAGTATCTATTAGCATCTTTTAAATTATAAGCATTGCAGAGGTGGTGGAATGGCTGTTTTTCATATTATTATTATTACTTGATAAATGTCTCCTCTTTTTTTTAAATAAATTTATTTATTTATTTATATTTATTTTTGGCTGTGTTGGGTCACCGCTTTGCGGTGAGCGGGGGCCACTCTTCATCGCGGGGCACGGGCCTCTCACCATCGCGGCCTCTCCCGTTGCGGAGCACAGGCTCCAGACGCACAGGCTCCGTAGTTGTGGCACACGGGCTTAGTCGCTCTGTTGCATGTGGGATCTTCCCAGACCAGGGCTCGAACCCGTGTCCCCTGCATTGGCAGGCAGATTCTTAACCACTGCGCCACCAGGGAAGCCCCAATGTCTCCTCTTTTGTTAAGCCGCCTGGCTTTTGAAGTGATTGATTTGGCAAGCCTGGGTTCAAAAAGCTGGTGGGTCTTTTGGCCTGAAGTTTCCCGTGGCCATCTTGAGAAGAAGCTTAGGTTTACACTGGCAGGGTTTTGTAGGGGCATCTTTTGTCTTCTTCAGTTATAGAGCAGTAGCTGGCTTCTGCCTATATGAAGATAAATTGTCCAACTGCAGAGATTAGTTATATTTATCCCTTAAAAAGGGTTAGATTAAGTCCCTTAGGCACTTGTAAAAGACAGCTAAAAAACTCTTCTCCTTCTGCCCCTCTTTGAGAGAACGGCTTACTACCCTTTAGCCCTGATAGGAAGAGTCCAGTGTATCTTTGTCTCCTGATTGAGGATTTGAGCAAGGTCTTTAAAAAAAGTCTCTTTTATAATTTCATAAACTTGGTTTGAGCAAAAATCACCTGTCAGAAATTCTTTAACAGATGTTCGTTTCTTTGACTGTTGTAATATCACTTACCTTGTCTATGAAACTTGAAAGGAAATTGTCAGAATCTTAATTTTTTTTACTTTTAAGTCACTTGGCTGCTTTTCCTTGTTCCTCATAAAATCAGAATTTTGACAAATTGATCTTCTTTTTTCAGTAATAGCATAAATAAGTTTCTGCATATGAACACTTTGCCTCAGTGCTATACAAGCTCTTCAGTTAAAAATATTTTGTTCTCATTTAAATTGGATCCTTTCTTTTAGACCATCTTTTTCTCATGATGGAACTGTACTGCTTTTCTCTGTAGTAAGTGTCAGTGACTTTTTTTTTTTTTTTTTTGGTGTTTTGGCATGCTTTTTTTGCCCTGTCAACATGCCTAACTTCAGTTCTTCCATCAAGGGTTAGAGGGTTGGTCAGAAGCGCTCCCCAAATTATCATGTTAGCATGTAAATTACACAGATGTTTGCGTGAGAAAGAAATATATTTCACATTGAAAGGAGTTTATGTCAGAAGAGCATCTTTGAATTATGTGAGCCCTCTTTGGTGTCAAGTCAGAATTAGTATGAAAACAGTAGTATAGCCTCCTTGCCTCAGGAAGCCAGCATAGTCCCTTACCGTGTATTTTGTCCTGCCCTGGTCTCCATTACAACCCTGAGAATTCCTTCTTAGAAATCACCAAGAGCCACTTCATCAGCAGAGTTGCCAAAAGTCAGTCTCCCTCTCTCTCTTTTTTAAAGAGTGTCACTCAGTTCCTGGAAGGAACAAAATGTACCAGTGTCATTTTCTGTTCAAATAACTCTCCTACAGGAATCATAAACTTCTCCTCTGGACCTGAACAAATATCTGTCGCCTTTAATGGAACTCTTTTTCTTGTCAGAACAGTAAGCCCTCTTGATTTACTGTTCAATCTGTATGAAAAACCTGAGCGACCTAATTCTGCTTCAATTTTCTGTACCCGTGAGGACCCTAAATGAGTCTCCCGCAGTTATGCAGTATTACATCTGTTGTTGTTTCGGGAAGTTTAGAATCCTGAATCTCCTTATCGGGCTACCTGCTGAATCCCACTGATGGGAAGATGAAATTGTCTGGAGAGGCGCATTATTTAAAACGAAGATTTCTATTAACCACCACACACACGCAGATAAAATTCTCTACGTAAAAAGAAGCCCCTCCTGTACCTTTGCTACTCCCCACACACACACACTGTGTGCTGAATCGAATGCATACAATTTTACTTTGGAATCTCCCCTTCCTCTTCTCCTATAGTTTGCACGTTTGCACTTTGAACTTCTTGCCTCCCTTTCATAAAAGAAAGATTCTTTTGTGCTGGGGAATCTGAAATTCACTGACAAATTACTAGGCCCTTTGGGGAAGCAGTCATTTCAGGAAGAAGTGCACCCCTCCCAACCCCTCACCCCCTCCCATGCCCAAGTCAGCCAAGGCTCCATCTACCCCACTCCGCACCTCCCCACCTCCCAACTTCTCCTCTCCGCTCTCCAACTCCCCCCTCTCCCAGTTCAGTGTGATTTAGTCTCTACACGGTCAGGCCAGTTGTCCTAAGATTATTTATTTAGGCCTAGTTCCATAGTCCTTTAGATGATTAAGGAAAAAGCAGCCATTCCTCTTATGTAGCACCTGACCCACTTTGTCAAACAGAGTAAAACACAATACCAAGGGATAGTTTGAGTTCTGGGATAGTCAAATGAAAAGGGTCTGCAATAAATCTAGAACCAAGGAAGCAGAATAACCATATCTCACCCTGCTGTAGTATCTAAATTTCCTTTAGTATGGCCTTAACGCTACACAAGTAAAATTGTTTTGGTTTAGTTTTTTTCCCTTTAAATTATGTATTTGAGAAAAATATGTAATAGATTTTTCTCTTAATATCCTAATTGTTAAGATCCATCACCTGTTGCTGTATTTGGGAATTTTTGGTTATGTGCGTATTTAAGAAATTGAATTGGATAAAGAAAGTAAAGGTTTGTTTCATACAGAGAAAAATTTTAAACTGCGATGAGAATCCCATGAGTATCAATAGGAAAAGGAATGTGGAAGAAAGTTGGGAGAGTCTGAACAATTTGATCAAGAGAATAAATTGATGAAAGTTTGTTGCTATTGCTTGAACTAACACATTTTTAGTCTGTTGCATGGTTAAACCACTTAAAAGTACTATTGTTTGTGTTGGTATGCATAGTTGAAATAACACACAATAACAATAATATTAGTAATAACACATTATGATGATAAATCATTTAGTATATCAGAATTAATAACACGTATATACCAAATAAAAGAGGAATCTATCAGAATATTATTGTCAATGAAGTCAGTGAAAAATGATGCATTACCCTTACTATCATTTTTAAAGTTTTGAAAAAGATGATATTTTCTTTCTCTACCAAAGCAAACAACTGTTAAGTTTTTTAAAATGCCCTCATTTTGATATTTGGGCTATATGAACTATTAAGATATTTTGCAACATCTAAGTCACAGAAGGTTTTACTTTTTCATATCAACAGACAGCATCATAAAGGTTGAAAAAAGCATAATATTAATTTTTAACAGAATCTTTAATTATCAATTTTTATAGTTGAGTTCCAAGGGAGTTTGCAGTTAGAAAGTATATTTTACTTATCTGCAGTATCGTTGCAGTGGTGTTTGTGTCAGGCCAGTGAGGGTTCCAGCCTCGGCTCTCTCCTTTACTGGCTCTGTGAAGTCCACATGTTTCTTAATATCTCTGAACAACTTCAGTTTTCTCTTCAATAAAATGGTGCATTTACCTTGTAGAGGTGTGTGTGTGTGTGTGCGTGTGTGTGTGTGTGTGTGTGTGTGTGTGTGAGAGAGAGAGAGACAATTAAATTGTGCTTTAAATGCACCTAACTTAGTGTAGCTACTATTAGTGTAGTTTAACTTAGTACCTTTTACTGTTCTTTCTTTGTCGAAATCTATTCCAAGACAGTTTTGCCCCAAATTTGGGGGGAGGTCATTCTAAAAATAGATTTAGATGGCATGTAATTATTTGTAAGAATAGGATCCAGGTGAACCCTAAAACCAGTTTCTGTGACTAACAGTAATAGTATCCCAAATGAATAAAGTAGGAAGTCTTTTATTTTCTCTTCTGCCTCTATTGTGAGGAAGTACCTACAGTTCTATTTTTTTGATGATGTCCAGAATAAGACTCCCCGGCAGTCCTTTTCTGGAAACTCTTAGTTTTTAAAAACTGTTTGCTATTTACTGCTGCTCCAAACCTGATTTTTTAAAATGCTTAATTTGCCTTTTCTTTTCTCAAGCAAGCACTGCTTGCAGAGGAAATGGTTGTGGCTGGTTGCCCGCTCTCTCTCTCTCTGAATGTTTTGGGTTGGCTGGTTTCTGTGGCCTCAGCACCTAAAACTGCTCTTGTTCACTCAGCTTTACTGGCTGTCATCGTCAGCATCTTGGCAAGGAGGGCAAATGGCCCCGTTGCCTTAGGACAGAACTAGAAGTTAGAAAGAGAACTCCGTTGTCTCAGCTCTGCACTCTGGTTGGCCAGGCGTTCGGGAGCAAGTCAGATTTTCCTGTCTCATTTTCTCTCTCTCTTCGGAGGGAGCCATGGGGCTTGACTTTCCTCCTAGATGTATTCTGAGCCCTCCTTCCTGGCTGTTAGAGGTTGTGAAGAAGGCCAACGTGTTAAGTAATATAGCACCTGTCTGCATTAACGCAAAGGTAGCTTTTCTCTGTTTAACATCAGATAATCTAGTTGGGTATCAGAAATCGGCCGTCAGTATCTGGAAGGTGAACTTAAACCTAAGGTTGTTGTCTATCATTTAAGACCAGACTGTAATGTATATTTCCACCTTCCCCCTCCCCCATTTTATTATCTCCGTTAGACTTCAGGCTCGCATAGCCCATAGGATACAGGAACTGGAAAATCTCCCTGGCTCTTTGCCACCAGATTTACGAACCAAAGCAACTGTGGAACTGAAAGCACTTCGGTTACTCAATTTCCAGCGTCAGGTAATACCTTTTCCTCAGCACATCTGAGGTGCAGGAAATAAATACAATTGTTCTAGAGTGTGATCTGTGTGTTTCCTTAAGTCTGTTCAATATTGTTATAAAGATATAAACTTAGTAAAAGACTGTATCTTTTTGACCAGCAGCACAGAGCTAAAAGTAATGAAGACTAACTGCTTATTATTCTATTTTTCTCTTCTGTACATCAGAGACATTTTTTTCTTCCATATTATGGTTTCCAAAGTCAGAGTTATGGCATTTTGTTACTGTAGATGAAACCTTGAGAACAGATGGGATAGCTCATGTTTGCCTTTATGGTTTCAAAGAAAAACAGGAAGGTGATAGATCAGAGCTTCTTTGTAAAGAGAAATGTAAAATCCTAGCCGTGACTATGAAAATCATTTTAACAAATATGAAAGCCACTCAACTAAATTAATAGCTCATTGTTTATAGAAATACATAAAACTGGTTTGTAACTGTTGATTATTCGTCAACACCTACTTTTGGAGCATTTCATCACATCAGACCCCCATATTTGACTAATCAGTGAATTTGTATCTCTTGTTCTTGCTGTGGTCTTAGTAGTCACTGATTAAGAAAGGCTAGCATAGTGATCTATTTTATAATTGCTAAATCAGTAGAAGACTAGTGGAATGAAGTAGAGCTAATTTTCACTTTGGCGAGTTTTGCCTTCTGGACTCCAAAGCTTCAGGTCCCCTGGTCGTCACACAGCGGCATTTAGCCAAAGGGGAAAAGGAATGCTTCCTCGCCAGTCAGACGGGCTTGTTTGGTGAAGGTCTCGGGGCATGCAAAATGAATAATTAATGACTGAAAGTAGTTTGGAAGTACTGAATTACATGACTTGGTCTATTGGAGGATGTGAGTAAAATCACAAGGCCAACCCTCTTGCTATTGTCATATGAACTTGGAAATACGTTTTGCCTTGTTGGTTATAATATTACAAGAGGGGCGTCGTGGTGGTTGGCGGCTACTTGACCGTAGGTTTGTGAGAGTAGATTAGAGCTTAAATTAAAAACAAAAAAAGAAAGGAAAAAAAAAAAGAGAAATAACTTTCTGCGCTCCATTTGCTTCTTTCTTACAGGTAACTTCATAAAATGCCTTGATAAGCTGTTTAATAAAATTTTGTTAAATGAGTATTTTCAGGAATAAGATTATATTCAAATTAGCGTCACTATGCTGGATTCTGATTGGTTTCTGATTTTTGCTTCATATTATTGAAAAATCTGTTATCTGTGAAGTTTTCCAATGAAATTAGCTGTAATGGATGCTGATTTCAGATTCAGTCCAATTGCTATTTCAGTGCATGTTTCCACCCCCCCCCACCTTTTACCACCACGTAACATACAATATGAATGAAATACTGTATTTCTGATCTAAAAGAAGTCCATAATACAGTAAAAAAAAAAATTAAGTATCTTGCAAAGAATATCATTGTTAGGAGTGGGAGGAAGCCCAAACTAGCATTTCCCATCTTTTATATGAGACGATGAATTAGCACTGTTTGCATATCTGCAGCTACTTCACATGAGCAGGAAGTAATTCTTCTATTCTTTTTTGCCCAGCATTGTTCACGTTAATCTTTAAGCACAAAGAGAAAGTTAGCATGGCACTTAAAATGAAGTAAAAAAATGTAAAAAGCTTATGATCTAATTAATATCATTAGGATAATTAAATAGAGTGAATCAATTTATTTAAAAGCCAAGACATCCTCTACTTACTTACTGATTTATTTTCTTTACTGTTAACAGTGACGTACTTGCTTCCTCTCTGAATTTTTTGGAAAGAAAACTTAGAGCGTCTTTGAAAATACCATATACATTCAGCATGATGTAGTCCCTTTGTTTACTAAAAGGCCAGCTGTGATGGAGAAACTCAGGGAGTCACCATTCGGCTCCACTAAATGGAGGGCAGGGGACGACGGGGGTCTGGCCTCCGTCTGGGGAGGTGTTCTAACTGCTCCCCTCTTGACAGCTGAGACAGGAGGTAGTGGCTTGCATGCGACGGGACACGACCCTGGAGACGGCCCTCAACTCCAAAGCATACAAACGGAGCAAGCGCCAGACCCTGAGGGAAGCCCGCATGACGGAGAAGCTGGAGAAGCAGCAGAAGATCGAGCAGGAGAGGAAGCGTCGGCAGAAGCACCAGGTACTTGGGCCTGGGCTCTGGGTGCCCCGCCGTCGACAGAGATGCTAACCGAGAAAGTGGGCGGAGTCAGAACCACTGAAAAATGGACAACTGTGGGCAGTGGGGACATCACGGAGAGGATCCTGGGAGCTTACGTAGTCCAACCACACCATTTCATAGATGAGGAAGCCTAGGCCCAGCCAGAGTGGTAGGTGACCTCCGCAAGGACACGCGAACGGTCAGTACAGGATAAGGGGGTGGGGGGGGGACCCTGCTTTCTGAATTCCAATCAGGTGTCATATTCATCACCCATGGGATACTGCCGACTGGGTAGGCACAGGCAGGTTTCCTAGAACAAAGTCCTGGGGAAGAGGGAACTTGGAAAGAAGAGGGCAAACAGTTATTTTTATCACGGATATAAATATAGTATCCTGGGCTTTTCAAGGGCCCAGCTGAAGGTTTCACAGGGGCAGATATTTTAAAACATTCCTTTCTAGGGATTTGGACATATTGTGATGTAGGATTTGATCTCGTGTTGTAATCCTGTGAATTTTATTTGTTTTTCTGTGCTTCATTTAGTGCCTTGATTTAAGTTTTGTTTTGAAAAGTGTTGGACTTAAGCGTAAATAAGGTTATAAGTTTCCCCTTCTTTATTTAAAAAGTGGATACAAAAGATGTATGGCAATTTTAGCTTCCTATAAAACTTTTTTTGAGGGACAATTCTAAGGTATTTAAGCGAGAGCAGAAGAAACGCTACTTTTGTAACACGCTTCTCACTGGAAACACCCGTCTCCCTGAGGTTTATCTGGGAGTGATTTGCTGTAAATTCTATCATCACTGTTTTGTAGGTCTGTCTGAACCTTTGATCTTTCCATTTTCACGTGGCCACACCCTCAAGGCCGGGGAGGCTTCTCTTCCACCGGCTGGCACCAAGACAAACTTTGAGAGGTCATCTTTCCCACCACCACGTAGCCCACACCTCAGCTATGGAGACACACCAGGGCACCTGTCCCAAAATAGATTCTAGTCCCCCATGGCTGTTCAATGCACAGAGTTTCCCTGGACTATGTTGAAACCTCAAACGACATCGGGAACTGAATTTTAAGCCTTCTCTTCTCCCCGCTTTGGATCCCTTAGGAATACCTGAACAGTATTTTGCAACATGCAAAAGATTTTAAGGAGTACCATCGGTCTGTGGCCGGGAAGATCCAGAAGCTTTCCAAAGCGGTGGCCACTTGGCACGCCAACACTGAAAGGGAACAGAAGAAGGAGACCGAGCGGATCGAAAAGGAGAGAATGCGGAGATTGATGGTAAGGGGCCTGCCTACAGGAACCCAGGAAAATGCTCCCCTCACAGCCATCTGCACTGAGAATGTTAAACATGCTGTAGTAGGAGAGAGTAAAAGCTGCTTATCAAATATACTAATCCATTCCTTTGAACTTCACAGGGATGGAGTAAAAATATCTTCCCTTTCCTAGACAGTGCAGTGCCACAAATCTCGGGTCACCACTGATGAGTATAGTGTTTCCATGTCCTAGGGTGGCACTGTTATTCCGATGATAGCTTTTTACATAAGGGCAGGTAACTATATTTTGCAGGAGTTTTGATCACCAGACCTGGAAGGACAGAAACGGCAGTTCTTTTTAAAGTGTTGCCTCTTTGAGACTAATGACACAAGTTGTTTTGAATGAATATCTCATGAAGTTGTGTCTTGGAATCTAAGAAGTTCTCTTTTTTTGAAGCCGCTGGTGCTTCAAAATTCTGGCAGAAATTTTTCTCTAACAGTTTAAAAAGTGATTTTTAAGTTAATTTTGAAAAGTTGCCTTTTTGATTATAGCTGTGTTATTGTCAAAGGCTATTCATGGGTCATTTCATTTCCAGTGTTACTTTTTAATGGATATATAAACACAGAAGGAATTGGTTTATATCACTGGTATTTGAGTTTATTGGCCATTTATTTTTGGAATCGGACCTCAGAGCACACCATGGATTTTAGAAAAGTGTGTGTAATGTATATTGATAGGAGACCTGCAGATTCTATCTGGGATGTAATGCCTGGGTATTGGATGAAGATAAAATCATTAGCCTCAACCCATATTTATGTCCCTGGAAAATTCCAAATGACATAGTCTTCCTGGCTGGTATTATGGTTTGCGTTTTTTTGTCATTAAGTTTTTTGGATTTCGGAGAGTGAACACCATATTTTAAAAGGCTCTGTGTCCGGGGTCTACTAAATCTTACCACCTTCTCCTGCCTCCCTCTCGTTTTTTGGGAGGGAGGGGACTAAGAGATGGCTAACTAGCTGGGGAGACCATTTTATAGTAGTTTGAGCAGGGAGCAGTCAAATTTGTCTGATTCAACTGAAGTGAAACTGTATTAGAACTTCAGTAACAGATTGGCTTGACACTAATGATTAGGCATTTGCAAATCATTAATTTTCGCAATTAAATGATGGAATATACAGATAACAGAGACACTGAAGTTTTTTTTTTATCATTCTTTCTTCAAGTGAGATCAACCATAACCAAAAGCAATTACAGTTATAATAGCATTTGAGGTTCATGCTCATCCACGGGGCAGACAGCAGCCAGACGGAGTGACAAGGCTGCTGTCACTCGGGCAAATGCTGGAGGGACACCCCTGGACTGAAAAACCTAAGCTTCTCTGTAAGCAGCTGCCTCTTAAAGATTTTGCAGTCTGTCCCTTTTATCCTGCATCACGTGAGGAAGATATCTTTGAGATGTCCTTTTATTGGGATGTATAAAAAGATTTCTCTGGAAATGACCCAGAGGGCATCAGTTTTTATTCCATGTAACCTCATAATGTTGCTTAACAAGAGGTAGAAGTGGGAAGTACTGTGTCTGTTTTATGGCTTAGCACTATTAGGCTTCCGGTGCTCATGACTTGTCTCCAGTCATCTGGGCCCGTCATGCAGTGCCGACCTGTGACCAAAATCCCTCCCAGTGTGACCTTTCCTATCAACCACATTTTTTATAAATTTATTTATTTATTTATTTATTTATTTATTTATTTATTTTTGGCTGCGTTGGGTCTTCGTGGCTGAGCGCGGGCTTTCTCTAGTTGCGGCGAGCGGGGGCTACTCTTGGTTGTGGTGCGCGGGCTTCTCTCTGTTGCGGAGCACGGCCTCTAGGCGCGCGGGCTTCAGTAGTTGAGGCATGCGGGCTCAGTAGTTGTGGCGCACGGGCTTAGTTGCTCCGCGGCATGTGGGATCTTCCCAGACCAGGGCTCGAACCCGTGTCCCCTGCGTTGGCAGGCGGATTCTTAACCACTGCGCCACCAGGGAAGTCCTTGTAATGCTTTTAAGTATAAGAAGTTATTTGTTCAAAACCTATTCAGTTCCTTGCCTCTGGAAGTACTTATTGAAATATTTATGAATGAAAAGCTATTATGTCTGGAATTTGCTTCGGGACAATCCAGTTCGGGATTGCAGGGAGGAGGTGGGGCAAGGGCTGCAGCGAAACAAACGGGAGTCATGGGGAGTTAATTTTTGTTACTTGGTGTTGGTTATATGAGAGATTATACTACCTTCTCTACTTTTGATTATATTTGACACTTTCCAAAGTATAAAGTTAAGAATAAGTTTCAGATGGTGAATCCTCAAATTTTAACACTTTTTGCGCAGTTAAAGAAACACAAAAGAATGAAAAGTTGGCTCAGAGTGCTTGATCACACCACATAAATAGCATGGTTATGTGTGTTGACCTTGCCGTGAACTCTGGTGTCCCGGGACGTAGGCATCGTACCTCCGTGTGTTCCCCAGTCCCAGACAGGGTGCGAGAACTCGGGCGGCCGGAATCATACGGTTTGCTGCGTGCACCACCGAAGTTCAGACCATCAAGGGGAGGGATGAGTGGGAAAAGGTGTCGTCCGCAAACTTTTATCATGTTCTGATCACGCTCTTCTTTCCTTAATAGGCTGAAGATGAAGAGGGCTATAGGAAACTGATCGATCAAAAGAAAGATAGGCGTTTAGCGTACCTTTTGCAGCAGACCGATGAGTATGTGGCCAACCTGACTAATCTGGTTTGGGAGCACAAGCAAGCCCAGGCGGCCAAAGAGAAGAAGAAGAGGAGGAGGAAGAGGAAGGTGAGCACCTGAGTGGCTGTGGCTGAGCTGGGGAACGTGTGGTCGCCGACCAGTTTTAGGCACGTCTTGCCCTTTAACGAGTACTTCCTACTACACTAATGGGAGACTTAGATGAGTATATTGCAAACATTGCTGATATAAATGGGTTGATGTACTAGGTGTCCTAGGCAACATATTGGAGATGGGGGCATGATGGACAGGATGTATATTTGGTTCGTATTTCCACTGTTTCACACAGTATTCAGAAACTAAGTACACACGGTCGGTAGGAAAAGGAAAACCATGGGCACAAAGAAATGTTTGCTCAAGTGCAATGCCAGCGAGGCAGGGGACTGCTGAGTTAAGAAACTGGAGTGAAAATGAAGACGAAAATGCTGTGTGTTCAGATTGAAAGGAGCCAGAGGAAGATGGAAGAGATAGCTTTGGGATACTTTTAGAACATATTTCAGCCTGTTTCTTTGGACAGACAGCAATGCCAAGATTGTTCACTCGGTTCAGCTGCCCCGGTTTTACACTAAGGTAAATGTGCAAGTCAGGGTTTTAGGTCATTACAGAAAACAGTAAATAGTCTTATGTAAAATAATCCAATTTATCATGAGAAACGAAGGGTAAGATTTAGAATGTCTACTCTGCGGATACTATATCTCAATTCAAGGGTAACCTGCTTCCCTTTGAAGACCTGTAAATATAGAGCCTCTTTGAAGCTTAAGTAGTCTGCTAAGATAGTTCTCGGTGGATATTTTGTTTTCACGGTCAGTTCTGATTGGCCCAGGTATAAACATGAACAGGAAGTCTTCGTTAGAATTGTGAAGATTGAGGATTGGTAGCATTTAATCATTTCTTCTCTGCACTGAATAATTGAACTAAATGTTTTCCAAAAAAAATAATTAATTTCATGGCTCCTGAGTTCTCATACCGGTTTCATAATTAAGGAGGAGGAATAAGTGATTGAAAAGGCGCCTTCTGCACCTGATTTCTTTAGTATAAGATAGCTTCCCTTATTGTGAAGGTGAACAAGGGATGAGTCAGGGCTTGCATTTCGACATTTCTTTGGTGAGGAATACCTCATTTTCCTGTCAAGGCCGCGTTATAGACTTTGCAAAATTCCAGCTCCCAATTTCTGACGTAAAGTTGGCACGTGGCAAGCAGATAACAGTTCTGTCGTATTCCATAGGTGGACCTCATGAAATGGCCATTTTCGTTTCTCCTGAGCCTGAGGCATATTTTGCAGAGACGGTCACACAAAGGTCACTGTTAGTGTTTTTAGTGCTACCATTCGTAGTCTGTGTTTCTTTGCGATTAAAAGCTAATGGCTCAGGTATGAGCTAATGGCTTTTAATTAATGGATTGCTGCAATAGTATTAGATTGTTATAGCATCATAGGCAAAGAAAGATACATAATTGAGTTGTAATGATTATGCCTTTATTTTTATGTTGATCTGTACAGAGCAGGAACCTGTCAGTATTTTTCATGGTGCTGCCAACACTGTATCACCTGTAGGTTGACTCTCTACCACCAAACTCTTGCCTTCAGGTTTGCTAATAGCACTTACTCTTTCTGTTTCATGTATTTGCTCAGCAAATATTAACTGAACACTTACTATGATCTAGGCAGGATGCTAGATGCTGGGGGAGAGAGAGTGCAAGTGGTGAGGAAAAGCACTCTTGCCCTCTTAATTAATTAGAGAGAGAGACAGACAGACATTAATCAAATATGCACCCGAGTATATAATTATAAACTGTAATGAATGCTGTGAAGGAAGGCGGGGAGTAAAACTGGGGCCTGGTTTCCTGGCAAATGAATAATAGGTACCCAAGCGACTCCAGTCTGCCTGGTGGCTTTATCTGGACATCTTCCGCTGATGGGCTCACATGATGGAATGTGCAGAATTAGTAGTTTATTAGCAGCCCTCTCCCTCTTCCCCGGCGTGCTCTCGGGATGCCTCGCATCTGAGCTCCCCCTGCCCTCAGTAGGACCAAGGAGATCAGGCCGTATTTCCTTCCTGAGCCATCTTGCTGGGAGACCTTGGATAAAGAAAGGACAAAAAGAAACTGGGCTCCTTCCTAGTCCTTCCTGAAAACTGTCTCACGGGGTTTTAAGACTTAGTTCAGAGTGAGTTACCCAATTTTAGATGTACCTTAATTCAAGTGCAAAGAAAATGGATGCTTTCAAAAGCTGATTATTTGACACTCTGGATTACCTGGAGTTCTTCTCCCCTCCATTAGAGTGAATGATTGCGAGAGTTGTTTGTTCCAGCTTCTCTGTCAGGGAGGGAACCTGCATGCGGACACTTAAAAATTCTGTGCTGTCCCTTTCAGCATTTCCCATAGAAGTGAATATCATGCTGTACCTATCTGCAGGTTTTGTTTTGCTTTTTTTTCTAATTAAGTAAGGCATCCCTAAATCTTTGTTTTGAGAAAGCTTCTTTACTCAGTGAACTAATAGCATTGAACTGGTGGCAACACTTGTAGGACAAGATACAGGTAACTTCAAGAACTGTGCCGTCAAAGATAAGTATGGTGGACCTTGCAGTTTAATTGGAAAAGGGCTACTTTTTTACTCTGTGTTAAACTAGTGTATCATTTTCTCAGGAATTGCCCTGGTGTAACAGAGAAGGCCTTTTTCTTTCTTGGGGAGTTGATCAGGTTTACTTGGTGTTAGTGAATAATAGAGTGGGTTTCCTTTAACCTCTCAGGACCTTGCTTAGTTTTTCTCTTCTCACCGTTAGAGCCGCTTCTATGAAGTATACATTTATAAATCATTCTGAAACTTCTCGATCTCAACCTGGCCTTCCATTAATGCCCTTGAAGTGGAAGAAAAAGAAATAAGCTCTATGTATCTACTTAAGTGTTAGAGGAGGAATAATTTTTCAAGTATTGAAATATCTAATTAGGTGACAGCAGTCTCTGCAGTGTGACAAGGTGAATACACTGTTATGGGTACTTAGCATGACCTGGAGGTCTCCATCCTCTGCCATGCGAGTTCTCTTATATCTACTGGGGGACCCCAGGTTGAAATGGCGTTGTGCACAAATAGGATTGAACATGCTAACTTATGAAATTGGACTACTGTCTAAAGCACATTGGGACGCAATCTCTTAAATTCATAACTGCATAAGAAAACATAGAATACTAATTTGCTGTTATTCCCTTGTAGGATATTTCATTAAGAGATCTATTACCCAGTGCTTCAGTCTCTTGATCTGTAAGAAGGTGATAGGAACAGGACCTGTAGCCTAGATTTGTTGTGAGGATCACATAGGAAAGTTTATCTAAAGCACTTAAGAATGGTCCCTGGGACATAGTAAGTGCTCAGTAAATATTAGTTATTTTATCAATCAATTCTGTGGTATAGATGGAGGATCATGATTGTTGAAATGTGGTTAGAGGTTTTTCTGAAAATAAAATCTTCTTTTTCCCCTTACTGTATGTTCTCTGTGGTGTTGAGAAAATAAATGGCCACCATTTTTTTCTAGGTGAGGATCAATTAGATATTATTAGGTAGAATGTCTTTTAGGACAACGATAGGCTCCTTGGCTGTTGAGGCCTGCAGTGGGAAATGAGGATTTCTTATTTTTGGCAGACTCTCCTTCCCTCTTCCTCCCCAGATCCTACAAAGAGAATTTTCTAATTATTTGGCCTATAATATCCAAACAATAAGGTATTTCTTACAGAGATTTAGGGTATGTCTTTCCTTAAGCTGTGGTTGGGAGCCCATGCCAGCCCCCTGCCCCCAAACCTACTGCTGAAAAGTCTGGTCATTTAAGAGGTTCAGCTTCCCCAGCTATTGACTTCAGGCCAGAAATAAAGTATAAAGTATTTAATCCCCTTCCCCCAAATCTTTCACTGGGGTGTATACCAACAGAACTACACCCTTGGTATTTATTGTGACATTTCTTGGAAACCCATGATACTAATGAGAACATAGAGAATCCATGGGGGAGTGCTGTGTCAAATGTCTTTTTCATCATGGTCTTTCTTTCTGAAACTTATTCTATTCTCTTTCTCTCTCATCAAACACTGTTACACGTGAATCTGTGATGTTTTGGAGGGGGAACCTTTCTGGCATAGTATATTGGTCAATATAGTGATAGGAAATGTGTTTTTCTTTTTCTTTTAGATAGCCAACAATTAGAGAAAAGCCCCTTGGTATAATTTTCAGTGAAAAGAGCATCAAATGCGAAGTAGTAATGTTATTGAGGCATTTATTTTAAATTCAAGTTACTCTCCAGTCCTTCTCAATTCTTTTATCTCTTTTCCCCGAAGATGATTAGCTTATTGCAGTTTTCCTCCACAAGGAGATTTTTGTAGGTGAAAGAAAGGTTCTAAGGCAATTCTGGGCATTTGAGTGTAGTGACTATTGTAAAGGTAGGTGAACACAATGCCATGATGGTTAGATTTATTTGATAAGTTCAGTGTCAAAATGGGTGAAACCAGAAATTTGGATCAAAGTCCAGCTTAACTGGATTGACCAGTTACTTGAGTCAAAATGTTGGAATTGGTTTTCTCTGCAAGGCACAACTTAAGTAATGTGCAATTGCCTGTTAATTTGATATTCTTGGGTATTTTTTTATTGCCTGATCACCTATCTAAATGCTCACAGGTCCTCTTAAGTGACAGTAAAAATAACCCAAGTGGTTTCTGAAAATCTTAGGTTTCCCTCGAAGCAGAATGAGTCTTTAAGATGCCGACACATTTGAATGATGTTTCAGCATATTATAACAACACCTGCTGGGGGATAAACTGTGTTCACTTTATAATATAGATTGTAAAATATTTGGTACAAAGCTGTTTTCTTTACAGAGTGAGGCTGTGTCCTATGTTGTGGTAATCTGCATAAAGTACCCCACTGAGGCCCATTTTCTTGAATTCAGCTTCCACAGGGTTTTCATGTTTGGGGATTCCTTTCCCTCCTCACCGTGTTGTTGATTATTTTATACAGCCTCTGCAAGGAAAGTGGATAGCTGTGCACATAGCTTTGTTCATGAACATTCCTGAAGGAAGGGTATGAATTGACATCGGCTTTAACCGGGAAGCCAAATTGTCTTTCGTTAGGAGTAATTTGCTTCACATCCGATTCCATAATTACATTCCTCCCTCCTCCCCACCCCCCATGAGGGTAATTAGTTCTCAACTCTTTGTGGGTAGGAAGAAGCCAGTACAGAGTTGCTTATTCCTGATTAGTGGATGAACTGCAGTCGGTTTTGTTTTTTTGTGTTTGTTTTAATCAGTGGAAATAAGCTCAGGCATCAGCCGGCAATATTGATAGGATGTGTTTGCAGTCACGTGCTGCAGACTCACTGTATATGAAACTCTCTCAGGCAGCCGTGGCCACATCAGCCGCAAGCCATCCCACCAGGTGCTCAGAGTCTGTCCCAGGTTACTCCAATATCGCAGTACCGGTCACAATCTGTTTGGAGTTGATCTTGAGCAAAACACAAAGGGAATTTTGGCAGGGGAAGAGAATCGAGGGTTAAGCACTAGTTTGATGTGAGAATGTGGGTTCCTGAAAGCATACCAACCAGAGATTGTCCCCAAACTGAAGGAATTCAAAGCATGATGGGAGAACTTGACACCTCTTGCTGTAGAGTAGACTGCCATCTGGCTTCCACCTCCTAGAATGACATAGCCGAACCGGGTATAAGTACAGGGCACGCAAGGGAAGTCTCATAGAGCACCAGTTCAGTGAGGAACGTGTGTGTGCTCTTAACTCTTTTATGACTTGCACGTATATTGTCACCTAATTAAAATAATGATAATTGATTGTGTGTATGCTAAGTGGAAAGTGTTGTTCTTGGTGCATTCATTCATTCATTCATTCATCCTTCAAATATTTATTTAGTGCATTTTAAGTGCCAGGACCCCTTGTAGGTGTGGGAATACATGAGTGAACAAAACAGACAGAAATCCCTGACTTCGTAACCTTATGAAGCAGTTTTCAGACAGTGCTATAGCCAGTTTTATATAGACATAAAAGAATAGCCCTCGGACTATCATTGATTCTTTTACATTGTGGAAATTGACACTCTCAGTGGATATTACATGTAACATTGGATTGTACATCTTGAAATAGTGATCCAGTCCTGCAGCAGCCCCATGAGGTAGGGACCGCTACTGTCCCTGTTTTACAGTAGAGGGAACCAAGACACAGAGACTTGCTCGAGACCACACAGCTAAGTACTCTTGCACTTAGCGACAGAGCTGGCATTCAAACGCAGTTCATCTAATTCCAGAGCCAACTTTCTTAAGTCTGCTATTACATTGCTTCTCAAATCTGATACCAGATAGAAATTTAAAAGTTAGTTTAGAGGATTTTAAGTAATGGAAAGGCCTGATTATGAGGCAGTTTTTAGATAGCACCCTATCTAGTCTATAGCATAGTCACAGAAGAGTATTCTTTAGAATAGTTTTGATTCTGTTATTTATGGTCCTTCAAGCTTTTTAATGTACTATTCATTGAAATAGTGATCCAGTTCCACTAGCTAGATATTGGAAATTGGCTTATTCATGGTCTCATCTGATTTTCTTTGTTGGCCAAATTTGTAGCTGATTTCTGATTTGTATGGAAAGAATGGTGGGATTAATTGACTTTCTCCCATTAATTAAAAGAGTTGCCTGAATATAGCGCCTGAGAATTCCAAAAATGAAATCTTCAGGGAGGCTGGTAGCAGGGATGGTTCCTTTCCTCAGCCTTTCTGCCATTGTTCTCTGGATCCCTAGGCCAGACATAGGGATGCTTTTCCGTGATGGTCATTTCTTTTGAGCTTGTAAATATTTTCAGTTTGGGGTGGCATAAATAGAAAATTAAATTCTTGGGAAATCATAATCATAAGGAGAGCATTTCATTTCCTACTCTTTGGTAGAAGTGCTACATTTTTTATGCCTTGTGCTTTGGCATACTTATATACATGTATTTTTTTGCAAGACAATTATCAAACAACTTAAAAATTTCAGACATTTACGGGAACTGCCCTTCTTCAGTATGGACAAAAGGCTGGACTTTCAACACTAAACATTTTCTGTAAAAGCTGTTTTGTCAAGAGACAACTGAGTTATTTTCATGGGAAGCAAAAATGTATTACACAATCAATGCCTTAAGTAAACAAAGTGGAGTTAATATTGATTCTGTATCATTATGTATATTTTTAATTAACTAAAGAGCCCAGGGGAGGAAAGCTCATTTTCTTAAATGTCTTGATAAAGGAAATGACTAAAGTTTGTTTGTTTGTTTGTTTTTCTTCTAATCACACCACACAGAATAACTTTAAAATAAGGATTCTGTAAAGGTGATGTTAAGGATTTCACTTGTCGAAGAGGTCGTTATAAATGTAAGAAATTTTAGACTATTTTGTGTTTCTTGCAGATGAGGCTCTCTCTGTCTCTCTCCGGTATGTACAAAATGTGACATAATCCTAGCTTTTCATTTAGGCTGCCTTTGAGGCACATAAAGGTTAATGGGCTAAGATATTGGAATATTTAAGAAATGGAGGATGACAGAATTTTTCATGAGATCACAGTATCTGCATCAAATTTCCCCATATACCCACTGTGGAAATACTGTATATTATGAAAGCCAATTAGGTAGAATGATAAAAATTCAGAGAACTCACAGAATTTTGTATGATTTTGTATTTTTATCACCCAAGAGCGGTTCAGAATTCATTCTTGAGGGGACATTTTTAGAAAACTTGCTAAGGGAATGGGAAAATTGAGCTGATTACGTCAGGATTTGTCTTCATAGTGCCAAACACAAGGACATTTGGGATTCTGACCTCTGTCCCGATGCTGCCACATCTTAAGCTTTTGGGGTCCTGGAAGACACAGTCCACCCATCTCTAGTGGGCCAGGCCTGAGTCACACCTGGCTTTTGCTGACTCCCTGCAACTTGCCAATAAAGTACGCAGTTTGTCTTGTCTCAGAGAGTGAAGAGAAACACAAAGAAAAGGCATTAATTCCTAAGCTTTGTTGGATGACGATAAGCAGTAATGAATTACTGTTATATACCACCAAGTTGCCATGAGGTCCTTCCTGTACCCATTTTCTTGGTTTACACGTAACATTTGACATTGTTTTGCAGAAGGCTGAAGAGAATGCGGAGGGGGAGGAGTCTGCCCTGGGACCAGATGGAGAGGTAAGGGATTTTGCATCCATTTCTGCTGTGTTCTGTTGAATGATACCCTGCCATACCCTGCTGCACCATTCTCTGTGTATACTGATTTTATTTTGTGCTCTGCTATTCATTTTTTTTTAACATCTTTATTGGAGTATAATTGCTTTACAATGGTGTATTAGTTTCTGCTTTACAACAAAGTGAATCAGCTATACATATACATATATCCCCATATCTCCTCCCTCTTGCATCTCCCTCCCACCCTCCTTATCCCACCCCTCTAGGTGGTCACAAAGCACTGAGCTGATCTCCCTGTGCTATGTGGCTGCTTCCCACTAGCTACCTATTTTACATTTGGTAGTGTATATATGTCCATGCCACTCTCTCACTTCGTCCCAGCTTCCCCTTCCCCTTCCCTGTGTCCTCAAGTCCATTCTCTACATCTGCGTCTTTATTCCTGTCCTGCCCCTAGGTTCTTCAGAACCATTTTTTTTCTTTTTTTTTTTTTTAGATTCCATATATATGTGTTAGCATATGGTATTTGTTTATCTCTTTCTTTTTTTTTTTAACATCTTTATTGGAGTATAATTGCTTTACAGTGGTGTGTTAGTTTCTGCTTTATAACAAAGTGAATCAGTTTATACATATACATATATCCCCATATCTCTTCCCTCTTCATCTCCCTCCCTTCCACCCTCCCTATCCCACCCCTCTAGGTGGTCACAAAGCACCGAGCTGATCTCCTTGTGCTATGCGGCTGCTTCCCACTAGCTATCTATTTTACGTTTGGTAGTGTATATATGTCCATGCCACTCTCTCACTTTGTCACAGCTTACCCTTCCCCCTCCCCATGTCCTCAAGTCCATTCTCTAGTAGGTCTGTGTCTTGCCCCTAGGTTCTTCATGACCATTTTTTTTTCTTAGATTCCATATATATGTGTTAGCATACGGTATTTGTTTATCTCTTTCTGACTGACTTCACTCTGTATGACAGACTCTAGGTCCATCCACCTCACTGCAAATAACTCAATTTCATTTCTTTTTATGGCTGAGTAATATTCCATTGTATATATGTGCCACATCTTCTTTATCCATTCATCTGTCGATGGACACTTAGGTTGCTTCCATGTCCTGGCTATTGTAAATAGAGCTGCAGTGAACATTGTGGTACATGACTCTTTTTGAATTATGGCTCTCTCAGGGTATATGCCCAGTAGTGGGATTGCTGGGTCATATGGTAGTTCTATTTTTAGTTTTTTAAGGAACCTCCATACTGTTCTCCATAGCGGCTGTATCAATTTACATTCCCACCAACAGTGCAAGAGGGTTCCCTTTTCTCCACACCCTCTCCAGCATTTATTGTTGGTAGATTTTTTGATGATGGCCATTCTGACCAGTGTGAGGTGACACCTCATTGTAGTTTTGATTTGCATTTCTCTAATGATTAGTGATGTTAAGCATTCTTTCATGTGTTTGTTGGCCATCTGTCTGTCTTCTTTGGAGAAATGTCTGTTTAGGTCTTCTGCCCATTTTTGGATTGGGTTGTTTGTTTTTTTGATATTGAGTTGCATGAGCTGCTTGTAAATTTTGGAGATTAATCCTTTGTCAGTTGCTTCATTTGCAACTATTTTCTCCCATTCTTAGGGTTGTCTTTTCATCTTGTTTATGGTTCCCTTTGCTGTGCAAAAGCTTTTCAGTTTCATTAGGTCCCATTTGTTTATTTTTGTTTTTATTTCCAGTTTCTCTAGGAGGTGGGTCAAAAAGGATTTTGCTGTGATTTGTGTCATAGAGTGTTCTGCCTATGTTTTCCTCTAAGAGTTTGACAGTGTCTGGCCTTACATTTAGGTCTTTAATCCATTTTGAGTTTATTTTTGAGTATGGTGTTAGGGACTGTTCTGATTTCATTCTTTTACATGTAGCTGTCCAGTTTTCCCAGCCCCACTTATTGAAGAGGCTGTCTTTTCTCCATTGTATATTCTTGCCTCCTTTATCAAAAATAAGGTGACCACATGTGCGTGGGTTTATCTCTGGGCTTTCTATCCTGTTCCATTGATCTATATTTCTGTTTTTGTGCCAGTACCATACTGTCTTGATTACTGTGGCTTTGTAGTATAGTCTGAAGTCAGGGAACCTGATTCCTCCAGCTCTGTTTTTCTTTCTCAAGATCACTTTGGCTATTCGGGGTCTTTTGTGTTTCTGTACAAATTGTGAAATATTTTGTTCTAGTTCTGTGAAAAATGCCATTGGTAGTTTGATAGGGATTGCATTGAATCCGTAGATTGCTTTGGGAAGTATAGTCATTTTCACAATGTTGATTCTTCCGATCCAAGAATATGGTACATCTCTCCATCTGTTTGTATCATCTTTAATTTCTTTCATCAGTGTCTGATAGTTTTCTGCATACAGGTCTTTTGTCTCCTTAGGTAGGTTTATTCCTAGGTATTTTATTCTTTTTGTTGCAATGGTAAGTGGGAGTGTTTCCTTAATTTCTCTTTCAGATTTTTCATCATTAATGTATATAGGAATGCAAAAGATTTCTGTGCATTAATTTTGTATCCTGCTACTTTACCAAATTCGTTGATTAGCTCTAGTAGTTTTCTGGTAGCATCTTTAAGATTCTCTCTATATAGTATCATGTCATCTGCACACAGTGACAGCTTTACCTCTTCTTTTCCGATTTGGATTCCTTTCATTTCTTTTTCTTCTCTGATTGCTGTGGCTAAAACTTCTAAAACTATGTTGAGTAATAGTGGTGAGAGTGGACAACCTTGTCTTGTTCCTAATCTTAGGGGAAATGGTTTCAGTTGTTCACCATTGAGAATGATGTTGGCTGTGGGTTTGTCATATATGGCCTTTATTATGTTGAGGTAAGTTCCCTCTATGCCTACTTTCTGGAGGGTTTTTATCATAAATGGGTGTTGAAGTTTGTCGAAAGCTTTTTCTGCATCTATTGAGATGATCATATGGTTTCTCTCTGCTATTCATTTTTAAGTAAAAATAGTAGTACATTAGCATGGTAGAAAATTAGAATAGTATGAAAGGGTACACTGAAAAGTAATCTTCCATCTCAGACTGCCAATCAACTGATACTAAGTTTCTTATGTACCACTCCAGAAATTGTCTGTGCACATATAAGCATGTGTTTATGAATATACAGAATGTGTAAAAATCTTAAGTGATTCTATAATTACATTTTCCCCGTCGATGATACAGAAGCAGAAAATATGACCCAGTTTCCTTCATTTACTTTGAAATTTCATAACTCTGTAAGCCAGTTTGCGTATTTGGTAGCTTATTTTTTGCCATATTCTGTAGGCTTACCCTATAGCTTCTATTTGTAGATTCATCGGCGTATTTCTAAATTTTATTTCCTAGTATTTCGAATATTCTGAATCACGAGAATACAAGGATTGATTTATTGGATGTATTTTCCTCTGAAAACTCAAAAGTTCTCTGCCAGTGATTCACACGAGCAGGCATCCCCCCGGAGCGGGATGGGAAGGGCGTTTGTTTCAAACTTCCTTCTCCTTTCACAGATTCTGAAAAATCTGCCTGGAGGATTGGGGTGGGTGGAGGGTTGCCTCTTCCCCTTCTGGAATCACAGTGCACACGAGACGTATTATGAATGTGAACAGCCTGGTGGCAGGAAAAAGGTTGAAACCACTATTCTGTGCAGAAATCTCTTGAACAATAAATATTACTTAACCACTATAATTCATCACAAGGAAAGAAAAGATCAGGATAAATGTCTAACGTGTAAGAAACACTCAGTGGGCTGTTATGGGGGAAGAATACTATATATTAGAGCACTTAGAAACAACTCTAATTTGTAAAAACCCACCCTTACTTAAGCATGCCTCACATCAGTCTGTAACTAATAAGCACACAGGGAGAGATTTAACGTGTTAGTGTGATAACTCTCTTATCTCATGTTATCTCCTGGGAAAATAAGCTCCTGATCTTGGGCCTGTGACATACACTTTTTTTTTAATCTTAACACATGTGTTTTCTGTTTGCTGAAGTGGGCAAAGTAGATGTCTTACCTGGTTTGTTTTGAAATAATGTTCTGATTACATTCTGCTGTGCTCATTCAGTGTTTTTGCCAAAGTTCTAATTCCAGCTACAGTGATTTCCAGTTTTCTTTGAGGCATGACACAAACAATAAAACAAGCTCTATTATAATAGTTCAAGATAATGGAATATGATTTTTCCAAGGGAGATGGTAGCGAATGGTAGATTTCCTACTTTATCGCGTGAGCGTGTAGATGACCTTCTACGTTAATAAGGAAGAAGCATTGTCTTGACATGCAAAGTAACGGTGTTCACAGCCATTGCTTCAGCACACATAAAAGGAAAAAATGTCTGGAGTAAGGCTTCTCTTTTTTTTAAGGTTGTTTTTGTGGATAATTGCTAATATATTGTTTCTTATTCTGGCAGTGCTTTGTTAAGGGAGAAGGGGGAAAGAACCAATATTTGTGGGGAAGGAGGTGGTCATTTCCTATAAGATATTAGAAGATAACCTACAGTATACTGCTTTTCCTATCATTTTCATTTAACTCCAAATGAGAATAATTTAGAAAAAATTCTTTGGAATTAATGGGTTGCCTAAACGTCTCATCTGGGGGTCTGCTCCTAGAAGTACAGTCACCCTGTAATCAGTAGCATTCATTTGCATAGGATTACTCCATTTTTAGGCCTTTTTAAACAGTTCGTTCTCTGAAGTAGGTTAAGCACAGCCTCTGCAGTTTCACTTATTCTCTTAATTTTCTGAGCAAGCCATTTTTCGTTGAGAGTCTAATAACGAACTTCAGCTCAGACTTGGTCAATTTGCCAGATTTCCAATGAGCAGAGCCTTTTGCTTTATCACAGGTCCCCATGATTGGGCTTGGTACCTGGTGGTTTGGTTTTGGATAAATGACATTGTTTCTGCAGAAGCCAAACCAGCCATAATGAGATGATACAAGTTACAATACCTTTTCCTTTTTTCCATTATTCTCTCTGAAACCATGACTTTGCAGTAGTCCTTATCTGGAGGGGATTATTTGGGGGTTGGGGGTTCTTAGCTGCAAATGACAAAAATCAACTCTGCCTGATTTAAGTAAGAAGGGAACATATTAATAGGATATCGGGTGAGTCATCGGAACCCTGGAAGCCTGGAGAAGCTGACTGGGGACTGCGCTGTTATTTCAGTGATATGTTACCGTAGTGTGCCCTACAGCTGCTTAGTGAGGACATGGCCGGCCTTGGGAGTGGGCACAGCCAATACCACTGTACTGGCACTGCTGCCACTGTTGTCTGCCCTCCCACCAGTGTGCCTGTTGGCCCCCGCTTCCTTCTAGGTCCTAATTCAGAGCCTTGGTGAATGCGCCCAGCTGGTGGAGCTTAGGTCTTGTGCCAGTTCCTTTGCTGCAAGGGAGGCCAGTGTTTTCAGTTTCTTTGGTAGGAGGTGACCTCCCAATTCCCACCAGGACTCATCAGGTGATGAAATTTCTAATCGCGGGAAAGGATTTCAAATGCTGGGCAGCCAAAAGGCCAAGAAACATCCAGCACAGAATTGGGTGAATGTCTTAACACGAAGCGGTGTTATGTCTTTTCTCCTCTCTAGCCCATAGATGAGAGCAGCCAGATGAGTGACCTCCCTGTCAAAGTGACTCACACAGAAACCGGCAAGGTCCTTTTTGGCCCAGAAGCACCCAAAGCAAGTCAGCTGGACGCCTGGTTGGAAATGAATCCTGGGTATGGCACTAAAGCAGAATTTTTGGTGTTCTTTGACTTTTTAGGTTTTTGTGGTCCTTGTAGAATCTGGGAACTAAAACAGCATGACCTTTGCTGACCTGCTTAAAGTTATTACCTGCATTTGTACATAGAATGTGCCATATATTTGTGTATAAACACACACACACGCACACACACAGTTTTATGATTCAAAAAGCTAAGCCTCCTCTTCCTCCCCACTCCTTTTCTTGTAGTTACGAAGTTGCCCCTAGATCGGACAGTGAAGAGAGTGATTCTGATTATGAGGAGGAGGTACGTATATATCTCTGTTTGGAGTTCATTGGCTGGAAAGTTCACGGGGAAGCACCTGTGTCCTTCTATCTCTTCGTCCTCCAGTTTTGGCCATCGGGTGACAGCTGGGGCTGAGGGTTTGACAGAGCTTTGCTGGTGCATGCCTAGTAGCACAGTGACTTCTCGGGGGCTCCCGGCAAATGTGGAAGCTTGTGAATTCTAAATTTATTTGAAACCAAGAAGAGAGAAGCTGGCATTAAATTGGAGATGGTAGAAAGGTCTTCTGAGGAAAATTGGAGATGGATTACTTTGGGAAAGGTAATTCCATGCTTCTAAGTCATTTACACTGAGGGTTAACAGCCTAAAAATGTCTGAAGTTCTTTAGTCCTTGGGCCTGTTTGAAGCTGTAAGTCTGGAAACTTAGACCAAAAGGGCAACATGCACTTGGTTTAATGGGTTTATTGATCCTCTTGGGTTTCTTCTTTAAATGTGATTCTTGCTTGAATTCTTTGGACATACTTGTTAGCCACATTTCTCAGTCTTTTGGAAGGAATACTCAATATATCCAGAACCTAAAATGGTAATCTTGGATACTTTTAATAGAAATTAAGGAATAATAAAGGTATCTTTTAGATCAACTTTAAAATCCTTAACAATTACAAATAGAAGGATTAAAAGATTTTTATCTCCTTTATTAGCGCATTGTTAGCGTATAGTCATTAAATCTGATGTTTACCAGTGTGGGGGAATCTTGGTTCAAAGAATGCCATGGCCGGAGCAGAGCAGCCTTACGAATAACAGTTCACCAGAATTTTAAGACTGTTGTTATTTCCTTCTGTTTCGTGGACCTGTGTTTTCTAAATTAATCTACCATGGACACTTGCTGCTTTTGCAAAGAGGAAAGATGATAGAAGTTACTTTTTTTTTTTAGAAAAAAAGCATGCTGTTACCAAGCAAATACTTTTGGAGGCACGCTTTTTTTTTTTTTTTTTTTTTTTTTAAATAGGCTACTCTTTCTCTGAGGTACTTGAAACTTACAAAATCAATTTTTAAAATGTCTCTTGTTTACTCGGATGAATTGGCCCATAAATGATCCGTTGGAAGAATCTTCTCATTGAGTCTGAGAGCCAGGGAGGGACAGAGATGAGGTAAAGAAGGCTGCTCAACCCACAGGTGCCCTCCTGAGATTGGCAACTGCAGACAGCTCCAGAGAGCTGGGACTAGAGTGAACTCTGACCTGGGGGTCTGGAGACCAGGTCCCCATCTCATGGCGAGTCATGTCCCCTCTCGGTGCTCACCTGGATGTGAAGGAGCTGTGCCAGCTCCTCAGTTTACCCCTTGTGGCTCAGTGATCTGTGGTCATAGATTTGATTTTCTACATTACTATCATGTCAGCTTGTATTGTTTCATTCAAGCCTGATGGAAAAGCATGATTCTTTTTAAGCCTACTTTTAAAGGAAATCCTCCTAGATTATCTGGAAAGATTCAGCCTTCAACACCAGTGGGTAGTAGTGGGCATTATGAATATTTAGTGAAGCTTTTCAACAGGCCAGCAGAACGAAGTACACAGTTGAGAGGTGGGGAGGTGATGAATCCTTTGCCATGTTATTGACAGTTTTAATCTAAATAGCCAGAAATGTGGGCTGTGAAGTGGCCACAGAAAGCACACACAGAAGGCCATGTGCTTACAAGCTCCAGTCTCTCCAATGTGAAGACGTGTGGGACCATCCAAGGCCCATTGGCATCATCAGAGAGAAGGACAATACTAAGATCTCTTCAGTTGGCTTTGGAGAGAAGGGTATAGAAGGTCACTAAGTTAGCAAGAGCAGATATGGTCTACAGGACTCTCTGATGACCAAATAATGATAAATATCCATCTTTCTGGCATGATTTTTACATATTTATTCTTGGGAGCAAGGGTTCCAGGGAACCCTCAGAGGGTTCCTTTTGTTTTTTCATTCAGTGATGTAAACAGCGATGGAGAGGTAGGTATTGCCTGGTGTAAGTAAGAGTTAAGTTTACGTTCTCCCTCAGTTGTGTGCACCTCACTTGTGAAGTAGAATACTATTCACTCTCTTTTCAGAAATCGCCAAGCCTAGGGACTCCCTCGTTAAAACGGAATCACCCCCATATCTTTGTTCCTTCCCCAGGATGAAGAGGAAGAGTCCAGTAGGCAGGAAACGGAAGAGAAAATACTTCTGGATCCAAACAGTGAAGAGGTTTCCGAGAAGGACGCTAAGCAGATCATCGAGTATGTGTCTCTCAGAGTTTTGTCTCTTGCAAATGCATTTCGTGAGGGTTGCGCCTTATGGATTTTCTTTTAGAGAAGTCTGTCTAAGGAAGGAAGCCGACCTCACGCCCGTGCTCCGCTCGAAACGCCGCCGTCAGAGGTCACCAGAGTGTCCTGCTGCTCGGCTCCCCCCTTCCGCCCTCCCCCACTTCATGACTTCCTCGCTCCCGGGCTCCTCGTGTGTCACGCGCTTCCGTCCCACGTGGAAACTGCCCCTCCAGCTGGCTGCCTTTCCTGCCTTCCTTAATGGCGCCAGTGCCCGCCCAGAACCCCAAGTGAGAAACGTCTTCGTTGCAGCAGCTGCTCGGCCACCGACTCCCCCAGCCCAGCCTCTGAAACACCCCGGCACCCCCTGCTCCATCCCCCGACCTGAGTGCCCAGCTCCATGCCTCACTCTGCTCGAGCTCTACATCAGTGGGCTACCCAGCTCTTTGCCTGTGTAGCTCTAGTGTTAAAAGAAAACTGTGGCAAAACACTATGCAAAATAGAACATGTTAAAGTGATGAGATTTAAAAAAAAAAAAAAAGCAGAAATAGACATTCTAATATTTTCTCCTTTTATTCCAGGGCTGTGTGCCCACTTCAGGAACCTTTCTTTTATTCATCTGCCCCAGCTGCTTCACTGAAGGTTTTTAAGACCCCCCTCCATGGCCCGTCACTGCCTGTAGAATAACACAGTAGTCGGTTAACAAGGCATAGAAAATGCAAGACGACCTCTCCTCTTTCCTGTCTCTTTAATGTCACCTTTGCCCCCCCCCCCCCACCTGTCTTCCAAGTTTTAGGCAGTGTTCTGTGGATAGGATGTATCTTTGTACTTCAAGGGCCTAGGACAGCTTCAGTGGCAAAGTGTGAACCTGCAGGTGTACGATTCACGCTCATAGCAGTCACTTGAGGTCGAGCGGGCCTGCGCTCAAATCCTGACGCCACCACCTTTCATGTGACCTGGGCAAATTTGTGAAGCTCTCTCAGCCTGAAGTTCTCCACAGGCATGAAGCGGGGATGGTAACAACAGCGTCTACCCTGCTTGCTTTTCACGAGGATTACAGATAATGTGTTTTAGCTGCCGGGCATGAAGTAGGTGATAAATAAAGCTCTACTTCCTGCAGCTGTTTTCGGCTCTCCATTCATGCACCAACTTCTCTGTGTGTGACCCTCCACTTTCTCTGGCCCAGGACAGCTAAGCAAGACGTGGACGATGAGTACAGCATGCAGTACAGTGCCAGGGGCTCCCAGTCCTACTACACGGTGGCCCACGCCATCTCGGAGAGGGTGGAGAAGCAGTCGGCCCTCCTCATCAATGGGACCCTGAAGCATTATCAGGTAACTGGCGTGGTGTGTGTTTTCTTGGCAGGTCTCAATCTGCTACCTAATTTTGATTAGAGTATGTTGTGCACGTGCCCATTGCTGCAGAGAGTTGACCATGGCAAACATTTGGGGTCGCATTGCTTCTAATAGGGCGATTCTCTCCACTGTGCCCGTAATTCTTGTTTGAGAGTGTTCCATTGTACCGTCTTCCCTAGGGCGTACCCATTTTCTCTTCTATGGCTTTGGGATGGATTGTGTTTTCAGAAATCCTGGGTTAACTTTTGGAACCCTTTTACCGTGGATCTCTTCAGAGTGGAAAACCCAGCCACATTCTATGAGTGTAGGGAACATCTGTGCCTCTCTTTTGAAGTAAATGAAGTATGTATTTCTTCAAAAATTTCAGTGGTGTCTGTAGTTCAACACTATGGATTCAGCCACCTAGGAGTCGCTATCTACTAATTTACGTGCTTTTTTTTTTTAAGACACAGTAGAGTGGTGAGCAACCCTGCTTTGATGACAACTAGGCTGTAAGCATAACGTGTGTTTCATTTGACCTGTCTGGAGTGAGGTCAGCTCCTGTCTTTTACCTCCTTCTACTTCACAGTGTTTCCCAAAGTGTGTTCCTTGGAACATTTGTCCCATGAGATAGACCTCAAAAAGAAAGGGAAAAAATAGGTTCTATGGTTAAATAAATATGGGAAATACTATCAGCTAGAACTTGGATTACGGTATAATTTACTATTCCAAATTTGGATACTTACGAGAACGAACAGTGGCCCTTATCACTGATCATATGTGTCACCCAGGACTTCCCGAGCCAACCAGACACCAGGACACTCTAGCAATGACCCTTCTCGGTAATCCATGGTGTGCGTGAACACACGCATGGGCTCTGCAGAAATAAATGTGTAAACTGTAACTGCATATCAGCGTCCTGCAGTGAAATAACTTTAACTTTGTATTTCCCAAATTTCTCTGACTACCAAACTTTCTTTTCATATATCATATACCTGTTCACATCCTGTAAAATTAGGGACCTTTGGTATATGCTTTAGGCCAACAGTTCTCAAACTCTTTGAACTTGGATCCACTAAACTCCTAAAACGTGGCACTATGTTGGCTGCCATTGTATCAGGGTGAAGGATACGGAGGCTACTACTACAGTACTGCCTTGATTTGTGTTAAAGTGCCAGCAGTTTACACCCACTACTGCTTTTGCATCATCCGTGCAAATGTCAACACAATATAAAAGGCAAATAATACCTTAGTGTTAATAAGAAAATCATTTTGACCTTGTGGATCGCCTGAAAAGGTTTTGGGGACCCTCAGAAGTCCCTGGAGCACACTTTGAGAACCACTGCTCTGGCTGTAGTAAGGTCATGTTTTCCCCAAAGACCATGCTACTTTCATGAAGTTCAAAGTTGTTTTCATCTGATTTGGCCTCCCTGACATAGATGTTAGCTTGTAGTTGGTTCTAATGAACTCTTGTACGTCTATATATGGCAGGTGCATCGTTAGATTATTCGTGAATAACTTTTAACGCCACATTGATTTCCTCCTGCCATCCAGCACCTTTGAAAGCATTCTTTATCACTGTCTTCTCAAACCCACCTCCTCCTACTTGCCTATGTGAATTTTATGGCCTTCTTCCTCTACTGGGCTGCTGTAGATTTCCTGAACATACCTTACTCTGCCCACCTCTGGGTTTTTGCTTCATGGAGTTTCTTCTTCCTGGTCTCTGACCATCCGTATCTACCTGATGAAATCTTTTTCATTTCTCACAAACCAACTGAAATTGTGGCTCAAAGCCTTCCCGGATCACTCTCTCCATGAGTAAGCTTTCTATCGTCTTGCTCCTTGACAAGTTTTTGTATTGAAAATAGTTACTTAACCTTGACATAGCTGAGGCCTTCCTGCTGCTTCCTGGAAAGCCACGTAAGTTTGGCTCAATACCCAACCCCTCCAATTCCATGGTCTAGGAAAGTCCAAATCATTTCCCACTTTTTTTGTGAATTTCTAGTCCCCTCTGCTGCCAGTTTCTGCTTCTGTTTTATCTGGGATTGAGACAGATGCAAAATTCAGCCCCTTTGCCGATTTTCATTAAAAAAAAAAAAAATCCACTACCACTGAGTGTCCAAATGTTTCTGGCACTTAGTTGACTTTCCTAAAGGTCTGGTGCTCTCGGGATCATGTTGCAGGTGTGCATCTCCGCCCACCCACCACTAAGAGTTCCTGGCATTCCCCCTTCTGCCCCTATGTCTTTTGTGCATCCCCGTGGGACCTCTTTCTGTTCCTCTCATTTCTTGGTGTTGCAGCTCTTCTGCAAAAACCTTTAGGATGATTCGGAGTCTTGCATGGTATGAGGCACCCTAAGTGGCTTATCCAAGTATTTCTTCAAACCATTGCAGTACTCTTCCCAAGAAAAATTCTGGCCCGTACAATTTTATATGTATGACATTGGCACTGCCAACCGCGTCTTGGTGCGTGAATGGCTTATCGGCTCCTCTTTGACTGCAAGCTTCTGAAGGGAGGCATGCATATTACATACCTAGGTTTCCATCTGCTATAGCTCCTTGCGTGGTCCATTTAACAAATATTGAAAGTAAAAGAATCACTTGCTTTGTTTTTACGTAAACCAAATTAAAATTAACATTTCCCTAAGCATAACTTCATTAGCAAGCTAAATTGACTTTAGCAATTATATACATATAGATAAATAGATAGATAGATAGAAAATATATATATATAGAGAGAGAGAGAGGGAGAGAGAGAGAGAGAGAGATATGATCCTATCACTTAAACCAGAATCTGTGATACGGTGGTGGAAGGGAATTAGTGGTTGGAGAGGGAAGTTGAACAATGTTGTATTTTCACCCAGACTTTCTTGTGTTTAACATGGAAATCCAAAGCTGTGTCTCTGGTGCTGTGCTTTTGTACTTTAAAAATATGTTGAACATGTTTCCAGGCAGTCAGCTGCCCTTGGGGAGCACTTACATTGCAAAGTTTCCATGTGGTGCCTGGGAGCTTTCTCCGCCAGGAAGTGCCCTCCTGTGGGCCCAGCAGGTACCCCTGGCTCCCTGGTCACTCTGCTTCCTCGCTTGAGGGAGTCCCACCCCGGGGGGCCGGGAGGCTCTTCATCACCAAGAAAGCTGTTTCTAATGACCTGGATCCTCGTGCCAAACCTGCCTTCTGGTTTGTTTTTCTTTAATCCTCATGGTGGCTTTATGTTCTTGGAGTGGTTGGAATGGATTTTCATGTGGGTTTTCTTCATTTATAATAATTCTAGAATGTCATGTACTGTGAAATGCTAAGTAGGGATGAACGGCAAAGCTGCTTTAAGTCCCCCCAGTACGCTCCAGCCCATCATTTCTAAATCTGATTAGCACTCAGCACCTGCCAAGCATCAGGGGTGATTACAGGCTCATATATGAAATTCTCTTTGTGTTGGTGCTTCCCCTACTTTCCTACTGTGGGAAATCCAACGTACAGCACGGAGGAGTTAAGAAGTCGCAGCCTCACTTGCGTTGTATTAGTATTAATTACCTGTGCAGATCTTGGATAATTGAAGCAATTACTCTTCATTTCAGCTCCAGGGCCTGGAATGGATGGTTTCTCTGTATAATAACAATTTGAACGGAATCTTAGCTGATGAAATGGGGCTGGGAAAGACCATACAGACCATTGCACTCATCACTTATCTGATGGAGCACAAAAGACTCAATGGCCCCTATCTCATCATTGTTCCCCTTTCGTAAGTAAAGCCATTTATTCCGAAGTTATCTTTCTTTATGTTGGAGCTTGCCCTATTCATAGTTTGTCCTTGTTTTTCCCTTAAGGCAGAATTGTAGCCTGTAGTGGGATTATCAAGAGCATATAATCCGGATTTAGGTTTTCTTTTCCCACCCCGCTTGCCACCCTTTGATTGGCTACATAAGCACAGGATGAAGTGATTTTTTTTCAGCCCTTAGCATTGCGGTCTACACAGGCTGCACACTGTGCAGTGGGTCGCATTCTTCATCACGCCTGAAGTGGCTCATGAAGCTGAAAGGTTTTGATTTTTTTTTAAGATTTCTTTGATTTTTTTTCTCTTTCCATTTCCAAAAGGTTATATATATTCAAAAATTATATATTCTTAAATCTTCCTTTAGTGTCCCTCTTAAAGCAAAATCGTAACTATGAATTTTGCATTAAACCGCCCTCAGTACTCGCAGTTTATCTGCAGTGATTTTGTCGCTTTGTAAGGATGGGTCTTCACTGTCCTCCGTTAAATTCCCAGTGCCTCGCCCACTGCATGGCTCCTTGTGGGTCTTTAGTGGAGACCCCTGAGGGGAGGGATACCTGTTCAAAACCGCCCTCCTTGGATGGGAGTGTGTCTCTGACTGTGGGTGTGAGGTTGCAGTTCTGTTCACTGAGATCCTCTTCTAGATCTCAGTGCTAATTACACACTTGGACCTTGAGAAAAAATATTCTGTTTTAGTATTTCCTTCAAATTTTGTCTAAATGAGAGTTATTTGCAGACCTCTTTAATCCATATTATTTGAATCCATGGTATTTAGACACCCTTTCCATACTATCTACATCTTGAACATATATTTTGGTTTTTATCTATGTTCTGCATGTTCTGACTCATATATTACATTGATGCTTTCAGGGATTTTGCCTTTTAAGGCACTTAGTATTTTTCCCCTGCCCCCTCTTGACAGATTTATTTAGTATTTTCATGTGCTGTTGTCATTTCTTTTTCCTGACTCAGCTTTTCTCTGAACTTTATATGGCTGTTTCTAAAGCGTCCCCAAATCACTCTGGTAATTGCTGTTTTTCAGTATTAAAATTAAGATTTTTTTTTTTGCCCTCTATGTTCATGCATTCTTTAATTTTTTTTTCTCTTACGAGATTTCGTGTGAACCCACAAACAAACTTGTCATGCTTTGTGGCAGCTTATTTCTAACTTATCTCTTATTTCCACACCTTTAAAATGAATACGCAGTTGAGATATTTTACATTCTCTAGCCCCTTTCAAGGTGAGGCCTAAAAGTGAGTAAGAACATCTTTTTAATCACAGATTTTTATACAAATGTCTCTCTGTATTTTGTTTTCTTTTGTTCTATAGGACTCTATCTAACTGGACGTATGAATTTGACAAATGGGCTCCTTCCGTGGTGAAAATTTCTTACAAGGTTTGGAATCCTGTATTTATTTTTTGCTTTTCCACGTTTATATATAGACCCTATTTTCTTCATTCCCTGTGCACATCTGTGAACTGTATCTGGTTGTAAAGTTTTGTCATGTACATCATGTACTAAACAGTGAGAGTTAATCATCCCAAGAAGATTACTGTAATAAACCATAATTACTTTCAGATAGTGAAATGCAGAAGAAAATTGTTAATTATCATATTGCGAGGTTTCTGATGAGAGTAATACAAATGACAAATATCACACATCCCGCGTGCTGCTGCCATGCCCACTGTTCCTGCAAAGTTAGGCAATTACCCGGGCGCCCGGGCGCCTGCTGGACGCTCCTGTAGAAATGGAGCCTTTCAGCGGAGCAGCGGATTTTCTGCTACCTTGGGGTCACCATAATTTCCTTTTCTTTCCCACCCCCCCTTCCCTCGGTCTGCAGTGGGAAAGCTTCTCCATAAAGGTCTGAAAAGTGTCCAGACGTGTGAGCAATTTTGCCAAGCACTTTCTTCCTGGATAATGGATCTGTATATGATAATTGCATGTATGTGCAGTCCTTAGTCACATGTCTGGGCTCCATTAAGCCCTGAGTAGTGAGAGACAACGCACGCCTGCTTCCATCGGGTAATATACATCTGTATTTTCTTCCCATTCAGGGCACCCCTGCCATGCGTCGCTCCCTCGTCCCCCAGTTACGGAGTGGCAAATTCAATGTCCTCCTGACTACTTATGAGTACATTATAAAAGACAAGCACATTCTTGCAAAGGTATGTTTAAAAAAATTCTCTTATCTCTAATTATGGACCATCGCAACTGGAGTGTAAAGTATTCCCCAAATTATACTCACTAGTATAATTTGCTCGTTAGATGGCTGGTCTCTCTCTTTTTCAGTCAGATATATTTTGGTCATGTGTTTTTCATTTTATGTATGCTGGGGTTTTTTGTGTTTTATTTTGGTCGTTGTTGTATGTCACTGATCCTGGGACTCTTACCTACCCTATCCTATCATAGTTTATGGGTTTACATCTCTTAAAAGAATTCACCTGGGTTCCTTCAACTCTTTTTTTTCTCTCCAACAGCCCTGAATATCGTGCTTGTGGAAGAAATAATTGTTTTTGTTGCCCTGGGATATTGTCAGCAGTGTAACTTCATTTCTCTTGTGTCTTTGTCTCTCCAGAGATGAGTAGGCATTTCTCCATATGGTCTTCTCCATATGAACGTTTATCCAAGCTGCAGTTTTTGTGCTATTCCTGTTTTATGTTTTTCCTGGTGAAATAATGGGCTATTATTGTTTGAATTACTCTGGGCTCTTTCTGTGACTATTTATTTAGAGCCGGGAAAGAGTCGTTTTCTACCTGTGACCTACATGTCTGATGATTTGTATGTCCTAAGTTGTCCTTTAGCCAAAAAATAGAATTTTTTTTTCCATTTATATCATCTTGTCTCCTAATATATTCATGTAGAATGATGGGAGTAGTTTCTGTCATAGAGGAAGCATGAAAACTTAATTTTTTTTCCTTTAGTAATTTCTTTTACCCTGTGGTGTTTTGAAAGCACTATAATCTGAAACTAAGTTATGGCCAGAATTGAACAGAATCACTATTTCTGGGGTCTGTTCTATCTCTGCATTAAACCTTTGCTCTGGGAATAGAGAGTTCCCTTCGTGGCATCCTAGGAAATAACATAAAGGAAATGGGCTCCCAGGGGAGGTTTGTTTAATCATTGAGATGGCACCAGCAACAATGCTGTGTTCCTCTTCCTCATCCTCCAAGATGAATTTGGCAGTGTCAGGAATGACGTGTTTTCAGTATAACTGTGGGAATGTGTTTGTACATTTGAGATCCTTTTAAGAAAATTCATATCATGTCTTCTGCATATGTATTTCAAAATTCATCGGAGACGCCTGGTAACGAGGTGTATTGCTTTTATTTGTCACTGGAGAAATGAAGCTCTAGAAAGGGGTAGTAATTTTTTTCTGAGTGGAAGACCTAATTAGTAGTAGACCCGATAGCAAAATCATAGGCCTCTGATTCCTTGTTTATTATTTCATAAGCTAAATTAGGCAGGGAAGTAGATTTAGAATATTGATTTAAATACATTTTTATCTCCTGGCCTCTTTTCACGCTATTGGTAACTTTGGGACAGTTGATTGTACAACTTTAATTATTCTTAAGCAATTTTCTTAGAGGTAGCAGAGGAAGGAAACAAATTTAAAAACTCTGGGAGTTTCTTTTACCCGAACATCCCTGCCTGACTGATGATTTTATTCCTTTTCCCGGGACTTTACTGGTGCTTCTAATGAGGAAGGCGAGGACTTTATAGAACGCTTTGCCATCTCCCTCCTCTCTAAGAGCTTTGCAGCGGGATCCAGGGACATCTGAGCACCAGATGCTTTTCTTGGCCATTGCCACTGTTTTGTGGGGAATGGATAGGCTTAGTGGGATATTCCTCATTGTTCTCACTTTGAGAAACAATGACCTTGGAGAGGGCTGAAGGGTCAGATGTGAGAGGGGAAGGGACTGTGTGTAGACTTAGGAAGGAAGATCGTGTCGTATGGTCACATTGTTTATTTTTGAAGTGATAGTTATGCTGGGGGAATATATTGTGTTTAATTCTGAAGTTTTGGCATAACAGAGGAATGCTATTTTAGCACTGCCCTCTCTGCCAGTAAGTCTATCCTTTCATTTTAGACATCTTGAAATCGGGGTCCTAGATCTGGCAGGTAAGGAGTATGTATGAACTCAGAGAGTCCAGGTTGCCAGATCTTCTAATGTTTTAAAAGAAGCTGGATGTCCAGATTTTTATGTGAAATGTTCCAACTTTTAAATGTTAGCAGCTAAGTTCAAATTAAAAAAAAAAAAACATGAGCCAAACCCTGTAGGTAGTAGTCAGCCAAGGCAATAGAAAAAGGGCATGAAGCCAGAGTACTTCCGCTGCAGGTGCCTGCTGATGCCATCTTGGAGAAATCAGTCATTAACCTCTGTTTCAAGTGAGGAGCTATATTCTGTACTTACTATGAGCAGAGGTAACAGAGCCATTAAATCTGGCATAGCTGTCATGACATAACATTAATACAAGGAGTATTGGATGGGGAGACACAGGAGCTAATCCTGGCCCAACCATTTCATTCTGGGCCCAAGTTTCTGTCTTTGTGAAAGGGTAATTTGGAATCACATTCTATTATTCCATTCCATTACTACATAGTGCACGATGATCTGTCAGGTATGGGAAATAGACTGTTAAGATTCTTTTATGCTAAGGAATCTCATGTCATAGCTTTTACCAAGCATGAGTTCTTTGGTTTTCCACATCACCACTTGCCTCTTAGAAGTAGTTGTGTTTTCCCTTGTTCACCGCATGTTGGTCCTTCCTCTTGTGTTATAGATTCGGTGGAAATATATGATAGTGGACGAAGGCCACCGAATGAAGAATCACCACTGCAAGCTGACTCAGGTCCTGAACACTCACTACGTGGCCCCCAGAAGGATCCTCTTGACCGGGACTCCCCTGCAGAATAAGCTCCCGGAACTCTGGGCCCTCCTCAACTTCCTCCTTCCCACAATTTTTAAGAGCTGCAGCACATTTGAGCAGTGGTTTAATGCTCCATTTGCCATGACCGGAGAAAGGGTACTGGCCTAACTTTTATTTTTCCCACTGCATGACAATGAAATGAAATGAAAAGACCTAAAGCTGAGAACACTAGAGCCACAGAAAACCCATAGGGTGGTTTACAGTGTTGTAAAGTATTAGGAAGCCAATCAGTGGATGTATATGTTCTCACTCCAGGGATATTTTTCCATCCAAAGAAAATGGATCTAGTGATGGATGTAGGATCTAGGATCTAGGGTGTCCTAATCCCATTGTCTTTTGCCACTGTGTTAACCAGACCAACAGAGGGTGTTCCTGGCTGGTGGAATGCTTAACTGCTACAGGCCACAAGGAGGATAAATGCAGAGATATTTGTTCAATCTATTTAACCACAGCTCAACCAACCGAATATAAACCTTAAAAAGAAATATTTCCTTGTTACAAACTTGGGCTTCCCTTTAAACTATTTCCACATTAAGAGTTTGTATGTAAAACTGAACTGGTTTATACTAATTTTCTTTATGCGTTGTTTTCAGGTTTTAGTGTAAGCCTCAGTCCTGTGTGTATATAAATACTCCTCAAACCCTGGAGTAGCCATTTTCAAATTTCTTATTATCATTCCTTCCACTAGAGGAACGAAAAGCCACTTAAAATGCTTTAGGGAAATTTATGTTGGAACTGTTTGGCCCTTTAATTTTGAGATGTTATAGGTACATTAGCCTTTTATTAAGAATTCATTGGCTTGCCCATTTGGAGAAGGTAGCGTCAATCAGCTCTGCCCCCTAGAGGTGAATAGAGGAAGGTGAAACAGAAAGCGAAGGATTTATATATAAACAGGACTGAACTTGAACAAGATCAGGGCAGAGCAAAGGAGGATGCAGGTAGAGGGGCTTAGAAACCCACCGACGTAATCCCGGATCCACTCTTCAGATTCTTCTTTTCAGGTTCAGGCCCTGTTCCCTTGGTATGTTTCTGCATCTGAGACAATCAGAGTTAAGAGCCTAACTTAATGCTTCAGTTTGAAGGAAGAACACATTAACTATTGCCCTTTTACTCGTGTTCTACCTCAGCCTTTAGTCAGCCTTTACTGCAATCATATCCCATAAAATTCTGAGCTGTTAACACTCCTGATCTAAAACTGATGGCTCTGGGCCGTTTTCTACAAAACTCAGTATTCAGACCAAGACACCCATTTAGAGGCTGTTCTGTTACCACCTGGTAGGAAGGTGGGAACAGCATTCTGAGGTGTACATGATGGGTATAAACCTAACCTTAATGCACATAAAATTTCAATCATATATTGAAACCAATAATAAATGTAACATAAAGAGTCATTGTATGAAAGATATTTTTTTTTTAAAAAATGATCAAATTCATCTAAGTTTCTCTTATAGGTGGACTTAAATGAAGAAGAAACTATATTGATCATCAGACGTCTGCATAAGGTGTTGAGACCATTTTTACTGAGGAGGCTGAAGAAAGAAGTTGAATCCCAGCTTCCAGAAAAAGTATGTTGCAAATTCAAAAGTTGTGGTTTCTTCCCCTGCCAATATATTTGGAGTACCTGCCCCTGAAATTGTGTTTCGGAAACAGCAGGCTTGTATTTTAGTTCCAGGTAACTGGGAAATATCTTAAAGGATTTTTTTTGTTAGATGGAAGCTAGGGGATTTAGTGTAGAGAGAGAAGGGAAATTTTAGCATTTCATCTTGGTTTCCAAAAGTTTGGGGGCAGATTTTAAAAAATAACCAAATTCATTGAGTCTCATTACATTTTAGCTTTAACTTACATTCACTTAACATTACATGAATTAACATTCTGTTTTAACTTTAGATTTTTTCTTTTTACTAACCTCGTTGAGTTCGCTCTTGCAGGCGCCGTAGAAATGTTCTGCTTTGAGCCAAATAAGGCTTTGAGTTTGAGGCTTGTATCATTATCAAGGGACCTGGTAAGCATTTGCCAGGTTTCCCGGTAATGTGTTTAATATTGGATGCTTGGGATGTCACGGTTCTGATAGTAAGTGAAAAATAGGGTTCCTGCAAATTACAGACGCATCATCTAATTTAAGTTCCTGTGAACATTTTAAGAAATATTTTTCAGATTACTTTTTGGACACTGATTTTTCAGTGCTTTAGAATGTCTTTTAAGCCCTTAGCTCCACATTTTTGGGTTGGATTTGGGTATTGGCTTAATATGTTTTTGATCATATTTTGGAACCGCACACACTGGAGTTCTACGTTTCATTCTCTTAAAGATAGATTGTTTGGCATTGTGCACTGTTCGTTGCATGAGTTAGTTTGATGTGAGTTTTCTCTTTAGAGGAGCCAATTGTGAAATGCGTGTTTTGCATCATTGTGTTTTTCTGTGTAATGGCTCTATTTTTTGAACAGATTGGTTCATCCTGCTCAGTTTTAAGTGGGATTGGCAAGAGAGTATACAAAGTTGATCACTTTGCTAAGAGAGAATTTTGGTCCCTAAGGCCCTATTCATTAGCAGTTGGAAAAAAATTAAATATTAACACAGTTCTTATACCATGCTCATCCCAGCAAAAACCTAAATATCTAAGTATTTTATTTTGCTAGTGAATGCATCTTGGGGATTGAATGTTGTTGATACTTCTTTGACTTCGTGTGGTCTTGGCATCTTTGGGTAACCCCCTTTCTATTCAGTATGGACTTTAGTTACAGAATAAGCTGGGGAATGGGTACAGTGGTCATGTGGCTGCCTTGAATGTTACTGAGATCCTGCAAGTTATAGAGATGGAATGTTAAAGATTTTAATTTGTCCCATACTTCCTTTTGTTTCTTTAGAAGAGCTATAAAATAAAAGGCAATTAACTGAAGTTCTTCATTTATTCATTCCATAAAACTTCTTAATCTTGTTACTCGTTACTCTGTATTAGCCAGTCCTGAATGGCTAATATAGATAGATATTTTAAAAACACATTACAAGTTGAAAGTATGCCCTGTTTTAAGAAAATCCACTGTATTAGAATCCAAACTTTTGCAGCATAGGGATTATGGGGTGATTGGTTATATCACAAAGGGATTCTTTGCTTTACTAAAATATTTATTTCACAGCTCTTTTCACAAGAAAACTTCCTGAGTATTGATAAATTAAAAAAAACTAAGATTAGATTTTCAAGAGCATGTTTCCGACATAAAGTACACATGTACTGTTTAATATCCAGATTTTTATATTTGAGGTACGTTAAACACCCTGTGTGTGATATACAGGCATACCTCATTTTATTGCACTTTGCTTCATTGCCCTTCATAGATACCATGTTTTTTTCCCCCCAAATTGAAGGTTTGTGGCAACCCTGCGTTGAGCAAGTCTGTCAGCACCATTTTTCAGCATATGCTAATTTCATGTCTCTGTGTCCCGTTTTGGTAATTCTTGCAATATTTCAAGCTTTTTCATTATTGTTTTATGTGTTACGGTGATCTGTGATCAGTGATCTTTGATGTACCATTGCAAAAAGATTATGACTCACTGAAGGCTGAGATGATAGCATTTTTTAGCAATAAAGTATTTTTTGATTAAGGTATGTCCAATTTTTTTAGACAGTGCTATTGCACACTTAATAGACTATAGTATGGTGTGAACATAACTTATATGTGCTAGGAAACCAAAAAATTCTTGTGACTTGCTTTATTACCATATCCCCTTTCTTTTGTTGGTCTGGAACTGAACCCGCACTGTCTCCAAGGTATGACTGAATTATCTGTGGATAAGCTACCTTTACCTGGAGGCAACTTGGTGGAGTGGAAGTCATGGGCTCTGCCCGTCAGAGTGGACCTGGGTCCCCACTGCATTCTCCGTCTCATACTAGCTGTGTGAGCTTGGGCAAGTCTCTTAACCCAGTGGGTATCAGTGTTCTCATCAGTGAACTGGAAAATAGACAATACCTGCTTCACAGAAGAGGATTGAATGGATGCAGTACTCATAACACTATGCCTGGCACGTGGTAAGGGCTCAGCTGGTGACAACTGCTACCACCAGAGTCCTTACTTTCTACTCACACTGCCGTTTCTATTGCTGACTTCTGGTTCCGCTTCCCTATTCGCTTCAAGTTCTTTCTCACTGTTCTCTGGTCCTGGCACTTTCTGTATTCCCGTCCCATCTCTGTCCCCATAACCTTTTCATGGTGAGTAGGGGAACTAATCACTTGGCATGTGTATGTAGCTGTTATTGATGTGGTTTGGCCAGTTTTCACTCTTTGCTCTTTCTACTTTGTTAGGATTTTTTTAATCTGGGGAAAATTGGCCATTTAAGTGTCATCCTTGGGGGTAAGAAGGTTTCTTCTGCCACCATCTGCTTGTAGCCACAAACAACATATATGTCTTTCTCAGGCTATATAAGGAATCTAGAAAGGAATTGTGGCTGATGGTAGGAAAAGGCTAAATATTTTATAGAAGTGATGCTCAAATGTTTTCGTGAAAAAGAATCAGGGAAGTGGATTTCCATTTTATTTTTTAATTTACGTATAATAAAATTCACTCTTTTCGGTGTATAGTTCTGAGTTTTGAGAAATACATTAACTCTACCCACAATCAAAATACAGAACAATTCTGTCTCCCAGTCCCCCCAACCAAAAATTTCCTAGTGCTCTCACTTTTTAGTCAAACTCTCCCTCTACCCTTTGCCTCATGCAACCGCTAATTTGTTCTCCATCCCTGTAGTTTTGCCTGTTCCAGAATGTTGTATGAAAGGAATCAGACAATATGTCTCATCAGACCTTTTGCATCTGGTTTTTCATTTAGTGTAATGAATTTGAGATACATCCAGGGTGTTGGATGTATCATTAATTGGTTCATTTTTATTGTTGAATAATATTCTGTTATATTGACGCACCAGAGTTTGTTTATCCATTTAACTGAAGGAAATTTGGGTTGTTTCTAGTTTTTGATGGTTATGCATAAGTCTGCTATGAGCATTTGTGTATAGGTTTTTGTGTGAACATAGGTTTTCATTTCATTTTAGTAAATATCTAGGAGTGGGATTGCTTGGTCATATGGTAAATGTACACATAACTTTATAAGAAACTTCCGAGTGGTTTTCTAAGGAGTCTGAACCATTTTGTAGTCCCACCAGCAATGTATGAGCATTCCAGTTCCTCCACATTCTCCTCAATACTTGATATTTTCAGTTTTTAACACTGCTGGCCGTTTCAATAATTGTGTGCTGATATCTTGTGACTCAACTTCATGTGCTTATTTGGCATTCATGTGTCTTCTTTGATGAAGTGGTGCTTAAATCTTTTGCCTATTTTTTTCCCAATTATTTCTTTTCTTATTGTTGAGTTTTCAGATAGAAAAACTCTTAAAAATACAAAGTACCAGCCCTAGCCCCAGTAATTCTGTTTAGTATAGTGGGAGTGACCTCAGGGGTCTGTATTTCCTCAGATGAAACCAAAGCAGGCATATAAGGGCCACAGTTTGATAAATGCAGTTCTACTTCATAGAAAAATTAGTTTTAATGAATGAGTATTTAATAAAAATTAGTTTTAATCAATGAGTATTCAATGACTTAATGAGTCTAATGAAACACCTAATGAGCAAGAGAATATACTGTCTCCAGGCCCCTCCCAACACCACCACCAAGCTGCTGGCATAAGATCTATTCCTTATACTCACGGAAGGAGGGCAATTCATGGAAAAGGGATTACATAAAACCTAACTTAAGCTAAAGAAAAATTGATTTTTCGATTTAGCTCCCATTTGAGGTTGTCTGTGCTGACTTTCCCTTTTGTGTAATCAAGAACCAACTGTACTTGCCATTGGCTGTACGTGTGTGTGTGTGTGTGTGTCTGTGTCTAAATATGCTAAAATATGTAGACAGTGTCTGAGATTAACTAGAGGTTGACCTACCTAAAATCGACCCTGATTTTGATATAATCTGTATAAAACCACAAAAAAGCATTGTTTAGATGGGCAGCTTTTATATTCATTATATAAAAATTTAGAATGCTTGATGTAATTAATCATCACTTTGTTCCTCTCTTGCCATAGATTCTAGAACCTGGGACTTTCATAAATTTAATCTTGGAAATCTCAATTCACAAAGTGGTAATATATCACACACAGTAGTCTGGATTTACTGATCTAATAATACCTCCTTTTGGAAGGGAAATGATAAGTGAGGAATAGTGTTTAGGGAGAAACTATGAATAAAGGTTGAAAACTTTTACAGGGTTATATGGGAGGAGAGTCTGGGCCAATATAACCACCCAATTTAGCTCCCTGAAGGGACCAGTTTGATCATTACTAACATAAGGAGTCTTAGGAGATAACTGTCCTGTCCATGAGGCTGACACCCCAATTTTACATATAATTTCAATATAATAGTCCCAGTGGCTCTCATAAGACGAACTTGTTGGGAGAATCATCCCTGTTAAAAGAGTCATAGATTTTATTTTCTTCAGCACCAGCATATTTTGAGGAACTTTCAAATTCATGCTCTAATTAGGGACCATCATGTTTTTGGGAGGTGACCCAGACCCAACAGAGTTTGAGATGGCATGATGATTACAAAGACTTTCCTCGCCTTGCCACTGTCAGTCTGCATGTCTACTTTCGAATTGTTCCGTCTGCCCTTTTCTCAATGCGTAGCTCTGATGGCTTGCTCTGTGCGCTGCACTGCGCTTGGGCGGGGCTGCAAGGTGCAGGGGCTGTACCAGAAATTGGAGGCATGGTGTGAGCTGTCGCTGAACAATGGCATGACAGTGAAAGACAGCATCACCCACCCCATCAGGAGGAAGGATCCAGGCATTCAAGAGCTTTAGGACAGGGGTCCCCAGAGCACACAAGGGGGTGTGTGTGAGTATGTGGGGAGGTGCTTACTAGTAATCCATTGAGGTGTGGGAGGAAGATTTTAGAGCTTCCATTTATATTACGTTTTCTCTTAAAAATAAAAAAAAATTAAGCTTTATTAAGTTAACATACAGATGGACACTGGTACCCATGCGGTATGTATGCACAACAGAAAGTCAAGGTACCTTGCTTAGACTGTATCGGTTATCCCGGGAGGGAGTGTGAGGGGGAACACCTCCACCTGGGGCATCAGATATCCGCTCACCCTCGCAGCCTGGTTCCTTCGCTTTCTGCCTACTGTGAGCATGGCGGGTTTCCCCGTATCCAGGTAAAAGGATTTTAGGATGATCTCATTTTAACTAAACTGACACCCCTGGCCCTCAGAATGAATGAAGGGCTTTAAAAGATTCTGCAAAGGATTGCAGGTTGAAAACAAGATGGATAACGTAAGCACAGATGGACGGTAGGAAAAGGGCAGTCCTGCCACCTCTCCTGTTCCTAGTGTGGGTTTTCACCAGCCCCATTTTAACCCCCAAAATTAGATGTCATCAAATTGGCCTCTTGAAATGTAGATATAAGTCAACTGCCTTTAACATTGACCCCTGTCCTAAAGGTAACTTGTATTTGGAGACATTAATGTCCGCGCATGCATATAATTCACAGTTAAATATATGGGCATGTATTGGGAAGAGGCGCTTTAGCACGTCTTCCTAGTAAGGAACTGCCATCAAAAAGTTTAATGACCACTTCTTTGCGGGAAATGAAAAGGAAGATTGAGTTTGGCTGATAGATATGATTGGGGAAGATCTTACAAAGCGCCCTCAGGGAGAGTAAAATTTGGAAAGGAAGCCCTAAGACTAAGGACCCTCACCCCAGGCCTGGGGGAAAGTACAAAGACAAACGAAATAGCTTGGACTTGTTTGGGAGGTTACAGGGAGCAAACGTAAAATATAGTTGTGAAACTTAGGATGGTGATTTTGATGATGTGTATCAAACTAGCTTCTGGTACCCCCTAATGGTGCTTGGGAGGAGGGTTGTGGGGGAACATCTCCTTCCTACAGCAGCCATCAGGTTCTAGGTTTGAGCTCGCTTCTCTGCTGACTTGGCCCCTATGGGGGTGTTTGACATTCCTATCTGCATGGCATCATCGTGCATGCCTCCTGCTTCCCAAACTCCCTCCCCTCCAGCTCTTAGCAGCAGCTAACTGATGGGAAGGAGGTTGAGGGTCCAGTCCCTCATTCTGGTTCTTCTGTCTCCTAACGCACTTACAAGCAAGCCTCAGCCCTCCTTTCCACATTCAGGAAAGTGTGCACAAGCTGGCCGGCAGGGAGGCCCAGGTGAAGATGAACATCAGGGCAGAACTGGGAAACCTAAAAGTCTCCGTGGTCATCCTTAGCATAGAGCTTAAGGAAGTCGAGTCTGGTTCGATCCTAACTGCACCATTAAATAGCTGCATCGTTTCAACCCAGTCACTTAACCTTTCTGATGCTCAGGTTCCTTATCTATAAAACTCGAACACCACTAAATGTAACTCTCCTACAGGTCTTGTGTAGGGAAATGGGAGAAGGCACATAAAGCATTTTTGCACGGGGCCTGGTCCATAGAAAGAACTCGATAATACTAGCCCTTGGTGTCATTTTTATCATTATGCTTGTTAAAGTCTGAAGTTGTTTAACATTTTTCTACACTGTGATCAAGTTTCGTGGAGAGTTAACAGCTCTTGAAAAAGTCGAAGTACTTTAAAGACATGCAGGATCAAGTCTGTGGAACACAAAGCCTGTACTAATAGTGCATCCTTATTTATTAAACTTGGAGATGTTTTTTCCACCCTGGCCAAGAAAGTCATTAAAAACTAAAACAAGTTTATGGCAGGTCACTTGCTTTTCTTAACTTTTCTGCAGAAGAATCCACCTTTTTCTAATCTGATTTGGTGCATCAAAACGAGTAGCAAAAGGCTATTAATTGCGGTTCTGGCTGGCCTGACAGGTCCCTTCTAAAGCAACAATCGAATGAATATTCAACTTCTCTTCATCTGTGACCTCTTCGCCCTGGCCCTCAGAGCTGAAAATAACCTGATCATTTTTAATCAGTTTGTTAAACATGAGGCAGCTTGCTGATTTGCTTTTAATCACATTCTGCAGATTTCTAGGCATTAATCTGATGTTTATTATGAAAATTTCACATTTGTATTCTGGGGATTTTTTTTAATAAAGAAAGACAATAATAGGAAATAACCAAGGCAGATTGTGTGCATTAGGAGCGTGCGAGAAGTATTGCAGGTGTGTATGAAACCACCAGCACATGAATTCCCTTTCACTGTTTTAAATTGGATTTTTCTGTTATTTCAAAATGGAAGCACATGAGGCCTTGCCTCTAAAGAAGAAGGTCCTAGAGTTGCATCCAATTGTGGATTAATTCCTCTCCTTTGCCTGTTATCCTCACTAGGATAGTATCCATCCGCTCATCCTTCAAAAGCAGAGGGTAATTACATACAGTCAGCCTAGGGCTCTTATGAATCTCCTTCTCAGATCAGTACTGGGGGTAGTAGCCACCTAGGACCATTTAAAAAATGTTTTCCAAAGAAAAGCAGAGGTTATTGGCCAAGCACTGTTTTTCCTAAAACTGTTCTGTTCATAGGAAAGGAGGTATAGGTGGGAAGCAGAGGAAATACTATAAAAAAAAAAAGAAAAGAAAATACTCTGTATTGAACATCTTTGAATTTGAACAGTTTGCCTGCCTCTCTCTCTCTGTCTCAAATATGGAACAAGTCAAGAAATTTCCAAAAACATGACCCTAGTGTCAATGCTCAATGACATACAACCTTTTGAAGGTCCCTACAGTATAATGGTACCTTTAGTAGTGATGACTGTGGTCCTCTCCATCACTACCACCACCCCACCCCACCCCCTCCATGAATCCAAGAGGGGGGAAGAGAGATACCTTGGTGGTTCCAGGAGTGCCACCAGCAGCCATGTCTCAACAGTCTTCTTAGAACAGGCACCTTCTCTCTCCTGCTCTACTTACTGTTCTTTTTTCCCCAGGTTGAATATGTGATCAAGTGTGACATGTCAGCTCTGCAGAAGATTCTGTATCGCCATATGCAAGCCAAAGGGATCCTCCTCACAGACGGTTCGGAGAAAGATAAGAAGGTACGTTGCGGAAGATGTTGCAACTCAAGGTGCCGTCATGTATCTTCTTGGGGCTGTGACGCTGGATACTCCTGGGAAACATCCCTGCTAATGCTGATTTGTCGAAGCAAATTACTGGGCTTTTTTGGGAGCTATTGTTGCTGCCGAAGAAAATCTCGTAGCCTCTTACCTGCAAACTGCATAGGAGCAGTTAGAAACGAACACCATGTTGGTGTTCATATCACCAAAATAGTTAGCTATGCTCATGTCAGTTCTGCACGGAATATATCTGCCTAAGGGTGTGGTGGCATTATGGAAGGTTTCACAATCCAGTTTCATTCCCTGGGCGTCTGTTCCATGCTTCTAGGGAATAGACAGCTGTGAATCCTAGCGAATAGACAGTTATTTCTCAAAGCCATCCACTGGGCATAATTCCCTCCTCTAGGATAAGTTAGTCACAAGGAAGATGTTATATCTAATTCAGAAACAACTATGTAATAGTAACAGGAACTTTGGACCACAAGAGGTGTAGGTTACCGAGAAGACCTATGGCCCTTTGCTGTTTCTATAGAAGCCTATTTTTTTTTTAAATGGGAAATACCTGATCAATTAATAACTTCTATTTTCACTCTCCTCCACTTGTTCTTAGGGGAAAGGAGGCGCTAAGACACTTATGAACACTATCATGCAGTTGAGAAAAATCTGCAATCACCCATATATGTTTCAGCACATTGAGGTAAGTCTGCGTTCTCTGTCGTGACCCTGATCCTAACTGTGTTATTCCTACTAATACTACATAGACAATTTTTTTTAATAAAAAATAAAAAAGGGTTAAAACGTGTGGAAGTTGAAACAACGTGCTCTGATAGCTTGAAGAGCAAAATTAACAAACATGAATTTTCTGGTTATGGATTCTCATTGGCACCAGACACTTGAGCATCTGGAATTTTATAACCAGGAGTTTCAAGTAGTGAGAAAATGCTGTAAGCTATGGCTCATTATGTGGGTTTGGGTAGGTGCTGTGAATTGCCTTGTTATCGTAGGAGCTCCGAAATGGAAGATAATGATAAATACATCCAGCTTCCTCAGAAGGATGCTGTGAAAAATATTAAAATAATGTATTTATACCCGTTGAACAGAAAGATGTTCTCTGTAAAAGTCACTGACTTTAGTCTGTTACTTAGATTTGTACTTTTCCTTTCTGGCCTCTTTCATGACAGTGTAGATACAGGCTTTTATCCTGAGGCTCTGGTCTCTAGGAAGCTATTTTTAGGGGAGAGGACATATTCTGCCCTGTTCGCTACATGTGAATGAGTTTCCTAAATTGACAATTTCACCCTAGTAGGAGCCATTGACTTGAGCAGGAAGGAAAAGGAGCCACAATTGCAGCCTCCACTTTTCAATGTTGCCGCAGATGCATATGGTCCTGGCGGCAATTATTTGCCAGGGCGCTGCTTACTTTCCACTACAGATGAGCAGGAGGCATGGGGCAAGTCACTGCAGGCTCCGTGTTCGCACCAGCTTATTAACAAATAAATAAATAGAAGGTTCTAGGAATTTAACTTTCAGGAGCATATTCCTGGAAATGAGACTGAAATATTCTTGACTTTGAAGATTATTTTTTTCTTCCTTATTTTTGGTAATCGTGCTTGTTAGGTAACAGTATATATTGCACCTCTATCCCTATCCTGGAGTCCTATCCCACCTGTGGTGGGAAATTAGAAAAACTCCTGACATTGTTGTTGCCTTAGGGACAGGCAACCCTTCCTTTATAGAGTAAAAAGCCCTCGATATAAGTAAAATGACAACAGCAACAACAGTAAAAGGTAGGAAGGATGGATGGAAGGAAGGAAGGAAGAAAAGAAAGAAGGAAGAAAGGGAGGGAGGGAGGGAGGGGAAGGTCCCACCAACAAGCCTATTTAGACACATAGTAGGAGAATCCACTGTGTGGTAATAAGTCTATACCCCAGGTCACTTTTTTTTTTTTTTTTTTTTAAATGCTGGCTGTCAGGCACTACTGACTTCTATTTTTTATTTATTTATTTTTTAAATTTATTTATTTATTTATTTAATTTTGGCTGTGGTGGGTCTTCGTTTCTGTGCGAGGGCTTTCTCTAGTTGCGGCAAGCGGGGGCCACTCTTCATCGTGGTGCGCGGGCCTCTCACTATCGCGGCCTCTCTTGTTGCGGAGCACAGGCTCCAGACGCGCAGGCTCAGTAGTTGTGGCTCACGGGCCCAGTTGCTCCGCGGCATGTGGGATCTTCCCAGACCAGGGCTCGAACCCATGTCCCCTGCATTGGCAGGCAGATTCTCAACCACTGCACCACCAGGGAAGCCCCCAGGTCACTTTTAACTGTGACTTGGTGTAAGTCACTCATAGTTACTTGACTTGTCATCAGATGGTAATAGATTATACGACTGGCAAGGGCATAAGCTTTAAAAAAAAAATAACCTATGAAGTGTCTGGTAAACCAATAATGTGATAAATGGGCTGTAAGGTATCCATGAATTAGTTGGGGGTACATGTTGGGTTGGAGGAGCCAAAAAAAAAAAGATCTAATGGTGAAAATGATTGGGGTCATGTCAGGTTAACCTGTCACCCACCATCTTATTTTTCCTAAAAATAATTTTAAGATATTTACTTTGTAAAAGTATAGAGGAGTTTGAGGACTTAGAAATTATGAAAATTAGGTGTCAATCTTAACTTCATTTTGGTTATCGTACCAAAATGAACCTTTGAGACACACTGGGCCATGTCAGGTAGAGAGAGGATGTCAAGCTTCTGTCTGGAGCACCTGGGGAGGGGAGGGGGTGGGGATCAAAGAAGCTAAGTCTAAGTAACATGCCCTCCTTTGCCTGCACATTGACATTTTAAGTAGCAGTCAGTAGAAAGACAGACTTTGATTCGTAATTTTTTTAATGTAAAGAACTTTCAGGAGCACATTCCTGGAAATGAGACCCACAGTTATTTGCAAAGGTATCACAGTTGTGAACCAGAGATGGTGTGTGCATTTTGCTTTTGTCTTCGTTTTGTTTGCTTACACACCCTTTGTTCATACTAGAAACCTACTCTCTGGATTGGGCTCTCTGCCTCCCTGGGGATCTTCACACCAGAGAAATGAAAGCAGTATTTTTAAAATGCTGCTGATACCTGACCTTATCACCATCTATCAACACATACCATCTGAGAGACGGATGAGACCTAAATCTCTAGTCAGGAATGGCACCTGTAGAGACGAAAGGGTAGGCTTGGAGTCAGGGTAGGGTTTTTGGCTGAGGTCCATTGGCGTTAATTTTGCCGGCAGGGCAGCATCCGGAGGGGCTGGGCCTACCATAAATGGTGAGCATGTTTGGGAGCAAAGCCCAAAGGGAAGATCTGGTCCCCTTGGAGGAAAGCTTCAGTGATCCAGGAAGGAAGGGGAGCAGAGAAGGGAGACAGCTGGTGGTTAAATGTGAAGGTGTGACGTGCTCTCCTCCCCACAGATGCTCTCCCTTCCCATAAAGAAGGAATGCGAAAATCACATGGAGAACAGCAACTTATTTCTTCCACAGAATCAGTGAGGAGGGAATTCTGTAATTAAGTTCTGTGTTTTAAAAGTGGAGCCGGTCACCTGAGGGGTGGTATACATTTAGAGCTTTATTTATGATACAGAAAAGCACAGTACGGAAGGGATGTTAGGATTCCACCAAACTAAGATTTACAGTATGTAGTACATAAATAATCATTACTTTTACTGTTAAATATTTCCACAGTGTATTTATGTGTATATATTAATCTTGATTTGCTTGTATTAAGCTCTTCCTCTGGTCTAGACTCTAAGCTCCTTGGGGTAGCTACTTCATTTTTTTCTGGATTCCCAGTACCTGCCTACCACAGCCCTGGGCCAGTCAACACTTAATCACTGTTTGATGAGTGAACTAGCCCTATCATCTCAGTATGAGAGTCTAGAGACTTGCAGACTTACGGGGTACATTTCTGGCAGAACTATAGTCTGAATTCAAAGACTTTGAGTTTCTGGTTCATTGTATAACGAGTGTTTTCTTACTTATTCATTATTTTATTCAACTGTGCTCTAGAAATAGATTAGGATGACCTCACTAAGAGAATAATCATTAAGTTAATAATTACAGATCTGTTTTTTAGAATCATTTTCTTCTCTCTCTTTTAAAGGAATCCTTTGCTGAACACCTGGGCTATTCAAATGGGGTCATCAATGGGTAAATCTTAATTTTTTTTTTCTTCCAAAAAATAGTTTGTTGGTCCTCCCTAACTTTTCTCTCTGAAGTGTTTCCTATCACACAAATACATACTGCCAGCCTCCTCAGCCCTCCTCTCTCCTCAGCAGAGAGTACAGAAGTTGTTAACCAAAATGTTATCAGCATTCCCTTTTACTTTACTGGCATAAATTACCACATGCCTTGAGCAAGTGGCTATTCAAAGGGCATAGATCTCCTTTAATAGACTTAACAGTGTCCTAGTGTTCTAAAAACGTTGTCAGAGCTTCAAAGGGTTCTTACTTATAACCAATAGTGTAGCTTGAGCTCAAAGCGAATTTACCATATGAAGTCTCAAGTTTATATTTAACATTAACGTGTATGAGAGGAAAATGTCTCATCTGCTATACATATATACACCTTGACAGTAATTTGTTAGCCTATGGTCTGTATAAGAAATAACTTTTCATTAGCAGTGGACATTGAAGAGACGCATGCCTGCAACACAACAAAACAGAATGTTGCATTAATAGAAAGTCTCTGTTTTGCTTGTGTGGTACCAGGGAAATTTTTATTATTAGGATAAAGAGGTCAATTCTTGGATCCCAAGGGCAGACTGTGTTGCTGGACTAAGCTCCAGGAATTGGAAGCCATCCAAACCAATGCCACCAGGCTCTCCTTTGTCTCTCCTTTTCTCCTTTTCTCTCGGTCCTTTGTTCACTCCTGGTGCCATCAGGTTGGCCAGGGTTGCATATTGAAAACATGGCCTCAGGGGGTGTTTGGAGGACAGTTCTCAGAGTAGGGGATGGATGTTGGGAAGACTTACACTGGAAAATGTCTGTTCTATGTGTCATAAAGTCAACTACCAATGATACGTTTCAGTATTATAGACTAGACTGCACGTGCACTGCGGAGTTTTCCCAACAACATCACCCCTACAACTAAGTTTTAATAATATGACACATCCCTGTTGATAAAGAGGAGAGTGGTTTCTTGTGGAGGAGAAAAGCTCTACTTTAACTCACTGACATTCTTCTCTATCTGACAGCACTCTATCATCGTATTTTTTAATGTGAATTTCTGTGTAAGCCAGGATTGTGTCCCCTCCCCAATCCATTCTTCACAGTGTACATGGTGATCTTTTAAAAAGGCGTCATATCTCGTCACCCCCCTGTTTAAAACCCATCATTGGCTTTCTGTTGCACTTAAAACTAAAACTAATGGAGCCCTACAGGATCTGTCCCCCCTCCCACCGTCTTCATCTCTGCTCTCGTCGACCAGCATCCCCCTCTGCACACCTCCCCCCCCGACTTAAGCTTAAGCCACACACACCATTTTTTCCATTCTTTAGACTCACCAGGCTCTTTTACTCCTCAGGGCCTTTGCACATACTCTTTCCACTTCCTGGAATCTCCTCCTCTCCACTCCTAAGCCCACCTTTTTCACCTGGCTGCCTTTTGCTCTTTATTTCAGGTTTTAGCTAAACTGTTAGCTCTTTAGCGGGTCACCTTTGATGCTCTAAACCAGTGGCTGCCAAATTCTTTTCTGCAAAGGGCCAAATCTCAAATGTTTTCACCTTTGCTGTGCAAAAAGTCTCTGTCGCACCTGCTCAACTTTGCCATGGTAGCTTGAAAGCAGGCCATAGGCAAACAGAAATGAGTGAGCCTGGCTGTGTTCCAATAAAACTTTATTTACAAAAACAGACAGCTGTCCAGGGGCTGATGTTTGGCCAAGCACTGCTGTAATGTAAAGAAGATGTCACATGTTGCTATGATCGCTCATAGCAACTTGCTATTTTTCTTTTTAGGACTTATCACAAGTTGTTAATTACCCATTTGGAAGGCAGGGATTCTATTTTGCTTATACACATGCCCAGCAGTGTGCTTGGCACATAGTAGGTGCTCAGTAAGCATTTCAATGAATCTTAAGTGCCCTAAATTAATAATTTTATGTACTTAATAAGTAGGGATTTAAGGAAATGACAACATATACATATATGCATGTGTAGGAAAGACAGAGGGAGAGAGTCAAAGTATTAGGTTTCCTTTTCTTTCTAGAAACTGTCATCATACCTAGAGTATATAATATACTTTTTATGGGTTTTCTAGAAATATATTTTATTTTTTCCATGCCATAGTCTCAGTTGCTTTGGAGTGGATACTCATTCACTCATTCATTCATCCATTCATTCATTCTGTAGTTATTTATTGAATGTTTACTATGCACAAGGCACTATATGAAAAGCAAAGCTCTACTGGATCCTTCAAGAAGACAGCAGTAATACTGTCTTCTTGTTTTGCATTTTTGGGTTCAGGGCTGAGCTGTATCGGGCCTCAGGAAAGTTTGAGCTACTTGATCGTATTCTGCCAAAATTGAGAGCGACTAATCACCGCGTGCTGCTTTTCTGCCAGATGACGTCTCTCATGACCATCATGGAGGATTACTTTGCTTTTCGGAACTTCCTTTACCTGCGCCTTGATGGTAAGTGTGTAAGGAATTAGGCTCTGAAGCCACACAACCCAGAGTGCAGGGATAATGGGCACTCAGATCCAATTCCAATCTCAGCCAAAAGGAGGGGTAAATTTCTTGAAGAATTAACTAGCAGGGTGGGGTGCAGCTTCTCTTTATATCCTCCAGCTTAAAATAAGCTGAAATTATTTGTGCTGCTGTTTATCCTACATACAAACCAATACAAATGGACTTAGAATCACTTATAAGTACCACAATTAAAATAAACCAAACTAAACTAAAATTTAAAACTGTCCTTGCCCTTAGGCTTGTCTGTTACCTATGCACCATATAGAATATTTTGATAAGCCTTTAGCTTTCTCTGTGAAGGCATATTTTAAGGGGATAAAGGCTATGACTCCTTTCTTCAGTGACACTGTTGTAGTTCATTTAAGATTATATCTATTGTTGAAGCTTCTCTCTTTTTCTAAATAGAACATATCTACATGCTACGTTAAGAGATAGGGCTTCACTGTTGCCTGGATTTTGCAAACTGTGTAGAATATTGGCCTGATTTTAAGAGTGAAATTTAAATACCATGTCCTTAAAAAATTAGTCAGAAAATAAGAATGGAAGAAAATACGAATTTAGGGATACTTCCTAAATTGCTATATGATTTCGATGGCAGCTCTAGCATTTTGGACATTAAAGATATCAAAATTTTCATACTATGACAGGGGGTAACATTTTCAAAGAGTGGTTAAGTAGGAATAGGAGCTGATTTACAGGCAGGCTGGTGTTGAATTCCTGCACGGTGTTACTAATACCAATTTTTATCCAACGCAATATTCAAGTTATTGTCAAATGGGAAATTTAAAGTTTATGTTCCATTAAAAGGTGTTGTTTTATTTTCAATCCAACATTTTCTCCCCCTTTTGCCGTGAATTGGATATAACTGGATATTTACCAACCTCGGACCTGCCATATGTTCTCTTACTTGAGTTTTTAAGTGAATTCTCTATATGGTGTACCTCTTAGGGCCTTATTAACTTTTAAATTAATTATACCTCTGACAGACTTGATTTTTTTTAAATCTTTTTGCCTCTCCTCCTTAAAGTCACTGAAAACAGAGGAATGGTTAAGTCAATGTTAATTCCGAATTCATGACACAGTTACATCAACTACAGTCTGTCTTTTGGCAAATCTGCCTTGTGTCTCATCTTCTGATCTGATGCATTGGTCCCTCCCTCTCTGTGAGGGGTAAGTTCAGCCTTCCGTCAGCATTCTTCCTTTGAAAAGCGAGCCCTCCTTCACTGCTGCTTGAGTGAGTGGGGCTGGGCGGCAGCCAGCTCTATTTTCCCTGGATGTACAGCCCCCCAGAGGTGTCCTGTAGAACTGTTGTTTACTACCCTGTGGCATTTCATTTGGAATCTCAGCTCTCTTGGGACTGTGACCTTGGAATGTTGAAGTCTGGGAAACTGGCAAGAAGTGATTTCCTTGAAACAAATCTCTCTAATGTGTTCTTACCAGCTTGGGAGAGTGTCTTTATTTTTATTTAATTTTTAAAAATGTTTTGGCTGCATTGGGTCTTCGTTGCTGCACGCGGGCTTTCTCTAGTTGCGGCGAGCGGGGGCTACTCGTCGTTGCGGTGCTCGGGCTTCTCATTGCGGTGGCTTCTCTTGTTGCAGAGCTCAGACTCTAGGCGCCCGGGCTTCAGTAGTTGTGGCTCGTGAGCTCTAGAGCGCAGGCTCAGTAGTTGTGGTGCACAGGCTTAGTTGCTCCGAGGCATGTGGGATCTTCCCGGAGCAGGGCTCGACCCCGTGTCCCCTGCATTAGCAGGCGGATTCTTAACCACTGCACCACCAGGGAAGCCCCGAGAGAGTATCTTTAATATTCTGTTGGTTGCTGTATTGTTATTAATCATAATAGTCATAAAAGCTAATGTTTATGGAAGACCTACTACATGTGGGATGCCAGGCTAAGCACTTCATGTGCATTATTAATTTAATTTTCTCAACAAACAAGCTTCTGTTATCCCCTTCTTACCAGGTATGAATATGATCCCATTTAACAGATGTGAAAACAGAGGTGTAGAGAGATGAGTTAACTTGCCATAGGTTACACATGAAGCAAATGGTGAGATCAAGTTCTAACTTAGATGTCTCTGATTCGAAATTAGTTTAGAATCAGTTTTAGCAAATCCAGCAAGATTTATTCCATCTCTGAAAATGCAGGTTGCTTTCCTAGAGACATTTGAAGACTGATTTTGAACTGAATTCAAAAATTGTAAGTTGGTTGATTGAAAATGACCAGGCCATTTCAAGAGAATGTGCTACTCACTGATCCTACCATCAAAGGCCTTACCATTAGGTTGGAGGAGGCAAGTAAGCAAGTTCCATTAAGTGTTACAGATGTCATTGAGAAGGCTGCATGGGCTTCTACCTGGAAAAAACAGCAGCCATTTGTTCTGGGGTTAGAGAGAATTGATGGCAAATAGTCGACATACACATGGATAAATCGGTACACACACTGCCAGCTGTACCACCCTCTGACTACACCCCCTTAACCCAGTTGTTAAAATGACTTCAGATTTTCATTGCTGAATTTGATGTCCCAGATTTTTGACCTCAGGGGGAAAAAAATTTGATGACAGTTAAGTAGATTTTTTTCTGCAGAGATTATGGTTGCATGAATAGATTTAACTACGATTCCATTATAGTCTTTGTTTTCACTGGAAATGATTTTTGAGTGAGAGCAAGTGATGAAGTTACATCCCAGAAGACAACATTTTCCAAAAGCAGATGAAACTAAGTTAAAGTGAGTAATCATGAAAGCCAGGCAGTGTGTTCCTTCTGGCAAAATCTGCAGTTTTCAACACAGTTGCCCTTACTATTAATTGTATGCTTGGTTATGTTCTGCATTAAAGCCTATAAGAACGTGGACTTGATACACTTTAAATCCTGTGCCCACCTACAAACAGCATTTCTTTGGCTGGGGCTAAACCCTGACACGGTAGTTTGACTCTCCTTGATCAGTGTCCCAAAGATTCTGATGAACAGCAGAGATCTTGGCTTGGAGAACCTTGGACTAATGGAAATGGTAATCCAGCAAATTCTGAACCTTGTAATGAGAAATGCCATAGCTTTGCATGAAAAGTGATTCAATCATATTTTTTCCTGGCTTTAATTTGTCAAGTTCCAAGCTACATATACGATTTAAATATACACCAGATAATATGGTCCATCTGTTTGCTTGAGGTGTCTAGCATAGGGCCTAAAAACTCTTTTGACCAGATAATTTTGATATCCCTTTTGTTTTTCAGTGCTTTATTTTTCATTTAGGGTTATTTCATCCCAAGTAGGCATATCCACTAATTAGTTTTATTTATATCTTAATGCATGTGATTGTTAACTGATTATTTTTCAGTTCAGTGGATCAAAAGTGAACTTCTACCCTCAGAGTATATAGATGCACAGTTTTTGTACCCTGATGTCAGAAAATAGACAGTTGGTCCCTCGTCCCTCAGTATCCAAGGTTGGGGCTTGGTTCCAGGAACCCCACAAATACCAGAATCTGCAGGTGCTCAAGCCCCTAATATAAAACAGTGTAGTGGGACCTCCCCGGCGGTCCCGTAGTTAAGGCTCTGCCTTCCAATGCATGGGGCGCAGGTTTGATCCCTGGTCGGGGAACCTAAGATTCCACATGCCATGCAGTATGGCCAAAAATTAAAAAAACAAACAAACAAGCAAAAATACCAGTGTAGTATTTGCCATATAATCTATGCACATCCTCGCATGTACTTTATTTATTTTTTTTTTTTTAATTTATTTATCATTTATTTTTGGCTGTGTCGGGTCTTCGTTTCTGTGCGAGGGCTTTCTCTAGTTGCGGCGAGTGGGGGCCACTCTTCATCGCGGTGCGCGGGCCTCTCACTATCGTGGCCTCTCTTGTTGCGGAGCACGCGCAGGCTCAGTAACTGTGGCTCACGGGCCTAGTTGCTCCGCGGCATGTGGGATCTTCCCAGACCAGGGCTCGAACCTGTGTCCCCTGCATTGGCAGGCAGATTCTCAACCACTGCGCCACCAGGGAAGCCCTCGCATGTACTTTAAATCATCTCTAGATTACTTATGATACCTAGAGAGGAGAAGATGGCGGAAGAGTAAGACGCGGAGATCACCTTCCTCCCCACAGATACATCAGAAATACTTATGATACCTAATAAAATGTAAAGGCTATGTAACTAGTTGCTGGTGCTTGGCAAATTCAAATTATGCTTTTCTGGAACTTTCTGGAGTTCTTAATTTGGAATTCGGAGTACTTTTGATCCAAATTTTTTTAATTTGGAATACTTTTGATCCACTGTTGGTTGAACCCCTGGATGATGCACAGCCCATAGGTACAAAGGGACGATTGTACCATCATCTCTGGGAACTCCTTCTTTCCCCGTTTTGGAAGTGTTTGCTTTTTTTTTTTTTTTTTGGTTTCTTTGGCTTTTCCTTCACTTTAAGGCAGAGGGTAAATATGTGAACCAGTAATCTATGTGAGTAATTTTTTTAAAAAATCATTGCACCTGGGCAAATGATGTAGCAAAATGGTTTCATGATAGACCAGAACGTGTCTTCCGTTAGCATCATGAACAGATAGTTCATCGTGATCTCAGAAAGCCAATTCTGAAAGTAAGAGAAAAAAAGGCACCACGTGTTTGAAACCTCGTTTAACAAAACACATTTCATGTTCCTCCCCGCAAATCTAAATTCTTACAATTCGTCATTGCAGGATTTGAGCAGGTTGCAAAACTTGGAATCTGATTTGGAAAGTAGAATGAGCTCTAAAGAACATTGCTTCATTGAATGGGGACTCCCAAAGCCCCTTGTTTCTAATCCCCGTTTGCTATATTCAGGAATGTTCTTTTTCCCTCCTCAGGAGGGTACTTACTATTTTTATTAATATGAAAAACAGATCTCCCTATGTTTGGGAACTTGAACCTCCACAGTAACTCGATTCCATTAGCTGGAGTCACTTAGATGTTTTAATCCTCTGAAATAAATTGCCGGTATATTTTCATCGTCAAAAAAAGAACACCATGTAGAAATAATATTTGTACAGCAGGCGGTTAGGGACTATCATGTAACATACATATATATGTCCCAACAGCCTAAGACCTTTTTCAAAACTCTGCAGCTACACTTTTCTGGTGAAATATATTCAGATGGAATATGGTAGGTTTTTTTCCTTTCCACAATGCAGTTCATGAAATGGCCAGGTAAATACATTACAAATACATTGTATGTGATTGAGGGGCTGATTTGGGATGCAAGTCTGGGTACCTTGGTGCCCTAAAAGTGAGTACCATTCTCTGGGGTTTCATACTCTCTGCTTATTCACTATTTTGGAGTCTCATCAGACACCATGGGGTGAGCCATCGCCAGGTGTATTACATGCTGCTTTGTATGGTTATAGTTTATAACTCAGCAGAGCAGAATGTCAACATGAGAAACCAACTGAGAGATTCCTTTTTTTTTTTTTTTTTGAGTTATTTTGGCTTCAAGTCTTGCTAACAAGTATAAAAATATTCCATTCACATTTTATGTTTTTACCAGCCAGATCACGCTCGGTAGCCATCTGAATGGTAAAATATCGTAGAAATAGATTTACTTTTGTTTCCTTTCTCTTGGGCATGAACAAGTCCTCACTCTAAAGCCTATTGGCAAAGTAGCTTTAAGCCATTATAATCATCCTTTTAGGCACGTGTGTGTGTGTGTTAAATTATTTGGTGTTTTCAAGCATAAAAATAAATTCAGAAAATGCTTCCACCAAGTTTTAGGTTAACATAAGAATGTTATAGGATATGTAAGTTTCACAGATGCCCAGTCAGAATGTTTAAACTCTTTTCAACATTTTGGAACAATGAGTAGTAGACAGAGTATTCCTTCTTAATTAGAGAAAAGTCTCTTACTATCTCTCTCTTTTTTTTTTTTAATTGCAAGATGTTCAAAGTTCCTTTCAAAAGTGCAAAAACCTTAGGGGATTTCCTCACCAATACTAAGAGGATTCTGAGTCTGTTTCTCAAGGAAGCAGGCCTTTTTGTCTAGCTCTGTGCCATTTTCAGACAGGAGTTAATTGTCAAATTTATTTTTCTTATCCCCTCAGGCACCACCAAGTCTGAAGATCGTGCTGCTTTGCTGAAGAAATTCAACGAACCTGGGTCCCAGTATTTCATTTTCTTGCTGAGCACAAGAGCTGGAGGCCTGGGCTTAAATCTCCAGGCAGCTGATACCGTGGTCATCTTTGACAGCGACTGGAATCCCCATCAGGTGTGCATGTCTCTGACTTGGGGGCCCAGGCCTCCCTTCTGGAGAGAGACTGAAAGACTAGCAGTTCCCTCCCTCATACACATTTATGGGGCAGAGCACATTGCTAAACGAGTGGGCCATTTCCTCAAAGGGAAAATAGCCCAGCACATTATTATGGCTGTTTTCTTATCTCTCTTGGAACATAGATATTGAGATCTCTTACACACGCCTTTGGTGTACCTTGGAAGAGTTCAAGTCTGGGGGACAAAGACTCAAGTTTCTGCCTAGTTTTAAACCACCACCCCCCACCCCCCTACCCCATCTCCTGGGATTGCTGCTGAGCAAAGCATATTTGGTTAAGGATAAATCAAAAATGTTCCAAGATAAAAACAACAAAAAACAGCTAACATTTATCAGATCCTCACTCTATGCCAGCCTCTTTTTGGTCATTGCTTCATTCAGTTTTCACAACATCCCTGTGGGTTTGTTAATATTTCTCTTTGCATCTTTATAGTCAAGGAAAATGAGTCCCAGGAAGCTTTATGTAACTTCCCCAAGGTCAAACGATTTGTATATATTAGGTAGTCTTTTATTCTGTGTGTTTTATTTAAAATCATCACCAAAAAATATTCTATTCTGTACACCTGAAACGTTGTAAATACTTCAGTTTTTAAAAATGCCTAGAAAAAAATATTCTGTGGAGCATCTACTACTAAGTCCTCTTAGGCGGGTAAGTTTAAGAGTTTATCCTTTTAAAGGAGTACTTTGATTATTAAAAAACAAACAAACAAACAAATAGAATAGACCCCTTGTGGCACAGTTTCCTTACATTAGTCTGGGAGGTAGTACTACACCTGCCTGTAAGGTATTGGGTGGAATGATATTCGTGAGGATGAGATTCACATTGGAACAAATGTGGATTCAAAATAGTAAAAAGGAGAACTGCAGCTCTCACATAGGAAGGTGAATTCTACATCAGCTTAACCTGGGCTCCTCCCTGTACGTTGGTCTCCTCGACTGTAAATATGCAGAATCATACCGTCTCACTAGGTTGTTGTGAAGATTGGATGGAAGAGGCTTACCGAAGTTGTTTTTGGCAGGAAGTGGGATTCAGGGGTACATTAGAATTATGAGGGAGCTTTTAAAGCACAGCCATGCCTGCTTCTCATTCCCTGCCACCCTGCCCTTAATTTTGTAGGGTCTTCTCACCTCTATAGGCTGTGTAGACCTCTCTATACACAAGCTCCCAGGAGATTCAGATGCAGGTTTTCTCACATAGCTGGGGAGCCCTCATTTAAAGAATAAAGTGGTGGTTCCAAACCTTTGGGTGTCCACCAGCAGTGACCACTGCATGTGCAACCAGTCATTCTCTCTAGGCGAAGACATTAAAGTCGAGTTCCTATTGAAATGTTCTGACCTTGAAAAGGGTTGCAGGCGACCAGCATAAAGTATACCAGTCTCCAGGAAATACTTTTACATACCTTATATATTTTTATGTCCCACATTGCATTCCAAAGCCCAGGTAGAATTCATATTCCTATGAGAGACCTGCAGTTTTCCTTTTGCCATGGTGATTCAGTGTCTGTTCCACAAACATTTCCTGAGGGGTTGTTATGCCACAGGCCCTGAGCTAGGCTGGGTGTCTAGGGGAGGAATGTGTGATTCCCCTCCTCCCGGGAAGCTCAGTGTGGTTGGATGTTTAGATTACCCTCCTTGCTGCTGCCTAAATCTTCATTGAGAAACAGTAACCTGTATATAGGTGAATGGTGAGTTCACTAGGTTTTATCTTCTGAGGTAAACATTTCTGTGGTGTCTCAGTTGTTCTCCTTCATTGGCACAGTGCTAATGCTAAGGGACCAAGGAAATCACTGCTTCTGGAATTGCTAGTTTACCATGAGAAAGGATGCTGGGACATCTATGCGTCTCTCTCTGTCTCTCTCTGCTTCCCTGTCTCTGTCTGTCTGTCTGTGTGTCTGTCTTTCTCTCATACACATACACTTTTATGACCAGTAGGTGAAAGCAGAACTCTAGAATCAAAGTTAATTACATGCATACCCAAGAGTTCACTTTTCACTGCATGTTACCTAAAATTTAGGCAATAAAACACCGAACCCCACATTTCCTCTGGTCTAATTTGCCATAAATTTCTCACACTGGGCCATATATTTCTGCAGGTATATATATATCTGCCATAGGTGGATTCACTTCCACCTGATATGGTCATCTAGACTGACCAGATTTTTTCATGCCTGTCACTTAAACATGGCCATTAGTTTGGGCAAATTTTTTTTTTCATTTTTGGAAATAAGTGATCTTAGACTGATAAAGATGAACACTGATTTTTCATCTAAAAGGTAGGAGAACTAACTTTTATTAAGCGACGACTCTACCAGATGCCATGAGGCACTTTGCATACCTCATTTCAGGTAATCCTCAAAGTATTTTACACATAAGGAAACCCGTCAATATTAACTTGCCCAGAGACACAGCCAGGGTTCACAGCCATGTCTGTCTGGGTTTGGGTTTGAATCCTGGCTTTGGGCTCTTTCTACCCTGTACTCCTGCATAAATGTTTCCCCCAAGTAAAAGTTGTAGGGTTCTTTTTACCATCTTGGCTTCAGCATGCGTTGAAAATTTCTTTTTCTGTAATTATTCTTTATTATGTTGAATCAAAATTAACGCACATGGATGAAATAGGGTTTATTTGACATAGGTTGACAGATTGAAGATACAGGCCTTAAAGTTGCTAACTGGAGGTCACTGCTAAAGTCAAAGATAGAACATATGAATGTAGAATTAGCACTAAAACCCCTCGGGATGATCAGGACTCTCATTCCCAAACTGTTATGAGAAACATGGGTTGGCACTTTATTTTCTTCATTTTAACCCATGAAGCTGGAGCTGTGTCGTTATCACAGAATGATCACACAGTTACTTTGGAGGCCCTTTTCTCAAGCTGTGTTCTTGTCTTCAGCTATAATCACACCTAAATCAGTATGATGGGCTTTCAGACCACTGAGATCTCAGAATTGGTGAATAATCCGTTCAGTGATTACAACGCTTCTTTCTTTGTCGTAATACCTTCCCCCCCATTTTTGGCGTAGGGGCCCACAGGCTTACCTTGCGTAAACTTCTTCAGCCTAGAAATAGTCATTTTTGCTATTTTTCAAATAGATAGATCATCTTACATTAAGGTTTTTTTGTTTTGTTTTTTGGGTTTGCTTGCTTGTTTGTTTATTTTGGCTGTGTCGGGTCTTAGTTGCGGCCCGCGGGATCCTTTGTTGAGGCATGCGAGATCTTCCGTTGTGGCCCACGGGCTTCTCTCTAGTTGTGGCGTGCGGGTTTTCTCCCTCTAGTTGTGGCACGTGGGGTCCAGAGCACGCGGGCTCTGTAGTTTGCTGCACGCAGGCTCTCTCGTTGAGGCGCACGAGTTCAGTAGTTGTGGTGCGCAGGCTTAGTTGCCCCGCAGCACGTGGGATCTTATTTCCCCAACCAGGGATCGAACCTGCGTCTCCTGCATTGGAAGGCAGATTCTTTACCACTGGACCACCAGGGAAGTCCCTAGATAGATCATCTTAAACATACCAAAAAAACACCACTGCTGCCACCACCACCAAAAAAAAACAAAAAACTAATTGCTGTAAGCACCCAAGGGTTCAAGAGCTTGTTACCCTGTTGGTAGATGGTCCATGCCCTCTACTTCCTCACCTGGCATATTCTTCCACCACCTGTATCTTAGTGTTTTGTGGGTTATCAGCATCTTCTAGGACAGGGGTCAGCAAACTGCAACCCAGAGCTGAGTCTGGCCCGCAATCTGAATTTGGACCACCTGCAAGCAAAGAATGGTTCTCACATTTAAAAGTATAAAAATGTAAATTGAAAAACAAAGAAAAACGATTATCAGCCTCTTGGTGAGAATAGTCGCTCAGTGTTTGCTCTTGGCCAAGGTAGCCTGGACTGTTTACCACTGGGCCCATTCTGGAAGCAGTGTGTGACCCCTTTTCTAGGAAATAATCAGGAGGTTGATGACACAGAACTTACCAGCGTGGCCACTGCTCAGCCATTCTGGGGAAGATGTGTAGAGAGAGATGACTGAGCTTGGGGCTTGAAAAGAAAATGAAGTTTAGGGTTTCCACGCCGCCACCCACCCCGCCCCCCCCCTTTGGATTTTAATGATCCACCTCACTTTCTCCTCTTTGGAAAATAATCTAATTTGGATGAGTCCCAGCTGTATTCATGGTTCAGCTCTCCCATATTTATAGTCACTTCTTCAAATATCTTCTGAGGAAAAGCTTTTGCCTACTTAGTCATTTAATTGTAAAGGTCCCTGCAGCAAAGACAGGTCTCCTGGGCAGACTTTGGCCTGTTGTCTCCTTGTGCTGTCTAGGTGACCAAGAAACTCATCAGGTCAAGACGATGGGCTTACAGCTGTAGCAGGGTATCAGCTCTGTGCAAAAGAGGGTGCCAGGAATGCAGGATACAGGGGACAGACCTTTGCCCTAAAGATGTACACGGGTCTAATGGGGGACACGTGGAAACAGCTAATTAGCATTGGAGAGATCATCACCTGGACCAGAATGAACAAAAGTGATGTACCAAGAAGTTTTTATGGCATAGCCTTAAGATTAGGCAACTCTACTTCATAGCTTTATGATGTTTTTTATTTAAAGATTTCATTAAAACCTTATTTTTTTTATTATAAGAGTAATATACATTCAAAGCAGAAAAAAATTGCCAAACCACATGAAAGTAAAATGAAGAAAATTTAATAACACCTATAATCTTTTTTATTTTTTCCCAATTATTAATTTATTTATTTATGGCTGTGTTGGGTCTTCGTTTCTGTGCAAGGGCTTTCTCTAGTTGTGGCAAGCGGGGGCCACTCTTCATCGCGGTACGCGGGCCTCTCACTATTGCGGCCTCTCCCGTTGCGGAGCACAGGCTCCAGGCGCGCAGGCTCAGTAATTGTGGCTCACGGGCCTAGTTGCTCCGCGGCATGTGGGATCTTCCCAGACCAGGGCTTGAATCCGTGTCCCCTGCATTGGCAGGCAGATTCTCAACCACTGCGCCACCAGGGAAGTCCAACACCTATAATCTTAATACCTGAAGATATAAACATTATTAGCTTCTTGGTATTTGTCCTTCTTGCCTTTTCTTGGTATAGATAAATTTATGCACATAAGATCATAATGTACATACTCATATATAACTTGTAGTTTTCACTTATTATAGCTTTATGATGTGTCATTAAGTTTTCTTAATGAGAGTATAATTTTTAATGTACTATGTTGTATATACATAAAGTAAAAAACTGTAATTTATTTAACCAATCTGTTATTATTGAATGTTGACTTAATTCTGCTTTTTTAAAAAACCATTATAAATAATATATAATGCCGAGAGGTGCATCCTTACTGTAAGTCTTTGTGCATATCCATGATTATTCCCGTAGGATACCTTGCCAAGAAGTGAAGTTTCTGAGTCAGGGGCCATACCCAGTTTCAACACTTTTGATATATAGTGCTAAATTTCTGTCTCCCCCAAAGTTGTCCACTTTACTACTCCACTAGCAATCCTTTTCATTCCCCAAACTAAAGATTGAGTCTTTGATGGAATTAGATCCCAGGAAATTTGCTACATGGGCAATCATTGTATGAACAGTGTGTGTTTATGTGTATAATGTATGTGTGTATAATTCAGCAATGTCTTAAAAATCATCTTTAACGCCTTCCTTTAACCTTGCAACTTAGGGTTAGTTGTAGTTGATATCCAAGTCATAATTCTGACACAAAATTTATTTTTATTTATTTATTTATTTTTTTAGTTAGGGACAAATCTGATGGTGAACCTAGGGACAGATTAAACACACACACACACACACACACACACACACAAACAAACACATCTTGAGACCTGGATTTCAAAACCTGAGATGTATTTCAGTTGGCTAATTTGAACCCAGTTTCCCTCAACTAGGAATGACCTTGAATTTTCCAAAGAAGGTACCTTGTATATTTTGAAAATGTAAGCAGAATCTTGCATTAGTAAAGGTGGGTTAAATAATGCTTCCATAGTTCCCTCTTGGGTGGGTGACCTGTCTGCTAGGCTAATCCAGGCACAGTGGCCCTCAAACATGTGGTTTTCTCAAACAGGACCTGCAAGCACAAGACCGCGCTCACCGCATCGGCCAGCAGAACGAGGTCCGCGTGCTGAGACTCTGCACCGTGAATAGTGTGGAGGAAAAGATCCTCGCAGCCGCAAAGTACAAGCTGAATGTGGATCAGAAAGTGATCCAGGCAGGCATGTTTGATCAGAAGTCTTCAAGCCACGAGCGGAGGGCATTCCTGCAAGCCATACTGGAGCACGAAGAGGAAAATGAGGTATCCCAGAAAGCCAAGTCTATGAAATCCGTGATCTTGTGTCTTGCAAGGATTGAGAAGAACCTCTTTGTTCTTTAAAGAATTTCCTGGGCTGGCGTGAATTAAAATGAATGAATTAGCTGCTTTGTTACACCCCAAGCACAAAAAGCCTGTGAAACATCCAAACGAGTGTCTTAAAAGCAGTTGCTAGAGGGACCTGAAGGCTTGGCCATCGAATGCTTCCCTGGTTTCTGCCGGGAGGTGCAGCCTGCGTGCTTGATTGTATTGTAAGTGCTGCCCTCTGTAGGGCAGATGCAGAACCGCAGAGAGGCCACTTGCAGGAACAAAATTGCTAGATGAGACAACACAAAGCTGGAAGGGTCCCTCCTTGCCTTTTCTTTCTCCATCCTTCAGAGCCCTTTGTCTCTCTTGCCTTTCGGTCAGGGATCACAGCACTTCAGTATGTTTGTAGGATAAGCCCTCACAGCTGTCTTTAGCTCTTTGAGTCATACTTTTACTGGAAAAGAGTGACCTTAACCTTTACTCCAAATGCTCCTGTAAGAGCTGACCAACGGCTGAGAAAATTATTGGCTAAAAAAAAAAATCTCTTTTTACTTGCCAACATTGTTCGAAGAATGCATTGATTATGTTTCTCTCAGGGGATCTTTGGGTAGCTGTATTTTTTTAGATTGCCAGTCTTAGTAATTCTATACTAAATTTTCATCCCCAGATGGATTTGAAATAGATTAAAAGACATAGTTCTTATGTAGTCTAGAAAACTACAAAATACCAGTGCCAGTCCTTACCATAAAATTGGCTTGGGATGGACAGATTTGGTTTGGTGTGCCCATGTTCGTAAGTGCAAGAATGGGTTTATCTTACCTATTCATTTGGAATACTATTTTCATTGTGTATATTAGATATACAGTTGACCCTTAAACAACACAGTTTGAACTGTGTGGGTCCACTTTCATGTGGATGCTTTTCTACAGTAAGTACTACAGCACTACATGGGTCCGGAGTTGGTTGACTCCATGGGTGCAGAGGAACTGTGGAATCGGACAGCCGATTTACGATTTACGATTTACATGTAAGATATACATGGATTAACCCCAGATGTTCAAGTGTCAACTTTAGTTTGATTTTGCCTTAAGTAGGATGTTTTTGAAATCTTCTATAAATTATAAACCAAATTCTTTCAAAAATCTCATGTACTTTTTTTTTCTGAAATAAGTGGAAATGTGAAGTAGTTCTTGATATTTAAAGTAATCCTGAAATGAATCTTTTTGCAAATTGAAGAGCACTTTTCTGTTATACCTCTTCACTTGTCAGTCTTATATGTTTGATTAGTTATCTATTAGATTTCACTAAAATGATGAAAAATGCATATGCACATACATTCATACATTCACGCATATTTTTTAAATTTTGATCTCAAATAATTTACCACGTCTGATTCTGGAAGTTGAATATTTGATACAGGTTTGATTCTCAAAATTGAAATATTTGATACAAATTTAGAATCAGATTTTCAGGTGATTTTTTTTGTTGGTGTTTACACACATGGACATTTTAAAAATAAAATACTAGGGTGAGTGATATACTGTCACAAAGCAGGTGTGAGCAGAGCTGATACTCAGCCAGGAGTCTCCACGATGCTTTTGCTTATTTTGTTTTGTGTAGGCCTTGTGAAAATAGTCCCCAACCTGGTTTAGGTGGAGTGTAGGGTTGCCTGGAGCTTTCCAACCTTCCTAAGCCTCAGGGAGATGTTGATCCCTCCCAGTCCTGAGGGCCCTTGCAGGACATTTGGTCCTGTCCAAAGCATCCATAAGACATTTGGTCCATAAGACATTTGGTCCACACCAAAGGGTCCTCGATGTTTGATCCTGTCCAAAACCACTTGTCAGGGACCAAATATACTCATGGATGTTTTGGATGGGACCAAATTTCAAGAACCTTTTGGCGTGAACCAAATGTCTCATGGACATTTTGGACAGGACCGAATGTCTACTAACCTTGCGGGCCTGCAGTGCAATCCGGCGCCGGTTGCTTCCAGCTGTGAGCAGCCTGGCTGGGGCCGCACACCCCTTCCAGGCTATCAGTGTGTCAGACAAATGTTATCATTTTCTGGATTGCATGTGTCCTGATGTGGAAATGTTTGGGGACACTCATAGCCTGCAGTCAAGGGCTCTGGTCCTGAATATCAGCGGCAGCCATCACCATGGTTGACGGACCGTGGAGCACTCGGGCACAAGGAACCCAGGAAGATTTATTGCCCACTTGTTCTCTGTGAAGGCCAGGCCACTGTGGACAGGCTTCTTGCCAGTTTACAAGAGCATCTTTTCATCTTGGGCTTGGGGGAAGTCCGACCCCACACTGTATAGGTGATGAGGGGATAACATGGCCCTAGGAATAGGGTGGGCAAAAGCAGGACATCTTTTCACCAGTGGATACATTAACCGAATTCTTTGTACCTTGAAGTCTCAGCCCACTCCCAGCTAGTCTATTTCTTTGTCAGATGAAATGTAGTAATGTGTTTAGACAAATTGCCTTCCATCTAGAGATGAACTAGCATAGAAAGTTTTTCACAAGTAATTATTATCTTGAGTCATCAGTTTTTACTTTATTGAATTGCATTCATTTCTGACACGGTGTGCAAGACATTATCTTGAGAACAGACAGAGTCATCTCATTTAAGCTGCTGTGCCACTCGTACCCTTTCTAGAACAGGTTGCCTTGTTTTGAACGTATGATTTGGGAAATTAGATGTTTGAAGTTCTGGGTTTCCCTTTCATCCCTCTGCTGATACACTGAAACTCCCCATTTGATTTTGAACAAGCTCACTCAACATATGATAAAAATAATTTTGGGCGGTAAGTTGTGTAGTATCTGCCCAACTTTTAGAATCTTTTTTTTTTTAAGTGTGAAAATTATAGCATAACATTTCTAAAAAATTTGAGAACTGTTGGTTTCTGAGGAATTTTTAGAGCCATAAGGTGCGTTGGTCTAACATACTGTAAAATGAAAATGTGAGGCCTTAGGTAGTTGTTTTCTCTACCTCATTTAAATTATTTTCATTAAGAAGAGTTTTGTGGAGGTTTCGTTATTGCTACCTTTTGAGTTGTCGTGACCACAGCTCTAACACTAGCATAACAGTGCCCACCGAAATACATATTAAACATATTTTAAAGGCTATGTATTTGACACACACACACACACATATATATATATGGTTTTTATGGTCTTGCTCGGTGCCTTGTCACTAAGTTTCACATACTCATGTCCTTTGTAAAGCTTTGAAAATAAGCATTTATGTTGGGGATAAGGTTAACAGAATTTAAAGAATTAATATTAGGCCCTTTCTCATGGGGATTTCCTTATTTAAATCCTACATCTTCTCTGTGAAGGAAATGTCACGCCCAGTTTACAGATGAGGTCACTGAGGCGGGGAGACATTAAGTAACCTGTTCTAAAAGTAAGGGAATCAAGATACATCCCTGCCCCGAGAGAACCAGTATGTCTTAGAGAGTGCACCACCTTTCCTCCCTAAACAGATTTTGCTCTGGGAAGATGGTTTGAATCGCTTGCAAAATAATAATGGCAAGTACTATACCCAGTGACCCTTCTGTTGTCTTTCTGGCGTGAGAAATGGGGTCCCACTGGTCTGGAGGACTGATTCACCTTACTTATCAGTACCTCAGCCCAGTTGTCTATCCTCTCTCCGGAAGCCTGTTAAATTGTTCTGTTCTGGTCTTAACCCCAGGAAGAAGATGAAGTACCCGACGATGAGACTCTGAACCAAATGATCGCTCGACGAGAGGAGGAATTTGATCTTTTTATGGTAACGTTACAGAAAATCATGGAAACAAATGCCTCATTCCTCTCCCTCCTTTTCTGTTAAACACAAGATGTCTGGGGCCTGTGTGCCCTGGCCAAATTTCATTTGTGAAGCCTGGGCCTTTCCTTCAGTTCAGAGCCTGCAAACTGCCTGGCTTTAGCCTGCAGACGTATTTTGTTTGGCCCATGCCATGTTTTTTTTTTTTAAATTTCGAATCTTCTGCCAACGCAGAAAGAATCCTGATTTCTGGCTTCTTGTGAAAATTGAACATGGGCAGTAATACCAGGCCCACATCTCTCTGTGGAAGCGTTTGGCTAGGGCTGAGCAGCAGCTGCGTCCTCAGGACAGGCCATGTGGTCTACAGCTTACCACAGACACCCCCCCCCCCCCCCCGCCACTTCCAGCTCATTTCTAATCCTGGCCATCATCCTTCAGGAAACCTGCCCTGCTCCTCTAGGTAGAGTTCACAGCTATTCCCTAGCTGTCTCCTTAGCCATCAAAACAAATATGCTCCCTGGGGGCGCGGCAGGGGGGCGGAGAGCAACTAAAATGACATAGTCCTGCCTCTTCTTCTTGTTGAAGAGAGCCTGCTTAAGCAACCTGCCAGATGTGCATCAAGGTGTAGACTTCACTTAAAGATCAAAACTGGTTGCATTTCACTGGTACAAAGCAGATGCGAAAGAACCTTGACATTTGACCGTTTTAACATCCCTGGTTTCAACCTTGACGTTCCAAGATACGCAGTCATCTGCAATTTTGCTGAAACCCGAACTTGATTATGTGTGTGGCCTGCCGCAAGGTCAGTAGGGAAGGGAGCGACCCCCTTGGCTGGTGAGGGAGGCCCTCAGAAGTCATATTTGACTGCGTTCTTAAGGCGTCTGCTATAGCTATTTATTTATCTCTGTATGCGCAACACTCAGAACAGTTTCTAGTACATAGTAGTTGCTTAATAAATATTTATTGAACGAATGGTGGCATTTGCAAAATTTCGGGCCTTGTGAGGATGTCAGCATAGGTCAGGATGTATAACGTTGCAAGGCCCCCCCCAATACCTTCAGTCATTTTGATCTTCCTAACATTTAGCCTGACCGTGGAGTGAGTAAATAAATGTGAACTCTAAGTCTGGTGGTCGAATGCTGCGGAACCTCCAAATCAGAGGCCCCAAATTTGAAGCCCCCAGGTCTCAGACAAGTGATTTGCACGAGCGAAGCAAGTGGACAGGGGTGTGTGGCTGGTGGTGAAGGGTGAATGGGAGTTGCTTTGTCTCGGGGGGACAGAGCTGCAAGCCCCATGTAGCCAGAAATTCCAGATTTTCAAGAGAAGCTAGAAAGTGAGGTTTTTATATTCAGTCTCCGGATTTCAAAACGTTTGCAACTAAATTCAGTTTTTTATTAGTATTTAACACTTCAAGCCAAATAAAATACGACCCTGGGCCAAATAGGACCCACAGGGTTTGCAATTTCCACCTCTTTAGCCTAGGCAGTCTGAGGAGGGAACCCCAGCTGCATGGAGGCTTTTACGTTATTTTTGTGGTTTTGTGACTTTTGGGAACAATGATTGTGCACACACACAGTGATTCAAGATAAAGGACATTTAATTCTTTCTCTGGAAACTTTTAGGTAGCCATGGGAATAAGTCCTACCCTGGGATGTGCACTTTTTTCCCCCCTCCTAAATGAACCATCCTACCCAGCTAAGGCCATTTTGAAGAGAAATGACAGAAAGACGACTTTACCAGCATGTTCAACATAGGGTGTTCATAAAACCTAAATTTCTTAACTCATACTGCCGATCACCACCTTTATAGATTATTCTCCGTTTGGGGAGATTAGAGATAACACGTAGGAAATAGACATCTTTTCTCTCTTTGAGGAACTTATTAAAATGTAGATTACTAGGGAACACCGAGGCAAGAGGCCCTCAGCTTCCTTGGCTGATCACTGATTGGCAATAATTCAGCACTGCTGTAGCCTCAGATACTCTTGAGGCCCTTCGAAAGGATAAGCTGTCTGCCATTATACAAATTAGATTAGGCCCAGAGATGGAGATTTCCATCAGCAGTCCTGAAATAAGAGAAAAAGAGTACTTCTCTTTTCTGCCTTTCCGGCTGGGTATTTGTAGAAATTGAAAGCCTCAGGGAAAAAAATTGGATGTCTGGCCAAGGCACAGCCTTCTTTTAATTTGGGAATATCAGCCTTGGAACAGGTGAACCTGGTTAGGGAATACTTCTCTGTAGGAGTTTTGATTTTGTGAATGTTGTGCTTGTTTCTTAAAGGTTGGCTTCTCATTTTTGGATAATACAGATTTTCAGTTCGCTTTGGTTTGGTTTGCTTTGTGTTGGTTTTTTAAAATCTTCTAATCAGCCGGCTGCCTTTGGCCAATTCACTATTCATTAGCACCTCCACCAGGGGGCAGGAAATCAAATTGAATCCTTGCCAGTTCACTCAGATTAAAAACTGTAGTGAGAAACAAGAATGGAATGTGAGCTAGATTTGGAGTTCGAATATTTAAACTCTTTATCCACTGTTAAAAAAACAAAAAGTTAGCTCCCTATATAAAATTAATACAGACGTATTATTTGATTTTATATCATAGGCACTGTAGTTAAATAACACACATTAAGCAGATAGTCTCTTTAAAATAAAACCTTTCTTTCGAACATTTTTCTTGTTTTCTCCTTCTAAAAAATGTGACTTCAGAAAGTTATCTCTTATACTGATTACCTATGAATTCTACCTAAAAGAGATCTTTGACAGGTCAAGATACATATCTGAAACATTTTACTAACATACAGACATGAAGCTTTCAAGCTGCTCTGCTCCCTACAAAGGCAACAAGTACTTTTAAAAGTAATTGTACTTGTTAGCATAAGGTTATTGGGTCTTAAGACAAACAAATTCATGTAGGATCTGAATAATTAATTAGGCTTAGTTGAACATCAACATCAAATTTTGTACTGGTCTTCTGCAAGCAGAAATCTCTGGGAAGAGATCCAATCATGAGAACTTTAAGCTTATTAAAAATTGCGTCAAAAAAAATTTTTGGGTCTTTCCTAAAAGAAAAAACAAAAAGCAAGTGCAATTTATTTTCTTTTGTGTTAGAAGAGATTTATTTTCTCAATTTGGACTAATGCATGGCATAAGTCATTTTACAAGTCCTCGGTATAGGAAATGGTAATCGTATAACCAAAAATTGAAGTGGCAATATTTTGTCATCTCTGTGTAGTGCCGTAACAAAAAAATGATTTTTCTTGATAGCTATCTAATAACTATTAGGAGACTACCTTGAGAATCCCCTGTTTAGATTGTGCTGTTAACAAGGCATCCTTTGTGTGCTAATTACGAAGGTTTGGTGGATCCCATTTCTGAATCCAGAGCATTAGAAGGCAGGATTAAGAGCAGCCTCTCCAGCTAACTATAGCATATGACAGAACAGAACGGCCACATTTATCTACCAATAGGACTCCGCCATGCTCCAAGCCTACCCCATCTTGGGAATACAATGATTTCCAAAAATGTTGAAGCATAGTTTAAGGAACTTTGAACTTTAAATAGATTCTAGAGGTCGAATTTGGATTTAAATAGAAATTTCATTTACATTTTGTTACCACTCTCAGCTCTTAAGAAAAAATTAATATTGAATCCCTGTTTCAGTACGGTAGAACCGAAGGAAGAAAGAGGGAAAAGGTAAATCATTTAATGGTTAATGGTCTGTTCGCTTGTAGAAATGGTCTAGCCAGTGATATATACATATAACTAATGTATATAACAATTCAGTGGAGGTTTTATTTGTTTCTTTTTAACCATCAAATTGTTTAGTTATAGGTTAAAGGCAAGTATGTGGCACTTAATTTATTTACTAGCGCACTGGATTTTTAAAAAAGAAAGCAGGAGGTGGGGAAATAGGCATTTTGAAGGCTGTTGAAAAGAAGCCATTTCACTTACATCAGTTGAGATGAGATTACCTTTGAGGTCTGTCACTCTGTGGCATGATATTTTCATAAGAGCTAAGCTTTTCGAAAGCTGAAGAATTGAGGGACATTCCTCTCCCAGAGCCCAGGTTGCACTAAAAATTCAATGCATTCATGGCCAACTGATTAATAAACCAGTTATGTGCCCACATGTCTTGAGTCCAACCAAGGGTGGCTATTTTATAGTGACACGGGGTGGCTGATTTTTTTTTTTTCCTGGTTGTTTAATTAAAAGCATGAACCCTATTAAGGTAAAGGAAATTTTCTTAATGAACTTTCTCTTTTATATGCTTGAAGAATACTTCTACGCCAGTGCAGCAATGAGTTGTATCACCAGGGCTCATTTTTTTTTTTTAACTCATTTTTTTTTTTATTGCAGTATAGTTGATTTACAATGTTCTATCAATTTCTGCTGTAATCATTTTTAAAATACATCCCCAATTTGAATTTTCTCACTATTACTTAAGGGGAAGCTTTTGCACCCGCATAGACTAAGAAAAGGAATTTTTTAAAGAGTATTTTTTTAAGTGCATAAGTAAATTTCAAAGATGGGTACAGGGGAAGGGAAGAGATTTGGGCCTGAGGGCTGAGCTAGAACAAGTCAGCCAGGATACAGAGGCTCCACGGGAGAAGCTGAAGGGACCCTGCAGCCATAGGAGGTGACTTGTGAAGACTTAGGTGCTGCAGGTCTACACTGTAGCGAATCCCCTTTCCCTTTGGTGACACTTCCGTTCCTCCCTCCAGCGCATGGACATGGACCGGCGGAGGGAAGACGCCCGGAACCCAAAACGCAAGCCCCGCTTGATGGAGGAAGATGAGCTGCCCTCCTGGATTATTAAAGATGACGCCGAGGTGGAACGGCTGACGTGTGAAGAGGAGGAGGAGAAGATCTTCGGGAGGGGGTCTCGCCAGCGCCGGGACGTGGACTACAGCGACGCCCTCACAGAGAAGCAGTGGCTGAGGGTAGGTGTGGCTTTCTCGAATTCTTGCTACGTGGAGTGTTGTTGGCTCAGAGAAATCAGGGGCCTGAGGCTGGAACCCTTTGAGAGGGACCAGTTGCCCATAGAAGGGGAAGGGCCTCTGGAACATAGATAAAGTCATTCTGCTCTCGCAGGGGAGTCATTCTACATTTCAAGGCAGGGCCTTGGAAGATGATGAAGAATTGTTTTGCAAGAGCAGAACTGGCCTTTGGAAACACAGGGTTATGAGAGTGACGAGACCCACTAATGTTTTATGACCGATTGCCTGGTCATGCCTCACTCTCTCGGAGTTAGAATCAAAATGTGGAAGAGGGCCTTAGAGGACTTTTTAATTGTCCCCCCTCATTTCGTGGTCTTTAATCGGAGTTTCACTTTTGCAAGTCTCGCAGAGAGAGCATTCAGGACAGCGGCCTCTTCTACCTGCGTTATTTCCTAGACCCGAAGAACATTAGCGCTGGAAGGTGCCTTTGTACTCTCTTGGTTTTACAGACGAAGCAGTTGAGGCCCCGAGAGGTTAGGTGATTCCGCAGGATCACACAGCTGGCTAGAAATAGCAGAATCAGTGAGCGCTGATGCACTTGGGGGCTTGATGTCGGCTCAATCTGATCTGACCAGGCTAGGGCCTGGGGCTCGGGTCACTGACACTTGGAAACAGTATTCTGTAGTTCGGGGGTTTTTGTTTTCTCTGCTTTGGAAAATGTCAGTTTCTCATTTTGACTGAGGAATGTTATCTCCTGCTGTTCGAGCACAGAAATATCAAAATGCTCCTAGGAGCCACGTGTGTGAGTGCTGAGGCCAGTGTGAATCTTCCCTTTGAAAGTTGAGCCGTAATTTCCGTTATTGGGAGCAGACTTAGTACCAAGATAGACAGAACAATCTGGGATGTGCGCTCCAGGCAGCGCCGGTAAATGCGTGCTGGAAATTGTAAGGGTGGTTGGGTGAAAACCAAACAAAATAGAAGCTGGTTTTGTGAGTTGTTCATTTTATTGAAAGGGAATATAGTTGGCAAGCTTTGTAAAACATGGATTTTAGGACCCGGGCTGTAAGTAGGTAGGTGGGTCAAAAAGCGATGGGGGAAGTATTTTGAGATTGGATATCAAAGGCGGACAGGTCTTGGCACCCTTTGAGATGTGACTTACTCAGGGTGTTGTATGATGAGAGAGGGATGACCTAAATTTCGAAAAGATTGGAGCCTGCGGTATCCTGAAAAGAAAGAGACTAAGAAAGCATTGCTCATATTTATGGTTGAGCAATGGCATATGAAATGTAACTTTTGTGTGACTGTTTTACTGTCACATCCAAATATTCCAGTGGCCTCAGAATACGGTTTTATGGATTTCTTTTGTTTCACTATTGTGAGGTTGTAGTTGTATAATTAAGATCCATTCTGTAATGGGAAGGGGTTTACTTTAATATTCATTTATGAGCTTGGGAAAACTCTTTTCCCTTTCTCTTTTATGTAAGCAGTAATTTAAATACCTGGAATATTACAGGAGATGAGACAACAATCTAGGCCAACATTCTAAAGTCAGTCTTTATATATGTATAATCTCCACACACTACAAGCAAAATAATCTCGTTTATTGGGCAAGAAGGTAGCTGAATTTCTCATTTTTTTCAATAATCAGTGGCAAATGCTCTTCAAAAAATAACATTATGAATCTTAGGAAGTTTTCAAGATTAGAATACCTCATTTTTTCTCTTCTTCATTCAGTTTGTATCACTGATGATTAGCACCATGCTAACACACAGTAGAAACTCAATGAATGCTTGTGAAGATGAAATGATAACCTTCTAAGAGGAAAGTGGAAAGTTTCTAATTTACCAGTAATGCTAGGATAGTATCTGTGTATCTAGTAGACTTTCTTTTTTTCTACGTGGTGTTTCTTCACTGGATTCACATCCTTTTGTCTATAACATGCACATCTAAAAATGGAAAACTAGTTTGTTTTACAAAACTACACCATGAAATTGATGTTCATAGTTTTCACCTTAAGGTGCCTTGCAAGATACCAGGTCACCCAAGAAGGACGAAACTGTTCTCAGTACAGCTTTACTGTAATACATCTTTTGTAATCCAATCTTCCGGAAAATGTGCATCCATATTTGGTATGAGCTGGTAACTTGCTGTTAACCAGGCCATGCAATTAATGCAGAATGCCTCCTGGCCTAAGCATTCAAACTAGATGCTTGCAGTCATTTGCTTTTTTGTTCACCAGCAGAAATCCTGTTTAATACTAGCCTGTAAGCTTTTTGTGGTAATAAAATTTTATTCAAGGGTTTCTCATGGGCCTGGACGTGCAGAGGTAGTCTCCACCGGCCGATGACTGAACACAGTGGGCGAACCTAGGCAACGCAGCCTTGAAGGGGAAGTTGGCCCGGACTGTTGTGTGAGAAGTGCTGTAGCAGGGCTGCAGTAACTCTCCTCTTTCCTGGCAATGTTGTACCAAGCTGGCCTGGTAGAGGCATCGCAGACGCATAGAATCGCAGAGCTGGAGGCAGCTGAACGGAACAGCCCCCCACCCCGTGCTTAGATCACATTCTCTGCAGCACCCCTGCCAAGAGGCTGGCCATCAGTAGAGGAGACACTCTGCGTTTTGTCTGCATTTTGACCCCTCCACGGTCAGCCCCAGCTGTTAGTTCTTCCTCCCTGTGAACGAATCTCCTTTCCTGGTAGCTGCTCCTTGCTGGTCCTGATCCTATCCCCTTGTCTGTCTTTAGCATCACCTCCCACTGGATAAAACGTTCGAGGACTCATTTGCAGTTCGAATGAACTCCCCTACCCTCCTCTTTCTTTGGAACTTGCCTCATCCTTCAGGGCCCAACTCAATTGCTACCACTTCTGTGATGCCTTCACAAGTAAATACTAATTGCATTTCCCCCGGGCTCTTGAATTTCTTGGCCTGTTCTTCTGTCACGGCTCAAATCCAGCTTCCTAGTGTTCTTGGTAGTTGCCGACATACTTGCTTTCCTGATTCGTTGATACGCTGGATCTTGTTAGGACTTCTGTGTGCAAATAGTCAGTGCCCATCGATTGCCAAATTGAAATAGCCCTGGATTGATGTATAAGAGTGTAGCCTCAGGTAATGTTCACTTCTGCAACAGATGGAGCTAGACATGCCCTATTCGTGGGCCTGTCCAAAAAAGTAGAATTTTGTTTCTCACCTAGAAGTCCAAGGTGGGTGTTTCTGGTTGGTGGGGGCAACTGTTCTCCACGTGGCCGTTCAGGGATCCAGGCTGAAGAGTCTCTATCCAGCTTAGTCATCCCTACCCCTGCGAGCTGGAAGTGGGGAGCGCAGCATGGAGTGGCGCGTGTTGAGTTCTACGGACCAGGCCCGCATGGTTCTCTGTCACTTCCGCTCGCATCCCATCGGCTAGAACTCAGGCATGTGGCCACATTAGCCATAAGGGGGAGTGGGAGATGGGGTCTGTCTGTGAGCCCAGGAAGGTAAGATTTTGGTGACGAGGCTGCAGTCTCTGCCTCAGAACACTTCGGTTGAATTGAAGTGCTATGGCCACTTTCTGTGAAAATTTTATTACGGTTTCATCACAAACAGGTTTTATGATATAATCATAGTATGCTAAAAATTCCCACAGTGTCCTTTAGACAATCTGTTTAGTTGGAAGATTTAAAAAAATTGTTCTGTATTCATGTTATTTTAAATGAAGAGGATCACAATTTCAAACACAGCTCAGTTTGTTTGTTTGTTTGTTTAAGGTTTTTAAAAATTGTTTTGAAATCCCAGTTTCCATTGAGGAAACCTAAATTTCTTTGGTGTTCACCAGTCTCAAGTGAACTTCATCTTTTGAGAACAGTCAGTTCAACATCCATGCCCTGTATGCGCTTCTTCTCTCCTCTCCTCGGAGCTCCTTCCCATCTTCCTCCCCAAGGTGGCATCTGGATAGAGGGAGAAGCTAGGGTTTCATCATGGCATTGGGGCAGGCATCCTGTCCTGTGGATCTCTGCTGGGCTCAACGCAGGACTACTGGTCTGTTCTGTCCCTGGAGGTCTTGACGTGCAGCTGGTCCCACCTTATATTCTTTTGGCGTCTTTGATGACATGTGCTGTTAAGGTCTGGGGTCCTGGCCCGAGTCTCTAGTGGTCAGCTTTCCTGCAGTCTGAAGTCCCACGAAGACTATCAGCCTCTCTGGTCTTGTAGTGCTCTCAGCTCTTTTGTGCCCTCGTTGGGAATCTTCAAACTCTTGGTTGCTTTCTACCCACTGTGCTAGAACAGGCAAGAGAGTCCAGCCCTTTTTTGCAAAAATTGCTGCCTCACCACCAGGGGGTTGTCAAGCCTGAAGCCTCTAGAATCTGATGGTTGGGTGGGTCAGGGAGCTGTTTCAAACAAGCAATACAGAAACATCTTACTTTTACAAGTTCTGTCAAAGTATCTGACCATATGAACGCACAGTGAGGGACCCTCCCAGAGCCTTGGGAGGGGCTTGTAAAGTGAGAGTCCTAAAGCTCACGCTTCATTACCGTCATAGTAAATGTACCTCCGGGCATTTTAATAGCCTCATTCCTCTTGCTCCCTGCACCAACCCCCCCTAAATATACCAGGCTTGGAGCCTGAAGGGTGAGTATTCCATTTCAGCCCCCGCTAGGTGTACTGCAATTCAGTCCTGGCACAAACTACCCAGAGTTAGAGCCCACACGTTAAAGGGCTCAGTTTCCCCAACAAGACCGGGCTCACTTCTGACGCCAGCCACACTTTGGGCGTCCCTGCGCCACCTGCACTGCTGGCTGACGGGCTCTAAATTCAGGGGTTCTCATGACCCCCTCAGGTTCAGTAATTTGCTACAGTGAATCACAAGGTCAGGAAAGCACTACTGGTGGTTACAGTTTTATTATGAAAGATACAAATCAGGAGGGCCAGCCAAATGAAGAGGGACATAGGATGATCTCCGGGAGGGGACACAGTTTCCCTGCCGTCTCCTCGTGGATTCGGGGGGCATCCCCCCCCGGGCACATCAGTGTGCTGACCAACCAGGAAGCTCCGCTGAGCTTCAGTGTGCAGAGTTATTACTGGGGTCTCATCCGCATGGGAGGGGCTGGCTCAATGGCTTACAAATACTGCAGGTAGCAATATCCTCGGGGCTGATCTCTCACCGCTCTTCCTCTCAACTCTCTTGCTCCCCAGGGCAGAAGGCTCTCTATCTGGCCTTCCTGTCTTATAGCAACTTCCCATACACACGTGGCCCGGCCATGGTGCTCTTCACTGTGTCTTCTAGAGCAGTTCTGGGGATCCCTGTCCAGCTGGCTTACCTCCTGATTACAAGGAGCCTTTGGAATTGAGGGAACTCCTCTCCATCAAGGAAGCCTGATTTAGACTGCTGTCTGAGGGTAGACTCGCAAATCCTCTTTTGGAAGTCAGTGGTGTCATTTTGTCTTTTTCGTCTTTGCTTACCACTTTATCTTCATCCTCCTCAAGGCAATGGGTGGCTCCCCTGAACAGGGAATGGTCCCTTTAGGAAGTGTGGAAGAGAATACTAATGTGTTTTTTTTTTTTAAAGATTTATTTTATTGATTGATTGATTGCTATGTTGGGTCTTCGTTTCTGTGTGAGGGCTTTCTCTAGTTGTGGCAAGTGGGGGCCACTCTTCATCGCGGTGCACAGGCCTCTCACTATCGTGGCCTCTCTTGTTGCGGAGCACAGGCTCCAGACGCGCAGGCTCAGCAGTTGTGGCTCACGGGCCTAGTTGCTCCACGGCATGTGGGATCTTCCCAGACCAGGGCTCGAACCCGTGTCCCCTGCATTAGCAGGCAGATTCTCAACCACTGTGCCACCAGGGAAGCCCCTAATGTGGTTTTAAAAGTATTATGTCCATTACCATTTTATAGCTTTCCCATGGGGTACCCAAGGTGATAACAGTGCTCTGTTATGTATTTTCTGTGTGTGTGTGTGTGTGTGTGTGTGTGTGTGTGTGTGTGTGTGCATTTGCACATAACCAATAATTGGCTCATGTTGATAATTTCTTGGAAAAACATCTTTATTTATGTGTGAGGGCAAGCATTAGTAGAGCTAAATGGGCAGACGTCTGATGAGCCCAAGGGGTCAGGTGTTTTTGGTTTAACTTCAGCCAGGCGTGCAGGAGCTGTGATGTTGCTAGTATTGTAATCATGATTGAGGCAGGAGCTCTGTAAAATTGGGGTGTCTGTAAGGCTAAACGGTGGGAGGGTGAATTCTGGAATGCCTGGTTTTTCTGTTCTTCCTGTTCCTTTGGTCCTTCTGCCAACTTCAGAATCCTCCCCTTCCTAAACATTGAGTGACATCCCAGAATTTAATTGCCAAGTGAGTGATTCGTGCCCTACAGCACTTGAAGATAATTGGAATGCAATCTAAATTATGTGCTCTGTACAATATTTAACTGCCAGCCTGATGGAGGGAACAAACTTTGGAATATGCTTTTGTTTCACAGTGGATCTGCGGTCTCAGAAGTGTAATTTGGAAAGGTTCTTGTTTGCTGGTGTCTCTCACTGTGGTCCTTATGTATGAGTGTGTGGGTGCTTCTTTTGGTATACTTTATAAGGCCCTGGTGATGGTATAGCTCTGTTTCTACAGTGCCCTGTACTATTGGGTCCCAAACCATGTTATGTAAATGATGGGGGTAAGACTCACTTCCTCAGATCTTTAAATCTCATGATAGAGACAGCTAGTTTTAGAAGCCCCAGGATTTCCAGAGGGACCTTGAGGAAAGGCAGCACAGAACATCGTTTTTCCCTTCAACCAGTCTGTCACCAGATAAGAGCCTGAGTTTCCCACAATTTCGGTGCCTGAATGACATCTCCATAGTTAGGTCTGCTGACCCCTAAAAGGATTTTTGGCGTTTCCCCTTCCCACAGCTCAAAGTGGAGAGAACAGAGTAAGAGATTCCTGAGCCATATAATAATAGAGGGAATCAGTAAAGTAACATGTAACAGGAGTAACACACAGGAGTTTACCTGTGTGTCTTGAAAAGCTACCTAACACCAGGTTGCAAATACAGAATGAGGTCCCGTAGTCAGCTTTCCACTACCACCAGCCTGTGCTAAACCCTACGCGGGGAAAAAGGCAGAGAAATCCAAGGAGAGGTAGTCACAAAGAATTGGAAAATGTACCGAGAAAGTTTAAAGAAGTTGGGATTTCAAACAAAATATTTGAAATTCTGTTGAAATGCACAAAGAGAAATAAAATATTTCCTCATCTATACGAAGAGGATTTTTCTCTCTCTAGAAATCTTTGAAACAGGATATGTCTCCTCTGGGCTGGATTAAGTACGATATGATCCAGCCTGAAACCAGACCGGGGCTGGAATCTCCTAGCCGTAATCACAGCTGAGAGCATCAGTGATTCTTCGAGATGTCCTTTTCTCCCAAAAGACCTCATTTTATACGGGCAAGGTTTTGGGGGATCCTTTATCTAAAGTATAATGTGCATAATACCTTTAGTATTTTGCTGCTTCTCTTTTGCTTTGTCACTTTGTATCATCTTTCCTTGCTTTTTGTTAAAAGACATAAAAATTCGTTTTCTTTTTCTTTTACCAAATGGCATTTTTTAGCTTTTCAACCTGGGTCATCAGATTTACTGGGGCAAAATGGCTCGCAAGCTGCATTTCCGTTTTTATACACAAGGGAGAGCTAAGGCCCTAGAAAATGGATTTGGGTTTTGCCAAATTCAAGGTCCTTCAGCACTTCAGGAAGGAAGTATTGAACTAATTAATGGTGGTCAGAGTTGTGAATTGTCTGGGGGAAACATTTGACGGTAGTAGAAGAATTTTGATAGCTTTCTATAATTTTTATTTTATTCTTAAGTCCATTGGCTAGATTGTTTTCACAGCGATTGGACCTGATAGGTTCCCTTTGGTCAAAGTTCAGTAGGGTCCGTTTAATAAAAGAAAGTATCCTCAGAGGGCCAACTAAAATACTAAATATATTAAAGGCGAGAAGTGAGAGAGACTTGTTTCAATTGGTTTTTAAAACTGTGATGCCTGGAAATTCTAGTCTCAAATTTTTAACCATTTGAAATTGGGGTTCAGCTCTGAAATCTAACTCAGACATTGAAAGGAACCATGGATCTGGCTTACAGATACTAAGGAGCCCAAATAAGTTCACGTTATCTTTAACCACTGCATAGAAATAGATGGTTTTAGAAATATATGTGGCTGCTTTTCTGAATCAAGATTTGTTTTCTGTCCTGTTCTTTTTTACTTTTTTTTAATCAATAAAGCCATGAAATCTTTTTTTTTTAATTTATTTATTTTTGACAAATAAAAGGTGTATGTACATAAGGTGTATCATGTGATGTTAGGATATAGGTATACATTGTGAAATGACTTCATTCTCCCAGTGAGGCTTGGGGAAGGTACAGTTTTTTTAAGAAGTTAGAGACAGGGCAGGGGACTTTACTGTTACTGTGCTCATGTCTGGGTGGGTGTCAGAACTATGTCTTTGATGTCTGTCTCTCAAGGGAGTTTAGGATTGTGGATAAGAGATTAAAACCTTAGAATCTGATGAACCAGGGTTCAAATCCCAGCTCCACCTATTTTGCCCTGTGACCTTGGGTGCCTAGTGTAACCTCTTGTAGCTTCCTTGTAGAATGGGGAAAATACTAGCTCATTCTTCGTAGAATTTTCTGAAGTTTAAATGTGTGTAACACAGAACTGGGTATATAAAGATTACCAAAAAAATAGCTATTAAGGGAAAATATTAAATTATTTCAGAGAAAAACCTAGGTGATAAGAAAAGAAGAAATAAAACAGTTCTGTTGTGTGCCTAAAATGCAACGTTTGGGGCAACAGAAGGAAAGTAAAAAGGGTGGAGAAAGAGGCCCCCATCCTCATTCATAAGTGGGATTAAGGAGGGTGACACGTTTCCTTGCTGAGTATGTTATGGGACATGCCCACAGGCGTATTCACCTCAAGCCCTCCAACCTGTACTCACTCAGCTATAAACTCTTTGCATTCTGCTTTTCTGCTTCCTCCGTGGCTGCAGGAAGAGCACAGGGCTAGCGGTCAGGAAGCTGGTATGTGGGTCCCTGCCCTGCTGCCAGCTAGGTATGTGATCTTGGTCAGGCCTCTTGATCCGGGGTGGAGTTGCATTCTCTTTAATGTGCTGGGTCTCCTCCACCTACCCAAAGACAACCTCTGAAATCACATGAAGCTGGTTTCCTTTTCCTTTTTACCGTGCTTTTAGTAATGATCATGCCCTGCTTTCTGATCAGTGGGTCCATTGATGGAGGCTGTTAAAAAGCACATTCCATTCAACGCCCATTTATTGAACATTGCGGTGCACGCATGGGGAGAGTGGTGTTAGTTGTCGAGCGTGTGTTCCTCACCGTGGCTGGCCTGCCTGATGAGTGCAATTGAGAGCCAGATTTGAGAAATGCTATTAGAGATAATATTGCACACTTAGCCACCGTAAAGAGCTTGTCAAGATCAGGTCTCTAGGTGTACACAGATGGGAGTTAATAGAGATTAAAACGGATTGTGAGATGAACTAACTTAGGTAGGGCTTTTAACTGTTCAGGAAATCAGCAGAGTTTAAACAACATGCATCCTGCTTCATGTTAGACTTTTAGTGTCATGTCTCCAGGGATGTTATTTATGAGTTTCCCTCCTCCCATCCTCAGACTCTGGAGGACGGAAGGGCAGCTGCTCTTTGGCACATAGTATGGCCTCCAAACACAGTTGGCAATGGCGTTCATCTCCTGGCTATTTCTGGGAGACCCGAGCCTCCCTAACAGCCACACCTGTGCTCCTCGGGGTTCCTCTCCACCCTGCTTGGCCTCCAGTGGAGGAGAAATACGGCATAGTGTATCCCCCATCCACCTTGACAAAAGAAAAAGGGATTGGGGGATTTAGGTACCAAAACGATGAGTTGAATGAAGCACGTGACATTTGCAGATTGCTGGTGTTTTAGAGAATAGCTTTCCTCTTTGTTCAGGACAGTTCAGGTGGCTATTCAGAGAGGTCAGAGGGCGCTTTCCAAAGCACATAGCATCTCTGATGACCCCCTACCCCCAGCGCCGCTGCCCACATCAACCCCTCCGGCAGCCTCCCTCAAGTATAATTGAATCCAAGCACTTTAACACGGTCTCCAAGGCCATGGCCATCTGGCCTCTGCCTGGCCCTCGAATCTCATCTTCTCCTCTTGCTCTCTGGGTGGCTGCCGCACTGGGCTGTCTTTCTGGTCCTGTACACTTCCAGGAGGGCTCCTTCCCAGATTGTCCCATGGTTGTCTCCTTGTCCTAAGGGTCGCTTTCCAGACAGACCCTCCCTGACTACCCTAGCTGAAAGAGCCAGGCCCTGCCGGTAACTGTCACGTAACCTATGTTAATTTCTTTATCACCCTCGCCACCATCTAAAGGTTATCTCCTTGGCTTCTTCCATTGGTACTAAGCTCCAGGAAAGCCAGGGACCTCGCCTGTCTAGTCCACTGCCATATCCCAGCACTGGGGCAGTACCTCATGCATAGTAAGCACTCCATAAATAGTTGTGAATAAGTGAGTGTACCAGCCAGAGACGAGGGCTAGGAGAGAAGGTTTGGTTATACTGCATGTCCTTTTGGTTAAGTCAGTAGAATCCTGTGTTGTTGTTGTTTACCAGTGTGGGTCAAGGTAGAAATTACTGGCATTCTTTCCCATTAGATTCACAATCTGTGTCTTCATGTAAAGATTGCTTACCTAAAAGAATGCTAAAGGCATGCAGTTTTGACATAAGTGCTCTTGAGCTTTTCAAGAGTTTGAAGGCTCTGTTCTAATTTCAGAACACACTGATGAAGATTGTTTAAATACGCATAAAAAAATACAACCATTGCTTCAACCCAGCTATTCCTTGGAAATTCTCCTAGATTTTATAACAGCTGTCTTCCAGCTTAAACCCTCATTTCTTTTTCAGCAAAAACCAGATTAATGTATCTAATCTAACTCAAAATGAAAAGGTGAACAAGAAAGTACTAAATTAATTGGGTTTTCATTTCTATTTTTGTACAAGAGTCTCCAACGGAGAATGTTGATTTTAAGTATAAGACCATGTACCTTTTAGATGGCTTCCTTTCTTATTTTCTATTAAGGAATGTTGAACTGTCGGAACCATGAGAAATTGTAGACAGGACCATGAAACTTTGCTCCAGGCAAAGCTTGATTCTTGTTCTGCCACTCCTACTGAAATTCAATATTTAAGGTCTCTATGGTCATAGACCATCGTAAAAAGTATATTCCTAATGCAAGACACCGTTTTTTAAAAATACCTTTCCCTTGGGCCTTGTAGAATATTTTCCAGAGATTATTTAAAATGATATCCTCAAAACTTCAGCTTTCCCGAGGCTGCCATTGGTTCTGTTCTCGTCCACAGTTTGCCTCTCCTAACTTAGTGGAATGCCAGGCCTCAGGGCATCAGGATATCAGGGCTCTGGTTCCAGATGTGTTATTGTTTGGTTGTGTGACATCTTGGATAAGTCAGTTCACCTCCCTGGGCCTGTTTTCTTGTCAATACATTGGAGTCATGAAGTGAGAGATGGGGGTGAGGAAGAGAGCACAGCCCGTCTCTCCTGCCTGCCCTTCTTTGACTTTGTCTTTGATGGCCCTAGAAAGGACTATGTGGGTTTGCCCTGGTCTGGCTCCAAGTGACACTCAACCACCAGGAGCCAAAACTCAGAGGGCTGTGGGTGAGATTTTTGTCCTTATTCTTAGCCAGGGTTTCTCTCAAAAATGCAGCCTGGGGCTTCCCTGGTGGCGCAGTGGTTGAGAATCTGCCTGCCAATGCAGGGGACACGAGTTCGAGCCCTGGTCTGGGAAGATCCCACATGCTGCGGAGCGACTGGGCCCGTGAGCCACAACTACTGAGCCTGCGCGTCTGGAGCCTGTGCTCCGCAACAAGAGAGGCCGCGACAGTGAGAGGCCCGCACACCGCAATGAAGAGTGGCCCCCGCTTGGTGCAACTGGAGAAAGCCCTCGCACAGAAACGAAGACCCAACACAGCCAAAAATAAATAAATAAATAAATAAATAAAAATTAAAAAAAAAAAAAAAAATGCAGCCTGACGAGGGGTTCTACAGCATGTTGGTGGACTCAGTACCTGATCTCGTGTACAGGACTAACTGGTTGTTGGTAACATTTGGGTAGTTGAGCAGAGTCCTGTGTGCTGATAGTATATGATGGACAGGATACCAGCGTGGTAGAGCCAGAGAAGGGAATACCTACCTGCCACAGGGGGCTGCTTTCTCTACTCAGGTAGCTGGGGGCTTCAGCAATTCTGTACAGACCAAGACCAAGAATTTTCTAGTTCTTTGCCATCAAGAAGAAACTACCCACCTTGCCATTTTTTTTAATCCCTTGTACCAAGCAGAGTACATAACAGCTGCTAAAATGGATCTGTTTTGTTTATTGAAACATATCAACTCTCCTCGGCAAATTATCAAGATGAAATCTGTTTGCATTTACTTTAATTAAAAAAAAAAAAAACACTAATGTCATGGGACATTATTGGAAGGTCTGGGAAGGATATTGTGGCATCTAACAGATTACATTGTTAACATTCCAGGGGAATCCCTGGCATGAACATGCGTTTTGCAAAAGAATTAACAAACCCAGTTTAGGGGTTTTATTTGCCACCATTTTATCGTGTTACACAAATCTAATGAATGACTGTTTATTAGTAGTTTTATGAATTGTATCTTTCTGCGTTTTTATAGTCAGCACCCAGAACACCTGGAGCTTAATATTTTTTAAGAAAAGTAAAGTTTAAAATAAGGTTTATTTGGAGGGATTTTCTCCATCATAAGAGCATAATGAGAAATATGGAAGACGAAGGGAAAGAAAATAGAATCACCTGTGATCTCATTGACCTTCACATACCCAGGATGGAAAAGGAGCCAAGTAAAATCACAGACAGGGATTACTTTGGTGCCATTACGTTCAGGATTATTTTTAACCTGTTATGAGGCTCGGCTCTTCTGTAGAGTTTCAATAAATCCCAAGCCATGATGACCATCAGGCCCCAGCCTGTTGTTGGTAGTATTTGCATGTCCTTCCATTCAGTCTTAAGAACACCCTGTTTTCCTGGGCACCCACTGCCAAGGGACTGACTTCTTTTAAGACCATTAAAGCACATGTGGGGGCTTGCGATTTTTGCTTCTTCTCATAAACAGGGCTTTTATGTCTCCACTTCAAGGTTCACAGGCTGTTTTCCCCTCTCTTTTAAAGACAGCTTTCTGATTCCACCAAAAAAACTGTTAGAACTCAGTAATAAATGAATTCAGTAAAGTGACAGGGTACAAAAAAAACAGTATGCGAAAGTCAGTTGTGTTTCTATACACTAACAACAAATTATCAGAGAGAGAAATTAAGAAAACAGTCCCCCTTAGAATTGTATCAAAAATGATAAAATACATAGGAATAAATTTAACCAAAGAGGTAAAAGAGCTGTACACTGAAAACTATATGTCACTGGTGAAATAAATTGAAGGAGACACAAAGAAATGGAAATTTCTATTTCATGCTCATGGATTGGAAGAGTTAGTAATGTTAAAATGTCCATATTACCCAAAGCAATATATAGATTCAGTGTAATCCTTATCAATTCCAATGACTTTTTTTTTAGATTTTTTTTTTTTTTTGCATTTTTGTGGTATTATACTTAGTTATCTTGGCTGGTTTAATCACATTGTTGTTGTTTATTTTTTGGCTGTGCTGCACAGCACGTGGGATCTTAGTTCCCCAACCAGGGATTGAACCTGCACCCCCAGCATTGGAAGCGTGGAGTCATAACCACTGGGCTGCCAGGGAAGTCCCCCAATGACATTTTTCACAGAAATAGAAGAAACGATCCTAAAATTTTTATGGAACCATAAAAGACCCTGAATAGCCAAAGTAATCTTGAGAAAGAAGAACAAATCTGGAGGCATCACTCTCCCTAATTTCAAACTGTATCACAAAGCTGTAGTAATCAAAACGTTATGGTATTGGCATAAAAAGATACACAGATCAGTGAAACAGAATAAAGAGCCTAGAAGTAAACCCATGCCTATATGGCCAATTAATTTATGACTATGGAGGCAAGAATGTACAATGGAGAAAGGAAGGTCTCTTCAATAAATGGTGTTGTGAAAACAGGACAGCAGAAGGATAAAACAAGACCACTGTCTTATACCATACACAAAAAATTAACTCCAAATGGATCAAAGACTTGAATGTAAGATCTGAAACGACAAAACTCCTAGAAAAAACCGTAGGCAGTAAGCTACTTGACATCAGTATTGGTGATGAATTTTGTATCTGACTCCAAAAGAAAGGTCAGTAAAAACAAAAATAAACAAGTGGGACTCCATTGAACTAAGAAGCTTCTGCACAGCAAAGGAAACCATCAACAGAATGAAAAGACAACCTACTAAATAGGAGAAAATATTTGCAAATTATATACCCAACAAGGGGTCGATATCCAAAATATATAAAGAACTTATAAAAATAGCAAAAAAAAATCTGATTAAGAAATGGGCAGACGATCTGAATAGACATTTTTCCAAAAAAGACATACAGATTGCCAACAGGCATATGAAAAGATGTCTCATCATAAAGGAAATGCAAATCAAAACCACAGTGACATCACTTCTACCTGTTAGAATGGCTATTCTCAAAAAGACAAGAAATAACAAGTGTTGGTAAGGATTTGGAAAAGAGAGGACCTTCCTGCTGGTGGGAACGTTAACTGGTGCAGCCACTATGGAAAACAGTATGGAGGTTCCTCAAGAAATTCAAAATAAAACTACCATATGACCTAGCCACTCCACTTCTGGGTATTTATCCAAAGGAAACAAAATCACTATCTTGAAAAGATAATATGCACCCCCATGTTCACTGCAGCATTACTTACAATAGCCAAGATACGGGAACAACCCAAGTGTCCATCAGTGGATGAATGGATAAAGAAAATGTGGTGTATATATGCAATGGAATTCTACTCAGCTGTAAAAACGAAAAAAGAAATCTTGCCATTTTCAGCAACATGGATGGACCTTGAGGGGATTACGCGAAGTGAAAGAAGTCGTACAGAGAAAGACATACCATATGATTTCATTTATATGTGGAAATTAAAAACAAAACAAATGAACAAACAAGAGAACAGAATGATGGTTGCCAGAGGGGAGGAAGGTTAGGGAGTAGGTGAAAATGGGTGAAGGGAGTCAAGAGGTACAAACTTCCAGTTATAAAATAACTAAGTCATGGGGATGGAATATACAGCATGGTGACTATAGTCAATAATATTGTAGAGCACACTCAAAAGTCGCCAAGAGAGTAAACCATAAAAGTTCACATTGTGTGGTGATGGATGGTAACAGGACTTATTGGCGGTGATCGTTTTGCAAGGTATAAAGATGCTGGATCATCATGTTGTACACCTGAAACCTATATAATGTTATATGTCAACTGTACCTCAATAAACATTTTTTTTAAGAAATAAAGATAACTTTTCACCTCTCTCCTGTTACACAGTTGTGTTTTTTTTACTGTCATTAAGTCAGTTCACATCACACCATACCCCTCCCTAGGACTGAGTTCTTAATCCAAGTTTATTCCCATAGAATTTTCAGGACTTTTCTTGAGCCAAATCAGACCCTTTCTCTCAGTTCCTGTACATCCTCTCCCTTCTCTGTACCAGACAGTGCTAGGCTGAGTGCTGTAAATACACATCGCACCTTAATCCCCTTACAGACTTGGACTAGGTATTATTTCTCCCATTTTACAGATGAGGCACTAAGCCTCATAGGCCTGGAAGATGGTTTTGGGATTTAGCATTTAGTTTGTTTTTAAATATTGAATGTTGACTGTATTGCCTTTTGGATTTTGGAGATGCACATCAGGGCAAGTCTGTGGGAGTATGGGGCTTGGTAAAAGACAAATCACATCCCAGTTCACAGCCCCTTTTACCCACTCAGTCTGCCTCCTCCTGGCCTGCTATTTCGGCTGCCGCTTGAAAAGGTGCAGGAGCTCAGGTCAGATCAGCAACAGGTGAATCTCTTGATGACCCTGGGAGGACCCGCTGCTCGAGAATGTCAAGACAGCCTCCTGGACAGGATGTAAGACACACCTCGTGAAGGCTGTTAGCTCCACCACTCCTCGAGAAAGGCCTCCTTTGTGGACTTCCTTCTACCCAGCAGCGGGCTCGGGGCTTTTGGGGACTCAGGTCAGTTTCTCTGCCCTTCTTGTTGCCTTGTTTCTAGGGGGGCCAGGGCCCCTCCCTTTCTCTTCCTTACCTGTTCACTGGAGTTGCCCACACAGCTCTGCCTCTGAGCTGAGTGAGAGGTGTTGATCTTCATGGCTTGTCCGGCTTAGAGGGTCCTTTCTGCCAGTGGGGTTGGATATCTTATTTAAACCACTTAACTCCCAAAGCTGGAGCAAGGCAGAAGATTGTATAATTACCGGTTAAAATAGAGGCAGTTTAAAGAGGTGGGCTGCAGCAGGGCAAACAGAACGCAAAAATCTTCATTTTGCCCCATTTATCTGGCTTAGTTTAATTTGCTGTATAATCCTGTAGCCTTTCCTTGAACGGTAATCTTTTAAGCCAGACCTTAGAATGTACTTCCCTGGTAAACCCTGTCATTTTGAGAAGGAAAAAGAGTAAACAATAAAGACTTAATTTTATTTCAGCAAGATTTTGGGGTCCCACTGGTAAGCAAGGCATCAATCTAAATGCCTTGGGAGGCTATTTTTATTTAAATGACTTTTAAAAAAATTCCAAAAGAGATTTCAGACCGAGAGGAGATTCAGACATATTTTAAGACAAAGCCAAAACTCATACCAAGCAGATTTAAATAAATAGTGAATAAAAGTACCTGTAATATACTGTGAAAGTACAGGGGAAAGAGATCAAGGTACAGTATTATGAATGAAATGGCATTTTAGCCATTTCTGAAAAGATGAGCAAGATTTGGATAGGAAAGAGGGATGAGGGGGAGCACGGTGCCAGGCTAAGGGAACCGCAAAGAGACATGGAAATGTGACACATGCTACTGTGACCTTGTGTTGGGAGCTGAGAGTTTTTATAGAGACTGGAGTGGAAAAGAAAAACTAGGGTGGAGGCTATGCATGACCAAAGAATCTGGGCTTTATTCTCTTCCACAGAAAGAATGGCAAGCCTGAACATTTCTGAAATCTGAGAATGAGTGATGTGTCCCTCCATTTAAATGGAGAAGAGATAACCATTTGCATTATAAAGGATGAATTTAAAGGGCCCAAGAGAGAGGATGAGGGAGACCCCTAAGGGAGGCCATTATACAATATTTGACCCTGTGAAGGGAAAACCAGACCAAGGGCAAGGAGACAACTGTTGATCAACTATTTTAGAGGTAACTGCGGTGACTGACAGGACGTGGCATATAAGAAGGGAAACTGATGATTTTAAAGGTTTTAAATAGAAATTCAGGATAATTGGGGGTGGGGGTAGGGAATGCTGCTGCTCTTCGATGAAACAGAAGGATCCAGAAGTGAAACATTCGTTCTGTTGGAAGGAAAGTGACGGATTTAATTTGGGACTTTTGGTAGGATATTGGAAATCCTGATTGGCAACTCCAAAGAGAAGGCCAGGCTAGAGAGAGAATTTTTGAAACTGAGTGCCTTGAGGTCACGCTTGAAGCCAGGGGCAATTTGGATCTCCACGGAAGATTCTACATTCAGAATACGGGATTGGGCTTCTCACAGGTACCGGCCATCAGTAGTGAGGGGCTGCTCAGGGAGCATTCGGCACACGGAGGTGTGTCTCATTAGCCCCTCTAAGAGAGCGGTTTGGGAGTTCCCCAGCAGCAAGTCCTCCCACGCTCCTTAAGAGACATCTCACCTGTTGCTGATGAGGACATCAGACTTATTAGTGATGCCTGCTGTGTACTCAGAAGGGGCAACTGACCACAACTGACTGCCTATTTACAATCAGTGAGAATGAAAAAAAAAGAGGGCCTGAGGAAAGCTTGGGGAATCTTTATTTAAGGGAAGGAAAATGTGGTGAAAAAAGGTAGGAAATCCCAAGACCGGAGCGTTTAAAGGAAGGAGAGATTTTAAGTAAGGAGCAATGGAAGAGAAATAAAATAGGCTTTAGAGGAGATTAATAGATATGGGATATAGGAAACTTTGGGCAACTTTTGAAAAATATCAGTGTCCTGGTTGCCACAGGAATTTTACTGTGTGGTCAGGAAGTAGAGTCCTCAGTATCGATGACCGTAGAAGTTGATAGTAAAGGGAAGGTGGGATGAGGACGAGAGAGTGATGTAGGGAAGATAGGGTTTGACGCCAGAGTTGGTAACTTTGTACTTGAAGGTTAACAGAGAAATATCTAGAACAAATAACACTTGAACTCAATCGTAGTATTCAGTAAGCTGGTAGATACCTAAGAGCAGTTTTCCCAGGGAACCCTGTCTAAACGTTGAGTTTGTGTTCGACTGTATTTATACTCCCTAACTTTTCCCTCCCAGTACTGTGCTAGATACTGTAGGGGAGCTGAGAAAAATAAGGCATGGTCTCTACGGGGGTGGGGGGTGGGGGGAGACCTTTCACAGCTGAAGGAGATCCTGAGTACAGGGTGGATCACTGAAGCAGCGACCACAATCATGGATACAAGGGTTTGGGAAAGACACTCCAGGTGAGGAGCGTGAGAAATCACAATGACAAAAAGAAGCATGGTGTGCTCCGGGGAGGGGCCGGGCTTGTGATCCTTGTTGTCCGTGTGTTCACATACCAGGAAAAAGGGCAGGTCAGAAGGGGGAAGATCAGGTCATGGTGATCCCAAGGCTCCAGGCATGAGACTTGAATTGATTCACTGAGGAAAACTTAAGAACGCGAATAGGGCGGTCACGTGATGTAAGAGGTATTTAAGATCTGACCAATGGGGTGTAGCCCGTAACGACGTAGGAAATACTCAGAAAGGAGCTGTTGCGTCTCAGTGCAGGGGAGAAAAGGACTGGATGACCAAAAAAAGAACAAGCAAGCTAATAGGATATTCCTTGTGACCCCTATTCCAAAAAGGAAAAAAAAAAAAAACCCAGCAGAAGCCGCCTTGACTGAAATAATCAGAACCAGTAGCCGGTCTGTCAATGAAAATATTAGTTAAGGTGAGAAAATGACACATCACTTGTATGTAGATGAAAACTTTAATGAAAAACGTAAGGTATATCTGTTTGCCGCATTTTTGATGTAAGGCTGGGGTTTCCTCTGAGCCTGCTTACTAGAATACGGTGGTCTATCTTGCATAAGTGCCACGCATTATGTATCACTTAGGATTTCCAGTATTGCTGTTTTTAAGAGTGAGAATCTTAAAAAAAAAAAAAAAAAAAAAAAAACTTTTAGCTTTATTGCAGTATAAATGACAAAACTGTAAGATGTCAATTTTACGTTGTGCTGATTTGATATATGTTTACATCGTGGAAGGATTCCCCTCGTTTAGTTAATTGATCCATCCTTCACCTGAGGGAGAATCCTGATACTAACAAAGCAAACGGAGGGCAGGCTCTTCCCAACTTATAGGAGTCTAGTCCTTGCCAAATTCAGCAGTATTTTGTTTTGTTTTTAAGCAGCTAGTCTTTTATGTCTTCGATTGTACTCACTGTTTATAGAAATAAGAACCCTATTTCTTTTCACAACTATATTTTATGTAATATCTAATTGAATTATGTAGTTCCAATAACAAGCATAACTGGCATCAAGATGTTGGGCAACACAGTTGGGTGTTGGTACAGAGGCAGGTGGAGAGAGCAGAAGGTCCGTGCTGTGGGTAGAGTCTTGAGTGGAGGTCCATTGAGGGGGCCTCTGGCTTCCCTCAGATTTTCTTTTTTTTTAATTGTAGTTATATATAATTATACAATTATTGATTGATTGATTGATTGCTGCGTTGGGTCTTCGTTGCTGCCTGCGGGCTTTTCTTAGTTGCAGCGAGCGGGGGCTACTCTTCATTGCGGTGCGCGGGCTTCTCATTGCGGTGGCTTCTCTTTGTTGCGGAGCACGGGCTCTAGGCGCACGGGCTTCAGTAGTTGTGGCTCGCGGGCTCTAGAGCGCAGGCTCAGTAGTTGTGGCACAAGGGCTTAGTTGCTTCACGGCATGTGGGATCTTCCTGAACCAGGGCTCGAACCCGTGTCTCCTGCATTGGCAGGCGGATTCTTAACCACTGTGCCACCTGGGAAGTCCCTTCCCTCAGATTTACTCAGGTGTTCACCTTGTAAAATTTCCCTAGATGCTTTGTTTCTGGAATGCATTTTAGGGCATGTCTTCTACATAGGAATGCCACTGCCCGTTAGAACCCGTCCCTGTGTTTGTCTGCCCCCTGCAAATTGCTGACCATGTGTTAGTGGTCGGGATCTCTGATTCTGCCCGTGTTGATTTCAGCTGGGGATTCCCAGCAAAACTGCTAGTCCTGGCTTAGGATACCATAAAGCTACGGAAACCGTGCAAGGCCAGAATAGTGCTAAGTGTGCTGACTAGTAAACCCTGGTCATATTTACCTCTGTACTTATTTGTTTGTGCTTTAAAACTAGAGATTAATTTTAAAGTTTATTGCATTGCAAATTGTGTTTGCAACATATGTCTATTGCTTAGCTAACTGGGGCTCAAAATTCTGTGTAGCATTTTTAGCTTTATGGACTTGGCATTAAATAAAGCAAGACAGTCATATTTGACAAATAGCCTTGTGTATACTTAGAAGTACCATACAGATACAACGTGGGCAAATCTAAATCTGAAATTATTGTACATTTCCAACTTGGCTTCTCAACTTTAACTGGAACCAGACATTCCTCTACTGACACTCTCATAATGTGTGTGTGTGTGTGTGTGTGTATGCATGTGTATGTGTGTGTACATATATGTATGTGTGTTCATATGCATGTATATAGCCTAACCAGATACTTGTGTGTGTTGTGTTTATGGAATTGTGGCCTCCTTGGGACCAGCTACTCTTTCTCCTTCACACAGTATACTCTTTGCATATCCTGTTTGTTTCCTGTTATCCTCTTTTGTTTCCTGTTTGTTCATGGTTTATAGTAATAGCATCTCAGGCCTACGTGCTACCTCATGACCTTCATTCAGCTTCAAGTCTCACACCAATGTAGAATGCTCTTTCACATTTGTAGTTCAAATTCCTAAGGGAAGTGAACTAACTCAGCCAGTCACTCTCGCTTGCGTTTATGCAGAGACCCTCAAGCCAGGCCCTGCACAAGCCTAAAGACAGCCCATCCTGAGAACAGGGGCCCATTCCCAGTCCCACAGGGTGAGCCAGGGCAGGGAGGAGTTGCCTAATTGGGAACGTAAATGCCAGGCAGGATGTGCTGAGGGCAGGACAGTTTCCCTTACACTCTAGGATGGCCTGAAAGATAAAGGCTGCCATCAGTTATTCAAAGGGATGTTTTATATACATACAAGCAGTCTTTTCTTTGCCCCATTGCAACACGTACAAATTTCCATTACTGTGATAGAGTTAAGAAAATCAGTCCCCCAACAACAAATTTCGGTTATCATATGTATTAGTTTGCTCGGGCTACCATAGCAAAGTACCGCAGACTGGTTGGCTTAAACAACAGAACTTGATCTTCTCATAGTTCTGGAGGCAATAAGTCTTGAGATCAAGGTATTGTCAGGGTTGTGTGTCTGTGTCCTAAACTTCTCCTCTTAGCAGAACACCGGTCAGAATGGATTAGGGTCTGCCCTAATGACTTCATTTTACCTTAGTTAACCTCTTTAAAGGCCCTGTCTCCAAATACAGTCACATTCTGAGGTACTTGGGATTAGGACCTCCACATAAGAATTTTGCAGGGGGACACAATTCAGCCCATAACACTGTAGTATACTAACTGTGTAAATTATAAGCTTTGCTGCTAACTCTTCAGTCCACAAATCACTATATAAATAACAGATGCATATCATGATCAGTGACCAATCACATCACTTCTTCCAAAGTGTGTTGGTGATTGGTCACTGAGCATCTGTTGTTCAGTCCATTTACAGACAGCAAAGCATGTGGTTGTGGTGCCTCCTCATCTCCCAGTGATAAACCCACAAAAATAATCAGGAGAGGAAATTGACCACCAAATGTGAAAGTGGAGCAAAGAGACAAAAAAGTAACAACACAGGAAGTGAAATTGGATGTATTTAGAAGAGTTGAAAAGGGCAACATCAAGCTGAAGATAGGAGTCTTCATGAAACTACAATACAAATCATATTGGAAAAGCCCGATGAATATAAAGAAGCAAGCTAAAGTCACCTTAACGTATTTTAGTGTAAATTGCACTAGGAACATGAAGCCACTTATGGTTGAATTTGAGTATTTACTTTGGATTGATGACTTTAACAATAATAAAAAAAAAAAATCCAATCAGTTTGCCTAGTGTTCAGGCCGAAGTGTTGAATTTAGTTGCCACATTGAAAGAAAATGATAATTACAAGGAAACTGGAGAAGAACATACTGCTGCTGGTAAAGGCTGGTTTCATCATTTCAGAAATGGGCATGAATTGATTATTGTTGAGTGGGCTTGGTGGTGCTGCCAGGGCACATAAGGGCATGACTGTGAAATCTGCACCCAGGTTCCAAAGATTTGTTAAAGCAGGAGGTTGTGATGATCACAAATGTTTACTGCTGATGAGACAGATCTTTTTTGGAAGTCAACCATAGCAAGAGCTTAAGTGAAGAAAGATGTAGGATCACAAAGTGGCCTTTGGAGTGGAATCTAGATATTCAGCCAGAGGAGCTTAGTGAAGGCGAACTTACCGACATAATGAAGAAAATGGTTGTGATGAAAAAGATGAAGATGTCCCAGAGGAAGTGACACCAGCCAAAAAAAAGAGAAAACTTCACATTAAGGGAACTCTGAGAGATTTCAAGACATTGAAAGGGCAAAGGATAAAATGTTGAAAGCTGATCCTTGGCAATTTGCCAAGGCTTAGAAAAGACTCTTGCTCTGTATCCTAAGTTATTTGATGAGAAGAAAAAGAAGCCAAGTGCTATCCAGATATTCTTGATATATTTTCTACCATTTTAATGTCATATTTCTAATGTTTTGAATTAGTGTTCTAAATACTCATTTTACTGTTTTTCATTTCCCTGTACATGCATAACCCACAGTAAGAGTTTTTAATGCTTTGATACAAGTTTTTCAGTGTCATGGAATGATCATAATTTTCCCATTGATTATCAGAATGACTTTGTTCGGTTTCAACTTGCATGGTCATTTGTATGGTCCCTCACTTCCATGCAAAACAAGGACTGCATACGTGTGTGTATATGTGTGTGTGTGCACGCATGTGTGTGTATGTGTGTCTGTCTGTCTTTGCTGGAAGTCTTCCTGAGATGTACCGTGTTATGTTTTTATTTGTGTTATTCACCTAAGCCTAAGCATAATTTAGCCTTCTCCTGATGATTCAGAGTCATCCTTTGTGCTGTAAAGTAGAATAACCTCCAAGTTAGAGTGTGGTTTATGCAGCCAAACTTCCAGATTTCACGTCCTGGGTCTGTGACTGATTTAATTTTTTATTTGAAGTATAGTTGATTTACAGTCTTACATTAATTTCAGGTGTATGGCATAGTGATTCGGTATTTTTACAGATTGTACTCCACTGAAAGTTATTACAAGATAATGGCTGTAATTCCCTGTGGTATGTAGTGTATCCTTGTTTGCTTACCTATTTTATACAGAGTAGTTTGTATCTCTTAATCCTGTACGCTTTGTCTCTCTGTGCCTCAGTTTCCTCATCTGTAAAATGAGGAGGATAACAGGATCTCATAGGGTTGTTGGGAGGATTAAATGACCAAATGTGTATAGAGCACGGAGTGCCTGGCAACGTGGTGAACAGTGTGTTAGCTGCTACTCTTGCTGTCAGTGGTGATGGTGGTAGTAGTAGAAGGATTCATGATGCCACGTATCTAAAGATGTATTGAAATTGATGTGCTTTCCTTCCTCTACGAAATGGCCTCAAACTACTGTGCTCTTGATTTCTTGTGTTGCTTTACTTACGTGGCCTCCTCCCTTGTAACCTGGCTCTTGGAGGCCTTCTTTACATCTGCCTCGAGCAGAACACGCACCCTACTCTCAACCCCTGTCTCATTTGAATTTGATGCTTTAACCGTGGTGGGTTTACAGATGAGAGAATTGGTCTTGTGCTGGTGGCCTGTAAGCCTGGGTGAGGGCTCCATTCCTCCTGGACGGCCTGTCACGGGGAAGCCCAGAAGAGCACTGTTTATTTGGCTCCAGGGCTTGCGCTTCGCCATTTGTCATCATCTCCAAATGAGGTTATACTCCTAATCATTGTGTTTTACCTATCTGTCTCAGAAGCATTAAGTTATTGTTTGCAAGCATTGACATTATACCGCAATCTGTTACCTTCTTTTGGCATGTCTTCATTTTTTTAGTATCCTGAGAACCTCAAAGTACACAGGTGGCCCAGGCCCCCCAGAGAAGCCCTGATCTAGAAACAAGCAGGTGGAGTTCTGGCTCTTAGGAGTTGATAGTAACTGGATGTATGGTCTCAGGGTAAGAAAGCAGAAGTGTATTTCTTTCTTTCTTTTTTTAATATAGCTACTTTATTTATTTATTTATTTTTAGCTGTGTTGGGTCTTCGTTTGGTGCGAGGGCTTTTTCTAGTTGCGGCAAGCGGGGGCCACTCTTCATCGTGGTGCGGGGGCCACTCTTCATCGCGGTGCGCGGGCCTCTCACTATCGCGGCCCCTCCCATTGTGGGGCACAGGCTCCAGACGCGCAGGCTCAGCAGTTGTGGCTCACGGGCCCAGTTGCTCCCCGGCATGTGGGATCTTCCCAGACCAGGGCTCGAACCCGTGTCCCCTGCATTAGCAGGCAGATTCTCAACCACTGTGCCACCAGGGAAGCCCCAGAAGTGTATTTCTTTTAATTCTCCGTTGTTGCTCTAAACCTCTTGCAGGCTCCCAAGTTCTCTCTTGGGTTCTGTGGTTGATTCCACCAAGGGTGCTGGAGCATAGCACGTGCCTAACTCGTAAGAACAAAGGTGTTAATACATTAGGTTTGTAATGTGGTAGGGTCTACGGGACCAAAGGTTTTGGGGGGCCACCCTCCACTAAATCTAAGTCATTTTCTGGATAGAGTATTATGCTTAATACTGCCCAAAAGGTCCATAGTTGGTCTTGTGGCTGAAATAGTTTTTATAGTCCCTATACTTTTTCCTCTTCCCAACCTCAAATTTCTTTTACCTGAAATATGTGCTAATTTACCTTGTCTCAACTGTATAAAGTGTGGTTCCCGTTTTCCCCTCCTCCTCCAGGTGTCCTTATGTGGCTTCCTTATGCCATTAGTGAGGAAAGAAAGAGCCTTGGGTCATTTTTGCAAAAGTGATCTAAAGTTGTCAAACAAGAAACTGAAAAGCTCTCAGTACCAGAAATTCAGTTAAACTGAGGCTCCATCTGCTTTCCCTTAATGGCCAGCATTGTACATTTCAGTCCCCAGCTCAGGGAGAGCTGGTATCCGAGTTGCCTGACAAATGAGTGAAATAAGAAATGAGGGTCTTTTAAATTATCATCAGTTAATTGCACCCCAGAGGAAAAAAATAATTTTTTTAAACTATGCTAAAATCTTTAGCCTTCAGATTAAGCAGTTTCATTTCTTGAGTATTTGAGGCATTTGTTAACAACAGTATAAAGTCTGTGTACAGGTATTTCCTTACATCATGGATATTTCCTTAACAACATTGAATGAGTGAAGAATAATTGAGGATTTTTGAAAAGGCTTCTAGTCATTGGCCAGGACAAGACCAAACGTGCTTCTTGTTGAAATACTGTAAGGTTTGAGTTTGGAAGGAAAGCTAGCAAGACTTCACTAGCATTGTGTGTTGAGGTGTTAGGAATGCGTATGAACCTGCAGTTGTTGGGGATTTTTCCTTGATATTGAATTTGGTTTCTTTTTCGGGGACTTTTTTATTGGGGTAAAAAACACATAACGTAAAATTTACTATTTTAACCGTTCTAAGTTTATATTTAAGCACATTGTTGTGCACCCATCACCATTCTCCACTCCAGAACTTTTTCATCATCTCAAACTGAAGTTCTGTACTCATAAATCAGTCACTCCCTGTACCCCTATTCACTTGTTCCCTGGGGACCACTGTTCTCCTTTCTCATATAAGTGGAATCGTACAATATTTGTCTTTCTGTGTCCTGCTTATTTCACTTCTGGAAATTTGATTTTATGCGTACTTGTTTAACAGATTGCTTTGAGGGGTGGTAATTGTTGACCTCAAAAATAAAACAATTATTTTACCAGCAAAAATGAGCTTGTTCGGGAATAGCAGAGAATTGTTATTCAAGACAAGCATGCTGTAACAAAAACCATAGGCAAGTCCAACAAACAAAGGAGAGGAACATTATTTTATGGAGAAAAAGGAGGAAGTTGGGAGGGGTTGTTTTGAATAAAATTCCAATGGAGAAAAGGGAAAGTTCAGAGTGATAATGTTTTCTCACTGGCTGAGTTGCTGGGTTAGTAGATTTCTTATAGGAGATGCAATGTACAGTTGACCCTTGAGCAACGCCAGGGTTAGGAGCGCTGACCTTACCAGCAGTCAAAAATCTGTGTATAATTTATAGTCGGCCCTCTGCACCTGCAGGTCCTCTACACCCAACTTGGGATTCAACCAGCTGCAAATCATGTAGTGCTGTAGTACAATATTTACTATTGAAAACAATCATTGTGTAAGTGCACCCGTGCAGTTCAAACCCATATGTTGTTCAAGGGTCACCCATACATCTGTTCTGGTTGGGTCCTGTAACTGGTGATTGATTCTGTCCTGTTGATGATTCTTCTCTTGGGCTCTGTAATTGACAATTCTTCCTGTAATTGACTGTGGAGTGGGGCTTTGTGAGGGCGCCCCCTTGTGGCCTCCTGACTCCATTTTCATGAGGCTTCCCTTTATTTGCACATGATAATCAAAATCTTAACAATTGTCCAGTTTCAGCCGTGGGTCTGAAATTCTGCATCCGAAAGTGCTACAGTCTTTATTAAACCGAGTGACTAAAATGATGTGGCGTTTTGATCAAGAGCTCCGCGTTCAATTTTTTGTTGTTAAATATTCCTATTATAAGAAAGTTTCTCATACAAGAAATCTTAAATTTTTAAAAAAAATTCCACTTATTGGTTGTTGTTGCTGCCACTATTGCTCTGATTGTTTGGAGGTTCATCACCTATATTATTTGCTTCCAGGTCTTAGCAGGGCTTGAGGGAGGTTTAGTCTCCCAGAATACTGAAATCAAGTTTAGTGGTGGGCAGGAAGCGCTGGAATTGACATGTAATTAGCAACAATCCTGTCTTTACTGCTTAGCCCTCAGTTCTGTAACCCTCACCCTCACCCCCAGCAGCATCCTAGTCTTCTGGAATCCAATTAGAGTCCTAAGGGAGGAGGACCCCCCTGGTGGGGGGGGGAGGGGAGAGAGAGAGAGAAAGAGAGACCTTGTCAGGGGGGCAGATATTTAAATTTGGAATACTAAATTTCACATTTCATATCCAAGAGATGCCCCATACATTGTCTAGAATTGCTCTCGAATTGCTCCTTTCATTTTTTCTTAAGATGGTCTGTTCCACTGTAAGGGCTGTGCCGCACTGCTTGGTGAATTTGGAGATGCTTAGTGGAAAAGACAACCCCAGTGAAACAATGCGCCCGGAGTTGGCTTGTGGCTTTTGTTTGCTTGTCCCTGTTTACCTATTCATAGTCATGGATCCGTTCTGCTGCTGCCTGGTATTGTGGAGTTACATATAATAGCACCCCACCATACCACAGGTTGAGAAGAGCAAAGATAATGCACACTTTCTGGGCTGTTCACCTTTCACTAAAAGATGTAGTGTGTGTCAGGATGACAGAGGGGCACGGCTGGACCCACGTGCAGCTGATTCCGGGGTCTGCTGTGTGCTCTGTGAGCTGCAAAGTGTTTCCTTTAAAACAGCTAATCCTGCACGACCGTCTCCTGCATTTTGTTATCAGAACCTACACACACACACACACACACACACACACACACACACACACACACACACTGCTTTCTTAACTCATTGGGGAAAGAGCCACTCTGTATCTCACCCTTGCACATCCTGTGTCATGATCATGTATTCTTTAAAAAAAAAAAAAAAATTGAAAGAGAAAGAGAAGGGGTGGGGGGGGAGTGGAGAAGGTTGCCATCCAGTGGAGGAAGGAGTAATTCCCAGCTTCATTCAGGAAAAAACGCAGGCTGAAATATGCTTAACTATTTTAACTTGGCTGGGGATTTTTATCACCAGAAGGGTTTTTTCCTTAGTGGCATCGGGAGCCAAATGGGTGCCATGTGCCTTTAAGGGAAGAAGTGCCTCACCAAACTTCGCTGTAGTTGTGTCTCACCGTTTGGGTAGGGAAGGAAAGTGTTAATTTCTTATTTGTACACTTTTTTTCCCCCGACTTCCTTCCTATTCACTTCATTAAATCTAGAGGCAGTTCAGCATGGGAGCCGTCTGTATGTTGAATTAGGGCTCGCACTCTTGCGCAACACGTCACCAGTCGGAAACTGGGGGTTTGCTTCTGTGATTTATTTCAATATTGTGCTGGTAAAAGGTTTGGAAGGGAATTCTTTGTGGGGTAGTACTTGAGCATTGTGTAGCAAGTTTTGTGTGTGTGTCACTCGCCCCTAGCCCTGAGTGGTGTCAGTGAAGCCAGTTGAATAAATAATTTTTTAAAGAGGAGAATAGTTTAAAATTTTCCATGCATAATTTTACTTACAGGCAGGAGTAATCTTACTCCACTCGAAGTGCGAAAAGCACGGGGAAATATTTAGTGAATTGTTTTCCATTAGAAAAAGACCCTTAGAAATCCCTGAACATAAAGCACTGCATATGGATGTGTTTGGGGTCTTTGGGGAGGAGGGAAGATGTTTTGTAGTTCTCTGCATTCCTGCATAAAACCTTAATTTAAGGGGAATAATGGTCAGTACTTTGTGTGTTTCCTTATGATTCCAAAACCTAAATTTACTAAGAATCTGCACGTATTAGCAATTGTAATAAAAATCGTTTCACTGGTTCTTTTTGCAGTTTAATTTGTTTTCGCTTCTTAGGTACTCCCAGATTTAGAGATTGAAAAGTCCAAATATCACAAGCTTATGCTTTGTTCCTTTTTTGCAAAATTAAGGGGGGAGGAGGTAAAGTAGAAATATTCTTTTCACAACTTCCCCCTCATCATTTATCCCACAGAAAAGAAAAACAATGAAAAATTTTACAGCATGAAACTGAAAGTGAAGTGTCACAGTTGTTCGGGATTTTCTTTAAAGAGAATAACATACTGTATTAAAATATTTGAGAACATGCACATTGCTTTTACTTACATGCATTTAATGAAAAAGTCTTTTATCCAAAAAAAAAAAAATCATCTTAGACTGCTCCAAAATCATGCAGCCTATTTTTTTCAAGGCACTAAAATGAGCTTTAAAATACAAAAATAAAAAATATAAAAGCATACCTGGTTTTAATTTTTTAAAAATAAATTTGAATATTAATTTGTTTTCTTATTGGCTTAATTGTTCAAATGCAAGCAAGAATCAGAAACCACCTGAGCTAAAATCTCTAATTCTGCTGCCTGGAATAATAAGGGGGAAAAAAATATGATAAGTAGTTGTCAATATTAAAACAGGCTGAAGGAGGAAGGCTTCGGGCCTTGTAGTGGGTAGAATGAAACAGCAGATTTGAGTATCCACAATCCTTTCAGTATTAAATTTTCAGTAAAATAAAATTACTTGTATATGAAAACATAGCCTTTCCCCAGCTCTCTTTTTTTTCCTGATCAGCTGATGAAGAGACTAGCAGCTCGCTGCTTTGCTGGCTTGTTAATTTTATCCCCACTAACTGTGATTTCCGATAGCCGGCCTGCTGATAGTGGTAAGGTAAATATCCTTTTTCGTTGCCGTCTTGAAGATTCAGTAGAACTACATCCCAGGCATGTGTAGGTGTGTAACACATCAAAAGCCGGTGTTCTCCGTATTTCTGTGTGTAACTGGGTGCTTGAGGAGAGCAGTACCATTAACTGTTGACAGCCTTGCATGCTGTATTTATTATTAGCATGTTCAGCCTCCAAGATTTGCGGGACAATTTCCTTTTCTTGATCTTCGCTTTAGCTGCAGTGTGTTTAGCTGTATAGTGGGTGTCCTGCTTTTAGGCAAATGAATATTAATGAAATAACGTGGAGCTTTTTTTTTCTTTTTTCTTTTTTCTTTTTCCTCATAACCCATCAGACCCTGCCTCCTTCATAGTGGTTATCATCTGAACACTGTAGGATCGTGATGGAAATTGTCTTTTGATTATTAAGGCCTAGGCTCAGACTGTCCCTTTAGGATTCTGTCTGTGTGCATGTTGCTTCTCTGGGGTTGCACGTTGGAAGATGCATAGAAAACCTTTTTTTTTTTTTTTTTTTTTTTTTAATCCCACTGGCATTTTTAACATGCCAGGTTGTTTTGTGTTCTGCACCAGGTTTTCTTCACAAAACCTTTCTTTTTCAGAAGGCATTGTACATAAGTGAAAGAAATTATGTCTGAGCTGTAATCACTCTTTATATTGATTGTTATACTCACATGATCATAAATATTAGCCATGTTTGGTGCTGTGGAGAAATGAAGGTAATTGCCTGATGATTAGAGCTGTTTTCAGCCACAAGACATACTGGAGGCAATATTGAGGGGCAGGAGGAACAAATAACATCAGTTATTTTGTGTAAGAAACCAATCTCGAAATGTAATTTCAAGGTCTTTTTAAAAATCTTCTTTTCCATGGTCAAATTTTCTCTTATCTATTGTTGTTTTTTTCTTTGCAGTTTTTGTTTTTGTTTTTTTTTCCCTTTATTCTTCTTAAGTTTTGAGATTTACTAGGGGGAAAAAAAAGTTTAAACTTCTGGGTCTGTCACATGGATCTTTTAGCCATTTATGAACAGGTTTCTTTTTATACCTGGTTGTTTTTATAGCTATTTTATTATCTCTCTGCATTAGTGCTGCTGGCTCTGGTTTAAAGCAAGCGTTTGCAGGTAATTGGAAAAAAGTGTTTTTTGTTTGTGTGTGTGTTCTTGATCTGGATGATTTAAGTGCGTTTACCCAGGAATGTGGCTTTGTACTTCCCGTTTCCTTGTTTACTAATTGCTACGTTAGAAGAAAATCTGGATGGAATTTTGATTTTATGTTGTGAATCACGAATAAATTGATGTTAAACCTCAAAGAAGAGAAGATCAAAGCTTATATGATTGTAAGGATGTCGTCTTAGGGAAATTTTTTCTTCACTCACCCCTTTTCTTGGTTTACCTTTTACCTTCTACAGTAATGAGACAATAAAGGTCTTTTTCTTATACTGAGCTGAAATGTCATTTGGTTTTCGTTATTTTCAAACACTTAAATGTATAGATCTTTTCATATTTGTCACATTCTTTGCTATTAGTGTTTCGGGCCTTCACATATTTTGCTCATGAAATAGACTTGGGTGAAAGATGCATTTATCCAATATGGTGGTCTTCTATTTTTTCTTCTTACTTCACTGATTACTGTTAACTTTTACTCTTTTTTTGTTGTTGTTGTTAGTTTCATTTTATTCTACTTATGTAAATTGTTTTCTTTTCGGTATTCTCTTGTCTTGAATTTTTCTCCTTCATTCCCTATTAACAGGCCATTGAAGACGGCAATTTGGAAGAAATGGAAGAGGAAGTACGGCTTAAGAAGCGAAAAAGACGAAGAAATGTGGATAAAGATCCTGCGAAAGAAGACGTGGAAAAGGCCAAGAAGAGGAGAGGTCGCCCTCCAGCTGAGAAACTGTCACCAAATCCCCCTAAACTGACAAAGCAGATGAACGCTATCATTGACACTGTGATAAACTACAAAGACAGGTGAGCGTTTCATTCCTTCACCTCCATCATCTTCATCAAGACCACAGGTAACGCTGCCTCAGAGCAAGATTTATGCAGGTGTATGCTGGGTTCCAGGCCCCTTTCTACCTCCTGTTTGATGGTTTTTGCTCCAGAGGTATCAGTAAACTTGTACTCTATTCAGAGAGGCTGCTCTTGATTTTTTTTTTTTTTAAGAAGTTTTAATATTATTGCCAAGCTAAAGAATGTCACTTTTTTTTTTTTATTAATTAATTAATTTATTTTTGGCTGTGTTGGGTCTTCGTTTCTGTGCGAGGGCTTTCTCCAGTTGCGGCAAGCGGGGGCCACTCTTCATCATGGTGCGCGGGCCTCTCACTATCGTGGCCTCTCTTGTTGCGGAGCACAGGCTCCAGACGCACATGCTCAGTAGTTGTGGCTCACGGGCTTAGTTGCTCCGTGGCATGTGGGATCTTCCCAGACCAGGGCTTGAACCCGTGTCCCCTGCATTAGCAGGCAGATTCTCAACCACTGCGCCACCAGGGAAGCCCTGCTCTGGATATTTTGTGTGATATTTTACCAGGTATTATTTAAGGTATTTGGAAATAGGAGTTTAGATGACAAAATTAAAGGAAAAAAAAAAAAAAACCTAAGCTGGAGAAGGGTTCTTAAGGATTTCCAAAATACCATCACTGATGTGGAAGGATTGGATGGAGAGTGAAATTATACCTTTGGATTGAGGTGTTAGAGGAGAAAAAGAGTCCTATCACATATTTAAGGTAAATATTCATGCTAGGACTTTGGTTTAAGCCAAACTGATGCTTCCATCAAAAATACCATTCCTTCTTTCCTTGAGCACTTGTTCAAGCCATCTCCCTCTTTCTCATAACCCTACCTAGACAGGATGGTTTTTCAGCAAATTCCCTCTTTTTCATGGAACTTTTGAATGTGAACTTTGAGAAATCTGTACTGGACACTATCCCCAGGCCATTTTTAAACAATAAACAATTATTTGAAAACCGAAGTAAAGATGTTCTAGGGTGTCAGGCAGCCCTCTATAGTCGATAAACTAGTTAGGCTACATTTTGGTTAGTTGATATGATTTCTACTCAGTAATCACGTGATGCAGTTTTAATAGGAAGATGACATCTCATTTTAGTTGAAAAATTGAAATTTTTTTTCCTCTGAGTTACGTAGTGGCGTGAATCAATTTTTCGTTACCAAAAATTCTTGACATTAACTGGTGTTGCTCTATATAACTGGAATTGTTTACTATAAATAACTTAAGTTGTGCTTTTAGTTCTTCATGGTAATTTTAGTTGCATGTCTTCATACGAGGAAGAAAACCTCATCATGAAGATTAAGTAGTATAAAAAGCAAGAAACTTTCAACCATGGGGTTTTACTGATAGCTCCTTAGAGAAAATATAAAGACTTCAAAAATGGTGAAAGGGACATAGGAGCAGATGCATGTGGAAGGGTCAGAATTTCTTGCTTCTCTCTACCTACCAGCTCTCTCAGGTTCCCTGCTTACTATTTTCACTATTATTTTCCTTTTTTTTTTTTTTTAAGTCATTCCCTTTGAGAATTCTAAAGTGGCCACAAAGGGCAGCCCCATTACATTAGGTTTGGATAAGCTGTTCATTGACACAGGGGAATGACAGTAATCTAGGAAGGAAAATTTGGCCACGAGATCATTCTTTGCCCAGATGAACATGCAAACTTCCTTGTAAACCCAGAGTCAGTAATTCTCTCTGTCATGTTTCTGTTCCTCCCCAACTGTACTGGTGGATTGGCTGGAAGCAGGAGTAGTTTCCAGGAAGCCAGGTTGGACAGTTACACCTTATTTTATCAGCCCCTGGTGTAGAGAAAAATAAGCAGAGAGTATCACTCTGCACATACCTCTAACTTCTTGCCTTTGTCCCGGGAGAGTGAAAATGTCTGTGGCTTTGACCAGGTGTGCCTTGATATCTAACAGGCATTGTGTTCATTACCTGCTGAGTGAGCCTGTTGAGTGAGCCTACTAGGGCTGCTGTAACATTGAGAAGAGCCAAGAAAGTCCTTGGAGGTTTGGAAGCGAGGCCTTTTATGCCAGGTGGTGGCTCTCTCCTCCTTTAATGGTGTAAAAGAAGTCACCAGCCAGTGGACCACGTACTGCCAACACATGGTTTTATTTCATGTTTCTCTTTCTTTTTTTTTCCTTTTTTTTTTTTTTTTTAAGCAAACACATAAAGCTGGAGAGAGTTCTTATAACAACGTCAGGGTTTCCCCCTCCCCCCTTTTTTTGAAAAACCTAAAAATCTGGCAGCACTCTACCTAGCCTTCCCTAAGGTAACAGTAGGAATGGAACCCACACCCCAACCCATTGCAGACTGTCTGCTCTAGGCGGCCACCATCCCGATCGGTCACCATCGTCCCTCCAACATGGAGTGTCAGTTGCCATTTATCATCGTGTTTTTCGCACCTGGCCCACTTCACTCCTTTATATCACCTGCTGGCTCCATAGCCTTTTAGGTTTGTGATTTCCTGGCGCACAGGGCTATGGGCTGATGACTTTTCCAGAAGCCACCCCCAAATACAGAGTAGTCTGAAGTTAGGTCTCTTTAACCTCAGCTAAGCATAGCACAGTAGTATCAGCTCTTGTCTTGGTTTAACTACCTGCATTTGAATCCTGTCTCTACCATTTACTACGTGTGGGGCATCTGGGCAATTTACTTAACCTCCCTGATCCTCAGTTTCCGAGTCCATAAAATGGAATGATTACTGTACCTGCCTCTAGAGGCGTTAGGAAGGTTTGATGAGTTCATAGAGCTCTTTGAACAGTTTAATTATTAATAATCCGCCTTTCAGACAATTTATAGCAAATCAGGTAGGCGAATGGAGCTCTGAGCACTATAAAGAAAATGTCCTTGCTCATACGGTTTTCATGTTGTTATTTCCAAAACCAGAAAACACAGCTTCACTGGGAATGATGACTGAGTGAGCATGTCTTTGCTTGTACTATAGGGAGAGGCTATTTAAATATTTCAGCCTGCGGGCACTGAATCCTTTGTTTGTTTTCCCCCTTTCTCTGGTTTTATTTATTTGTTTTACTTTTCCTTAAAGTACCCTGGTAAGGCCCATTCTATTACTGTCCACGTTTAGGTACTTCTGGGAAGTATGTTCTAAATTCTCCACTGCTACATGTTCCATGTATATTTCGTGTTAGTGATCCTCTAGAAAAAAAGCACTTACTCAGTTTATGTTTTTTATGTCTCTTACCAAATTTGGTGCTCAAGTAGGAGGTACTCAAATTAGGAGGGCCTTAATTAGATACATCATATTTTTGGTTGGTTTTAGAAAATGCTGCTGAGAAATGTACTTCTCCATGTGTTGAGATTTTTGCACCAGTAAAGTCAGTGACTAATATAGTAACTCAACCTACCTGTGAAAGAAGTACCACCTGGACTAACCTCCTTCCCATCACCTCAGTCAAATGTTACAGCTCTGACAGTCGTGTACATTAGCAGTGTATTAAATAAGAACTGCCATCTATATTTAACTGATACATAAGAATTAATTAGCTCTTATGAGACAGTTTTTTTTTTTTTTCAAAGTTCTTGCATGATTCTGGGACAGATGTATTTTTATTGTTTAAAAAGAACTAGGATAATTTGTGTCTATTTACTGCCCTCGTTTTCAGTGCCAGTCCTAATTTTTTTTAGGGGGATGCTTTTAAAAAATGTGACCCCCTCTTCCCCCCACCGAGAGCCAATAATTCTGTGTGATTCACAAATGTAAAATTTTTCTGTGGTAATCTCTACTAGATGTAGCACTGATCTGTTGCTACCATTCCCACCATTTTATTTCTCCAAATAGAAAACTTGATATGAAGTATTACTGGAAGGCTTTGTTAAGCATGCTTATGTAGAAGGCTTTTAAAATTATATTCTCCCTTTATATAATATTTAACCTAAGATCTTTTTTTTCTTGGAAAAGGGATTCATCCTAATTTGCATCTGTATCCTTTAAAATTGCCCCTGTGAAGAGATGGTGATGGTGAAAAAGCAGGGTCTGAGTCTGGTGGAGCTATTCCAAGTCTAGAGACATGGCTTATAGTTACTTGGATAAGGAGGGAGAGTCCTAGGGGGTATTCTTAGTGTTAGAAGTGGTTTTAGCTCTCCCTGGTCCAGTTTCCCAGGTGTGTCCTCCTGCATCGCCTCTAGCAGACCATCATCTAACCTTGTGCGGACATGCCCAGCGTTAGCTCACTGTGTCAGGAAGCCGTTCGCGACACCAAAGGACAGCTCTAAACACGACAAGAGTCAATCTGTTCTCATTCCGAGAAATGTCCTTTAAAATATTCATAAACGTATCTGCCTCAGGACATTCTCCTTGGGGTTGTAACACCTCACTTTGCTATCTGAGTGATGCCTGGACTTCCAGCCATCCCGGTCCCCGCCCCCAACCCCGCCCCACCCTGCCCCACCCTTAGACACATTTTACTTTCTTAGTGTCCCATTGAAAACATAGCACCCAGAACTCCAGAGGTATTCCGATGGCGGCTAATTGCAGGATGGTGAACCTCCTTATTCTGGACACCAAAATTCTGTTAACATAACTCAGGAGCGTGTTAACATTTTTCACCAACCTTGACTCAGAGTTAACTCACGTTGAAAACACGACTTCTTGAAAAACTCCCTCTCCCGCAAAAGATACACACAGTTCTTTTCTCACGTGAATGCTGCCAAGGTTAGCCTTCAGCTAAACCTCTGATTTTTTTTTATCCTGTATCGACTTATTCTTATGTAGTTTCATCTTACTGATTTTTGTACCACCATTCTAGTCTATTGATGTAACACTGATTATTTTATGCCTTTTTTTAAAAAACAAAACACAACCACGTTTACTTGTTTTCCTAAGTTGTTGTCATCCGAAGATTTGCTATAAGCTATTGCGAAGGAACTTCTAAAGGGCAAAGGACAGGTCTTCTATAACATGCCCCTGAAAATCACTTAAGGTTGACGTGAATTTATTAATCAGTAATCTTTAAAGTTGGTGAACCGTCTGTGAACTCACATGACCATGCTATCATGTCACCCACATTCATCTATCCTTTCTCAAGGTTATCAAAAAAAGCTAAAACCAAGATATACCGTGTTTGTGGCCTCTTCAATCCATCAACCTAGAAACCCTGCCGAAACAATGAAATGAGGTTAGCTTGCCATGGCTTTTTCTAAGGGACCCCCTACCGGTACTTAATGATGTTATTTATCTTCTCTCTGTAGCCCTGTGGCATCTGAATAATTTCCTCTAAATTTTGACCAAAGGTCCACATCAAGCACAGCCGTCTGGAGTTTCCCTTCTCCTTTTGAAAGTGGGACATTTAGTCTTCTGATTCCATTTCTATTCTGTGTGATTTCTTAAACATCATTAGCAAAAGCAATCTACACACTTTCAGGATGTAATTAGTTTGCAACTGGACACTTGAACTCATTTGAAGCTTCTTGATATGCTCTATCGACTCTCCTATCAGTAGCTTTTGTTCAACAGTTGGTATGCCTCGCTTTTCAAATCTGAGCGTCGTTCATGTTCCCGAAGAGTCTGGAAACAGAATATGAGGAGGTCATCGCCACCTCCTCCCCCTCTGACAGTTGTGTGAAGGCTAGCAGGAGTGTACTGCGAGCATGGGCCCCACTGTCTGCAGAGGGTCTGGACTTCAGGTGCGGATGGAGGCGGGTCTGGACTTCTGAGGATGGAGGCGGGAGAGACCTGCCTGACCCTGGCACACGGTGGGGCAGCCAGGGGTGGCCAGACGGCTCCTTCCTCCCTGATACCTGATGCCCTTCAGGCTCTGCTCTCTTCCCGGAGGCTAGACTGTCTTTTTCTTGCCCCTCATTTTAAGAAACACTGATGACTTCCCTAGGAATGGTGGAAGGCCTCAGCTTCTTCTGAATCTTAGCTCTCCCCACATTGTAGAAAATCATTCGTTGATCCTGGAAATATTAATTGCATTATTCCCCCCTTCTTTCCAGCCCTGAGGGCCAGAGGGTAAAAAAAAACTCACGGTACTTACCTCCGCTAGCTCGCCATGCGGTAGAGGAGATAGCCCGGATAGTACTGAACAGGCAGGTGGCCTGGGGGATTCAGGGAAGGCGGGGTCACGTGAGCCCCTTATATAAGAATATAATAACATTATCTTGAGTTTATGGTCTCTTTTGGGGGGGAAATATATATATATATCTCATATATATATTTATATATATGAGATATATATTTTTATATATCTCATATATATATTTATATATATGATATATATATATCATATATTTTTTTTATATATATGATATATATATAATATATATTTTTTTATATATATGATATATATATATATCATTATCACTGCATTTACCTGGGAAAAGAGAGCCGGCATTTTACCCCATTACACTATAGTCCTTTCTAAGGACTTGGGAATACTGCAAACCTAAGGACTAAGTGGACTTGTTTGATTCCTGTACACAAATTCCTATATACAGATGGAAAGTCAATGGTAGCATTTCCCTCATTTTGAGTAAGACTGAGCTACTGTCTTAAAGGCCCACATATAGTCAACCCATATTCCAGAAGGGAGGGGCTCTTACTTTAAAAAGTTGCCTTTTCTTATTCCAATATTATCTCCCCAAAGTGCTTTACCTGAAGCGTATTTAGGTATTTATGATGTCGAAGGCTTTCCCTCAGTTGTCATCATCCTGAGTCTTCCATCCAAGATGGGCTAATCACACCAGTGTTCACACTGTCTTTTTAAAACTGATGTGTAGTAACATACATTTTGAAAGCCAAATCCGTACCATCATTTAATATGCTTTTTTGTTGTGTTTGTACTTTTTTTCAGTCAGATTGCTGACCTGTGTAGGTCTGTCCCCACATACTCCTTATCAGAATCATTCGAAAGCATTCTGTTGGAATTTCCTTTGATCAGAGCCTTCCTTCCCCGATGAGGTGTAATCTCCGTTAGTGTCAGATCATAGAACCATGCCCACCTCTCTATCCAAAGTATTTGCAGTATGTCCTGTAACATGTCTACAGAATGCTCTTCACTATCACACATTCTGAGACAACACGGTCTATTTCAGCTTCGGTATCCCCTTGGTTAACACCGTCATCAACTCAGGGTCCCCAGTGTGTTGGGAGAAAAGTGGTCCCAATTCTGTGCCTTATTCCTAACACGCCCTTACATACAGAGTTTCCTCAGCATTTCTCCCAGGCCCCCCACCCCTTCCGTGTCCTCACCCGCTGTCTGCATCAGGTCCTTACCATCGTCGCTGGCCGTGCCTGGACGGCTGCATGCTGCCTGCTTCTCCTCCTGCCTCTGATTCATGGATCCCCCTCTTGTCAGTGGTTACTTAAGAACTTCCAGTAACTTCTCATTGCCTACCCGATAGCGACCAGACTTCTTACCGTGGGAAAGATAGTCTTCCACAACCTGGCCCCAGGACCTTCCCAACTTCATCTTCCAACGTGCAACTCTCCCTTGTATGTCAGACATTCCACCCGATTCTCTGCTTTTCCAATATCGCCTGTACTTTTCGCCTCGCCACTCCTGGGTTTATGCTTTGCGCCTCCTGTAGTGTCTCCCGCTCTCCCAGGGCACGGTGGGTAAGGTTTCTGAGGAAGGATGTGTAAGTGGCCAGACGTGGGCTGTGTATACCGATGGCACCGTCTTGGCCTGGAGTAAGATCTGGAGGGGATGGAGGGATCTCCCAGGGCGCGACACACCTCTCAGCCGCGTCTCTGCCACCACACAGAGGAACGCCAGCAGTGCAGTTGCAAAATCCTTAATAGAAAAGTCTTCCCTAGAGGCCTGGAGAAGGGCCAGAGACCTCACGCGGTGGTTGTCATTTCCAGTTGAAGATCATTAACTTGGTGATCTGTTGGAAAAGAATGGAGGTCTGGGAAGGAGAGCTGACTACCTAGATGGTGTTCAGAAACCAGGTTAGGCTGTGGTTCGGTGCACCCTGTGTGTGCTGGCTGCTGTAACAAAGCACAGTATCCTGTTGAGGGTTCACAGCCATTTCCTGAGGTGAGTATTATCCCCACTTTACAAGTGAGCAGCTAGACTCGGATAGGCTGAAGCTACCTTCCAAAGGTCACCCCCTGCCCCCGCCATGCAAACGCTGCCCGTCCTCCACTGCTTCTAGAACGACGGATGGAAACGTGGAGGGAAATGAGACAGAGTAACAGGCATTTACGCGTTCGGGAGAAGCAGGAAACGTCCCCAGTAATCTTCCCAACAGTCCCCCGAGGTTGGCAAGGCAGGTAGGTGAGGAGACTGAGGCTTGGAGCGTGAAATGAATTACCCGAGGTCACCAACCTAAGAGGAAGGAGCCGGGCTGGGACGAGGACCCCGGTCTTCTGACTCTAGTGTTCTTTCTACTCTACCACAGGTGTAACGTGGAGAAGGTGCCCAGTAATTCTCAGTTGGAAATAGAAGGAAACAGGTCAGGATCTGTCTTGTATTCCCGGGTCTCTAAATACAGGTATCCCTTGGTCCACCAAACAGACTGATTCCTAAAGACTTGGCCTTTGGAAGCAAATTTCTCCAGTGGCCTCCTGACCACCCCTCCTTGGAGTGGGAGATGGAGGCACAGATATTCTCAAACACCTGTCCTGGCTTTTGAAGTTTTTGTGCTGTGTTTTAATTTGGGCGTGTCCATCCTGTAACTGCACTCCTTAGAGAGGCATCAGGAGCCACCACTGAGCGGGACGGTCCCCCCAGCATCACTCGGCCATGGGTTTCTGTTGCTTCGCCCCGCCACTTTCAGCGCAGCTTCTGTCTTACGTCCCACGGGCCTCTTAACTCCATGCTGTCTTGGTTGTGAAGCTTACTGAGAAGCACCTGGGGTGCCCCATGCGCGTGCCTACCCTGTCTGACGTTGTGGAGTCAGTCACGTGTGCAGAGGGTCTGCGCACCAGGTGGGGTTCAAGGCGTGGCTTCTGGGCTTACCTGTCGTGTACGGTCTTAAGCATCCTCGGGCAGCTTGTTTAACCTTTGTGTGCCTCTGCTTCTGTCGAGTGGAAAGCAGAAGTGTTTTTTTCCTAGAGGTTTTGCGAGACTGAGATGATGTTAGTTGAGAAGGAAAGAGGGATGTGCATGATTTGCCAGGGTTAGGAGTTGTTATTAGCATACTGAAAATAACATTTCCTTCCCCCTTTTGGTCAGCCTGTACTTTAAAAAAAATATCGATACAGTACTTTGCCATCCATATCCTACTTTTGTCAATTGACTCAATGACATCCTTTATGGCACTTCTTTCCCCACTAGTATAGGATCCAGTCTAGGGCCAGGAGGCAAAAGAATTGAAGCTGTGTCCTCTATTTCAGAATAAATACCATCACCAGTTGTGGCCTTCCCTTTTACATAGGGAGATTAAACGTGGGGGTGATTTGTACCCACCCGTATCTGTGCGGAGGTGAAACTGGTGGGCAAGGTTGTCAGTTTTGGGTATTTCTTATTGTAAACAGTGAGCAATCCTGGAAGGCAGACACACAAGCCATACTGTGTACTAAGAGGCATCAAGAATGGTGTTCTGTTTTTGCCATTACGAGAAAGGACTCAGTCTGGATTCGAATTTCGGAACTGAAACAAGAAACACTTGACTTTTTGGGGCTTGAAATAATGAACTAACAGGGTAAATCTTTCCAACTCAACCATGTAGAAAGGAGGCTTTATGGTCTAAAAGGCATGATATAGGCTAAACGCCCAGCGCAGTGAACAAGGACAGGCATAAGCTCCTTCACCCCATATCCCCTCTTCCATCAAAATAATCACGTGACCATGAAAAGTGGATTAATAACTTTAAAGGGTATTAAGAGCCCCCAATGTCAAGCCTCGGCTTTCTGAGGGGACGATATGACCATATGTAGTTAGGATCCGGATAAATCCTTTTACGGAAGACACATTTAAGCTGCAACTTCCAGAGGCATGCATAGAAGGGGCTTGATGTTTGCTTCCTCAGGACTCTGCAGAGTCTGTCTGGTCCCATACTGTCACATATGCTTCTCCTCCCCAGAAACCCGAGTTTAAGACATGTTGTTCAGAGCTTGCCTTATGATTAATTTTTAAACATTCTTTTAAAAAAATCCCTCCATGTGTTCAAAAGCACTGAGCATTTTCTATGTGTCAGTCTCTGTGTAAGTATTGAGAATGGGGGGCGGGGTGGGGGGGGGAATGAGTAAAATGGTATGCCTTAAAGCATAGTTGGAAAGAGTTACATGAAGGAATAACGCACATCTACGGTATGAATCAAGTGTACATGCTAAGTGGGAGGGTAGGAAGGGGGAAAGCAAAGTCAGTTGGTGGCTTGTGGGAGGAGTAGAAATCCCCCAAGCAGATGGCGGGGGGTGGGGTGTGGGCGGAGGCAGCCAAGGTGCTGAGACCCATGTGTGTAGGCAACCAGGGAGGAGGTATGGAAAAGCAGGACCCCTTCTAGAGACCACACGTCTCTCAGTATGACTGGGTCCTCAGGTGCAAGGGAAGAGGGGCATAGCATTGGACATGGCGATGGGGATGAAGGCGAGAGAACAAGTACTCAGAGAGAGGTATGATTGACAGGACTTAGGGCAGACCAGATGTGAGAGATGGAGGAGAACTTTTTAAGGATAACTCCTGGTTCTCTGTCCTGAGCGGTAAGTGAATCTGAGTGGTGAGTGAAATTTACATTTACAGAAATATGGCTGAAAAGAAAGGTGGCATGTGGTACCCAGCCCTACATACTCCATCCCAGGAAATCTAAATTCCCTCCACGGCTATTAACAGCCCTGAATGTCGTGATTATGTTGTTAGTGTTGACTGTCCCTTCAGGACCGGCTAAGAAGCTCTTATAGTCAAAATTTAGTTTTAGCAACATCGGCACCAGACATTCGGCATTTCTTTAAGTGGGGGAGGGAAGCTGTGACCGGATCTCAGGCTCAAGCCCCTTTGCATTTAATTCGATTACAGAGAAATTGCCATGAAATACAGGTGTGACCAAGTGGATACACTTAGAGAATCTTAGTTGTAGGTGAAGAGCCTTTCTTCATCTATTCTGTTTGGATACTTAGGGCTCAGCGACAGGGTTGGCCGTCTGTCTTGTGTACTAGCAGCGTGGGGGAGTCAGAACCTCAGCTGATGTCCAGGGCGATGCTTCCCCAGAGTGTGGTCTTCAAACTCTAGTCCTGGAGCTTCTTGGAGAATTCCCAGCGTGGTTAGAGGCTCTGGGAAGTTCTGTGTAAAGTAGCCCGCTGAACTCTGTCTAACCCAGCATTCCCCAAACTCATTTGACCAGTGAAGCCCCCTGTTCAGGGAACACTATTAGTAATCCACTAAGCTCATGTTTCATGGAGCACATATTGGGAAATGCTGACTTAGAGCTCAGAAGTTGCACTTAGTCCAGAGAGAATCAGCTCAGGGAAATGGTGGATTCTAGAACTTTATTTTGTCCTTCTTAAAAGTATTGATACTTTCAGATGTGTACTGGAATAAGCTGCTTTGACTCCTAGTGACTTGACACTTATTAATGATGCTCAGCCAATTTTACCCACGTACAGCAGGTGGGCAGCCCACAAATAAACGGGGTCCATCTGCTTTCTGAGGCACAGAAAGCCTCCCCGAGGCTTCCAGCATCAGCCTGGCCCAGGAGCCCAGGGTCTCTGCCTCTCAAAGCTTCACGACAACCAGCATAAATGACCTCTCTCTGAGGGAGGGGAAGCAGTCCCAGCTGGAAACAGCAAAACTGATTTTCTTACAGGGCTGATAAACTGTCTTCGTCACCACTCTCTGTCTTTTGATTTAGAAATGGATTGCTCTGAAAGAGGGCAGTTATTTGGGCATAAATGTTCGTGTGTATTCATGGGAAAAATATCTGCCTTGTTCCCTTAGAATCATACCTCATATGTCTTCCTTAAGAATTTCCTAAAACGGCCATTATAGGAAAAAGCAGCACTCAGGGTGCCTGCTACGACACACACACCCCTTTGACAAAGTGACATTTGGGATTTGCAGCTCAGGTGGAGAGGCAGTTGATTTTGTTTGCCTGCAAAAGCTTTGTGATTTTGAGTTTGATCACAATTCAGCCAAAAGCTCTGAAGCCTTTTTTTAACATTACGAAGTTAGAGACCCGGGGAAAGACCGAAGGACAGAACATTCAGTGGAAGGGAAGGTGTGTCCTTACTGTTTGAAAGGAAGGCATCCTCTGAGTCACTTCTGGGTCTCCAAGATGAGGTGACAAAAGCTGATGAAACGGCGTGACCATTGTGTCTATCACATTGAGACAGGTAGACACTTAGGATTCTGTGCCTCTACCTGCTATGCTGAAGTGTCGAGTGAGAAAAAGAGGAGAAGAATCTAGGCGTCCCGAGTCAATATTTCTAAAAAGTCAGGTGATAGATGATAAGTCTTCTCAGTCATCTCCTCAAAATGCTTGTCTAAATAAACAAGTAAATAAACAATACTCCCTGAATCTCATGTCCAGGTGATCACCTCTGATTTGCAGTCATAAGTTCAATGAGAGAATTCTGAAGGAGTAAATAGGAACTTCATACAGTAGATTCTGTTGGTTGTAATATAGTAAATTAAAAATGTATGGAATTATTGTTCTATTAGTCTATTTATTTGGCTTTATATGGGAGAGTTAAAAGGTGCCCGTTGATGAACTGTGCTGTTTATGGTGATATAAATAAAGGTCGGTCATATGCCCTCGGATGACATTTTTCTGGGAAAAATCAAATTAGATTTTTGACTTATAGCATGTTTTCAAAGAAGGTAACCCATAAAAGTGTTTGAGGCCTACTTTATTTATGGATGACAGTATGGTTCCAGATTACATTAGATTGTAAATCTTCATTTTGTTGAACAAGAGTACCTTATTATTAATGTTTATTTATGCTCTGGCATTTCTCCTTCTGGTCCTTAGTTCATGCCCTTTTAAAAACCTAGTTGAATGTGTATTGCATTTACAATTTGATATCCTGTGGGGTTTTCTTTTGTTTTGTTTTTTTCCCATTGAATGTCATAATGAGCATTTTTTCTGTTTTTTAAGGCACATACTTTAAGAATACATAATTTTAGATTCTAGCATTCCATTACTTGTTTTCTTCCCCCAATTGTTTAACATTTTGGCTGCCTTAAATTATTTTAAATATTGCTGTGATGAACATCTGTACGTGTACATATAAAATATATATATATCTTTATCCATATTCCAGCCTAGAGTAGATTACCAACAGGAAAGCCATACATCAGAGTGTGATTACATTGAAGACTGTTGTTAAAGCCTGGCTGCTTTTCTTATTGAGCTGAGCAAGCCCTTCAAGCCTCCTAACACGGGGCATTTACCTTGCATAAACCTGATGTAACCTCCTTTTGGTTGATAACTCAGGCACATTAGATACCTAGTCCTTAACACAACCCTTGGGGTGATTTTTACAGCTATCCATCCCATAGCAAAAGCAAGTCAACCCACATCCCATTCTGTTTTGCTATTACATCCTATATGCTTCAAGAAGCTAGGAAGTCAGATTTCCAAGCTTGTTAGGAATTATCAGTATTGTCGGTCAATACTCAGTAAGACTCAGATGAGAGACCTCGGTAGAGAATGCAGAGTGCGGGTACTCTGACACCTATTCTGTGACTGGCTCAGGTTTCTGGGGGCTTTCTAGATATGCAGGGTGCTACTCAGGTCTAAGTGCATTTTGAAATGGTATTTATTAAACCCTATAGGAATCTGACCCTGAAAAAAAAGACACGTATTCACCTACTGCCCTCCAGTGCTGACCCAATTTTTATGGGTTTTTTCCCCAAAATGATTTCCTGTGTTTGATTCCTTTAGGACTGTAATAATTTTCTGTAAAACGTTTCCAACTACAAATGGGTGTTGTAAATCATGATGTCATTTTCTTAAGGAGGCAAGATAACCACATTTTTATATTCATTAACTAACATAAACAAAACCTATGTCAGCTTTAGTTAAGATCACTTTTCCAGGAGTATCCATTAGGAGTTCTCGTCAACAGATCAGCTTTGGCAGGTAAAAAGACAAATCATAAAGCAGCCAAAAAAAAAAAAAAAAGGACTCTCAACCAGTATTATGAAAGACATACTGGCCAGCATTTTAAAGGAATAGGTTTCTAAGCTAGTATTACAGCCTTATGCACTCTTCCAGCTTTACCTAAACTGTAATCAAAGGTAGAGCTGATATTTATGTGATATTTATAATGTCTGTAGTCATCATTTTAAAGTCACAGTAGTATAGAGGTGAAATTCTTGCCATTTGGTTTGTGGAGGTAATGGGAGAAAAATTGGTTCCCAGATGAAGCATAGCAAAGCAGATCTCGTGTATGTGTGTGTGTGTGTGTGTGTGTGTGTGTGTGTGTGTGTAAGCTGTACATGCAGGGTTTGCAAACCACCATTAACATAGTGGCATGTAGGGCTTTTCTATCGCATACACCATGACAACATAGCCAGGTGTCCCTTTGCCCTTTCGTCTCTGTGGAGCGGAAATGTCTTTGCCCACCAGCACCTGTAAACTCTATTAAGTGCAGTGGGTTCCTGTATATTTGTATTTTAGGTTATTCTCCTCACCCCCAACACCCTACGTCTTATCAGGGTCACGTTTCTCATTGTGATAGATCGTTGTATGAAATCAGACCATTTTGGAGGAGGGGGACAGGTATCACTTTTGTCATGGCAAACAGCACACTTTGAGATAACAATTTATACTTAGGCCTTAAATGTGTAAAATGACATAATGGAAAATACCTTGGGGGTAAGGATAAGCATTTCAACAGAAACGGAACACCTTTTGCAAACCATTGTACAATTAGTCCATTGTTCTGTACTAAAAAAAAAAAAAAACTTCCTGGCAGTGAAAAACAAGTATTTGAAAAGGTATAATGAAAAAGCATTTGTGCAGCTTAAGTTTGAGAAAGAAATGCCAAGAATTCAAAACTCTGTCAGGCTGCTTCACTTCCTTTTTCTTATTTACCTTTTTTTTTTAACCTTTAATTTAGGGAAAAAATAAGTTACCATAGCAACATTAGCAAGTGGTCCTGCTACCTCAGTGCATTTTGTAGGTTATATAAAAGCTGGATGTCCTCCAGGACCACCTGACTTTTCCTGCCCAGGGTCACCATCAGAACTATCCCCTCTGATAGAGATGGGGGAGGGGTTTTGACTGCATGTAAAGTGTTCCCACACTCTGTGGAGGAGAGAAAAAAAAACAGCATGCATAGAATTAAGTTCTGAGCAGCAAGGTACCAGGAGTTGTTTAATATTGAGGAAAGTTGGTTTAATATTGAGGAAAACTTCTTCCATTTTTTTTTGGAAGAAGGATTCTTGATCCTGAATGGATAATGGAATATTTGAAGGGAGAAAAGGATAGAGAACGTTCTAACCGTGGAGTGAGAGGTGGGTCAAGCCTGGAGACTTGGAATTTGTGATAAAGGGGGGATTGGCCATGGTACTTGGGGGTACACAGGAGAGAGGCTATTCTGACCAGAAGAGTCAAGTTAGCAGTACAATCAGGGTTTACAGAGAAGGAGCTGAGGAGGGCTTCGAAATCCAGACCGAGGTGTTTGAATGGAGATGGTTCCAATGGGACCACGAGAAGACTTCCTTACATGGCGTCCAAGTCCTCCTTCAGCTCAGGCCCTTGGTTCTTAGCAGGGGGAATAAAGGAAGTGAGATGGGAATATTAAGCCACGGAGCCTTTATTTTTTATTTTATTTTATTTTTTTTAAGATAGTAGTCATCTTTTCTTTTTTAAATTTATTTATTTATTTATTTATTTTTGGCTGTGTTGGGTCTTCGTTTCTGTGCGAGGGCTTTCTCTAGTTGTGGCAAGCGGGGGCCACTCTTCATCGCGGTACGCAGGCCTCTCACTATCGCGGCCTCTCTTGTTGCGGAGCACAGGCTCCAGACGCGCAGGCTCAGTAGTTGTGGCTCATGGGCCTAGTTGCTCCGCGGCATGTGGGATCTTCCCAGACCAGGGCTCGAACCCGTGTCCCCTGCATTGGCAGGCGGATTCTCAACCACTATGCCACCAGGGAAGCCCAGCCTTTATTTTTAAAACTGAATAAATTTATGTCATTTTACAGTATTGGCCCCAAGTCTCAGAACATTCACCTCTCTCCTTTGTGAGCACAGATAACTCTGGACTTGTGTCCTTATAGGGTGTAGGATTTCTGCGTCCTAAGAACAGGACATCAGACCAAGACTGTTTCAGCCGTTTTGCCCCTGTTGGAAAGAGCTCTATCACATTCTCAGTGCAAACTGCTTATTTCTTATTTCACCAGTAGCAGAGATGAAAGTAAGAGTACGTCCATCACAGGTGTACAAAGCAAAGATGTACTTGTAATCCGTCAATAGAAAAATGACACCATCTGTTGGCAATGCAGAAAATGACACTGAAGATGTCATGGAGGGTCAGGTGTTAAATCCAGAATCACAAAGAGGTCTGACTTTCTGTTGCTAGGGTATAAAGAATGCTAATTATAAAGAAGTCACTGATACAAATAGAAAAATGAATATCTATAAATTCCTCTTACGGCCTTTCAGAGATTCATTTACAGACTGGTGAGATGTTTGTGTATTTAAGTCTCAGAATGGGAGAAAGAAAAACAGACCAGAGATGTGGCCCTATGTTGAAGGTGATAGCAAATGAAACAGTTTTTGTCATATACTGTGTGATATAATTTATGGCGGTACAAACGCATTTCTCAGCCTGGAAGGGGTGGGGGGGTAGGGGTGGCGGAGGGTAAGAGAACACCTTGGTTCTTGCCATGATAATCTTAAAATTCAGTTTCCTATCAAACTGCAGTCTTCTTATGCCTCTTGTGTTGGCCCCTGGTTTTAGTATTCATGAGGCCCATGTATGCATTAAAAAATAAAATAAAACAAAACACTCACCCAGCATCACAGAAAAACTCGCCCATCCCTTTGACAGGGTTTTCGGTTAATTTATGCAGGCCCCTTTGCACTTCAGCATTTTCCCCACTGGTTGCTAGGCAACCATTTGAGTTACTGCGCATGCCTTTTTTATGATAAGTGTCATTATGATTATTTTTTAATTATATGACTGGGACTATAGATTAAAACAGCATATTGTCACTCATCCTCTGCCACTGCTTCTAGCATTCTCACACACTCCTAGAATCACCTTCCAAAATTTACATGGCAGCGATTTATGGGGGGTTTTTTTTGTTTTGTTTTTAATATTTCTGCCTTCACAAAGGAGGTAGAGATGGCATCATAAGGGAAACGAGATTTTTGTGAAAAATGACTGTACTGTATCTCCCGAGCTGTTATTGATCTGGATAGGCTGAGTCAGATATGAGGGTCCTGAACCTAAATTATGAACATCTGGTTCCTTTGACCATGTCTGCTTCTAACATTGAGTGATGCTAAATGCTTACATTGCTTTATAGCCTGTTTCTCAAAGTTACAAAATGCTAATTAAGCGTTCGTTGCTATTAAGTGTGCTTTCAAATAAAGCTACCATGAATTTGCGGGGAGGGTACAGCACTGATCCCAGGAACATGAGGCAGCCATGCTTGCTAAATATGTTTGTTCTTTTCAGCACAAATGACTCCATACACACAAAACGAAGTTAGGCAAGATGAAGGGGTTCCACTGGCAAATAATCATAAAGGTTTGTGTAGTTCACAGTGTGGAAAAATGCCCTAAGGAGGAGTAAGACTGAAAAGATAGACAGTCCCTGGTACATACAAAAGCTTTTCATTTGAGTTTCCAGAGTATATTCTAACATATTATTTTCTGAATATAAAGTGGATTTGAAAACAAAGGGATATGGAAATAAAGTCAGTATTTTTTTTTTTTTACCAAGTCAATTACTACTCATTTAGAAATGGAATTTTTGGTGGAATGGGACACTTTAAATATTTGTATCAAACTGAAGAGAGGTTCACTCTGAAAGAGAAATCCACAGTGGACTTCCCATATGTATGACAGAAGTGGAGATCTACTGGTATTCTAATGTGATTTTGAAGTTAGCACTGGGGACATTAATCTCCCATATAGTTGTAGGATTTTCTTTGATTTGAAGAGCCCCATGTTTATATGCATGGGATGCCATTTGCTTTTTTGACATTTTTCTGAAATAAAATACAAGTTTTTCTCTGTAGTGCATGATCTGTTATGTTTTTGTTCGTTTCTCCCCTGCCCCCCTACAGTTCAGGGCGACAGCTCAGTGAAGTCTTCATTCAGTTACCTTCAAGAAAAGAATTACCAGAATACTATGAATTAATTAGGAAACCGGTGGATTTCAAAAAAATAAAGGTAGATCTTTTGTTTACGAACTTTATTTTTTAAGTAAATAAAGTAGAAGTGTAAATTCATTGAAATGATTACAGTTAGGACTTGACAGTGGTAACCTATCTGACTGCTGCTGACACCCATCCAGGGCTCGGCACTGAAAAGGTCGGGATGTTCTTGTGCCTTTAAATGTATGTTATTAAATCAATATACTGAGAGCTCGTATTGATTATATTGCATTTTATTTAAAAAGTTTCAGACTCCTTCCTCGGTCCCACTGCTCTTCCTGGTTCCCATCATATGCTCCTTACTCCCCCTTACAAGAAGGAATACACGTGGGAGGGTGGTCTCTGTTTATGACACCCCCTGGAGTTGTGTAGTCCCACCTCCCTGGCAGGACTGTCTACTGGGAAGACAAATGGGAGATCAGGCTTTGTTAACCAAGTAATGATTGTTGTATTTCCACCACCACCCTCCCCCACTTTCCTCTGTTTTATCCAAAATTTGCATCAGGAAAGAATTCGTAACCATAAGTACCGAAGCCTGGGTGACCTGGAGAAAGACGTCATGCTTCTCTGTCACAATGCTCAGACGTTCAATTTGGAGGGATCCCAGGTGAGACATGTTTAACCTTAAACACGCTTGTGTTCTTTTAAGTAAAGTATTTCATTTGCTACCGTCGCTACTATCCTGGCAGAAGAAAAGGAAAAATAAAAGCCCATATTTCCATGCTACCTATGTACGTCAATTGAGGCTTTGGCATTTTCAAATTAATGCCAGCTCCTTTGTACCATAGCTATGCTAGTTCCTACTTGTGCTTCCCTTAAAGGCTTGGCTTTTAATCAGAGGAGGAATTTAAGTTAATAACTTAATGTAATGCTTAAAAGCTAGAGGTACAGTTTTTGCATTTATAGAGATGGTGTATTTGGTTATATTTACCTTGGGTTTTCTGATTGTAAACTTTGCATCAGGAGCCGAAACTGCTGTTCTGTTTTAAAACAAAAAATATATAGAAAAAATAACCACCGCCTCTAATTGTTACAGAAATGCTTTTTATCAGGTCAATTGCAATTCTCTTTACTCCCCTTCTCTGTAGTTAGCAAGTGTAAGAGTCTGTAAGTAAGTGACACTATTAAAATAACTAAGTTGGCGGAGGACACTTTCACTTTAATTACACCTCAATTCCACTCACCTTTTGTAGGGACTCCCCTTTTCCTATCTATGCTCTCATACCCATGAGGCAGAAAGAACAAGAAGAGAGGTCAGTGTGTCTGCCAGCCAATGCAGAGTCAAGCCTCTTTCCGGATCAGACTTCTTTTATCTTCATGTCAATTCCAGTCACTAAATTGGAGAATGTGGGACTCCTCAGAATGTGCTTTGAACAGACCATACCTTTCCAGTTAATGGGAGTTAATAGAAGTATTATTTTGACCAAAACAATAGGTTGTGAAAGCAAGCCTTTTTCAAAGAAATTTAAGGTGAAAACTAGGACGCAGAGAGTAAATATAAGCGTCAACAAGGAAGTCTTTTATGAATGACCACTTAGAGTTAGTGGATAGATTTGGGGGTTCTTCATAGGACTGTGGCAACATTGTGATATACACCCCGTCCCACAGCCTCCCTGTCTGCCGACACCCACTGCCTCACCCCTGAACAAGGGTGACAAATGGCCTCTTGACTGGCTTCCCTCCGAGGCCCTCCTGGATGCTGGCCTGTCTTTCTGTAACCACCTTTTTATCCTGTCCATCATCTACTGCCCACCAAGCTTCGAGCTTCCCCATGTACTGTTAAATTCTAGAATGAATTTAATCGCCGTAGTTTGCTTTCTAAACTCATACACTAACTCTTTGGCCTCATTTCCTGCTGTTCCTCAACCTAAACAGTTCATGGTCCAGTAACAGTTCATGGTCCATAAACACCGGCTTCCCCAGATACACATGCAGTTGTAGGAAAGAATTATGAATACAGAGAGAGCCTTGACTTCGTCACAAGATAGTAACATCGTCCCATGTCATAACCAGGAAATTGGCAATGGCACCATCCCGGATGCATCCCGACCTTTTCAGTGCCGAGCCCTGCATTTTACTCTTGCTGCCCCACCTTCCTCCTTGCTCTCCTTTTCTAAAACGGCCCTCTCCTTTCTCATGATCCCCGATGGGATCCTCCTCACCCTTAAGATCGAGCTCAACTCTAGTGTCCCTGGCAAATTCTGCCCCAGTGGCCCCATCCCAGTGTGTCATCTTCACCATTTTTAAGTGTACAGCTCAGTAGTGTGAAGTATATTTTCATTCTTCTGCAACAGATCTCCAGAACACTTTCATCTCGTAAAACTGAAACCCTGTAATCATTCTGCCAGACACCATTCTACGTTCTCTTTCTACGAATTTGACTCCTCTAGATGGGCTCGTATAAGCAAATCACTCAGTGTTTGTCTTTCTGTGAATGGCTTATCGTTTCACCTGGCGTCATGTCCTCAGAGTTCATCCATGTTGTGTAGGCTGCGACAGGATTTCTTTCCTTTTTAAGGCTGAATAATACTCCACGGTATGGACAGACCTCGTTTTGTTTCTTCACCCCTCTATCGATGGACATTCATTGGGTGTGCTTCTACCTCTTGGCTACTGTGAATAGTGCTGCTGTAAACATGGGTGTGCATGTATCTCTTCAAGACCCTGCTTTCAGTTCCTTTGGGTATATATCTAGAATTGGCATTGCTGGATCATATGGTACTTCTTAGTTTTTTGAGAAAACGGACCATTTTTGAACTTTCTCTCTCTCTCAGCAACTACACAGGGCTATGGTCAGTTAGGTGCATACACCAGCGAGAAAGCACTGATTGCAATAAGTATTGGCTGGTACTGATAAACTCAGTAACAAATAATAGCCCCCATTTTGTTAGGAGAATTGCATTTTTTAAAAAAGGTTGTTTTACCACAGTGTTTGATGGAACAACGTAAATAAGAAATACAGTTTTTTTAAATACCGGTCTTGCTGTCAAAAATGAGAGGGCATCGTATTGAAGCCCTCCCTTCCCTCCCAAGCATGCGCGTGCACACACACACACTCTCTGAAATTATTTCAACTGCATGTGGACTTTTCCTGTAAGACTGTGTCTGTAGATTTGAGTTTGGTGTCTTCCTGCAGGCATAGACAATAACGTCGATGTTTCTACTAAAATTCACGTACAGTAATGCTGGTGTGTGGCACAGGGAGGAAAAGAGCTTGCTGCGATGGTGAGTCTCGGGCCCTCAGCTTGAGGTTTTTAACAGGTGCCACTTTGACCCTTTAGATCTACGAAGACTCCATCGTCTTACAGTCAGTGTTTAAGAGTGCTCGGCAGAAAATTGCCAAAGAAGAAGAGAGTGAGGACGAGAGCAACGAAGAGGAGGAGGAGGAAGAGGAAGACGAGTCAGAGTCAGAGGGTGAGTCCACGTGGGTTCTCCGCTGGTTTGGCCCTGGCCACGTGCACCGCTGTTTCCGCAGATGCCAACAGAGCAGACGCTGGAGTCAGGCACACCTGGACTCCAGGTCTTGTGGTCTTCCGTGTCCTAGCTGGGCAACCCCAGGCGGTGTACTTAACCCTGCTGGAGCTCAGTCTCCTCCTCTGTGAAACTGAAGTACTAAATGTGCCCCCAGTCATGCGAAGAGCTTAGCACATGGCCAGGCTCACAGCAAACACGGAATGCTGCCTCTGGAAATCAGTGTAATATACATTTTCTACCCGCGTGGCTGTTGATACCACCTATCTGCTGACCTAGCACAGTGGTTCTCTAACCTGGGTGATCGCTGGCCTCCACCCCTGAGTTTCTGATTCAGTGGCCTGCGGAAGGGTCTGAGAGTCAGCCTTTCTAACAGGTTCACAGGGGATGCTGATGTGACTGGACCCGGGACCACGCTTTGAGAGTCACTGCTTTAGAAGATAATTGTCAAACTGTGGTCCATTTTGTCCATCATGGATCAGATACTGATCCTGTCTTTATCTTGATATTTTATTCCTTATGGCTCTGTTTGTTTGGCATGAGTTTTCAGTTTTTAAAACATTGCACTGAATAGTGTTTATCTTGATTACCGAGTTTTGGTGTCCTCTTAAACTTTGCACCCAAGGCAAGTAGCATATTTCAAAGGTTACGGCTGCCTTGAAAAGTCTAAAATTTCTTCTTACCTAATTATGTTTTCACCCCATACCTCCTCACAAAGTAAGTAAATCCTAGTAGTTTGTAGTCTTCTATGTAAAACAAACAGTTTAGGTATGCTTTAACATTTTTTATTAGATTTGTTTCTAATTACATAGTACAGACAGCTTGGAAAATATTTTTAAGAAAGGAAAATCTGTATAATTCCATCACCCAATATACATTTAACTCCAGTTGCCTTCCAGTCTTTTTATATACATAAATATTTTGTTTATAAAAGTATAGCACACTGTTTTGTAGCATGGTTTTTCCATTACAAATATTTTCCCATAGCAATGAGTGTTTTTATACAGCAATACATATATTAACATCCATTAATGAATGTACCGAAACATAGTAATCTCAATCCAAATAATGCTGTCCTGAAAATTCTAACCCATAAACCACTGCACACACTGTACAAAACATCTGACGCATACATATTGCTGCCCAGAATGGAGTTGATATCTTTGTCAGCCGTGTACATACGTGTCTGTTTCCCCATACCCTCATCTGTTCCCAGTGTTATTCTTTTTAGTGATTCTGCCTTTTAAGTATTAATTTAACCTTTTTCAGTTTCATATGGTTACTCCCTAGTTTTAATATCCTAGCATTTGATGATTAAGTCTACAAAAGCATATTTTAGCTAAACGTTTCCTCGTTTTAGAGCGAGATTTCTAATCTGTTTTCAAAGAGCTACCTTCTTATCCCAGCTATCGGTTGAGATACGTTTGCTCTAATCTCTCCTGAGACTTGGTATGTTAACTTTCTACGGCCGCTCTAACAAATTACCACAAACTTAGTGCCTCAATACAACTTACATTTATTATCTCACAGCCCTGTAGGTCACGGGTTTGCTGTGGGTCTCTCTGGGCCAAAATCAAGGTGTCACCAACCTGCCTTCCTTTGTCGGGGCTCCAGGGGAGAATCCATTTCCTTGTGTCTCTTTCTCATGTTGCATCTCATTGACCCTCTCTTCGGCCTCCTCTTCATCCACTTTTTTTTGCTGTTGTTGAGATATAATTGACATATAATAATATAGTAGGTTCAGATATACAGCATAATGATGCGATGTATGTCTATGTTGTGAAATGATCACACCTAAATCTAGTTAACATCCATCACCACACATAGTCAGAAAAAAATTTTTTCCTGTGACGGGAACTTTGAAGATCTACTCTCTTGGCAACTTTCAAATACGCACTACAGCGTTATTAATTAAACTCACCATGCTGTACCTTAAACCCCACGACTTATTTATTTTATAACTGGATATTTATACCTTTGGATTCCCTGCACCCATTTCCCACCCCACCTCTGGCAGCCACCCTATCTGTTCTCTGTATCTATGAGTTCAGTTGTTTTCTTTTTTTTTAATTTCACATATAAGTGAGATCATACAGTATCTGTCTTTCACTGACTTATTTCACTTAGCATAAAAGCCCTCGTGGTCCATCCATGTTGTTGCAAATGTTCTCTTTTTAATTTTTAAAAATGTTTATTTTGTATTGGAGTATAGTCAATTTACAATGTTGTGTTCGTTTCATGCGTAAAGTGAAGTGATTCAGTTATACATGTATCCATTCTTTTACAGATTCTTTTCCCATATAGGTTATTACAGAATACTGAGTAGAGCTTCCTGTGCTGTACAGTAGGTCCTTGTTGATTATCTATTTTATATATAGTCGTGTGTATGTGTTAATCCCAAACTCCTAATTAATTTCCCACCCACTGCCCCCCCCACCCCCAGCCCTGCCACCTTTCTTCTTTGGTATCTGTAACTTTGTCTTCTAAGTCTGTGGGTCTGTTTCTGTTTTGTAAATAAGTTCATTTGTATCACTTTTTTAGATTCCACATATAAGTGATATCATATGATATTTGTCTTTCTCTGTCTGACTTACTTCACTTAGTATGATAATCTCTAGGTCCATCCATGTCACTGCAAATGGCATTATTCTATTCTTTTTATGGCTGAGTAATATTCCATTGTGTATATGTACCCCATCTTCTTTATCCATTCCTCTGTGGATGGACATTTAGGTTGCTTCCATGTCCTGGCTACTGTAAATAGTGCTGCAGTGAACATCGGGGTGCATGTGTTTTTTCAAATTATGGTTTTCTCCAGGTATGTGCCCAGGAGTGGGATTGCTGGATCATATGGCATGTATGTGTCAATCCCAGTCTCCCAGTTTATCCCTCTGCCCCCTTTCCCTGCTGGTAACCATAAGTTGGTTTTCTACATCTGTGACTCTATTTCTGTTTTGTAAATAAGTTCATATGTACCATTTTACTGAGACGATCATTATAAGTTTTAGCCTTCATTCTGTTAATGTGTTGTATCATGTTGATTGACATATTGATGTTGAACCAACTTGCATCCCTGGAATAAATCCCGCTTAATTATGGTATATGATTCTTTTAATGTATTGTTGAATTCAGTTTGCTAATATTTTGTTGGGAATTTTTGCATCTACGTTCATCAGGGATATTGGCCTATAATTTTCTTTTCTTGCAGCCTTCTTGTCTGGTTTTGGTATCAGCATAATGCTAGCCTCGTAAAATGAGTTTGGAAGTGTCCCCTCCTCTTCCGTTTTTTTGTTTGTTTTTGGGCAAAAATTTGAAAAGGATAGGTATTCATTCTAATTCTTCTTTAAATGTTTGGCAGAATTCACCAGTGATGCCGTCTGGTCTTGGACTTTTGTTGGATGGGAGGTTTTTGACTGTGGACTCAATTTCCTTACTAGTAACTGGTCTTTTTCTGTTTTCTTTGTGATGCAGTCCTGGTAGGTTGTCTGGTTCTACAAATCTATCTGTTTTTTTTCTAGGTTGTATGATTTGTTGGCACATGATCGTTCATAGCAGTCTCGTGATTCTTTGCATTTCTCTGATAACAGTTGTAACATCCCCTCTATCATTAGTGATTTTTATTTGAGTCTCTTTTCTTCTTGGTGAGTGTAGCTAAAGATTTGTCTATTTTTTTAAATCTTTTCAAAGAACCGGCCCTTAGTTTCATTGACCTTTTCTATTGTCTTTTTACTCCCTACTTTGTTGTTGTTGCTTGTTTGTTTCCAGTTTGATGTTTGCTGTTTCCTTCCATCTACTAAGCTTGGACTTCATTTGTTCTTCTTTTTGTAGTTCCTTGAAGTACAAAGTTAGGGTGTTTTATTTGAGATTTTTGTTTCTTGATGTAGGCATTTATCACTGAACTTCCCTTCTAAGGTTACTTTTCTGCATCCTGTAAATTTTGGCATGTTTGATTTCCATTTTCATTTGTCTGAAGGTATCTTTTAATTTACTCTTTTGGTTTCCTTGTTGAGCCATTGGTGGTTCAGTAGCATGTTGTTTTAATCTCCAAACAAGTGTGAATTTTCCAGTTTTCCTCTGGTAGTTGATTAGTTTCATGTCATTATGGTTGAGAAGGCTTATTGATACTTCAATCTGCTTAAATTTATTAAGACTGGTTTTGAGGCATCACATATGATCTATCCTGGTGAATGTTTCATGTGCACTTGAGAAGAATGTGTATTCTGTTGCTTTTGAATGGAATGTTCCATATATAACTGTTAAGTTCCTCTGGTCTAGTGTGTCATTTAAGGCCAGTGTTTTCATATTGATTTTCTGTCTAGATGATCTGTCCATTAGTGAAAGAAAGGTATTAAAGTCCCCTAATATTATTGTATTGCTGTCTATTTATCCCTCTATGTCTGTTAATAAATGTTATGTCCTCTTTTTGTATTGACCCTTTGCTACTATGTAATGCCCTTCTTTGTCTCTTATTACAGTCTTTAAAGTCTCTTTTGTCTGATGCAAGTATAGCTGCCCCAGCTTTCTTTTGGTTTCTGTTTGCATGGACTGCCTTTTTCCATCTGCTCACTTGCAGTGTGTGTGTCTTTGAGTCTCTTGTAGGCAGCATATAGATAGATAGGTCTTGTTTTTTAACCATTCAGCCACTTTGTCTTTTGGCTGGAGAATTCAGTCCATTTACATTTAAAGTAATAATTGATAGATATGTACTTATTGCCATTTTGTTCATTGTTTTCTGGCTGTTTTGTAGTTCTGTTTTTCTTCTTTTACTGTCTTCCTTTGTCATTTGATGACTTTCTTTAGTAGTTTACTTAGATTCCCTTCTTTTTATCTTTCGTGTATCTACTATAGGTTTTTGCTTTGTGGTTACCACGAGGCTTACATGTTATAACTTATATTTAGAAGAGTCTATTTTAAGTTGATAACAACTTAAGTTTGAATGTATTCTAAAGCTCTATGTTTGTACTCCTTCCCTCTGTTTTATGTTTTTGATGACACATTTTACATTTTTTTATCTTGTGAATATACTTGTATATCCTCTAACTAATTATTATAGTTGTTAAAGTAAAAGATAAAAGTAGTAAAAATAACTATATTACTTATGTCTGGCTCTAGAAGTGATTAATCCACTAAATATACTATATATTTACTTTACCAGTGAGATTTATACTTTTATGTGTTTTCTTGTTGCTAATCAGTACCCTTCCTTTTTAAATGAAATAAGTCCCTTTAACATTTCTTGTAAATTCAGGAGTTCTTGATGAACTCCTTTAGCTTTTAGTTATCTGGAAAACAACTTTATCTCTCCTTCAATTCTGAATGATACGTTTGCCAGATAGAATATTCTTGGTTGGAAGTTTTCTTCTTTCAGTATTTTGACTGTTTTGTGCCACTCACTTCTGGACTGCAAAGTCTCTGCTTAAAAATCTACCGATAGTCTTCTGGGGGGTTGCCCTTGTATGTAACAAGTTGTTTGTTTTTCTTTTGCTGCTTTTACAGTTCTCTTCTTGTGTTTAAGTTTTGACATTTTAATTGTCGTATGTCTAAGTGTGGGTCTCTTTGGGTCCCTCTTACTTGGGACTCTCTGGGTTTCCTGGATCTGGATGTATTTCCTTCTGCAGATGAGGGAAGTTTTCAGCCATTATTTCTTCAAATAAGTCTTCTGCCCCTTTCTCTCTCTTCTCTTTCTTTCTGGGAGCCCTACAGTGTGAATATTGGTCCACTTTATGTTGTCCCATAAGTCCCTTAAGTTATCTTCACTCTGTTTCATTCTTTTCTTTTTGCTGCTCTGATTGGATGAGTTTCACTGCCCTATCTTTGAGTTTACTGATCTTTCTTCTGCTTCATCTTGTCTGTTGTTGTACTCCTCTAGTGTACTTTTCAGTTATCATATTCTTCAGCTCTGTGACTTCTATTTGGTACTTGTTTATAAAGTTGGCCATTGAACAACACAGGTTTGAACTGCATGGGTCCACTTGGAGGCAGATTGTTTTTCAATAAATACATACAGCAGTACTATACAATCTGCAGTTGGTTGAATCTGTGGATGCAGAACCCCAGATACAGAGGGCCAACTGTAAAGTTATACACAGATTTTCGACTGCACAGAGGGTTGGCGCCCCTAACCCCCATGTTGTTCAAGGGTTAATTGTGTTTTCTCTATGAAGTTCTCACTGTTTTCATTCATTCTTCTCCCAAGTGAGTATCTTTATGACCATTATTTTTAACTCTATCATCAATCAATCAGCTAAGCCATTCATCTTTGTTTCATTAAAGACTTTTTTCTGAGGTTTTATCTTGTTCTTTCATTTGGAGCATATTCCTCTCTTTATTTTCCTTGACTCTCTCTCATTTGGTAAAACAGCCATCTCTCCCAGTCTTGAAGGCGTGGCCTCATGGAGGAGACAAAAACTTTATCAGTCAACCTACACCCTAGCTCTTCCTTGTCTCTCACACCTTTGTGATTGTCCAAGCAGCCTACTTTTAGTGGCTCCCAATAGTTGAGGGTGTGCCAAGACCTGTCAGTCAGTGTCTTAGAAGGGAGGATCTCAACACCTAGATTCAGGCTGATTGGAAGCCAGATCCTCAGGCAGCAGCTTTTTAAAGTATGCAAATATACAGTCCAGTGGGACCACAGGCCTAAGTCCCACTGACCACCAGAACCAGGCAATCTGAAGGTATCCCCTGGGCAGCACTCGCAAAAACCAGGGCACCGGGCATGTGTAAAAGCTCCCCTCCATGAGACACTAGTGCTCTGGAGTATGGCAGAGGGAGAGTGCAAAGATAGCATCCCCCCTCTGCCAAGTTCTCTGGAAGGGATGACGGTCAGCCCTTAGATATGGGTTACATTAGATGCCCATCCCTAGGCCAATGCTTTAAGATAAGCCTCTTTTATGTAAAGTCTGGGTGCCTCTCAATCAGCTGACTTTGAGCTGGGTCCTGGGGCAGGTGAGTCTGCGCGTGAGACTTTTACGAGCCATTTCTGAACTGGCTGTAGCCTTGTGGGTCTTGTGGACACAAGCCCTGTTGGTTTTCAAAGCTAGATGTTTTGGGGGCATCCCTCAGGTGCAAGTCTTAAAAGTTGGGGTGACTGATGTGGGGTTCAAACCTTCACTCCTCCTGGAGAAGCTTCAGGTTTTCAGTTCCTTTCCAGTTGTGGGTCACTGCACCAAGGATGGCATTTATTATGAGATTATGTATCAGCCTCTCTGCCTTTCTTACTTGCTTCAGTGTGGGTTTTTCCACATTTGTCCAATGCGTAGGTGTCGCTCAGCTAGTTTTTAGGTCTTTTTCAGAGGAGGTTGTTCCCTACATACCTTAGATTCGGTGCGTCCGTGGGAAGAGGTAAGTTCAGGGTCTTCTTGTGTCACCTTCTTAAATCAGAACCTCATCTTCTTCCACTTTGAAGGACTCGTGTGATGAGATTGGGCCTAGCCTACCTGGTTAATCTAGGATAATCTCCCCATCTCAAGGTCAGTGGAATCCCTTTTGCCATGCAAAGTAACATATTCACAAGTTCTGGGGATTAGGACATGGACGTCTCTGGGCGCCATCACTATTCTGCCTACCACCCTGGTTAATTGGAACTTGTCATAGGTCTGTGTAGTGGTGTCATAAAGCCTTAGGATGCTATTTAAAGGGCCCATCTGATGGTCCAGTTTATTAGCCTAGTTGCCCATGGCAGCCTTTCAGGTGGGTTTTTTGGAGGGACATATCCACTGACTCACAAAGCCTGATAGCTTTTGAGTGTCCCACACTCCAGTGAGTATTTAGATTATGTTCTTGAGGATGTATTTTCTTACCTTTACTGACAGTCTTCTGCCCTTTCACACCTCCTATGGATTTCCTGTACTCCCGTGTCAGGAAGAGCCACACCTGTGTAGATAAAGATATTTCACTTTTTCTTTCCAAATTACTTTTTAAATTTGTAAAGGTTTTCACGCCTTCGTGCATTTCCATTAATAGGTAGACTTTTCCATCCCCAGTCTTCTCTTCAAGTCCCCACCTTATAGCTTATTAAGCAGTAGACGTTTGGATATGATATATGGAAGCCTGGACTAGGAATACTGTTTTGAGCACTAGGGTTTGCCAGCCTTTTGCCCTGTTTGGGATGGAGGAAGGGCATATGCTGCCCCTGCACTTCAGTTCAGAACACCTCTGCTCTCATCTTTTTTGTTAGCCTATACTTCCATGGAAGACTTCATTTCTCGAAACATTTTGTGGGTCCTTCCCCTTCACAAGAGAAGTCTGAAAATGTCTCTAAGATTCTTTCTGGAGCTGATTCTCTCCATGACAATATCTATTTCTAGGTTCCTTGAGACCCACCAAACATAATATTCTAACAAAACTGGTTTGAATGAGAGACTTTCATTCTCAGTCACTTCATCATCCATCCCTAAAAATGCTGTTCTATGGACACCTGTCCCAGAACAATGCCAGGGAACAGATTTTCTGTGAACCTTGGGATGTGCACCTATAACTATGGTATAACGCTTTGACTTCTTTCTTCCATGTGTTTTTATTTCTATCCTCAGAATAGCCCTGTGAGAGTGGAAGTGGGTGCCATCTTTCTGTATGTGTATATACTTGAATTCTTTATATCTCTCTATACAGAAATATATGGAATTTTATGTCATCTATCAATAGAGAGAGAATCATACACACACAGGGATGGATATATTTTCAAATATGGAGGTATACTTCTTTTTCTGGAAATAATCACCAGAAAGAGAGCAGTAGGGTGAGAGACTAGAGATGGGGGAAGAAACCTTTCAAATTCATTTGTTTTGTTGTTTTTACTTTCCATTTTGTACCTTTCTGTACTGTAAATATTCAACTATGAATTTTCTTTTTAAGTCAACTGAAGTTATTTACACAGTAAAATCATTGGCTTTTTTTTTAACCTTTTACACTTATGTATACTTTTTAATGTCAAAGTTCTGTTTAAAAAAGTGCCCATTCCTCTGTTGATGGACATTTACGTTGCTTCTGTGTCCTGGCTATTGTAGATAGTGCCGCAGTGAACATTGGGTTGAATGTGTCTTTTTGAATTATGGTTTTCTCTGGGTATATGCCCAGCAGTGAGACTGCTGGGTCATATGGTAGTTCTATTTGTAGTTTTTTAAGGAACCTCCATACTGTTCTCCATAGTGGCTCTATCAATTTACATTCCCACCAACAGTGCAAGAGGGTTCCCTTTTCTCCACACCCTCTCCAGCATTTATTGTTTGTAGATTTTTTAAATGATGATGGCCATTCAATGGAATATTACTCAGCCATAAAAAGGAATGAAATTGGATCATTTGCAGAGATGTGGATGGACCTAGAGACTGTCATACAGAGTGAAGTAAGTCAGAAAGAGAAAAACAAATATCGTATATTAACACATATATATGGAATCTAGAAAAATGGTATAGATGATCTTATTTACAAAACAAATAGAGACACAGACATAGAGAACAAACGTATGGACACCAAGGGGGGGAAGGTGGGGGTGGGATGAACTGGGAGATTGGGATTGATATATATACACTATTGATACTATGTATAAACTATATAACTAAAGAGAACCTACTGTATAGCTCAGGGAACTCTACTCAGTGCTCTGTGGTGACCTAAATGGGAAGGAAATCCAAAACAGAGGGGATGTATGTATACATATAGCTGATTCACTTCGCTGTACAGTAGAAACTAACACAACACTCTAAAGCAACTGTACTCCAATAAAAATTAATTATAAAAAAAAATTTTTTTAATGAAAATCTAAAAATGCCCACACCCCTCCACGCAGTAGGTAAGGCAGCCCTCGCTATCCTGGTTAGGAAGATCCCTGTTCAACCATTAAGAGACCTGGAAAGGACCCAACCCAGCTTCCCTCTGGGACCTCATTCCTTCTTGTTGCCCATTTAGGGTGACTGTGTAACATCATGCAAACTTGGACGTGTTTGCAAGTGAAAGGGGTGCTAACTATAACTAGATAGGACAATGGAGAACAGGCTTGAATCAATCGAGAATGTTCTGGGGACTCCGGGATGTTGGGTTTGTCATCTGAAGGTAGGCGATCATTTTCCTACCTGTAAAAAGATTTCCCTCTGATGCCTCATTGCTGTGTGTTTTGGTTTTGGTGTAGCAAAATCTGTTAAGGTGAAAATCAAGCTCAATAAAAAAGATGAGAAAGGCCGGGACAAAGGAAAAGGCAAGAAAAGGCCAAATCGAGGAAAAGCCAAACCTGTGGTGAGCGATTTTGACAGTGATGAAGAGCAGGATGAAAACGTAAGTGCGGCTGCCTTGCCTGAAGTCGGGAGGCGCTCCCCCGCTTCTGCTTCCCTCTCGCACTCCCAGGCCCCTTCCAACCTCTATGCTTTATTACCCAGAAATGAAAATGTAAAGATTTGGTGTTGAGGGATGTGAACTGAGCTGCCTGATTTAAAACAAAGAATTTGGGGCTTTGTTTATTGCCTTTTTAATAGTCTTCAAAAATGCAAAACTACTAAATCAAGTTTCCTTTTCCCCTTTCTTATCTTCCCAGTGCCTACGTACAAATAGAGTTTTCTCCATGGCTGGTTAATATTTTATATCCATAACACCCAGCATAGTGCCTAGGATACAGCAGTATACAGAGGAAATAATGATTCCGTGGAAGACTGACAAAAAGTGGGATGATGTCAGAGTTTGGGGTTTGAGTTGCTATTTCAGGTGCCGTGCGGAAAACCCAGATACATCTTTAAGTACTTAGAGGTGTTATTTTTTAATATTTTTGAAAAATTCAGGGAGCCCTGATGGAGCCAGGCCCTGACATAAGGACCTTTCCAGATGGTACCATATTCAGTGCTTAGATTAGCATCCTAAGACAGATGTCACTGTCAACATATTACAGAAATCAGTGCTTAGGTTATGTGTGTTTTGCTGCAGGTCATGGAAGTAAATAGCAGAGGCTGAATTCAGACCCAAAGAGCATTAACTCAGTCTGGTGCACTGTCCCTGACTCTGTGGTCCACAAGGTAGCAGTGCACAAGCTTCTAATACAGTGCCTTTTAAAGGGCCCTCTATTTCTTTCACTTTCTAGAGGACCTCAGGTTCCCTACCACACACCCCCTTCTTTTTTTCTTTCTGGAAAGTTAATTTTCCATGTTAGCATGTATGCTAGTTTGATTTTCCTTCAACATATTGCTATTTGGGTCTGTTGAAAAGGTTCAGCATTCTTATCCCACCCCATCCAGCCTTTTAACCCTCGACACAAGCATCTTCAAATACATTTAAAATCCTATGTTTTCTTTAAGTAGACAGCAAATGGATGGAATTTTTTTCTCCCATGATATTTCTAAAAACGTAGTGCTAAAATTAGAAATCATTAGCCATGAACTTTCCACGCCCAAGTGCAATAGAGCAAAACACTGGCATAGACAGCGGGCACTGCTTTGGGATTTCCAAGTAGGAGCTCCCCTTTTCAGCATAGAGGCTGTTGATGCCTCTTTACTGGGAGGGTTAACTGTTTCCAAAATGTCATTTCTTTTCTACATTGCCTCTTGATGGCTTACTGTCTCTTTTATCTTATTTTTACTTTTAGGAACAGTCAGAAGCAAGTGGGACTGATGATGAGTGATCAGTATGGACATTTTTTTCTTGGTAGAACTGAACTCCTTCTCCCCTCTCTCGTCTCCACTCAGTGAGTTCATTTGTCATATGGGCACTGGGTTGTTTCTATATCATTATCATCTATAAGCTAGCTTTAGGATAGTGCCAGACAAACATATGATATCATGGTGTAAAGAAACACACACTCATACACAAATCTTTGTAACATATTGTGACCAAATGGGCCTCAAAGATTAAAACAAACAAAAAAGCTTTTGATGGAAAATATGTGGGTGGATAGTATATTTCTATGGGTGGGTCTTGGTAACGGTTTGATTGTGCCTGGTTTTATCACCTGTTCAGATGAGAAGATTTTTGTCTTTTTGTAGCACTGATAACCAGGAGAAGCCATTAAAAGCCACTGGTTATTTTATTTTTCATCAGGCAATTTTCAAGGTTTTTATTTGTTCGGTATTGTTTTTTTTACACTGTGGTACATATAAGCAACTTTAATAGGCGATAAATGTACAGTAGTTAGACTTCACCTACATAGACATTTTTCCATTTTATGCTCTATGATCTGAAAAAAACGCTTTTTGAATTGTATAAGATTTATGTCTACTGTAAACATTGCTTAATTTTTTGCTCTTGATTTAAAAGAAAAGTTGTTTTGTTGAAATCGCTATTGAATATTGCAATCTATATAGTGTAATGGATGGCTTCTTTTGTCAACCTGATCTCCTATGTTACCAATGTGTATTGTCTCCTTCTCCCTAAAGTGTACTTAATCTTTGCTTTCTTTGCACAATGTCTTTGGTTGCAAGTCATAAGCCTGAGGCAAATAAAATTCCAGTAATTTCCAAGAATGTGGTGGTGGTGCGTTCCTAATAAAGAGATAACAGCTGAGCTCAACAAACTCGGCCTCTGGTTTCTGAGTTCTAAGGGACTGAAACCCTGGTGCCTGAGTCACAGTCTCCTGCAGAGAGCCGGGCAAGCTCTTGCTGCAGCGCACGTGGTAGGAAAGAAATTTCAGAAGACTGAGAGAGAGAATCCCCTGGGATGAACCAGGTGTGTCGCAAGGGAGAGGAGTCTATTGCTTTTGTGACTTTAAACTTGTACAGCAGGAGAGACGCTGCCATGGACCGAGTCACACTAAAGCCCCTGCTCAACCTTTTCTAGTGGCTTAAATTCTACTTACGTGCCAGAAAATCTACAGGTGTACCTCAGAGATATTGCAGGGTCAGTTCTAGCCCAGCAAAGTGAACGTCACAACAGAGTGAGTCACGAGTTTTTTGGCTTCTCGGTGCATGTAAAGTTGTTAGGTTTGCACTCTACTGTAGTCTGTTAAGTGTGCAATAGCATTATGTCTGAAAAAACGATGTATATACTGTCATTAAAATATACCTTATCACTAAAAATGCTGATCATCGTCTGAGGCTTCAGTGAGTCATGGTAGTAATATCAAAGATCACAGATCACCAAAACAAATATAATAATCAAAAAGTATCAGAATCACCCAAAACATGATACAGAAGCATGAAGTGAGCCACTGCTATTGGAAAATGGCACCAATCTACTTGCTGCAGCCAGGGTTGCCACAGACCTTCAATTTGTGAAAAATACAGTAACTACAAAGTAGCACAATAAAGCAAAGTGCAGTAAGATAAGGTATGCCTATATATGGTAATATAGATTTATACTATTGTTTAGCATGGAATAAATCTATGTTCATATCGATTTAGAACGATCTGAAAAGTGCTCAGTTGAAAGACTGGTTCCGTAAATGCCCATATACCCTCCTACTAAGATTCACAACGACTAACCTCCCTACCTCCCACCCCACCCACTTTTTTTTTTTTTTTAACATCTTTATTGGAGTATAATTGCTTTACAATGGTGTGTCAGTTTCTGCTTTATAACAAAGTGAATCAGTTATACATATGTCCCCATATCTCTTCCCTCTTGCGTCTCCCTCTCTCCCACTCTCCCTGTCCCACCCCTCTAGGTGGTCACAAAGCACTGCCGCTTGTTTCTTAACTAAACCATCTGAAAGTAAGTCACAACCATCCTAACACTTTACCCCTAAATACTTCAGCACAAATCTCCTAAGAATAACGGCGTCTCCTGGCTAAACCACAGTCCTACTTTCACACCAAAGGGAATTAACAGTAGTTCCCTAGTATCTCATATATGATCCGTAGTCACATTTCCTCAGTTGTCCCCAAATTGTCTTGCATTTGTTTTTTAAAAGTTTACAAAGAAACCTAGCCAGAGCTTGGCACATTCTTTCTTATGGACCCGATGATGACAAGGACCAAAACGGAAGAGTATTCGCTCATCTCTAACGGATTGGTGAAAACTTCATTTCTTAGAATTGTCTTAAGGACAACTCTGGGATTCTTACTTTCATAATAAGAGGAATTGCCAATGTATCTTTCTTTGAGTCTTGAAGGAAATTTGACCCATACAAATTTTTGTGTGCAATCCTCCTGAGAAACTTTTGTCCTAAATGTCCATTCAGGTCTGAGTTTCCAGTTAGTCTGAGCATTACAGAATGTGTTGAGTTTCCCTTCTTGTTTGTTTACAGTTTGCTGACCACAGTAGGATTCTAGACTCCCGTGAAGAATAAACCACATTAGTTTTTCTTACTGAGATGATTTGCTCTCAGTTCAAAGAAACAGTCTTACTTCACTGCTTCCATTTGTGTAGTTCCTATACTTGATGTACTCCTTGGAATCCCTTCTCAGCCTTAGAGGCTTTGCTGTTCTAAAGCCATCCACACCGTTGTCTTTATGGTGAAGGATGTCTGTTGTGTGAAGGATCTTCTCTAATTTCTCTTCCGCTGTCTTTGGTATGTTGTTCTCCCTGGCCTTAGTAGAAAGGAAAGGCAGGAAGGTGGCTTGCACAACAGTGGTGAGCTGGCAGGGAGGGTGATATGTGTGAGCAAGAGGCAGGCCATCCTACGTCTGCACATCTGCCTGTTTTTAACCTGGTCATGGCAGCTGCCTTGTCCATTTCCAGTAGCCGAGCCCATTGGTAGGCTTAGTTTTTTCCAAGAGCAACAGTTTTCTAGGAACGGAGGAAGGAAGCTACAAGTATCAGGCGACGTACTTGATCCTTTACTAGAATTATTTAATTACAAGAACCCTGGGAAGAAGGCATAGTTCTTACTCCCTTTTTATAAATAAGGATGATGCAAATGAGAGACTGAATAGCTGTGGCCAGTGTACCAATGCAGAATTTGACAGTAAGATTTCTTTGCCTCTAAAACCCATATTCCAGAGCTTCCCTGGTGGCGCAGTGGTTAAAAATCCGCCTGCCAGTGCAGGGGACACGGGTTCGAGCCCTGGTCCGGGAAGATCCCACATGCCACGGAGCAACTAAGTCCATGAGCCACAACTACTGAACCTGTGCTCTAGAGCCCGCTCGCCTAGAGCCCGTGCCCCGCAACAAGAGAAGCCACCACAATGAGAAGCCCGCGCACCGCAACGAAGAGCAGCCCCCGCTTGCCACAACTAGAGAAAGCCCGCACGCAGCAACGAAGACCCAACGCAGCCAAAAATTAAAAAAAAAAAACAAAACCCATATTCCATGCAGCCTCCCTACCTCCCCAGTGAGTGAGGCCTGGAACTGATCTTACTGATAAGTCCCGGGCACCCATTTGCTTGGCACTTGCTGACCCAGCCAGGCTTACAAACGAGTCTTGGCTTAGGTCTCTGGTTTCTGTGGCTGAGAATGGAACTTTAAGACCCAGTTTTCTTGGCTGGGCTCCTCCGCTACCCTGGCTCTTTCTTCTTAGTGACAAGCCAGTCCACAAAGACCAAGACCTTGTCTTTATATTCAGCTGCCGTTGGACCCTAAAGGCTACTGAGATCCAGCTGACTCGGATAACACTAAGGCCCTCCAGGTGATTCTGCTGCATGATCAACTTGAAGGAGCACTGCTAAATCCATCAGACTCTTAATCCCCATTATTTCACTCCTGGGGAACACTATGAGGCCACGGTGATCCTAATCTTGATTTAGATCACTGGTACAGGCATATACATCCATCACACAATTGTCACTCTAGTGAAACCAACATAAACGGGAATAACTGAAAAGGATGAATATTTTTTCTCTCTGACACAGCTTTTCTGTCATATATGTTCCCAGGAAGGAAGCTTCAATTGTGCTTAACTTGAACTTCATTCAGACTGATAAGGTATATCATACTTGGGGGAAATATTTTTGGTCTCCTTAGCAGAAGAGTAGAGACATATTAACCCCTTATGAATAAATGTAGTTCCCATGAGAATTTTACAGTAACAGTCAATCTCACTATACAGCTATCTTGGAGGAATGGTCAAGTATATTCCTCTTCTTAAAATTTACTAAATAAGAGCTGTGTCAAACCAGATAAAGTAAATTTTCTGTCCTTATTCATTTATACTGTCATACGAATCTCAGGCTTTCAATCTCTGCTGTACTTAGGGAGAGGTCATCAAAAATCATGAGGCACAGGGTGAGAAACAATGACCGACAGGTCTAGAATTGCTAGATCTATGTCCAGGTGAGCTGTATTCATCATTGGTGTGGTTTAGGACATTGAGCTTAATAGAGGGTGGAAGTGACATGTTCCAAATGACGTAAGCCCTTTATGCAAAAGGTATCTGTATTTCTGCATCATTTTCAGTAAGGATTTTCCAGAAGGATTTTCCAAGTTGAATAAAGCAAGACAACTAAGTCAAGACTAAGGGAAAACCACTTTCCTGTTTATAAACACTGGTTTCTTTTTTAACATGTAAACTAGAAAGAGGTCTCTTTGTCTTTTTAGTTTTAGTTTATTTTATTGAAGTATAGTTGATTTGCAATGTTGTGTTAGTTTCTACTGTAAAGTAATTCGGGTGTATATGTATATATATATATATATATATATATATATATATATATACACACATACACACACACACAAACACACACACATTCTTTTTCATATCCTTTTCCATTATGGTTTATCACAGGATAATGAATATAGTTCCCTGTGCTATACAGTAGGACCTGTTGTTTATCCATTTGAAAGAGGCCTCTTTGTGAACCCAAGAACTGTTATGAAGCAAGGCTCACTGTGGGATTATAAACCTCAAAGAGAATGGATTCATAGTCCCCCCAGCATACATATGCATTTTTTAATTCTCTTGTAAAAACTTTAATTAAATTCCTCTTCCAAGATTATAAAATAGACATGTGTTCACCACAACCAGTGAAATAATACCAAAAAAATTAATTGAGAATTCACCCCTACCAGGCAATCGGCTTTAAAAGCCTGGTGTGGTTACTTCTGCCTGTTTCTTCTTGCTCACATAGAATGATATACACTGTCAAATGTCAGTTCCCCAGCTATCCCCAGTGTAACCTGGTAATAAGATGAAGCTGAATTTATTGCTTACTGTGGTAAGGGAGACCACCACCTTGATGGAGCTTTGGTAGTTTGAGAGGGAAAGTCAAGGTTGGATTTTATTGAAATTAAATTTAAAGTGTCTTTCAGTGTGGGAATTTGGTTAGGACAGGGTAACGATCATGATATAATAGTTTAGGATTGGTGGAAGGAGTATGGAGAGGATTTTGAGGGGGAAATCAAAGAGTCTTAGGGCATAACTATCAATTGTGTTGCTTTCTACGGAAGAGCTGATGTGTCTTACAGGAAGCTCATGTAATGAAAAATAGTTATTTGCTTGGGCGAGACTCTCCTGGAATATTTTAAGTTGTGCTAATGATGACAGTGGCATTGTAAAGTCATGTTAATGTACAATAGATAGTAAGCTGTGTAGGGGTTGAAAGTTTGGTTTTTTTTCTTTTCTAAGTACTGTACTGTTCTCTGCAACTTGCCTTATTTTCCTCCAAGGCAACAGAGATTAAATTCATTTAAATTTTTTTCTCTGTTAGGAGAACATTTATTTTCATTTTTCTTACAAAATGAACATATGCACATTGTAGAAAATGTGGAAAGTAAGAAAAGTACAAAGGTACAAAAAGTACAGAAAAAGAAAAAAAAACACAAAAAAAACACTGATACTATTACCACGCAGAAAGACGCGCTTGAGATTTCCAGTGTCTTGTCTAGCATTTAAGGAGCTTGGAAGTCAGCTCTCCCATTAACACAACAAGAAAAAAGCTGAACAAACTGAAAATCAACAACTCTTCTTAGATCCACCAGAGAACTGAGGTCATAGGGTAAACTGCTGCCCCCCCAAGCTGAAGAGACAGACAGGCAGATATAGAGAATCACGACCTACTGGAGCAGGCCAGCAGCAAAAATCTCTTGGTAACCATCACCAGGCTAGGAAAACCTAATCTGTAATCAACGAATTGCTAGAGGCCTCAGTGTGGACAAGTTTGTGAGTTAAAAATACCAGAGGCGTCCAGTCTTAGGAGGGCCTCCACACTTTGATGAGATTTCCCTCCGGGAACCCTATTACGTTCTCACGGTACAGACAGGAGAAAAATTCCCCCTCACTTTTTGAGCGGAAGGAGTAGAAAAGTAGTCATATTTAAATATGCCTTCTTAACAAGGCCTGCCCTTAATAGAAACTATTTTGCCAACGCGGAAGAAGGGCAATCACCCAACTCCAGTACCCACTAGCCTTCCTGCCGCTCCTAAAGGGGGAAAAAAACAAACCTGAGAAGCACTTGTGAAGGTCATAGCCCCAGGGGCTCACTAAAACACTGCAGCCGAATCATAGGACTGCAGAACAGTTCCCCTGGCCCAAGAGCTCACCACCACATCCATGTCCCCTGTACAATAACAGGGTCATACAGCTCAGTGAACTGTGCACCTCAGGTGATATTTTTAAAGAAGGTCATTACAGAATGCTAAAAATATCAGTTCTCCAGAGAGAATCACTCTTAAAATTTTAACTTACTTCCTTTGCATTTTCTCCTGTTCATAGATTGATTAACACACGGTAATATTTTCCCACTTTAAAAGCAGAGTTTTGGCAATTATATACAGTAATGTAGACAACTCCACAGTCATGACATAGAGCATTTTCCTTACCCTAAACAGTTTTCTCACACCCTTTTTCGGTCAGTTTCTTACCCTGACTGCCAGCTTCAGGACAACCATTGATCTGCTTTCTGTCCCTATGGTGTTGCCTTTGTTAGAATCTCATATAAATGGAATTATACATTATGTAGCCTTTTGTGTTTGCTTGCTTTCAAGTACTATAATATTTTTGAGGTTTATTCATGTTGCATATTTATCCTGTGACTTTTTATTACTGAGTAATATTCCATAATATGGCTATCCCACGGGTGATTTTTCTGTTCACTAATTGATGGACATTTGAGTTGTTTAGTTCTTGGGTATTATGAATAAGCCTGCTATAAACACTGATGTACAAATCTTTGTGTGGATATGTTTTCAGTCCTCTTAGTTGAATACTGAGGAATGAAATTGCTGGGTTATATGGTAAGGATTTAACTTTAGAAAATAATAGCAACTGGATATCTATGTGGGGGAAAAAAAGAAGAACCTCAACCCTTACCTCATATCATGCACAAAAGTTAACTCAAAATGAATCAAAATGGATCTCAAACTTAAAAGTTAAAATATATTTCTAAAAGAAAACATAAGAGAAAATCTGTATGATCTTGGGTTAGACAAAGATTTCTTAGGGCACAAAAAGCATGAACCATAAAAGAAAATATTGATAAAATGGATTTCTTTAAAATTAAAAACCTTTGCTCTTTGAAAAACATAGTTAAGAAAATGACAAGGCAAGCCACAGAGTAGGAGAAAATATTTGCAAGCAGGTATCTGAAAAAGAGCTTGTTCCCAGAATATATATAAAGATCTCTCACAATTCACTAAAAAGACAGACTGTCCAATAAAAAACTAGGCAAAAGATTTGAACAGACTCTCCACAAAAGAAAATATATGGCCAATAAGCACATGAAAAGTGCTCAATTTTCTTCATCATCAAAGAAAAGCAAAATAAAACTACAATGAAATACCACTACACACCCACTAGAATAGTTAAAATTTTTAAAAATTGACAATGGGAAGTGTTGACAAGGATATGGAGCAACTGGAGCTCACGCCTTGCTGGTGGGAATTCAAAATGGTATAATCACTTTGAAACTCATTTTTTTTTTTAACATCTTTATTGGAGTATAATTGCTTTACAGTGGTGTATTAGTTTCTGCTGTATAAGCAAGTGAATCAGCTATACATATACATATATCCCCATATCGCCTCCCTCTTGTGTCTCCCTCCCACCCTCACTATCCCACCCCTCTAGGTGGCCACAAAGCACCGAGCTGATCTCCCTGTGCTATGCGGCTGTTTCCCACTAGCTAGCTATTTTACATTTGGTAGTGTATATATGTCCATGCCACTCTCTCACTTCGTCCCAGTAACTATATGATGTTTCCAGTATGTGTGTGTCATAATTTAGATTGCATTTGCTCTTCTAACGGATATTTGAGTTGATACCAGTTGGGATTTTTATGCCATTATAAATAATTCTAGAAAGTCATTAAACCCACTTTACACTTTTTGTCTGTTTTTAAAAACAAATTAGCAGAGTTACCTTTAAGTCATGGCTGAAAACATTTCCCTTCCATTTACATTGGATTTTAATAAAAAACAAAAAACTCAAGGTGATTGCTTTTCTTTCTCAGTCATATTTATGCTTGATCAGTTAAGCCTTCTCGGCACTTATTTTCATAACACTTGCATCCTCTTCTTTTAAAAAGGGCCCTGTAAAATTACTTTATCTTGCCTTTTTTTTTCCCTTGAGCTCTTAATTTTTTAAAGGAGATTCTGAATTTAAAGGAGATGCTTATGCTGCTTAATTTAGTTGCATGTGAAAAGGGCTTCTTCAGAAAACCAAGTACCCATATTTCTCCCTGTCATTGAACTTTGTAATACAGTCAGGATTGCTCTTGATGTTCCAAGAAGGCAAAGTTTGGGAATTGCAGGGCCCTGAGACCTAGTTCTTTGCCCTAAGCTGGCAAGAATCTCGACACAAGATTATCCTCCACCCCAGGCTCCTAAAGAATTTTCTCAGCCTGGTAGCTCTTGTGGAAGTTGGCTCATCAAGGTGATACTAGCTATAAACTGCCTCTCTGTGGTGAGGTTATGAGTTGATTGTTTACTGAGGTTTAATAGAAGAACCACGGTTTCACTCTTTTTGATCAGGTTTGGCATGTGGAACACTTGGAGTGAGTGTGACCCCAAGAGTAAAATCCACCAGAAGGGGACACCTTGATAGTAATAACTCACATTTAAATAATTCCAGAGAATTTATATTCATTCTAGCATTTTTAAGGCTGGCTTATTTGGAGAAACAATAGAACTCCATTTAAGAGCTTTCAATACTAGACTGATTCAAGCATGGGCCCCATATATAAATAAATACTACAGATGGTCCCAACTTAGGATGGTTCGACTTAAACATTTTTTCATCTTTACAGTAGTGTGAGAATGATACGCATTCAGTAAAAACCATACTTTGAATTTTGAATTTTGATCTTTTCCCAGGCTAGTGATAAAATGGTATGATTCTCTCGTGCTGCTGGGCGGTGGCAGCGAGCATAGCTCCCAGACGGCCATGAGATCATGAGAGTAAAAACTGATACACTTACAATTATTCTGTATCCATACGACCACTCTGTTTTCCACCTTCAGTATAGTATTTAATAGATTACATGAGCTGTTCAACACTTTATTATAAAATAGGCTTTGGTTAGATGATTTTGCCTAACTATAGGCTAATGTAAGGGTCCTGAGCACATTTAAGGTAGGCTAAGCTAAGCTATGATGTTCAGTAGGATAGGTGTATTAAATGCATTTTCGACTTATGATATTTTCAGCTTACAATGGGTTTATCAGGACATAACTCCATTGTAAGCTGAGGAAAATGTGTACTTCCAGAAAAGGACTAGCCTACTAGAACATCATAAGGCACAATGTGGTATCTTTATCCTATAACAGTGTTAGGAAGGGATTGTACCATATTTGCAGGGCATGGTGTACTTGAAATGTCTAATTCTGAACACACTTTCCTTCAGTTTCAATCATCCCATATGACCCTACAGAATTTCTCCAGACTTCCTAGGAACATTTCCTAAGGATCTGAGTCCTTAATAAGCAACCTAAAATAGGGAGAGTTTCCCTGGAGTCAAACGCCAGTTTCCATTGCTTTCAGTCTATTCCCACTTTTCAGCCTGTAACTCTCCTTTGATGATTTTATTTTATACACAACATACTGAGGGTATTCCACGCCGGGTCGTATGCTTACTGCAAGGGAAAATATCAAGGAGAGTAAACTCCAGTACCTGTTTGCATCCGCCCTAGAACCAGGCACCTTCTCTGCCCACTCCATCACCCCTACTCCTTCCTCCATGGCCAGGGGTCTTATTAAAAGGAGACAATCCAGCTTAACACTCCAGCAAGTGGTGTCTCATCACCCACTGAGTGCCAAACTCTTTGGCCTTTTTAATAAGGCTGAGCAAGTGAAAAACAGTATCTCTTCTCGTTTCCAGGATGGGTAAGAATCACAACTTGGACTTGGTTCTAAGTTGTTTCGCTGTTTACTCCCAAACCAGCAAGCAATCAGTGCAAAGGATGTATACCAGATAAAGAGACAAGTAAATCAACACACCAGATAAAGATACCAGCACATGAACACACCACTCTATGGTCTCCCTTCAGTGGCTCACGGGCATGTATCCAAAGGTCTATGGTCAACACAGCCTAGACAGAGAGGCACCCACTGAGCAGAGCAGCCCCAGTCCCCAAAGTTCTATAGGATGTGATAATAACTAGAGATATTCCATGTACATAACAAAGTAAATACAAACATGTCATATTTTATCAATTCTAAAACTTACATTTTTTTCGTTTTTGAAAGACACAATGTCTTTTAATCTACGATGTCATAATTTTGATTGGCAACAATTTTTCTTAATGATAAATAAAATAATACATTTACAATGGATGGTGTCTTAGAGTCATTAAAATATTGTGTATTTTTTTTTCTTAACACGCATTGTATGTAGCAAAGTGATATAAAGTCTTCTACATCTTTTTCACTTAATTTATCTTGAAGAACATTCATATCAGTGCATAAAGAGCTGCCTCATTCTTCTTAACCGCTGCACGTATTCCATTATGTTGTTATCGTAACTTATCTAAGCAGTTCCATATTAATGGAACATTCTGGTGGTTTCTAGTCTGTGTTTATTCATTGTTGCCAAAAATGATGAATGCTATGCGAAGGCTGAGAGCCAAGTGCTATGGAGAAAACTTGAAGGTTTTGTAGAGGATGTGAAATCAGGTTTGAGACTGAACGGAGGGTGAGACATGGGACAGGTCAAACTGCTCCTGGGATTTTAATCTGGGTACGCCATGGGAAAGCCACTCACCATCTTCCATTGGAAGTGTGCTAAAATGTGCAGATTTCAAACAATTTACAAGAAATGCCTGCCCTGGAGCTTCTTTTACGTGCCCAGAGCTCACTTAGTGATCAAAGTTTAATGCCCATTTCACTGTCTCGAAAGGACATTGGAAATAGTCATTACTCATTGCCTTCTTCAGGCTGACATAGGGCCCATGGAAATAGATCTGCAAGAGGAGATACTGAAGGTCTTTAACTATTTGATGATGATGATGATTTGGATAAGACTGAGAAACATGCAGTGGGTTCCTAGAGAGAAGTGAAAGCATGAATGCTCAAGAATGCAGACCAGGGCGAAAGAAACTAACAAAATGAGGAAAGTGAAATCAAAGTGGCCCCAAGCTTAAAACATTTTATCCAGCCTATTCTGCTGTATCCAGTCTTCAGAACACCAGGATTTGAAAACAGTACCCTAACACCTGCATTCCAGTTCCGAATGGAGGCTGCCTCGCTCCTTAACTCAGCTCCTTCTTCCCCATTCCAGTCCCCCTTGAGCAGTGATAACAATTGCAGCTGCTTACAATGTGCACTGCTGTAAGCTCTTAGATAGATAGATGGATGTATAGATAAGATAGATAGATGATAGATAGATAGACAGACAGACAGACAGACAGACAGATAGACAGAAAGAAGGAATAGGAAGGAAGGAAGGAAGGGAGAAAGAGAGAAAAAGAAAGAGAAAGAAGAAAGAAAAGGAAAGGAAGGAAGGAAGAAAGGAAGAAAGAGAGAGGGAGGCTCATTAAAATCTTCACAACAATTTTATGAAGTCGGCACTATTATTATTCCTATTTTACAAATTAGAAAAGAGTCTTAGAGGAGTGACCGACCAGGATCACTCATCGAGTAAGTAGTGGAGCTGGGATCCAACCTCCAGACCAACCAGCTCCCACGGTCCTTGCTCCTTACTAGGATTCCAGCTAGAACCTCAGCCTGCCTCTCAGTGTCTCTTCTCCGGACTGGGCTGTACACTCCTTAGAGGACACAGATTATACTATTCATCTTTGGGTGAGCCCTTCTCCTCCACCCAGCTAAGCAATATGCACTGAATAAATATATTAAATAGAATGCATATAATGTCCATGCCAGACCAGAATTCCCCCCTGGCTTGCTCCATTCACTCTCTGTGTGCACAGAGCAGCACCCTCTACTGCACAAGTCACTCTCCAGTCAGCGGCCATCCGAAACATCAATCTGATCATACTTCTCATTAGCTTAGATCATTTCAAGGTTTCCTAAGGGCAAAGTGTAGGTCTTTAACATAGCTGACAAAGTCCGGTAAGGCTCATCTCCACGTCACTGCTTCAGCCTCACTAACCCGCACTCCCTGGCCCAGAAAACATACTCTAGACTAGCAGTGCGCAATGGAAATAACACGTGTACTAAATATTCTAGTTGCCGTATTTTAAACTGTGAAAAGAGACAGATGAATTTAATTTTAATGATACATTTGACTTAACTCAATATTTTACAAAATATGATTTCAACATGTAATTAATATAAAAAATTGAGATATTTTACTTTTTTATACAAAACCTTTGAAAAGCAGTACGCATTTTTACACGGCAGAGCACGTTTCAGTGTAGACTAGCCACGTTTCAAGTGCTCGTTGGTCACATGTGGCTACCATATCTTATGGCGCAGCTCTAAACTATGGTTCTCAAACTTTAGCTGCATCAGAATCACCTGGAGGGCTTGTTAAATCACAGATTACTGGCTCTGCCCCCAGTTTTTGATTCACTAAATCTGGGGTGGGCCTGAGAATTTGCAATTCTGGCAAGTTCACAGGCGATGCTGATGCTGGCCTCTGGACCACACTTTGAGAACCACTGTTCTAGATCGGAGATTATAAACTGGTGGCCACAGGTTGCATCCAGCTGCAAGACCATGTTATTTGGACCACATAGTGTTTTTTTTTTAATTAAGTAATTACCAACATTTAAAAATAGCTAGATTTCTCATAAAAAGCTAGACTCCACGCTTCTGTTGAAAAATGTATAAATATAATAATGTGGGGCTGTATTTCTGCCTGGCAATAGGCAGCAGGAGCCAAATCACAAGGGCCCTCTCTGGAAAGGTCTTGAAGGCCCACTTTACTCCTCTACAACACTGAGGCGCCCGTTGTAACTGAGTTGGCATCTCCAAACCTTGACCTCCTGAATTTTTCCCAGTACCTAAATACATCTAGCTCTCTCTTGCCTCTGTGACTTTGTACATGTGGTTCTCTCTGTCTGGAACATTCTTACCAACACCACCACGCCAACCTGGCTAACTCCCCCTTACCCTTCAGGCCTCAGCTGAGATGCCGCTCTCTCCAGAAAGCCTGCTCTGCTCTCCCCATGACTGAGTACAAGTGCCTCTTCTGGGTGTTCTCATAGAAGCCTTGCTTCTCCCATCAAAGCTATCAGACACTACTGTAATTTTCCACTAGCTTAGCTGTCTTGCTCATCATTCTACGAGTTTCCTGAGAGAAGGGAACAATTTCTTTCTTATTCACCACGGTATCCATAGTGCCTAGTCCAGTATCGGACTGGCGCATGGTTGGTATTCAATAAATATTAGTTGACCAAATGAATGAACAAAGACATAAAACAGCTAGAAGAGCTTTAAAATAATGTTGCCCAACCTTTGATCTTCTCCTAGATGGCTGCAATGGAATCTTAGCTTTCTTCCTAATTCTAGAGGCAGCAACAACAAAAAAGCAAATTTAAAATTTTAATTTTCTCTTAAGACTGCAGTGCAAAAAGAAAAACAAATTCACTCTCCTTAATTATTTAAAATACTCCACTAGCTTGAGCTTTGTTTCACCCTGCTTAACATACTGAAAGCCAGAAATAATGAAATCAAACACAATACTGTTACATTATCGACTTCCAGACTCCTACTCAATTTCCTGCATGACCTGTATATCAGCTGCACTGTACCATCATTTTACTGGTTTAAAACAAACAGAAAATTCTTTCCTCAGATTAAAAGAGTCAATATTTTTCTAGAGATTCTTGGAATTTGGCACAGAAGTCTACAGAAGAGAGAAGAAAGAGGAGAGCGAGAGAGATTGTTATTCCATATCCACACCAGCCAGTGGGCTGGGCATTTAGGAAACTCATAAAGATATAAAAGGTAGAAATTCTGTTCTTAAAGAGCTCGTCATCTAGTAGGGAAGATAAGTCATGGACACAAGTAAGTGTAACATAAGACAGGAAGAGGCAAGTGTCATATGACAGGTGAAGAATGTCATATGAGCATTCAGAGGGAAAACATTCTTCCAGCTTGGGGTGAGATCTGGAAATCTTGCAGGGTATAGGTCACATCTGACCTGATCTTGCATTAATATTTAAAAGATCTATGTTCTTCAACAAATTACAATTCTTCTCAAGTATATTCAAAAATACATTTCAATCCCTTTTTCAAAATGTTTAATACATGAGAAAGTAAATTAGTTTACGAGAAAAAAGTATGAAGACCCTGAAGAGCAGGTTTTAGACCTAGCTTCGCCAGGAGCTAGTTTGTGACCTTCAGAAGTTTCTTAATCTTTCTGGACCTGAGTCTTCTCATCTGTAAACTGCGCTGATAATAAATGATCTCTGAAGTCCTTTCTGGCACTAGCATTCAATGAGTGTGTCTATATTCTAATCCTTTATGCTGATTAGACTTTTGTGGTTAAATGCAATTAGTTTTGCTATGTGCTTCACGATAAATTCAGGCTTTGCAATTCTTCATTATGCACAGAGGCAGTCATGTCTTATTGCTAAGGAGACAAATGAATTATCAATTTTATATGAAGAAAATGATTAGAGATTATGTGTCTGGAGGGGAGGAGTAACTCTTACATTCAAAAGTGAAATAATAACTTCAGAAGTTCTTGAAAAGACTATTGAAGTGTTCTTTGGAGTCAGATAATTAAAGAAGGAAGACTACATGACTAGGTTCCCAGATGCAGCAGAAACAGGCAATGCATATCATTAAATCGATGGTATTTCATTAGTCCTGACCAGGCGAAGGGAGAGGATAAAAGAACATGGTGATATATTTCGTTCAATTTATTAAATCCTTGGAAATGGCATTCAGTCTATTTAAGAAAATAGGAAATAAGAAAACCTATTTGAGTCTGCTAATGAGCATGACCAGAATTTGCATCCTTCCTTGTTTACTTAACACCTATTTGTCACTAGTGAGGATACTGGCTTTAAAGCAATGCTCAGACAAATGAAATTAAGGAGCCCAGGAGCAGGTAGATGGAAAATCACCTGGAAAGACCCTATGTAATATCACTCACCAGTATATTTCCCTTAACCTGGCTTAACCTGGTGGTACTCAGTGACACTTCACAAAGATGGAGTTACTCCCAGTCATATCAAAACTCTCCAAGAAGCCAGCCTGTGGACATAAGAAACCTCAAATTGATTTGTTATTTTTAAGAGTCAGTTGCTTTGCTGAAATTTGAGAACACGGGAAAGACTCCCAAACAGTGGGGTGCCTAAAACAGCACCGATGTTTCAGTGTCTTTCCTTTGGAGCTACAGTATAAACAGAGTCTTCTCTCTGATCCATGGAATAAAAACAAGTCAAAAGCATGAGGAAGTATTCAGCTTAGGAACACCCCGGGCCTTAGCTCCTTGTTCATCCAAGCTCAGGCACTGGTCTGACTGCCTCACAATGGGTTTGGCAGTTAAAGCAACCATGGCCAAGATGGTAGAGCCCAGCAGTAAACATGGTCTGGGGGTTTGGAGAAACAGGACCAGGACACTGAAGGGCTAGAGTTGTCTGGAACTGATATTAAATGAGTTTGCCCACAAAGAAAATAAAGAAAGCTAAGGTGGAAAACAGAAGGAGACAGGACCAGAGAGGTCAGCCAAGGTCATAGAACGAGCGAGTGACAGACAGTGGATTCAAATGCATTGTGCCGGCTTCTTACTTGCTTCACTGGATAAAGATGAGCACGGATTTTATTTAACTTGGGAAGAGAGAGTGGCATGGCGAGATTTGGAGACACACAGACCTGACCGAATCCCAGTGAATTGTGTGGGGGAAATAAGGAGATGCACTTAGCGTGCCTGGCACGTAGATGACACCCAATGAGTATTAGTTTTCTTTTCTTACCACCACCCACAATCTACCTACCCAATGGCAAACCTTACTGAAATGGTTTCCATTTTCACTACAAGGTTCAAGAATAATCTTTCTTGACAATATACAAGCACAAGACAACCCATGTTTGCTAAATAGTGATGCATTATTTTTAAGCTTTTCACCCATTTTTTACCAAATAATGATTATACCCGCTTACTTTATTTTAGCTTCCTCTGTACTAAGCACAGGTCCAAGTGTTGTTCTAGAATTAATCCTCGAAGTGAGCCTACAAGGCAGAGAGTATTATGCTTTCTATTTTTCATATGGGGACGGCACACATGGAGGATTAAACAACTTACCCAAGGTCACTCAGTAAGTGGCAGAGCCAGAACTCAAGCAGACAGTGCGGTGCCAGAACCCTACACCCTGTTGTTGATCCCTCTGCAAGACTGCCTCCCAACAGGCACATGTTATTCTTTATTAAGTGCACAGAATGCAGATCTAAGACATTATTAATCAGGCCAGAATCAACAGAAACACAAAAACACCTAAGCTCACTTATCATCAACTTTAGAGACTAATTAAAATTTATCCTGGGGAAAGACTGTTTCAGAGTGATTGCAAATCCGCAACGATACAATAAAGGAATTGGCCTGTAGCTGACAATGTTTCCCCCTTTTCACCAGATGCTTATGTTTCCATGAATGAGCCTCAAAAAACGCCACAGTTCAGTGAATCACATGTTATCCTATATATTACCATTCATTCAACAAAAATGTTCCTAATATGAACAGAGTATTGTGAAAGGCATGCTAACACATGTAGGGAATGAAAACAAACAGGAAATATGACTTTCTCCAAAATACTGAGAAATCTGTGGTAATTACTATAGCCACCATGATAAATGAAATAAAATATCACTATCTCACTATAAGTTTTGGTTCAGTTCAGCACAGCAGATATTTACCAATGAAGAAATTTAAGAGGAAGGTTTTTCTATTTAAGAAAACAGACTTCAGGCAGCTTTAAGCACCTTAGAAGCACCATTTAATCATAATAATAGATATCCTGTCTATTAATAGATATTCAGTATTAATATTATGATTGCTCCTAAGTGTCCATCAATAGATGAATGGATAGAGATGTGGTATAGATACACAATGGAATATTACTCAGCCATAAAAATGAATGAAATAATGCCATCTGCAGCAACATGGACGGACCTAGAGATTATCATACTTAGTGAAGTAAGTCAGACAGAGAAAGACAAGTATCATATGATATCACTTATACGTGGAAGCTAAAAAAAAGTACAAATGAACTTATTTACAAAACAGAAACAGACTCCGGCATATTGTAGAAAACAAATCTATGGTTACCAAAGGGGAAGGGGGGGAAGGGATAAATTGGGAGTATGGTATTAACAGATGCACACTACCACATATAAAATAAAGAGCAAAGATTTTTTGTATAACACAGGGAACTATATTCAATATCTTATAATAAACTCTAATAGAAAAGAATTGAAAAAAAGAATATAGATATATACATATCTACGTGTAACTGAATCACTTTGCTGTACACATGAAACTAACACAATATTATAAATCAACTATACTTCAATTTAAAAAAAAACAGGAAAAAATGTCATGGTTGCTATATTTTTGGGTGTCTTGCCAGCCCATCCCTCTTTATTTGGAACTTCTCTTTTACCCCAAAGCCCCAGTGGAGGGGTGAGCCTGCATGGCCATTCCTCTGGCCATGTCCAATTGGATCAACACATGGACTCAGCAAAGCCAACTGAATTCTCCTTCCCGTGGGATTTTCAAGTAAAGACACAGTGGCCATATTTAGGTATTGCTGGAGTTGGGTCAATGACAGAACCAACAATGAGAATACAGAGAACTTAAAGCAGGAGAAAGGAGCTGGTGCCCACAGAGATTTGGGGACAAGAGATCAGACCCCTCAGAATTCCTAACTTCATAGTTTCAGTTCCTATGTGACCTGTTTGAGGAAACAAAGATCTCAGACTCATAACTTTAAAACTATCACTTAGTTAATTATATAAATCGCATTGCTCAAAGAAAACGGGACTGTTCTCAGATTACCATGTGATCAGCAGGGACAAAGGCCCTAGAGATGCTCAGGTAGAGGGGAGAACTTACGTTACTCTGCTTGAATGGGGAAGGCAGGACCTGAGGTGACAAGTTAGCACATCTTAAAAGGGCTATTGCAATGTTTGTCAGTAAAATATTATAGATCTATCATTGTGTTGAGAGTTTCAGTTTCTTTCTCTACTGACATGGAGGACAGACATTATGGATAGGTTGATTTCTTTATCTACCTTGGTTATTAGTCCTTACATGTTCAGTAAGATCATCTCTTGTAGCCTTCCATTACTTTCATTGCAATCTTGGTTTGGGTTCTCCCAGAAGTAGACCTGAGACAAAGATTTGAGTGCAAGTAGTTTGGGAGGTGATCACAAGAAGCCCTAGCAGGGGAGTGGAAAATTGAAACAAGGAAGGGAAGAAAGCCAATACCATGTGTATTAATGAGAAGGTGACTGCTGTGGGCTGCTGGGGTGCAATCCCACTGGGGAACCTCTAGGAGACGATGTAGAACATGTCTTAGAGTTGTCCTATCAGAATAGTGAGGAGCTGAGGTATTTATCCACCAACTGTTGCCTGACGTTGTTTGAGGCTCCTTTGCAGAAATTGTCAACTTCTCAACACTCTGTCCTGTGGCCAGAGATAACCCTTCATGGACTTGTGGTAAGAAGTGATCAGCACTTAAGAATCAACAAGGGGGATGTGGGAAGGGCACCCTGAGAGCATCTGCTATACTCACCCTTGTCTCTTTATTTAAGTTAGAGTGAGTCCCTCTTCTTTGCAACCAAGCACTCTCTGACTAGAACAGTCCCACTAGAAAAGCCTTTGGTAGCAGAGTTTAATTTATAGTGTTTCTTTAAAGGAATAAACCTTCACTTCAAAAAACGTATCTTTCATTCATTCTAACTGGTCCCCCCTCGCCCAAGCCCCCCCACTGTCTGAATTAGTGTCATTTTATCGCATTACTATAAGTTGATTCTACATTGTAAAAATTTCAATTAAAAAGTTACAGGAAGGGAACTGAAATTGGACTTAAATCCAATGGGCCTGACAGTTGCCTTCACTAGCAAAGTCTCCTTGCATTAATTATTTATAGGCTGGTGACAGTAGTGTGTCATGAAGTTAGATAGCTGCACAAGCCATCCATCTCCCACGCTAAGAATTAATGACAACGGAAGACCAGACAGAGATGGCTAGACATGTGATATGCAAAGTCTCTTAATGTTTACTATAAATAATAGCAAGAGGGATCGAAGTCAATGAGAAAAGAAGTTCATTTTCCTGTACTGAAAAATGGAACTGACTCAAAAGGCCAAGGTTCAAATGTTGGTAATTTATAATCCTACCTCAGCATTACTCTTGCTACTACAAGGCAAGTCATCACTTAACACTGCTATGTATTATTAAAGAAGCACGTTAACCCAACTATTGTTTCAAGCTTTAGATAATGACATAACTCAAGACCATGCAGAGTGAAGGCTAAGAATTACCAGGGTGTGGCCCATTGTTTGGAACAGAGGGCCCAATAATATGTTTGTTGTCTGATTGAATGAATTAATGACACGTGCTAGCCTTCCAATCTAGGGAATTTCAATTGTAGGGAAGATAAACAAGGCCAATAAATGACTCCTCTATAACATCTTTCGGAAACCAATTATATTGCACTATTTTAATTCACTCATCTAGAATCCTCAAGAATCTGTGGATTGAAATGGACCTCAGAGTACAGTGGGGCACAGTGGATAAAGTACTAGGTAGAAATTTAGGGGCTAGAATAAATGCTGTCTCTAATTATATGGGTAATCTTAGATATATCACTTCCTCTCTGTATTGTACTAATTGAGCTCTATTGATCCTTCCAGTTTTGTTATGCCAAGCTGTGTGTCATCAATTCAACCCTTCACATAATTCTTGGTTAGAAGAGTCAGGCATCATATGTTACAGTGATGATCAAGATATGGAAAGCCCTAGTGCTCAAATGTTTAGCCCTGACTACTAAACCCTTAAGGTAAAGAAGATTGCCTCTGGTTCTTGCTTTGTTCTGTGATGGGCAATGACCTGTAGCGAAGCCCCCAAGCCAATGGAGATTGAAGAGTCACTTAGATGGTCTTTCTGCAGTGAGGAGTCTTAGAGGGAGAGGCTTCTGGTGGCTTTTGCCTCCCCTCACTCTAGTCAGCCTTGAGGCTTCTAGTCACAGCTCCCAAACTGGGAAATGGGATGCTCTAGCTAAGTTAATACATCAGTAATTTTTGAATAGCTTGATAGCCAGAAGTGGTTGAGAAATCACTATATTCAAACTTTAAGCAGGTTCTCTCTTCTTCTGGAAGCCAAATCTTGAATTCATCTCTGGGAGCCTGTGGTGACTGGGGGAAGGAGGGATGGGGAAGATCAGGTTTTGAGACTTTCTGTCTTACAAAGCTAAAACCTTAATGATGACGCAGTCTGAGACTGGAAGGAGGTCAATGTTCTCTATGTATCATACTGGAAAATTCTGTCTATGGGCAGGACTGCAGATCTGAAATATACTTCCCTCACTTAAAAATAAAAGTACACTTTAGAGCACTTTTAGATTCACAGCGAAATTGAGCAGAAAGTACAGAGATTTCCCATGTACTCTTTGACCCCACACATGCACATCCTCCCCCGTTATCAGTATCCCCGACCAGAGTGGTACATATGTTACAATTAATGAACCTACATTGACACATCGTTATAACCCAAAGTCTGCAGTTTACATTAGCATTCATTCTTGGTGTTGTACAGTCTGTGGGTTTTGACAAATATATAATGACATATATCTACCACTATAGAATCATACATAATAGTTTTGCTGTCCTAAAATTTTTCTATGCTTTACCTATTCTCCCCTTGTTCCCCTTTAACCTCTGACAGCCACTGATCTTTTTACTCTTTCCATAGTTTTGCTTTTTCCAGAAAGACTTAAGTTAAAGTCATACAGTATGTAGCCTTTTCAGATTGGCTTCTTTCACTTCGTAATATGCATTTAAGTTTCCTCAATGTCTTTCATAGCTTGATAGCTCATTTCTTTTTAGCCCTGAATAATATCCCTTTGTTTGGATGTCCCACAGTTTATCCATTCATCTACTGAAGGACATCTTGGTTGCTTATGAATAAGAATATAAGTAGCTATAAACATCCATGTGCAAGTTTTTGTGTGGGCATAAGTTTTCAACTCCTTTGGGTAAATACCAAGGAGTGCAATTGCTGGATCAATGGTAAGAACATGTTTAATTTTATAAGATAATGCTAAACTATCTTCCAAAGTTGGTTGTACCAATTTTTGATTCTCACCAGCAATGAATGCGAGTTCCTGTTGCTTCACATCCTCACCAGCATGTAGTGTTGTCAGTATTTTGGATTTTGGCCATTCTAACAGGTGTTGAGTGGTATCTCATTGTTGTTTTAATTTACATTTGCCTAATGACATATGATCTGGAGCATCTTTTCACATGCTTATTTGTCCTCTGTATATTTTCTTTGGTGAGGAGTCTGTTAAGGTCTCTTGCCCATTTTTTAATCAGGTTGTTCATTTTCTTATTATTGAGATTTAAGAGTTCTTTGTATGTTTAGATAACAGTTCTTTATCAGATATGTCTTTTGCAAATATTTTCTCCCAGTCTGTGGCTTGTCTTCTCATTCTCTTGACATTGTCTTTCACAGAGCAGAAAATTTTAATTTTAATGAAGTCCAGCTTATCAATTATTTCTTTCATGGATCTTGGCTTTGGTGTTGTATGTAAAATGTCATCATCAGACTCTAGATTATCCAGATTTTCTTCTGTGTTATCTTCTAGGAGTTCTACGGTTTTGTGTTTTACATTTAGGCCTGTTTTACATTTAGACCCATTTGAGTTAATTTTTGTGAAGGACATAAGGTCTGTGTCTAGATTTATTTATTTTTGCATGTGAATGTCTAGTCATTCCAGCATCATTTGTTGAAAAGACTATGTCTTCTCCACTGTATTACCTTGCTTCTTTGTTAAAGATCCATTGACTATGTTTATGTGTGTCTATTTCTGCGCTCTCTATTCTGTTCTATTTATCTATTTGTTTATTCTTTTACCAACACCACACTGTTTTGATTACTGTAGCTTTGTCATAAATCTTGCTGTCGAATAGTGTCAGTCCACCAACTTTGCTCTTCTCCATCAATATTGTGTTAGATATTATGGGTCTTTTGCTTCTACATATAAAATTTAGAATTATTTTGTCAATATTCACAAAATAATTTGCTAGGGTTTTGAATTGGGATTGTGTTGAATTTATAGATCAAGTTGGGAAGAACTGACATCTTGACAATATTGAGTGTTCCTATTTATGAAAGTGAAATATCTCTCCATTTATTTGGTTCTTCTTTGCTTCCTTTCACCGGAGGTCTGGAGTTTTTCTCACACAAATCTTGTACACATTTCTTTATATTTATACCTAAGTATTTCATTTTATGAGGTCCTAATATAAATGGTACTGTGTTTTCAGTTTCAACTCCATTTGTTCATTGCTGGTATATAGGAAAGGGATTGACTTTTGATTATTAAGCTTGTATACTGAAACCTTGCTATACTTGCTTATTACAGTTTTGGGTTTTTTTGTTGTTAATTCTTTTGAATTTTTTACATGACAATTATGTCACCTGTGAACAAAGATAGTTTTGTTTCTTCCTTCCCAATCTGTATACCTTTTATTTCCTTTCCTTGTCTTATTGCCTTAGCTAGGACTTCCAATCTGATGTTGAAAACGAAGGGACGTCTAATGTTGTTCCTGATCTTAGTGGGACAGCTTCAAGTTCATCACCATTAAGTATGATGTTAGCTGTAGAGTTTTGGTAGATGTTCTTTATCAAGTTGAGGAAGTTCCCCTCTATTCCCAGTTTGTTGAAAATTTTTATCATGAATGGGTGTTGGATATTGTCAAGTGCTTTTTCTGTATCTATTGAAATGATCATGTGATTTTTCTTCTTTAGCCCGTTAATGTGATGAACTTTTGGTTTTGTTGATTCCTCTCTATTGATTTTTTTCAATTTTATTGATTTCTACTCTAATTTTTATGATTTCTTCTTCTTACTTTAGATTTAATTTTATCTACTTTTTCTAATTTCTTAAAGTAGAATTTAGATTATTGATTTTCTTTTTTTAAAAAACATTTATTGAAGTATAGTTGATTAACAATGTTGTGTTAGTTTCAGGAGTACAGCAAAGTGATTCAGTTATATATTTATATATAAATACATATATTCTTTTTTTATATTCTCTTTCATTATAGGTTATTACAAGATATTGAGTACAGTTCCCTGTTCTATTCAGTAGGTCCTTGTTGGTTAACTATTTTATATACAGTAGTGTGTGTATTTTAATCCCAAACTCCTAATTTATCCCTCCCCCAACGCTTTCCCCTTTGGTAACCATAAGTTTCTTTTCTATGTCTGTGAGTCTATTTCTGTTTTGTAAATAAGTTCATTTGTATTTTTTTTAGATTCCACATATAAGTGATATCATGTGATATTTCTCTTTTTTTCTAATATGTGCATTCAGTGTTATATATTTCATTCTAGGCACTGTTTTTGCTTAATGCTACAAATTTTGATAAGTTGTGTTTTCATTTTCATTCTGATAAAAATATTTTTAAATTTCTCCTGAGATTTCTTCCTTGATTCATGAGCTATTTAGAAGCGTGTTGTTTAATCTGCAAGTATCTTGGGATTTTCTGGCTATCTTTGTGCTATTTATTTTTAGTTTAATTCCATTGTGGTCTGAAAAGAGACACCATATGATTTCTATTCTTTTCTATTTGTTAAGATGTATTTTATGATCTAGAATGTGGTCTATCTTGGTGAATGTTCCATGTGAATCTCAGCATAATATGTTTTCTGCTGATGCTGGATGAAGTGGTCAATAGCTGTCAATTGCATCCAGTTGATTGATGGTACTGTTGAGTTCAACTTTGTTCTCATGGATTTTTTGCCTGCTGGATCTGTCTACTTCTGATAGAGGAGCGTTGAAGACCCCAACTATAATAATAGATTCATCTGTCTCTCCCTGCAGTTCTATCAGCTTTTGCCTCGCATAGTGTGACACTCTGTTGTTAGGTGCACACACGTTAAGAATTGTTATGTCTCCTTGGAGAATAGACACCTTTATCATTATGTAATGCCCCACTTTATTCCTGATAAATTTTCTTGTTCTGAATTCTACTCTCTGCAAGTAATATACTTACTCCCACTTTCTCTTGACTAACATCAGCATGGCATATCTTTCTGCATCCATTTACTTTTAATCTATAGGTGTCTTTATATTTAAAGTGGGTTCTTGTAAACAACATATAGTTGGGTCTTGTATTTTGATCCTGACAATCTCTGTTTTTTAATTGCTGTATTTAGACCATTGGCATTTAAATTGATTATTGATACAGTTGCATTAACAGCTTCCAAATTTGCTTCTGTTTTCTATTTGTTGCTCTTTTCCTTTGTTTCTACTTTTGTCTTCCATTCTTCTTCTGCCATTTGTGGACTTAAATGAGTGTATTAAATGTTTCTATTATTTCTCCTTTCTTAGCATATCAGTTATGCTTTTTTCTTTTTTACTTTTTTTATTGTTTGACCTAGACTCTGCAATATTTTCAACTAATCCAAGTCTGCATTCAAATAATACTATACTGGTTCACGGGTAGTGTAAGTACCTTATAATATAATCCTAATTCTTCCTTCCTATCCCGTGTATTATTGCTGTTATTCATTCCCTATATATATGTGTACATATAGCAATATATATGAGCACATATTTGTATGTATATATAAGCAATACATATTACAATATACATATATGAGCATATATAGTTGAAAACAGTGTTGCTATTTTTTTTTTTAAATAGATCTCTATTGGAGCATAATTGCTTCACAATACTGTGTTAGTTTCAGTTGCACAACAAAGCAAATCAGCCATATGCATACACATGTCCCCATATCCCCTCCCTCTTGAGCCTCCCTCCCATCCTTCCTATCCCACCCCTCTAGGTCATCGCAAAGCACCGAGCCAGTCTCCCTGCACTATGCTGCTGCTTCCCACCAGCCAACTATTTTACATTCGGTATTGTATATATGTCAGTGCTACTCTCACTTTGCCCCAGCTTCACCCTCCCACCCCATGTCCTCAGGTCCATTTTCTATGTCTACCTGTTTATTCCTGCCCTGCAACTATTATTTTGAACAAACTGTTACATGTTAGATCAATTAAGATTAAGAAAAACAAAAGTTTTAAGCTTACTTGTGCCTTCTTTTCTTTTCTTTATGTAGATCCAAGTTTCTGACCTATATAATTTTCTTTTTCTCTGAAGAACTTCTTTTAACATTTCTTGCAAGGCATGTCTACTCCCTCAATTTCTGTTTGTCTGAAAAAGTCTTTATTTCTCCTTCACCTTGAAGGATAATTTCACAGGATACAGAATTCTAGGTTGGTGGTTTTTTCTCTTACCATTTCAATATCCCACTCCACTCTCTTCTTGCTTATATGGTTTCTGAGGAGAAGTTGGATGTAATTATTATCCTTGCTTCTCTATAGGTAAGGATTTTCTCCTCCCCTGGCTTCTTTCAAGACTCTGCTTTGATTTTCTGAAATTAAACTATAGCATACTTAGGTATAGGGTGTTGTTTTTGTTGTTTTTTGTTTTTCGTTTATCCTCCTTGGTATTCTCTGAACTTTCTGTATCAGTGGTTTGGTGTCTTACATGAATTTGGGCAAATTCTCAGTCATTATTGCTTCATATATTGCTTGTGTTCCTTTCTATCTTTCTTCTCCTTCTGGTATTTGCATTATGCATGTATTACATCTTTTGGAGTTGTCCCAGTCTTTAGATATTGTGTTCTAGCTGTTTTTTTTTTTTTCAGTTTTTTTCTCTTTGATTTTCAGTTTTGAAAGTTTCTACTGAGACATTCTCACACTCAGTGATTTTTTCTTTAGCCATGCCCAGTTTACTAATGAGCCTTCAAAGACATCCTTCATTTCTGTTACACTGTTTTTTGATATCTAGCATTTATTTTTTATTTTTTCCTTAGAATTTCCATCTCTCTGCTTACAATGTCCATCTGTTCTTGCATGCTTCCATCTGTCTACTTTATCCATTAGAGCCCTTAGCATGTTAATCATAGTTGTTTTAAATTCTCAGTCTGATAATCCCAACATCCTTGCCATATCTGAGTCTGTTTCTGATGTTTCCTCTCTCTTCAAATTAGGCTTTTTGCCTTTTAGTATAGCTTGCTTGATACTGGACATGATGTATTACGTAAAAAAACTGCTATAAATAGTCCTTCAGTAATGTGGTGGTGAGGTGTAGAGGGAGGGAAAGCACTCAGTAGTGCTACGTTTACCTTTCAATCTTCTAGTGAACCTGTGCCTTTGGACTGTGAACTTCACAAATGCTTCTCAGTCCCCACCTCCAACCCTTAGGTGGGACAGGATGGCTAGAATAGGATGAAGTTGGGTATTTCCCTTCCCCCAGGTCAGTTAGGCACTGATTAAACCCCAGAAAGTTAGCATCTGGTGAGTTTCTCTTGACAGCAGGCCTTCTTAAGAAGAACAGAATGCTCTGCCATACTTAAAAATGGTTTCACCTCTCCCCACCCCCAGAAAAATGAGGGATTTTTCTGTGATGTTCACCGTGAGAATCTGTTCAAGCTCCTAGAGGTTAAACTCACAAAAGTGTGGAGACCAGCCTGTGATGAGGCCCCATTGGAGCTTTTAACTCTCAGACTTGTCTACACTGAGCCTCCAGAAAATTCTCAATTATAGTGCAGGTTTTCCTACACCAGCACGGGTTCCTGTGGAGGTGTTTGCTCATAGGTTTCTGCTCCTATAAGTCATGATTCACTGTACTTGCCCATCAGCCTCTCCCATTTAGGGAGCAGCAATTTTCTCTGTGACCACACCTCTCCTACAGATGTAAGAAGAGTCATTGATTTTTCAGTATATTCGGCTTTGTGCTTGTTGTTGAGTGGTGACTTCCAAGCTCCTCACATGCTGGACCAGAAACCTGAAGTCTCCTTCCTCTACTTTTTATTCCTCTATCTGCAGAGCTCAGAGATTTGGACTGTGGGTAGGAGAGGCATACTTAAGGCACTACTGTTAGAGGGAGATGAGCTGGCCTCTGCAGTATGGTAGGCTGCCTGGCTCCAAGCAGAGAATCCTATGGCATACCTTAGACCTACCATATCCTGTATCTAATTTGAAGTTTTTCCTTCCACTCATGATTCCTCCAGTTATTCCCTAGCGTTGAGAAGATTTTTCTAAACATCACAGCCCCCTATTTTCTACGCGTTGGAGAATGAAGAAATGTGCTAAGGACAGCAAAGGAAACCATAAACAAAACGAAAAGACAACCCACAAAATGGGAGAAAATATTTGCAAACGATGCAACCAACAAGGGGTTAATCTCCAAAATATACAAACAGCTCATGCAGCTCAATATCAAAAAAACCAAACAACCCAATCCAAAAATGGGCAGGTGATCGGAAATTGGCAAAGGCAATAAATCAGGACTTATTTGAAGGGCTGACTTACCACCACACCACTGGGTATACATATCACATAGATACACACATATCACATGGATAGACATATATGACATATGTAACCAAAAACATAAACAAATTCCTCTTATAAGCCACAAATATGTTAAAAGTACTCAAATGTCAAAGTATAAAAATACTAAGTATAAGACTGTGTAATAACTTGATTTTAACTACTTTCCTTCACACTCAGCCTATATTTAGTTAAAAGATCAAATAACAAGATTTCTTTAGAAGATACTTGCTATAGGACTTCCCTGGTGGCACAGTGGTTGGGAGTCCGCCTGCCAATGCGGGGGACGCAGGTTCGATCCCTGGTCCGGGAGGGTCCCGCGTGCCGTGGAGCATCTGGGCCCCTGCTCCACAGCTCCTGAAGCCTGCTCACCTCGGAGCCTGAGCACCACAGCTACTGAGCCCATGTGCTGCAACACTGAGGCCTGCACACCTGGAGCCTGTGCTCCGCGGCAAAAGAGACCACCAAGGTGAGAGGCCTGTGCACCACAGCGAGGACCCAGTGCAGCCAAAAAATAAATAAAATTTAAAAAAAAGAAGATACTTGCTATACAGTGTTAAATTTTGGTATAGAAAAATGCTTTGGTACTACTATGTAAACGACATTATGTGATAGGTCCCTATCAGTCCTAGATCTGTTATGTTGCTAAAAGAAAAATACTGATTTAAAAAAAAAAAACCCAACCCTGAAAAAAAAAAGGGCAGATGATCGAAATAGACATTTCTCCAAAGAAGACATTCAGATAGCCAAAAATCACATGAAAATATGTTCAACATCACTAATTACTAGAGAAGTGCAAATCAAAACTACAAAGAGCCATCACCTCACACTGCTCACAATGGCCATCATCAAAAAGTCTATGAACAATAAATGCTGGAGAGGGTGTGGAAAAAAGGGAACCCTCCTACACTGTTGGTAGGAATGTAAATTGGTACGACCGTTATGGAGAACAGTATGGAGGTTCCTTAAAAAACTAAAAATAGAGCTACCATATGATCCAGCAATCCCACTCCTGAGCATATATCCGGAGAAAACCATACTTTGAAAAGATATGTATACCCCAATGTTCATTGCAGCACTATTTACAATAGCCAAGACATGGAAGCAACCTAAATGTCCACTGACAGACGAATGGATAAAGAAGATGTGGTACATATATACAATGGAATACTACTCAGCCATAAAAAGAATGAAATAATGCTATTTGCAGCAACATGGATGGACTTAGAGATTATCATACTAAGTGAAGTAAGTCAGAGAAAGACAAGTATCATATGAGATTACTTATACGTGGAGTCTAAAGAAACAATGCAAATGGACTTATTTACAAAACAGAAACAGACTCACAGCCTTGGAAAACAAACTTATAGTTACCAAAGGGGAAAGGTTGGGGGGAGGGATAAATTAGGAGTTCGGGACATACACACACTACTGTATATAAAATAGGTAATCAACAAGGACCTCCTATATAGCACAGGGAACTCTACTCAATATTCTGTAATAACCTATATGGGAAAAGAATCTGAAAAAGAATATATATATGTGTGTGTGTGTGTGTATATATATATATATATATATTCCAACACAACGAACACAACATTGTAAATCAAATATACTCTGAGATAAAATAAAATTTTAAAAATGAAATTAAAAAGAAAAAAAGAAATACAAATCTGATCATGGCACCACCTACTAAAAGGACTTCAGTGGCGAACCACAGTTCTTAAGACCAACATCAAAATTCTTAACACAGTTAATAGGACCCTGCGTAATCTGGCCCCACCCATTTCCCCAGCCTCTTCTCATTGACAATTTCTCTTATTGTCTACATTTCTGTCTGACTTGTTTCAATTCCTCATTTACACCATGCTCCCTCCTGCCACAGGGCATTTGCACATGCTGCTCGCTCTGTTTGGAATGTTATCCCTCCCCTCTTCATGCAGAACCTCCTGCTCATCCTTGAGACCTCAGTTCAAAACTCATATTCTCAGAAAGCTTTCCCCAATTCCCCTGATGAGATGAGACCCCACTGCTGACCCATGATGCACGCTCATAGTACTGCACACCTCTGTAGCATTTCACATGGTGGCAATTTTAAAATTTCTACTTATTCATAACAAAGTAACACCTCAATACACTTTGAATAAACCTAACACAAACAGAAAGCCACACTTGAAAAATTTCGCTTCATGGTTTTTCACATGATGAACATACCCATGTGTGTTCAAGGTCAAGTAACATCATTCCCAGCATCCCAGAAGCTCCCCTTTCCAGTTGCTATACCTCCCCTTAAGGTTACTGACTACTATTTTGATTTATAACACAGAAGTGCATGTTTTGTTTTTAAACACTCCTACAATTCACATAAAGCATGAGGCCCCCCACGCCCCTTCCCACAATGAGTTTGGTATGTATCCTCTTATCCCTTTACTGAGATGCGTACCTACACATAAATTATGTATACTTTTATTTTATCATTACATCATAATTTCGTATTCGTGTGACAATTTCATTTCTATCTCTGCCACTGAACTGCAGTCTCCGCAATGACTAAGCCAGTGGCGGTATCTGGTCTTCATTTTCTCTCCAGCACCTTGTACAGACCCGGCCACAGTGTACACTCCATCAATGTGGTGACTATATGAATGGTTATGCCAGGTGCTGGGGCCACCAAAGTGAACAGGACAAACAGGTTCACTGTCCGCATCTTCCTTTAGCTTATAGAGTATAACTGACCACAAATTTGTCTTAAAGCCCTCCAGAAGCGAAGCTCTAAAGCCACAGTGTCTGCCCTTCCTCCCAGAGTCAGCCCCTGCCTAGGAGAGCAATTCCCCACTGACTGACACACCTACCTTGGACCAGTTAAGGGGGCTTTCCTTGACTTCCATGCTTTCCACCAACTTCCACTGGGCTCAGCTGCAACTCCAGGCCCTCTGTGAAGATGCCCCTGGCTGGGGCCTTCTTTCTGCCTTCATCCCACAAAGCTCAACACATCCCCTTGACTCAGCTAGCGAGACAAACGGGGTGGAAAGTGGAAGGGGCAGGAGTCAGAAGACACGGGTTCAAGTCCCAGTGCTTTCACTTTCTGGCTGGCCCTGGGCAAATGGCTCTGCCTGTCTGGGCCTAAGTGTCCACATTCATCAAAGGAAGCAGCTGAACTGACAAAAATTCTAGGGTTCCTTTTTAGTGCTAATGTCCTGTGATTTTTATGATGGAAGGTACCTGTGCATAAGAGTAGACATCTCACCCTTCTACAGATAGCCTGAAGTCCCAACATTGATTTAATGCCCCCGAGGGAGGCTTAGCACTTCTGAAGCCCTGTTTGGTTTCTTCATTACACAGGTCAGTCCCACCCCAGCCCTCCATTTCCATAAGAGATACTGCCAACAGCAACAGAAGGTAGGCAAACAGTTCTTTTTTAGGAAGGTTGACAAGGATGATCAATAGTATCCTTGTAAAAATACCAGCAAGTTTGGGCTTTTTCTCTAAAAAAAAAACTCTTTCCTTAGAAAATTGTCTTTTGAAACACCATGACCTGGTTTGGAGGGAGGGACCGATTGCAAAGCCAGGGATTGCTTGCCAAGGCAGCAAGTTTTTGACTCCCTCTTGATGATTTAAGACTAAGAGAAAAGCAAAATAATAAGAGTTTGACACCTCTCTATGATTATATCAGCCTGGATTGAGATCCTGGGAACTGAACCCAGTGTCTGGAGGCTAGGCTGGCCAGTCAGCATGCATTGGGGATCAACACACCATGAGAAGTCCAGGTTTCATACTCAGGCTGCTTGGCACCTGGCAACCCAAACGCCCCCCTGTTCTGAGCCATTCCAGTACGTCTGGGGCTGCTCAAGTTCTCAGGCTGAGGAACACTCTCTAAGAGTGGGTGTGGCTTATTCTCTACTGTTCTCACTCCCTGAGACACCAAGGACCCTCCAGGCTTTGGAGACTGAGGACGTGGGGATGAGTTCTGTGGGCCAACTTAGCTCATCTCTAAGTTATTGCCCAATTTCATTCTAACAGAAGCGTTCAAATTAGATATTCCTGGCCCCCTTTGACAAGTGAGGAAATTTAAAATCACTTGTCCAATGTCACAGGACTAGGGCAGAACAGAATTAGGTTTCAACTCATGCCTTAGGACGCTAAGCCTCATGATGTCAGTTACACCAAGGAGAGCTACCAGGGGCTGCAGCCTCCCTTTCGCCTGACCCCTTATGAGAGATGTCAGGACACATGGTAAAGTCTTTCATTCAGGCTGGGCCGGGTAACCGTCACGCTCACTCTGCCCCTCAGGGCCCCTTATCCATCACAGAGTGGGAATGGGGCTGATTGGGTACCCCTGGGGGGCGCCAAATCACCAGACTTTTGTGGGCTTTGCCCTAGGCAGGAAATTTGTTGCAAAAGCAGTTCCTCTGACCTTTCTACAAAACAGAGTAAGTGATGGAGTTGGAAAGACCAGACTTTGAGTGAAGGTGCGCATAAGGTAGAAGCACACCTTGAGTGGTTTAGGAGAAAGAGTTCAGGGAAGAAGGGAGAGTGTGGATTTCTTTTCTTTTCTTTTTCTTTTTTTTTTTTTTTTTGCATTATTTTTTTCCAGAGCCTAGCACCAAGCCTAGTACATAGTAAGGGAGTGTGGATACACCAATAAAGCAATGTGTGAATGTATGAACCAATCTCATGGGGAGAAGTCCCTCAGAAGACACGATCCTTTTCCCCTCGTCTTCAATTTGGCTGTCATCTACTAACATGCTCAGGCATCCCTTATCCCAAACACACGCTCGAAATTAATCCTCCCAACACTGCAATCACCTTGAGCTACTCTTCTCTTTACTATGAAACTTTTGGAAAAGAGCAGTTTACAATCACCACCTCTAGCTTCTCATCATCATCTTCTTACTCTTTAACCTCATGAGATGTGACTCACGCTAAGAGAACAAGAGTGAATATTACTCTTTTATTCCCAGTTCCTGCCACATATTTGATGACATGGAGGGGCCCTGCTTTGAGAAAAGTCTCTGTGTTCCCTAAATGTGTTCCTCCTACACTCCGCACAGAAACTACACACCCTGCTTTGCAGTCTCCTCTATACCGATCCCCCCAGTTGTTAAGGTAAGGTCAAGGTAAAGCCCTAGGTACAGGATAGGCCTAGAAAGCATATCCTTCCATATGAAGCCTGCTCTCCTCATGCCCCGACCTGAACTAATTTGGTTGAACTTGGAGTTGGCAATTGATCCAAGATCGAGGTTTGTGCAAGCCAGAAAACAGCCTATGAGGTGGCCTGGACTAAAAAGTTCTGCCCATACAGGAACCAGGTGCGCCAATTAAATGTTCTCTCTTTCATGAAGTTGAATTTAAAAAATATGGAAAGAACCAGATGCGAGTAGATGCAGAAGCTAAAAGGTCATGAGAGTGAGTGGGGATCACGAATAAGCTAAAGTTTTGAATAAGGCAATGTTTTGAGTCATGAGAACATTAAGAGTTGGAAGTTCTAATGGAGATAGAGGAAGATAAAGACACATCATGGAAGCAGGAGAAGACTTGAGAAATCATGGTAGGGAAAGTCGAGAACTGGGGAATAGCTGAGTTTCATTTATGTTAGAAAGTTAGTGTGGAGATCCACGAAATCCTAAGCCACTGGGACCTTAGCACAGGTAGACTTGGATCTGGAATGGATTGCTGCTGGTCACAGCTTAGGGGACTCGACCATACAATAGTCTCTCTGGTGGATTACTGGGAAGATTCCAGTTCCCCTTTGGCCCAATCCTTTCCAAGAAAAACATTTAAACTGAAACCTTCTGGGGAGACCCTGTTACCTGAAGGCACACAAACTAAGCCCAAGTGGGTTATGCAGAAGTAGATGATTTCAAAGATCTCTGAAGGAAAAATTTATATTCCAGAGGGCTCAGAATGTTGAAATTGGCCCTTCCAACGTCTCTCCATAGGACATAGGGCAAGTTGAATTTCCCCTGTTTTACAGAAGCATGGGAAAGTAACTTACCTGCATTAAAAAGACCCAATGACAGTAGGTGTCACGAATCCTCAGCAGAATGTTCTCTTCACTAAACCCTGATATCAATGCTATTTGCCATTTCCCTGCCCAGTTCTTCTCTTTTTCCTCATTTATCTGGGAAAGCTCACAGTTTCAAAGATGAGTTCAAGGAGCCCTAATACCACAGGTATTAGGGAAATGCCAGCAAGAAGAACTAGAAAGTCTACTAGGGACTGACATTGTAACCCAAGTGTTATTTTGAGCCACTAGGGTACAGTGAAGATGGTGGATCTACAGGTATTGAAACAATTTGCCCCAAGGAAAAAAGCATTTAGTGACTGCTGCCTTTGCATATTCTGTGGTTTGTGAACGTTAATACTAAACAAAGCAGTTGAAGAATGCTGCTGCCCTGCTAGACTACCACGACCTTGCTCAGACCAACAAAGTTGAAAAACCACACATGCTTTGCATTCTCAGACTCTCTGCAGATCATGTAGTAGATGCTAAGCTCAGTGAATCAAATCCAGAGCAATAGTTAATCAATTGTTTCTTAAGAGGCTGCTTCTTCCAGAGAATTCTATTTTCTCTCCCAAGACCTGGGCAAGGCAAAGGTAGCATGACCTTCATAAGAGAGAGATTTGAGAGTCCACTCAAAGGAAAAACCTGCTGATTAAAATAAAGTCCAAAATCTTATTACAAGTAGAAAAGGCCTTTAGCTAAACGATTTAGATCCAGAGCTGAAGCACGGGTACTTTCTTTGTAATGTAGAGATTCGCTGTCAGCCTCTGCTGGGTTTATCTGGAGGATGAGATGACCTCCAAAATTTAGGAAGAGCGAAATTCTTCAATACCAGACCAAATCCAAGGCAGGAGTTTCCAAGAGTTTTCCAAGAGCAGGCGTTTCTTGCCTTCCAACACCCTCGAATCAATGGCTTATATCTGGAGACACCAAGGGGTAGCTTCTGGGAGAGGGTATTATAATGACTTCTATTAACTTCCAGCCTCTAAAATCTACTCTGAATCAGCCTATAATCCAAATAAATATAGCATGCTGGCCATGTAATTGGAGTTTCTAATGTCTTAATTTCATCTTCCAACCAGGTTGCCACTTCTGAAACCTTGCATAGAAATTCCAGGTGTCCCATTGCTTTGGGGGTAGTTAACAACAACAAAAAAAGACACAGAAAAAAGAAATCCATATTCTATTTGGAATAGAGTCGAAAGAAACTTTGGAAATCACTGATTTTAGCCCCCATTTTCCTATTGAGGATTCTAACCTGGAATGTATTTAGTTCACTAACCTGGAGAGGGCACCAAAAGGAGGTTGATTCTTGGTCTCACCTCCTGCCAGTTTTGTTCTCCTAGCACCTTGTAGGTAGTACTTTGCAGTGGTTAAGTGAACAATCTGTGTGTTACATTGCCAGGGTCTGAACTCATCCCTGCTGCTGACTAATTATGTACCCTGTGTAAAATGCTGGGAGAATAAAATGAGTTAATGTGCTCTGAGTGCTTAAAACAGTGTCTGGCGGATGCAAACTGGTATATATAGGATGGATGAACAACAAGGTACTACTGTATAGCACAGGGAACTATATTCAATATCCTGTGATAAACCATAATGGAAAAGAATATGAAAAAGAATATTTATATGTATAACTGAGTCACTTTGCTGTACAGCAGAAATTAACACAACATTGTAAATCAGCTATACTTCAATAAAATTTTAAAAATGATATGATCAATGCATAAATAAAACTGGGTAAAGTGAAAAAAACAGTCTCTGGCATATAGTGAGGGCTCATCTGATGCTAGCTAACATAATTGGTCCTTCAAAGGGCTCCTTCTAGGATTTTGAGATGACACCTAGCAAAGGTTCAGCACAGTACCTGGCATGTTGTGCTCAATAAATGAGTTCTTCCAGTTTTACAGGAAGGGTGGGAGAATGGTGTTCTGGAGTCCAGACCATTTACTCATCAGGGAGGAAATAGTGCTGAAAATTTTTATTTCAAAGTGAGGATATTTTAAAGTATTTTCTAATTTACACAATATCAGACATAGAGTGATTACCAGAAAAGCCTTGAATTTCCTTCCAGAAGTGTGTTTAAGAGAATTCCACAGCAATATCTGGCAACCATACTTCTGCTTATCAGTGGAGTCCAGACGGGAACTATCACTTTGGCCATGTTGGATAAGAATTATGACTACTTCCTTGGTAAGAAACATTGAAAGAGTCCCATTATAGTCCATGTTTTGGCTTGTAGCACTCAATGAATAGCATCATGTTTTGTAAACTTCATGTAATTCTCAAGCCAGAGTGAGGGGTCACATTGTCAAGAAGTCTGCTGTCATAAAATACTGAGTTAACAGTCTACCCTGAGTGCTTCTTAAGTAGGTACCTGGACTGAATGGGGTCTGGCTACAGTGCAAATCAAGGTTTTAGAGCTCAGAGTGGGGAAAACTAGAACACAGGCACCATATCCCGATGAGACTTCTCCGGTGGGCCTCAGAGTACACAGACCATTCATACCTCACCCTTACAGGTACTGATCTCAGTGGAGAGAAAGATGCTCTTTCCTGAGAGTCCAGTAACATTCCCATAACCTACTCTCATTGGCCTGGCTGGAGTCATGGGCGTGAACCATGACTCTGTGGCCAGGTTGGTGTCAGAGTGGTGACAAAGTAGTTTCACGAGGTTGGGTCATGCACCCACCCTGAAATCTGGGAGTGTGGGGTTAGCCCCATCCAAACCACATGAACAGAAAGAGGATGAGGGGGGATACCCCAGGGAAAATCTTGGGGCTGTTACCAAAAGTGAAAGAGCTATGGATGTTGGGCAGGTAAAACCAACAGTTTTTCATTCCACCTGGCTTTCCTACGACTTGCTCTGTAGGAATTTAGTAAATCACTTGAACTCTCTAGGACACAGTTTTCTCACCTATAAAATGAGAGATTCGGGCTAGTGTGTGTGTAAGAATCCTCTGAAGGACTTGTTAAAACACAGAGATTTGGGCCCCAAATCTTGGGCCCTATCCCCAGAGATTCTGATTCAATAAGTCTGAAGTGAGGCCCAAGAGTTTGGCTTTCTATCAAGTACCAGATGATACCGATACTGCTGGTCTGGGGACCACACTTGGGAGTAACACGGGGCTAGATGATGGCTCAGTCCCCGGCATACAGTAACACTGTGAATGATTAAAAGTCTTCATTCTGAGGCTCCCAGCTAGCGATTCTGCTTCTGCCTCCACTATGGGAAGGGCGGAATAACCTCTTGACAGAAATACGAGAACGACAGGCCTGAATTCTCAACTTTGCTTCTATCCTGGAAGTACTGACCAAATCGCATCTGTAACTTTAGTAGTCACTCAGTCCAAGTAGGTCACAATGGCTGCACTGGGTGGGGTGAGAGAAGGAAAGTCCTCTGCCTTCTCAAATCCCGAGCCCCCTTGGGATGACATCTGTCTTCTTGATCTACACTAGCCCTTATTCAAATCTCTGCTGGGTCAGCCCAAGGATATGACGTTTCCATAGGGAAGCAGTAGAGCTTTTGGGTTAAGGACACAGACCTTGGTGACAGGCAGACCAGGACTCCAGTGTTCATTCATCCACTCATTAGAGACTGCGTGACCTTGGGAAGATTACTTTGTCTCTCTATTCCTAGTTTTAAAATCAGATGTGTGTAGGACCTATTTGTGGGGCTGTTGTATGGACTAAAATAAATGAGATTAAGTAAAGAATTTAGTACAGTGCCTGGCACATGCAAACCCAATAAATGCTAGCGAGATAACCCTTTAAGTTCAAGTCCAAGATGCCCCTGTACACTCCATAGCTGAACTCCAATTAACAAGGTTTACTCACATCCATTCCCCAATTATCAACATCTTCTTAGTAAGAATGTCCTATTCCTCTCTCCCCATAGTTGAGTTTTCTTAGGGTATCTGGGTAAAAGGTTCTGGAGTCAAATGTGTTTGGAAAATGCTGGGTAAAGGAAAGTTTTCTTTTCTATGGGACTTTTCAGAGTCTTTAGGATGGTAATTTGCATTGAGAATCTCCACGAGGTACATTTATATTCAGTGGTTCCCAAACCTATTGGACCATGGAACACTTTATTTCAAGGAACTCCTATTAACACAAATTAAATATACTAGCACTTTGCAGAATGCAGGCTGGGAAACTCTGCTCTGGAGCTAAATTCTATCCAAAGGTTCTATACTCTGATGCACAGGTGTATGCAGATATGTCCTACTGTTACCATGAATCAACACGGTGAATGTTAGGATAAGAGCTGTGTCACGATTAACTGGCTAGTTTCCATACATTCCCACATGTGCACAGTTGAGGGTCAATGTGACGTTTTGGCAACAATTTAGAAAAATCACTTTCCAACCATAGGAGGTAAACATTTCAGTGCTGAGGTGCTAATTCCAGACTCTGCTGTGATTTGAGGCCAGGGTAGAGGTTAGGGACATGGTAAGAATGTCTTTGCCCCCAGTGGGAGAAGAGGATGAAAGCCCAGTTCTGAGAATGTGGAAGGAAGTTAGTGGGAGCAGGTGACACTTCACACAGGAGTAGGGAGGGGGTGACAGTGCATCCCACCGACACAGGTAGCAACTCTCCTAGATTGCTGATATCTATTTGAGGAACTTGCAACATCCCCAGGAGTTTTTTTATCTCCCTCCAAATTATTAGCGTGTTCTAGGTCAATTGCCAAGCATAAGTGTAATAAAGATTATACCAGATTTATCTAAGTTATAAAAATGTGATACTGATGATTCAATCAGGAGAGGAAGTGACTGCCTAATTAAACTGGGATCTCTGAAAAAATGAAATGTGGAGGATACTTAGGCCAGTTACTCTAATTTGCAGAGTCTTTGATCTCAGTCAAACTGCCATGTCAGGGCTCTTTCCCGGGGGTTGTATGTGATTTGCTGAACTCTCAAGAACATAAAACAAATTGAAACAACTGTGTCAACCCACAAGCTTCTTGTTCCGTACTGCCTGGGTCTGGCTATCTCCCCCAATTAAGACAAGCTGAACTCTAAGGAGGCCTTGAGAGTAGAAAACAGGCCCCGCGTGTGGAAGGGCTCATCGCTATAAAGTAAATACATGGGTTTAACTGCCAGCAGCAAGGTTGGGATTGCCCGCCTCTCCCCGCTTCTCCAGGCCCCAGTGCTGACCAGCTGGCCTGTGTCTTATCTCCATTAGTGCAGGGTTTGAAACACTCCATCACAGATGGACACAGATTGGGAGACCTGCCACTCATATGGACCGAAATGCATTACTTGCATTTTTGAGAGTGTGGGACAGAAAGACGGTGCTTTTTAATTGCAAGAAGTGGTAAGCTGGACTTCCCTGGTGGCACAGTGGTTAAGTGCAGGGGACACGGGTTCGAGCCCTGGTCCGGGAGGATCCCACATGCCACGGAGCAACTAAGCCCGTGTGCCACAACTACTGAGCCTGCGCTGTAGAGCCTGCAAGCCACAACTACTGAAACCCACGCTCCACAACTACTGAAGCCCATGCGCCTAGAGCGCGTGCTCCGCAACAAGAGAAGCCACCGCAATGAGAAGCCCACGCACCGCAACAAAGAGTAGCCCCCGCTTGCCGCAACTAGAGAAAGCCCGTGCGCAGCAATGAAGACCCAACGGCAGCCAAAAATAAATAAATTTATGAAAAAAGAAAAAAAGAAGTGGTAAGCATGTTTAAGGCAGTGGGCATGCCTCCTGGGAGGCCTTGCCAAGGGAGCCTCCTACAACAAACTCCATGCAGCCCAGGGCTGAGGCGCCCGATGGAGCTCTCGATTAAGCCTCTCCTTCGGCTGCCCCCTCTCTGGATCTGCTGTCTTTTCTCAGGCTCCCAGATGCACCCTAAGGACTGCAAACGCCAAGCCCAGGCTGGGCGCACCGATCAGCTTTGCTCCCCTCCGCAGTAGGGGCTGCTCTAACCGGATCCGCGCGGCAGACTGTCCTAAGAATCTTCGGCTGTCTTGCGTTCTGACAGCAGGTTCAGCGTAAAGAAGCCTCATTTCATTTCTCTTTGTCACTAAAAGGGAGTCCTAAAAGCCACTGCCATGGAGCTCCTGAGAGAAGAGGAAAGAGGTGAGGGCCGAAGAGCAAAGAAATACCGGGATGTCAGAAAGAAGAGTGTCTTCCTGCTCCTCTGGATTATGGCAGGATTTGCTCGGGACGAACCAGAGGGAAATGGGAACTGGCCATTTCAGATGAGGTCTTGACATGATACAGTTCTTAAAGAATGACATTGACATTAATAAGACATTGGCTCCCCCGCTCCGTCTGCCTCACTAACTGTGCAATACCTAACGTTCGGCATTGCTTTCCACCAGGGCCGTGTAACTGGGAGCAGAGATCTGGGGACTCAGGGGCCCGCTAAGGAGCCCACAGGTGCCTGCCCTCAACGGCCTTACATTCGAATCAAGAACCAGTACTGATCAACACAGTTTTGGTGGACAAATAGAGAGTCCAGTAGTGACAAAACCGCTCTGTGATCACTTATTTTAACACTGAGAATGAGTCAGTGATTTGAAAACCAAAAAGACAGTTCTAAACTGCAATTCCTCTATGATGTACAGTACTCAGTGTGCCTGAATATTTCTTACGTGGCTCCCATCTGATGGCTCGCTCACCTCTTCTCTTTTGAGGGGACAAGAATCCACATGGAGTGAAAACCACCAGCTAAGACTTGTCAGCAGGAAGACCGTCAGTGTGAGCTCGGTGAGGGCAGAGCCAGTGCCTTATTCATTTGGGGGCTCCAGAGGTTAAGGTTAGTGATTGGATAAGTGATTAATAAATATTTGCTAAATGGCATTGGATCACCACTACCTTTCACGTGTATATACCTTTCTACTTTTATGAAACAGATGTACATATTTATTCTTCCTGGAAACCTGTGTGGCAGAGCAAATATTTTTCAGTTCTTTGGAAGAGAGATGAAACCAAGGCACAAACGGGTTAAATGACTTGCCCAAGGTGACAGGGCAAGAGAGTGTCAGGGTGGCACTTGAGCTGGCTGCTGAGTAGGGGGAGGGGAGGGGGTGCTTAAGGAAATGGAGAGAATAATGAGACCTCCCAGGTCCTATATTTTTTGTCCCTTAACTTACTTATAAGCCTTTAAATTGGTGGTGATTTGGAGCACCTTAAGAAATATCAAGTTTTTTCAGTTGTAAAGATGAAAATGTATAATGATAAAGACCACTGTAGTCATAGGTGAATAAATGCCCCCTCTAGATTAAAACTCATGCTAAGACTTTTATTAAATTGGCAATAGTAAAGCGATCAGACACCACCATAAAGCACAAAACGCCATCAGAAAAAAAAAATATCAATTTTGTTAATAATGGAAAATAGAAATAATCACTGTGTAATTGGGAATTATTAACTATAGAAGCAGTTTATTTTGCTAGGAAAGTGAACATTCCCCCTTCTCTTCAGTACTTACTTAGCAGCAGGGGATCCTTACATCTGATAGCATATTCTGCTCATTAACATTATCCCTTAATTAGCCCCAGAAACTATTAACCACAAAACCAAGTGGCTCAGCTGTTACAGTGCTTAATTTTGTACCTCTCCTATTATGCTTACAGAGGCATTTTGCTTTCACAGAGTACATTAACACTCCTGAATCTCAAAGGTACCAAGTCATATTTTTGTCACTAGAGACAATTCTCTACATGTGAATTCTCATTCTCCAGAGCACACATTCTCAACAGAGCTGATATTGCCACCAAGGGGGCAAAAACTGGTTCTTGGGGTGGGAGGGGTGATAAAATCTTGCCCTTTTTAAGTATAAAGCACAGATCTACTTACAGTACACAAACACATATACAGTATATCTGTGGGATTAAAATCCTTGGGAGGGAGGGCAATTAGGAAAAAGACACATCTTAAAAAGACTCTGTCTGCTGGGGGCAATGATGAAAAAAATGTTAAGAAACACTGCTCTATGGTCCTCAAACCTGGCTGCACAATGGAACCTCACCGGAGTCTTAGCAATACTGACACCTGGGCCGCTCCCAGAGTTTCTGATGTAATTGGTCTGGGATGGGACCTGGGCTTGGTACATGTAAGAACTCTCCAGAGGGGTCTAAAGGTGAGTTTAAGGACCACTGCTCCAGACTGCACGTGATGTAAGTCCCGCCACTTTCCAACCTAAGCTACGGTGGATGTGACTAAACCATCACGACATTCTTTCCCACAGAGCCCAGGTGTGGCTTTGGAACTTTTTTCATATATTTTTCCATACAATCCATACATCAACTCCAGTCAATTGGGGCTGACGTGAAATGAAACCTACTTGCCATTCCTGTTCTAAATGGTCCCCTGGGCTAGAACAGAAGCCATCCGTAACCCAAAGTTTTAGCACCCAGAAATTTCTTACTATATTACGTCTATAGACTATATTATGTCTCACGTTCCCTCATTATCTTTTTATTGATCAAGTAGAAGGAGAGGAGAGAACCAAAACTAGTGGTGAGTGAGAAGAGAGAAGTTTGCTGAGTACTGAAATATAGTTGTGTAAATGTTTGGCTGGACCTGGGTAGCGCAGGCTGATATTCTACTTTTGTAATAAAATAGAAGAGGCAAATTGCCTCTTTTGGATGTAAACAGATAACTCCATTGGGTCAAGGAAGAATCCCCAACAGGTCTCATTTTATTGCAGGCCTCTTTTGGAGGATAGTTGTTCAGTTCTGTGCTAGCATCTGTGGTTAATATGTACCTCATTTAGCAGGCATAAACTGAGTTGTCATTACCAAGAGCAAGGATTAATCTCAGGTTTTAATGAAGTTAGCTCTTCAAGTGGAAAGTCAAATGAAATAATTTCAAAAATAAGAGTTTCTGACTAGCTCCTTAGGTTTAAAACATGATGTCTGCTGAGGTAAATATAAACAACAAATGCAATGAAAATTTAGACACCAGAAAAATGACAATTTTCCTAGAATTTTACCGTTGAATAGAGACATAAACTTGCTGTTTTGATCACTTAAAGGAATCTAAACTATTCGTATACATTTCAGAAATAAAATGGCCAATAAAGATTTGGAAAGGTACATGCCTCATTAGTCATCAGGGAATTACAATAAAAATAAAGCCAGCAGATGGGCAAAAGTTTAAAAAAGCTGAAAATAGTAAATCTGGAGAGGAGGCAGAATAACAGGACCTCTCATCTAGTGCTGGTGGAAATGCAAAATTGGTTCAAGCACTCTGGAAAAATAGTGTAGCAGGATCTAGTAAAGATGAAAATATCCATACCCTATGCCCCAGCAATTCCACTCCTATGGATTTCCACTAGAGAAATGTGTTCACACATTGTTGGGAGGCATAAACAAGAATGCTCATAGCAGCACTGTTTGTAATCGTCCCAATGGAAAGAATGCAAATGTTCATCCGGTTTAGAATGGATAAGTACCTGTAGCATAGTCACAAATGTACTCCCATACACCATTAAAACTGATAAACTACTTCTATCCATAGTAACGTAGATGACTCTCACCAGATGACTCTGGTGACCAGACAAAAAGACTCCTTTCACATAAATTTCAAAACACACAAAATTAAACAATAACATGTAGAGGTGCATATATAGATGATAAAACTATAAAATGAAGCAAGGGAATGATTATCAAGGATGCCAGCATGTCAGCATAGCGGTTAGGGAAGAAGAGCAAGATGGTTGTCATCATTAAGGAGGGGCACCCAGTGCGAGAAATGAGGGCTTCCAGGCACAGTGGTAATATTCTATTTCCTGACCCAGGTGCTAATCACATACACAGAAGCTCGCTTTATAATTATTTGTAATACGTTTTTATGTACTTCTCTGGATGTATGTTATATTTCGCAATAAAAAATAATTTCTCAACTTGTTTTCCATATGACTAGTGTGTCAATGTATTTAAATTAAGCAATTAAAAAAGGGTTTTTGAAGGGTAAGTGGAGCAGCCCTAGATTGGAAAGGAGCTGAACAGCAGGGCTTGAGAGGTACCAGCAACAGGACATCTCCAGGGATCATGCCCCGAGGGACCCTTTCTATAGAACGTGCTCATCAGATACCTTGATCAATTTCCCAAGTCCCGGGTCTCCCTCCGGAGGTCCCAGTTCCCAAAAGAAAGAACAGAATTAGCCTAGTCACGTGCCCCAACGGTCACGTGACCTGCCCCACCAGCGCCTGTGGAATCAGCGAGACAGAGAGGAAGGAGGCTGTGCAGATGAAAACCACCTATGCTCACCACAAGCTGGACACTGTCAAAGCCAACAAACAGAAAACACCAGGATCCAAGAAGGTGTGCAGACGAGAATCGCAAGCAAAGACAAGATGGATTGGTTTCCCTGACGACAATCAACTTCTTCTGAAGATTTCATTCCACAGAAGGAAGGCAATTAGTTTGCTTCATTCTACTGACCACAGGACTCCAGGACTGGAGAGTGTAACTGATGCAGAAATGGTGAACAGTGCACAGAGATGAGCTTCTTCCCGCGGACTATGCCCTAACTCAGCACACCCCTTCTCCCTGAGAACTGTGTGGGAACCAAATGTGGTCACTCTGATCACCGCTCCTCTTCAGAAAACCCAGCTTCATCCCTCCTTTATGGTTTCCTCTTTAGTGAGCTCCGTGGTGGTCAGAGTAACCAGAAAGAGGTGAAAATTGGGCAAGAAATGCTAAGAATCAGTGCTCCTGTTTGCTGGGACCTTGAGGTAGAGGACTCATCGGTCATTTATAGGTCCTCAAACTCCTACAGGGGCTTCATTTCACAGAGTGGGGGTGGGAACTGTAAATGGGGGGAGGGATGAAGGCAGGGAGGTGGGAAATATTACCATGCCAGGAGGGATTCTGCCCACCTCCATTACTCATTCTCTAGCAAGCAACCAAGGTAATTTTTGAAAATACAAACTTACGTGTGCTAACATAGCTTTCCTACAGCCATACCTGAACACTGAAAAGCTTTAACCAAATGGTGAGAGATTACACAGGTGAACTACATTTTCAAAACAGAATGAGTTGCCTCAGCTATAGGCATCAGTTTGAAAATTGCATCATAATAAAATTTAAATTAAGCATGAATATCTTTATTCATGAGTCTGGATTCCCAAGAGTGAGGGTGTGGGTTCCTGTATTCTTATTTCATTCATGAGTTACGTTAATCAAAAACCAGTCAAATACATGTTTAGTCTGCAGTTAGTACCTATTCCTCTGGAGCCTAGAGTACTTTATAGACATTAGCTCATTAGCATTAATAAAAAAAAAAAAAAGCATCTATCACACCATGCTCCAGAGCTACCACCGCGTCCAGTCTAAAAACCACCCATCTGCCTTGCTTTGAGCAAAGCCTCCTTTATTGATGGCTTCTGTGGATGCAGTTGACATCCGCCCTCCCCCATCTGATCTCATTATTTCAGATCCATACATCCTGGCTGGCTTTGCCTCCTCTCGGTCGTCCACGGTCCTCCTGCCACATAAATGCAATTGTTTCCTTGCTTCCTTTCTGGGAGCCTGGTTTTGTCTGGGCTTGGCTTGGCATGCTTGTTTCAGGACCAGTATCAAGGCCCCTTGGTGAGGATTTAAAGCTCCCGGAGCCCCTCATCGGATGACCTCCTCTTGTCGGGGCCATTTTTCTCGATGGCTTCTCCTGGGGCCCTGAACAGGACTCTCTAAGTTGGGCCCGAGCACTTGGCAGACAAGCCCCTCGATTTTAGTTGGAGACCTCAGGTCGCTTTGGGCGGAGCGCGCCTTTCAGGAATCCAGGAGGCTGGGCCATGCATTCCGATGAGAGGCGAAACGTGCTGGGGAGAAGGCAGGCCTTGATGTATGCCCCGGTGGACAAAAGCTGCTAGTGTCAGCCTGATTTGCAAGATCAACATTCATGAGAAAGGGGGATTATTTTCAAACCCGGGCCTGAATGGAAGCCATAAATAAGAGATTTCACACTACCAAGCAGGAAGAATATTCCCCCTCCTCAATTATTCCAAACAGCATGTTCGGCCCCTCCCAGGTTCCCACCGCTGGTGAGCCCTCGGGTGTGTGTGTGTGCGTGTGTGTGTGCGTGTGTGTGTGTGTGTGTGTGTGTGTGTGTGTTCAAACGGTGGACCTCTCGGAGCCCGAGTCTGGCCATGAGCTTGTATAGGAAACTGGGATGTGGTGCACAGCGCCAAAGCAGCGCCCTCGTCCCTTCCGAAAATCCAGTCGGGGTTTTGCTTAGTGCCGGGCAGGAGGCCCATTACAGGCCTGCCCCTTCCAGGCCTGCCCATTCCAGGCCTGCTTATTCCAGGCAAGGTTTTCCCTCTCACGCACCGGCTGCAGCCCCTCCGCTGGGTTCCCGGGCTGAACTCACCACAGATGCTCTGTTAAAAACGTGCTCGAATGCGCGTCCAGCATCAAAGGCGTTGGGAGGGTCTTTCATCAGCTGCCTAAGGAGTGATATGCTCCCAGCTACCCTCATTTGTAGCCGGGTTTACTCTGAAATGTAAATGTACCTCCTGATGCAAAAAGAAAGGTTGGAAGGTGGTTTTTTTTCCCCTCGGCGCGCCCTGTTTCTCATTTTGTCTCGCCCTCATCCATCCTTTGTGTACGCCTGGCTGTATTAACCCTATGAGGAACCGCAGGCTCATGCTATGCTTCTCTGTCTCCCTTGTGGTTGTCTTCGGGTTTGTAGCCTGAAGACTACAAACCCTCTTCGGGCCCTCACTAACCCTCCCAGTTCCTGGAGGTAGTTTTATTGTACGACAGATACAGATGGACAGCCACAGGGGTTGAATGTCACCGGGGCTTTGAGGTGTGGGGAGAGGGGTGAGACAAGAGCCGGGTCAGCTCGCGCCGCCGACTGAGGACCGAGCAACCCCGTCTTGTGGTCGTCGTGTCAATCCTCCTGGAAGCCCCGCTTAGCTCTGCTGACTCCCCAGCTGCCGAGTCCCGGGCCCGAGGGGATGCGCTAGGACGCTGGAGAATACCGTAAATGGTTTCAGAGGCATCGCTCTAAGAGAATGGTGCTTGGACGTTTAATACTGGTGAATTACCCAGCAGGCAGCTGAGCAGGCGGGTTTGGAAATGACTCCATTTAAAAAACCTTTCCCCGTTTTCTTGGGAGTCTCCCACTCCCAAGAGAGGGAGAGGGAGAGTCTGAGAGGGGGCAGGGAAAGAGGGAAGGGAGGGGAAGGAGTTGAGAGGAGTTAACAGTTCAGTTCAGGAAGAAGCTTTGCTCCTGGAGGGTCAGTTTTGTGAGTTAGGGAGGGCAGAACTAGGCAACAGGGAAGAGTTAGAAAACATGTCTGTACTGGGTAGAGGTGAGGGCTGTAAGGGTCATCCAAGCTGTTGGCTGTCAAGGGTCTGCATCCTCAAACCATCGGGGAGGATGAGGGCCAGGAAAGAAGGTGGTGCTAGGAGCCTGCGGGCCTTGGGCTGGACTGAGTGCAGAGCACAGCCGAGAAGGGTCTGCACTGTGGTCCTAGCTCACTGAGGACACAGCGCTCACTGACGAGTGTGGGTGGGATCTCTGTGGAAAGACACGGATGTTCGCTGAATGGATGTGGGGCTGCACAGAAGCCTGCTTAGTGTCCAACACTGAAGGAAAATTTTTCCTTCTTGAGTAATTGAGTCTGGGTAGCTGGGAGATCCCAAAATTCCCAGGTATCCTTGTTCGGGGAGAAGTCCCACCAGGAGCTCTTTGGGGAATTCCCAACCATAGGTACCAGAGGAGACAGCTGCCACTTTATGTGCAGCGTCACTGCACAGACATCTCCGACTGGACTGCAGACCCTGTTTGATAAAGCTTTGTCCGTAAAAGCTTTTTTTTTTTTTTTTTTAACAGCCTTTCTGTACTTTTGAACTTTCATATGCACAAGCTTACTCACTGCAGCATTATAATTGCAAACTCTTGGAAAGGACTTCAATGTGCAAACATGTATAAATTATGGTAGCCACGTAATGGAGTACTATGCAGCTGTTAAAAAATGAAGCAGAACCATATGAAATGACAGAGTGTTTTCTAGAATATATCGTTAAGTAAAGCAAGCAAAGTGCAAATAAGCAGATGTATAAGTGCAAAGTGGGCTACCTTTTGTGAAGAGAAGAAGGGAAAGTGAGAAAAATATACATATCTACTTATCTTAAAAAAAAAAAAATAGGAGGAATAAACCAGAAGATGATGAAGTGGGATGAAATGAGTCACTTACAAGAGGTAGGTGGGGAAGACTGTGGAAAAGATATGAGAGGGAGTAATACTTCTCTGTGTTACTTTTTGTGTCATTTTGACTTGGGGAATCTTATTAGTGTTCTGCATATTTTAAAAGTAAAATTAAAACAAGTACGGGAAAGGAGAAAATATACTAAAATTAAAAGTAAACCAAAAAAAAAAAAAAGAATCTGGGACTTCCCTGGAGGTCCAGCGGTTAAGACTCCGTGGTTCCACTGCAGGGGGCGCAGGTTCAATCCCTGGTCAGGAGATTAAGATCCCACATGCCCCGTGGTGCAGCCAAAAAGTTAAAAAAAAAAAAAAAAAAAAAAAAAGTACCTCTCTCATTAATTGATAGGGAAAACAGACCAAAAAAATTCAGTTTGAATAAAGAACATTTGAAAAAAAGTGAACCCAACTGTATTTTAAATGAATAATCACACTGAAAACTAATCCAAGTAATTTGTGAACAAGTATTAGACTACGATCTGTCAGAATTAGGTAGGATGAGGACTGGGGAGAACTGTCAGCAAATACTAAACTCTTTTTAATACGTTTGGTTTTGTAGCAGCATGGGCAAAGTGACTCTGAAACTATTTTAGATGTTTTCTAGTATCGAGCAAATGAATATGTATGTCAATGTTTTTGGGAGCCAGGGTTCTCACTGTGGGAGAAAAGAGTTATAAACACAGAAAGGGGGAAGACACCACCATAGGAGGAATCAATTACAGTTGGAGCTATGAATGTGGACTCTTAAATTCTGAAATATGTATATATGCATGTTTATGTATGTACTGATTTGATACATACATATATGATATATATACCATATATATGTATGTATCTCTATGCTCTTTCACTGAAACAAAGATACCCCAGTAGCAATGAGCACATCTGACATCCAGATCCTGCTTTCTATTGCAGTTTTCTGACTGCAAGAACTAGCATTCCTCAGAGAAATGACTGCTTCCAGGGCTGAGGCAGGAAAGGTGCAAGATGAGTCTGGAACATTTTTTTTTCTTAAATTGAAGTGAAATCCACGTAGCATAAAATGAACTATTTTGAAGTGTACACTTCTGTGGTATTTGGTACATCCACAAGCTTGTGTAATCACCATGTCAATTCAGTGGGAGCCTGGAACATCTTATGCTAGCATGTAAGAAAGTGCTCAAAACCTAATAGGAAATTTTACAATTTGTATGGAAACACAAAAGACCACAAATAGTCAAAGCAATCTTGAGAAAGAAAAACGGAGCTGGAGGAATCAGGATCCCTGACTTCAAACTATATTACAAAGCTACAGTAATCAAAACAGTATGGTACTGGCACAAAAACAGAAATATAGATCAATGCAACAGAGTAAAAGTCCAGAGATAAACCCACGCACCTATGGTCACCTAATCTATGACAAAGGAGGCAAGATTATACAATGGAGAAAAGACAGTCTCTTCAATAAGTGGTGCTGGGAAAACTGGACAGCTACATGTAAAAGAATGAAATAGAACACTCCCTAACACCATACACAAAAATAAACTCAAAATGGATTAAAGACCTAAATGTAAGGCTGAATACTGTAAAACTCTTAGAGGAAAACATAAGCAGAACACTCTCACATAAATCACAGCAGTATCTTTTTTGATCCACCTCCTAGAGTAATGAAAATAAAAACAAAAATAAACAAATGGGACCTAATTAAACTTAAAAGTTTTTGCACAGCAAAGGAAACCATAAACAAAACAAAAAGACAACCCATAGAATGGGAGAAAATATTTGCAAACAAAGTGACTGACAAGGGATTAATCTCCAAAATATACAAACAGCTCATGCAGCTCAATGTCCAAAAAAAAAAAAAAACACACCAAACAACCCAATCAAAAAACGGGAAGATCTAAATAGATATTTCTCCAAAGAAGACATACAGATGGCTAAAAAGAATATGGAAAGATGCTCAACATCACTAATTATTAGAGAAATGCAAATCAAAACTACAACGAGGTATCACCTGACACTGCTCATAATGGTCATCATCAAAATATTTACAAACAATAAATGCTGGAGAGGGTGTGGAGAAAAGGGAACCCTCCTACACTGTTGGTTGGAATGTAAATTGGTACAGCCACTATGGAGAACAGTATGGAGGCTCCTTAAAAGACTATAAACTGAGCTACCATATGATCCAGCAACCCCACTCCTGGGCATATATCCGGAGAAAACCATACTTTGAAAAGATACATGCACCCCAATATTTGTTGCATCACTATTTACAGTAGCCAGGACATGGAAGCAATCTAAATGTCCATCAACAGAGGAATAGATAAAGAAGATGTGGTACATATATACAATGGAATATTACTCAGCCATAAAAAAGAACAAAATAATGCCATTTGCAGCAACATGGTTGAACTTAGAGATTGTCATACTGAGTGAAGTAAGTCAGAGAAGACAAGTATCATATGATATCACTTATTTTTGGAATCTAAATAATGGTAAATGAGCTTATTTACAAAGCAGAAATAGAGTCACAGATGTAAAAATCAAACTTATGGTTACCCAAGGAGAAAAGGAGGGGGGAGGGATAAATTGGGAGATTGGGATTGACATATGCACACTACTATATATAAAATAGATAACTAATAGGACCTACTCTATAGCACTCAATACTCTGTAATGTCTTATGTGGGAAAAGAATCTAAAAAAGAGTGGATATATATATATACATATAACTGATTCACTTTGCCATACACCTGAAACTAACAGAACATGGTATATCAACTACACTCCAATAAAAATTTTAAAAAAAGAAAAAAAAAAAGCTTATAGGGACATGTCATAAGGAAAGAGGAGCTAGACTGAAGGAGCTTCCACTGCCTAAGTCTGGGACAATTTGAACACCAAAATAAGGGTAGTAATAAACCACTGAAAAAGAAAATGGGAATCCATGAATCCATACACTAATAAGCAGAGATATAAACAAATGCATGAGAATAGGTGGCCATTTTTACAGTAGGCTATTGGTACTGAATTGTATTCCCCTCAAATGTTGAAGCCCTAACTCCCAATATGACTGTATACAGAGATAGTGTCTTTAAGGTGGTAATTAAGGTTCGAAGAGGTCATAAGGTTGGGGCCCAAATCCAATAGGACTGGTGTTCTTACAAGAAGAGAAAGAGCCACCAGGGAGTGCGTGCACATGGTGAACAAGGCATGTGAGCACACAGCATGAAGGTGACCCTCTGCAAGGCAAAAAGAGAGGCCTCGGAGAAGCCTACCCTGCCAGCACCTTGGCCTTGCACTTCCAGCCTCCAGGAACTGAGAGAAGATAAATTTCTGTTGTTGAAGCCACCAAGTCTGTAGTATTTTGTAATGGAAGTCCAAACAGACGAATAAAATACCCAGTGTCAAATGGTAGATGTGGAAGGAGTGCTGGAGCTGGAAAAAATCAATTTACTACCATTATAGTAGACTATTTAAGGCAAGAATCATCCAGATGCTAAGTCTAGAGGAAGCTTTTAGTGAGGAGCAGGGTATTTGCATGGTCTTAAAGTGTCTTCCAACAGATCGCCTTTTGGTTGCAAGGGACAAATTTGTAATTATTCAGTGGAGAAATCAGGCAGCATCTTGACCAAGGATCAAAATTTACATCACCAATGAGGGACAGATGGACCACAGGTGTCTCTGGATATGATATCCTGCTATAGACTCAGTGTTCATGTCCCCCCACAATTCATATGTTTAAACCTAATCCCCAATGTGATGGTATTAGGGGGTGGGGCCTTTGGGAGGTAATTAGGTCCTGAGGGTAAAACCCTCATGACTGGGATTGGTGCCCCTTTAAAAGGGACTGCAGAGAGCCGTCCCTTTCACCCTGTGTGGACACAGCGAGTAGATAGCTGTCTATGAACCAGAAAGAGGGCCCTCATGAAGTACTGAATCTGCTTGATGTTGGACTTCCCGGCCACCAGAACTGTGAGAAATAAACTTCTGTAGTTTATAAGCCACCCAGTCTGTGGTATTCTGTTATAGCAGCCCCAACTGACTAAGACAATACCCTAAAGAGGGGCAACACTGTATGTGTAATATTCGGCTGGTAATGCATAGCCTGAACCTAATAATAAGTAAAATCACACTGACCCCAAATGAGGAACATTCCATTTTAAAAAGGAGAAGTGTATTTTTTTTAAATGTCAGTTTGATTAAAATAAAAAAAAAAAGAAAGAAATACAGACCAAAGAGATATGTCAACTAAATGCAATATGATTCTAGACTGGATGCTGTACTGGAAACTTTCTGGGAGTGGTAGGCAGCCTCATAACCCCATCTCCTGGTATTTGCACCCTTGTATAATCATCTCCCCTGAATGTGGGCTGGAATTACTGACTTGCTTCTAATGAACAGGATATGGCAGAAGTAATGGAATACCACTTCTGAAGATTAAGTTACGAAACAATGACCGAAGCTCCCATTTGGGGGCTTGCTCTCTCACTCTCTCATTCTAACACAGGCCAGCTTCAATGTCATGAGCTTCCCTATGGAGATACTCAAGTGGCAAAGAACTGAGAAAGGCCACAGGCCAACAGCCAGGGAGGCCCTGAGTCCTGCTGACAACCATGTGAGTGAGCATGAAAGTGGATCCTCCCCCCCATCAAGCCTTCAAATGAGAGCAGAGCCCAAGCCTACACTTGGATTATGGCCTGGTGACAGACCCTGAGCCAGAGGACCCAGGTAAGCCACATCTAGACACCTAAGCCACAGAAAATGGGGCATCATAAATGTTGTTGTTTCAAACTGCTAAGGTTTGGAGTAATTTGTTGTAGAGTAATACACGGCTAATACACTGTATCATTTGACAAAACTGGAATAGGAACAGTAGACTATAAAAAAGCATGATTATACATGTATTAAGTTATATCTGGCAAAAGGATAGTCTTCAATAACTGATGTTGGAAATACTGGACAGCCACATGCAAAAGAATGAAACTGAACCACTATCTTATACCATACACAAAAATTAACTCAAAATTAATAAAGACTTGTAAGACCTGACACTGTAAAACTCCTAGAAGAAAACAGAGGGAGTAAGCTCCTTAACATCAGTCTTGGCAATGACTTTTCTGGATATGACACCAAAGGCAAAGGAAACAAAAGCAAAAACAAACAGGTAAGACTACATCAAACTAAAAACTTCTGTACAGCAAAGGAAACCATCAACAAAATGAAAAGGTAACATACGGAATGTGAGAAAATATTTGCAAATCATATATCTGGTAGGAAGTTAATATCCAAAATATATAAAGAACACATACAACTCATTAGCAAACAAACAATCCAATTAAAAAATGGACAGAGGATCTGAACATTTTCTACAAATGACATACAAATGGCCAACAGTCCATGAGAAGATGCTCAACATCACTAATCATCAGGGCATTTGCAAATCAAGACTACAATGAAATATCACCTCACACTTGTTCGAATGGCTATTAACAAAAAGAGAAGAAATAACAAGTGTTGGCAAGGATGTGGAAAAAAGGGAATTCCTGTGCACTGTTGGTGGAAAAGTAGATTGGTATAGCCACTATGGAGGTTGCTCAAAAATAGAACTACCATATGATCCAGCAATTCCACATCTGGATATTTATCTGAAGGAAACAAAATCACCAACTCAAAAAAATATATGCACCCCCATGTTCGTTGAATATGCAGTATATATACATATATACATATGTGTATATATATACACACACACATATATCTGGAAAACATTGGGAAAAAATGGAAGTATCAAAAAGAGTAAACAACATAAAATTTTGTCTTTCTTCCAGAAGTGAATGAATGTAAGATGGCTGAAATTTGGTTTTTTTCTCATTTTTAATTGATTTTTATGTAAAGCTTTTTATTATAAATTTCATATAGCCAATTGATTCTCATAGAATGCTTTTATTGAGTTTTGCCAAACTTTTTTTTTTTAATCTATAGCCAACCTATGATTATAATTCAACCACACACAAAATCAGGCTATGAAAAAATGCTTGATTACTATCTGATTTTGTGAAGAAGTTATCCATGGGTAGTTCTGACTTGAATGTTCATGGTTATTTTCTTTTACATTTAAGACCAAAGTGAAACAACAAAGATATATGTTACAATTTTACTTGTTTGTCAATGACGGGTAAGTTTCTTGATCAATCTGAGGATAGTCTTCAAATACTGGAAGAATAGCCTTCCCTCAATTTTTTGTGCTTGTACAGCTTCCCTCAATTTTTTTACAATGTACAGCTACAGACATAATACACTTTTAACTGCATTAACGTTTTCTCCATCACTTAAGTCTAGAAAATCAATGAAACACTAAACCAAGCTGTGGTATGTAGCATTTGCCGCTTTCCATGGTGTAAATGCTCCTACCACAGATGATTTCAAGCTGTCTAAACAGTGCCACCAAACAGAAAGTTGGGAAGAGAGGTACACCATTACACAGTATTTCCACTGCAAAGATACAACAGACATAACTTCAAGAACACAGATGAAAAAAACACCTTGAAACTAACACAACATTGTTAATCAACTATGCTCCAATATAAAATAAAAAGTTAAAGAAAAAAAAAAACGTATTATAAAAATGTTACCTTTACTGAAGTTTACAACTTTACTCTGGGTATATAAGATAATATCTTTACTCTTAAGAAATATACACTGCACACTGATATGTTAGGTAAGGGGCCATGATATTTGCAAATATATATATTTGAGACAGAGAGAGAGCAAGGTGGGAGGGAGGGAGGAGAAAGAAGAGAGTGCAAGCATAAATGATAAAATAAGTGGGGCAAAATGTCAACGTTAAGTGTATCTGAGTAAAGGGTTAAAAGATATATACAATGTCTTCTGTACTATTGCTGTATCTTTTCCGTATGTTTGAAATTATTTCTAAATACTTTAAGTACAGCTCACTTTAACAAAACATATGCACAAATAATGACACCATGACTTTATCATGTAAACTGACATAAAACACCTCACTTTTTTTCTTACTTCACATCTTATAGGTTGTTTTTTTTTTAATTCCCCATAATACCATAAGAGAGGCAAAGCTCTAGATAGAACCTTGTTTCTATGATTCTTCTATATTTTGTCCATTACTTTTCTTCATTTCTAAGCTGTCTGTTTTATAATTTCATTGTTAGGAGCCAGAGTGAAATTATTCTTAACAATTTTGGGAGAGGTATTCTTTCCAGGGGTTTTTTTTTTTTTTTTTAAACAGTAGCTTTGTTAAGGTACAATTCATATACCATAAAATTCACCCTTTTCAAATGAACAATTCAGTGATTTTTGGTATATTCACTAAGCTGTGCAACCATCACTAGTAAGCATGCATCTGTAGTTAATTCCTTTTTATTGTTGAATAATATTTCATTGTATGAATATAACACACTGTTTATCCATTCATCAGCTGATGGACATTTGGGCTGTTTCTACTTTTTGCTTATGATAAATGATGTTTTTATGAACATTTGTGCACAAGTATTTTGTGGACTTGTATCTTCAACCCTTTTGGGTATACACCCACGAGTGGAATTTCTGGTCACGTGGTCACTCTATGTTCAAAATGTTGAGTTTTTTTCTAGGTTTTGTGTGCTTTTAGGCCATGTTATCTTTTCCAGAAGTGCCTTAGCCCATCATATAGCACTGCTGTCCTGTGTATATATGTTTGCCTGAATTTCTCTTTGTGGTTTTATGATGGGCATACTTTCTTATGAATTAACATGGTTTATGAGCAAAGACCCCACAAATACAAGCTAAACCTTTCCTCACCAAATGATCCCACTGCAGGCCACCCTTGTTTTTCCCTTTCAATGAACAGCTATTTAGACTCTGTGTAAACCTTATGGGCACTTGCCATTTCCTGCAAGGGTCACATTTTAAATATTTTAAGCGCACGCTTTGTCTTTCCCACAAACCCATGAGCTCCTGGAAAGCAATGTCCATGCCTTTGGTGTTTAGTTAACTCACACACCTGGCTAAGCCTGGTATGTGAGTTAACTAAATGCTAAACAGGGACTATATCTTATACTTCTTTAATGTCCTTCACAGCAATTACCTGAGTGTGGACATATAGAAGGTGTTTATTTAATGATGAATAAATTGGTTTTACATTCCTAAGACTTTGCCCTAGAGTTATTTATAGTTTTGGGCTTCTTAGTACGACTCCTACTTGACATATATTGTTATGGCAACCAGCATGTCCATTCCTCCTGGTATCCCAGAAGTATTTCCATTTCTCTACAGAGATGCTACCAACACATTCAATACCAGTCTTCTGGTATGTTTGATGGAGAAAAAAAGAGGGAAATGGGCAAGGCATTTCTTTCTTTTCTCCTGTTCCATAGCAACTTTTCTGAACCAAATTTGCCTCCTCCTTTTTCAACTTTTCCTCATGGTACCACTTCTCATCAATATTTTCACCACTACACTGGGCAATTAAGAAGAAGACAGAGAAATTAGGAAATAAAGGTGGTATTCTGGAGAGACTCTGGGCTTCAGTTCTAAAACACCGTGTCTGGACAGGCTCCGTTTCCCACCTTTTCCAAACCAGAGCATCTTGTCTTGAAATCTAGAAACATGACTAGTACAAAAAAGCTCATCTGAACAGTTCATTCTACAGCATAGTTGGGGAATGGCATATCCTGGTTAATGATTCTTCTGATTAGTCAAGACTTGCCACACACATTATACCTAGCTTGCCATTTTTTAAAGAACTAGAACACACTAATATATTCAGCACCACAGATGCTGCAACATAATTTAATCCCCTTCTGATGATTCAGAAGGCACTTTTAGATTTTTGTGACATTTCATTATATATACACAAGAACGCCAGAGAATAGAGCATTGTGGAGAGTGAGATTCTAGATCATAGAAGGATGATCATATTCAAACACGATGCCCAGTAAGCACTCCTCGCTTCCCATAAAGTAGCAGAACGATGACGGTGACCACATGAAATCAGAAAGTAGAAACGGAACAATTCTACAATCACCATCTTTAAAAGTCACACCTTTCTTCTCTCAGAGCATCCAGTTCTACTTATAAAGAGATTTTGTCTTGTTTGTTAAAAAAAAAAAAAGTCTATGAACCTTAGTTTGTTCACTGAAACTAAATACAATGAAAATGTCTAAGTTTTCCCTGGATCTTACAACTTACATTTACAAAGTTTTTCTTCACATTTATCTTTGCTCGGATCCTTCTATTTGAATTACTTGGTTCTCTTCAGAATTGGGTGACATCTTGTCAAGCTTCAACTGAACCCTCCTCAGAACAAAGGCTGTTAGACTGAGGAAGAGATTTGTTTGGAGGATTCTTGCACAGTGGGATGATTATTTAGGCTAAAGTTGTCCTTCTCAGTGTCCTCTCAAGAAATCTGACACACAAAGACTATTACGAGTTTGCATTTTGTCTTCACTCAGCTATGAACTTGCTTTATTCCTTTTGCACACCCAAGTTGTTTACCTGTCTGTAATTTTTTTTCTGTCTTTAAAGGGACTCTGAGGGTCTATCTGTGTGTCCTGAGTGGATTAGAATTCCTAACTCATTAAAACAAATGTTTTTTAAGAAAGAATTATCTGCCATTCAGATAGCCACATTCTCAAACCCATTCAGCCATTGAAGTCATTAGGCAATTAGACCGACTTTGCAAGCCTGTCTAGACATGTCTACATGTCTCCCCCACTTGCTTGTTTCAGGTCCCTGCTGAAATGTCATCTCCTCTGACAGCCTTCCCCTGACTGTTCTATCTAAGCTAGTTATCCCCATCACATTCAATCCTTTATTGTGATCGATTGTTTTTTCTACCACTCATCACTATCTAATATAACATATGTGTGTTGATTTATTCTCTTTATCCTCCAGAATAGAAGCTCCCTGAAGACAGGGACTCATTTCACTGCTTGTTGCTAAGACCCGGAAGCTAGCACATAGTAGATGCTCAATAAATATTTGAATGAGTGAATAATTATTTTAGCCTCATTACTAATACCAAGGTAACCTAAATTTCAGAAATTGCTGGTTTACAGTAGAGGCAGCAAAATTTGTGAATATCACAATGTTTAATTTAAAAAGAATGTGGGGCTACTGGAAGTAGGAAGGGTGTGAGAAATAGGCTGAGTCCTCAAAGCACTAAAATCTAGTACAGGACATACGATAGGTATCCATGATCAACAGCAAAGCCCGGAACCGTTTTTTTTAAGTATCATAGGAAGTTACAACTGAGTCCTACAAGCTGTGAGAATTCAGAGAAAGGAATTTTTCTTTAGAATTGGAGTGGGTGGTCAGGGAAGGCTTCCTGGAAGCATATTTGATTTGCATCTTGAAGGAAGGTGTGAAAGTTAGCTAACTACAAAGTTAGGAGAACAGTCCACATGGGACTACCCTTACTTCTGAACCAACTGCAAGTTCGGGGGGGGTTCCCAAAACCATCCTCAGTTTTGATAAGTCACTAGAAAGACCCACAGATCTCACTGAAAGTATTATATACTCATAGCTATGCTTTATTACAGGGAAAGGATATAGATTAAAATTGGCCAAGGGAAGAAGCACATAGGGCAGGGTCCAGGAAAAGTACCAACTGCAGAGCCTCTAGTTTTTCTCATGGGGGAAGGAAAGTGTTTTTTCCCTGGCACTGATGTGTGACAGTATGCACTGAGTATTACCAACCAGGGAAGCTCACCTGAACCTTGCTGACCAGAGTCTTTACTGGGGGCTCCAGCACACAGGCATGGTTGACTGCCCACTTGGATAATCTCAGTTTCCAGCTCCTCAGAAGGTTGAGCTGATACTGTATGACCCAAAGCCCCCAACCTAAGTCTCATTGGAAGTGTGGGTCAAAGCCCCAACCCTAAATCACACTGTCACTATCTGGCTGACCCAAGACCCCCAGGCAAAGATATTCCTATCAGGCATGACAGTATAAGGGCTTAGAGATCACCTCCCATTAGCTGAGAGCAAAGGCCAGACGTCTTTTAGGCGAGGTTAAATTCATTACTGCACAGAAGGGGAGATGAACCTATGATCGGAACACTGGTGTACCCAATAATTGATGACCAATAAGCCTAGGGCCATACTGTTCCAGAAAAAGTAGCAATTTGTCAGTTTTACAGATAATTCCCATAAAAATATCTGCTTCTGAGAAGTGGAGGTGGATATTCAGGGTGAGTATATGTGGGGAGTCAGATCCGTTGGCATAAATAATCCAGACTGCTTACGTTGTCTAAATAGTTTCTTTAATTCTCTTAACATTGTTCGTAATATTTAGTGAGTGCGAATACTCCACTGATTGAATATTTTCTATAATTGAAGGTGATTTTTTTCTATTTCTCAGAAAACTCAAGCACTAAACCAGAAATGCATCCTCTGGCTGTTATCTGTGCCTGGGTAACAAACCACTCCAGCACTCAATGGCTTAACATAACCAGCTGTCTTACTTGCTCCTGATTCTGCAGGTCAGCATTTGGGCTGAACCCAGGCTGGGCATTTGGCCACAGCTTTAGCCTGGGGTCACTGGTGCGGCTGCAGCCATCTGGGGGTCGACAAGGCTGGATGGTCTAGGGTGGTCTCACTCACCTACATGGTGGTTGTGGGTTTTAGGGGGCCTTGGTTCTCCGTCCTATGGCCTCCCTAGCAGACCAGTTCAGACTTGTTCACATGGAGACACCATTCACGAGGGTCAGAGCAGAAGCTACAAGCTTCTCGAAGTCAAGACAAATAAGTCTCACAACTTCCTTTCTGCTGCATTCTACCGGCCAAAGCAAGCCTCCAGACCAGCCGAGAATCCAGAGGAGGGGTAAGACTCTATTTCTTGATAAGCACAGGTGCAAAGAATCTGTGGCCATCTAAAACTGAGCGCAAATCCTAACTACAATTCCTTTTTTCTTTCCCTTAAATCTCTAGCACAACTTTGTAAATAGATGGTTAGGCCTCAGCTTCCCTAGAGAAAGAAGAGTTTTATGTTGCATGAGTAGGAAATAACATTGGTTTAACTTTTCTGGGCTGCTTTTTAAAAGCATTTTCGAAAGCATTTGAATGACTGGTCAATGCGCAGTGGTACTTTTTGAGTTCTGAATAAGTAGTAGAGGGGTTTTGTTTTTTACGTTGTTTTCGTTTTTATTTTGGTATTTGACTCAGTTAGGCAGAGCCCTTTCATAGTGGAGAAACCTGCATCTTTTAGATGAAACCTGCATATTCTATCCAATGACACCCTGGCCTGCCCACAATGAACAGACATCCGCTTTCGGTGCCCAGCTAATGGGACTGCCCTGAAGTGACCAACACTGTGGGGAAGGCCACCCCCCTGGAGAATGAACTCTGGACGTTATCCCTGGCCTTGGGGAGAGGCTTCCCCAAAACAACGTGAGCCACTCTACAAAGGAAAACGTTTAATTGATACTGCGGCTGGGCTGTCAGAGGAGTTTAATTCCAAAGGACGGAGCGTTGCTTTAAGGATGAAACACACACACAGGGTCTGGAGGCAGACGGGCAGCGAGTTAAGTTAGGTGGTGAGCTGAGCGGTGGGCTATCACCAGCGGTTTGTGCACTGTGATCTCCCTGGCACCCTGGGACTTGAATTTCCAGGGAAGTAAAAATGAATCACTCGGAGAGCAATGAGAATTTCAAAGAGTGTAAGTTGTTCTCAGTGATCTTTATCAATGCAGACCTGAGTCTCAGAATAAAATGCTTTATCCCCCCTGTGGTTATTAAAATTTCACTTCTTCAGGTGACACTTCCCTTTTTTGGCTGCCCTGGGGAATCAGCTGTGTTTGCCTTCAGAGTCAGTGGTCAGCTGGATGGCTGTGCTTTCTGATTTCTACTCGTTCAGATTTTTCTCTCCCGCTGCGCTGCCTGAGAGCAGGGCTCAGTTTGGGAGCAATCTGCCCTGCTGCACAGGAAACCATTAGGAGCCGAGAAGAATCGCCCTGCTCACATCAGTAGTGAAATATTTTCAAGAAATGGACCTTGGAGTTTCTGCCAGCTGGAAAACATGACAACCACTGCTTGCCCCTGGGAAATGATTTCTCCTTACAGCAGCCCCGTCCATCAGTGCACACCTCCTCCAACTTCCAAAGCTGCCATCCTTAGGGTATGGCACCCAAAATCCTGTCCTAATATGGAGATGACTTGGTGTTTGGAAAGGAAGGGAGACCTCAGCCTTTCACGCTCCAACCCAAAGTCCCTAGGCAAATAATAATAGCTAGTATTTACATGGCACTTAATATCTACCAGGTACTTTTAAAAAAAATAAATTTATTTATTTATTTATTGGCTGCGTTGGATCTTCTTTGCTGTGCGTGGGCTTTCTCTAGTTGCGGTGAGCGGGGGCTACTCTTCTTTGTGGTGCGCGGGCTTCTCACTGCGGTGGCTTCTCTTGTTGCGGAGCAGGGGCTCTAGGCACACGGGGTTCAGTAGTTGTGGCACGTGGGCTCAGTAGTTGTGGGTCACGGGCTCTAGAGCGCAGGCTCAGTAGTTGTGGTGCACGGGCTTAGTTGTTCCACGGCATGTGGGATCTTCCCGGACCAGGGGTCGAACCCGTGTCCCCTGCATTGGCAGGCGGATTCATAACCACTACACCACTAGGGAAACCCTACCAGGCACTTTTTAAAGCATTTTACATTATACCGTATTAGCTCACTTAATGCTTACAACAATCCCATAAAGAAGGTACTATTATCTTCGTTTTACATGTGAGGAAACAAGGCACACAAAGATCAAGAAACTTACATGGGATCCTTGAGGCAGGCTTTCTAGCCCAGGCAGCCTGCTCTGGAATCCATGTAAGAACATTGCACTGAACTGCCCCTTGTGAAAGACTGTGACAGCTTTCTGGTGTGAGGAGAGATTGCGGCCCTTTGCCAGCAAGCTAGCCCCTTTAGAACATGTCACAACTTGCCATCTCGTTGCCTGGGCTTATTAAGATGCTTGTATTCACCTGGGTCTAACCAGAAAAACAGAAAACACTTTGGATATTTATAAAAGAGGAAATTTGCTACCAGGCATTGGTTGCTCAGGTGATGGAGAAGTTGAGAGCCAAATATGGGACGGCTAGATAACCCCAAGCTAGCAGCAGCAGGCTGGAGGACCAGAGGGAAGGGGTCATGTTCCAGGAACCCAGTGGCTGAAGTTCCACTGAAGTTCTGAAGTTTTGTCAGAGCCAAGTTGTCCTGACAAAACCTGGAAGCACAGCAATGCTGACTGGAGGAAGCTGGGGCCACAGGGGAGCGGCAGCTACTGCCCCTAGACTCTTAAGTCTCTTTTTTCTAGTTCATTCCCCATGCTATTGCCAGGCTGATCTTTGTCAACTCAGACTGAATCCTGTTACATCCTAATGTCCCAGTTTACAAACCTTTGGTGCTTCTCTTGCCCTCCCTCCTCCCACCCTAAATGCCCCTTATATTCTAGCATCTCTGACCTATAGGTTGACTTCCAAGCATACAGTCATTTTGCACTCCCTTTATCTTTGTTCAGTCTGTCCACTCAGCCTTTGATGCTGTGTCAGTCAGGGTTCCAGCTGGGAAGAGACGGCACACTCAAATCGGTGTACTAAGAGAAGGGTGCACAGGAAGGGGAGTGCAAGGGAAGAGAAGCCCAAGGGCAAATGTGTAACATGGGATCCATCATCAAGAGAGTGTTTACTGGGACCCAAAAAGAGAGGGTCCTGTAGAAGCCACCTGAGAGGAGCAGAGACTTTTGGTTAAACTTCAGACTGAGAATCAACTAGCCTCCTCAGCAAGGAAACCAGGGGGATAAAATGCCCTGACCTTACCCTCCTCTTCCTCCAAGCTCTTGCTGGGGCTGCCCATTGACCGGGCACAACTTGAAGCCAAAGGGCATGAAGCCTGTCAATAGGGTTCACCCAGGTCAGCTGGTCCCGTAGCCCCAGCAGGAGGTGAAGGATGGGACCTGGAGGGGCAAACTGAAGATATCCAGAACAAATGCCCATTCCTAACATCTCTGCTGCAAATTTCAACCATCTGTCTTGAAGACAAATCTCACATGTTAATTCTTAGTGATCTTCCAGCTCTCCCATGCTGGGGCCGGTACTTTTGGTCTCCCGGAGTCTCCTCCATCCCTCGTGGCTGCACTGTGGATGGAGCATGACCAGTGCATGCCAGTCTCCCCATCAGACCGTGAGTCCCTTGAGCACGCGCACCATCTCTTTTTATATTTACAATATCTGCACCTAATGCTAGAGTATTTTTGCACTCAAAAAGTTTGTGGTGGAAGAAACAAATGAAGAAACCATCTAAGATAACTCTTGTTCTGCACAGCTGACACTTTCAATTAGCTCTGAGATAGCATCTTCTTTCACACAGAGATGCTGTCTCTTTATACGGGCTTTTATGCCCTTAATTAAAAAAAAATTTTTTTTTTTTTTAAAGAATCAACCAACTAAAATCTTTCCTGTATAAAAACAGCCAGACTTGATTAACCATGAATATTATCTACCACAAGTGCTTATTATATACACAAAAGTAAGTCTCCAATTAAAAACTCCAATTTATACCCTTCATCCTCCTAAGGAGATGTTGACGTTTCATGTTTAAGACAAGATTTCCTTTAACATCTCTCCTAGCAGTCTTAGTAGATGGGGTATGTGGATGAATTTAATATGATTCTTCCTCACTAACAACCAAGAATGTTTGTAAACAGCTGTGGATTCAGTTCTAGTGTGGATATCTAACCCAGAACCAGCTCGTTTGTTTTTCATTTGATTTAAAATTATTGTTAGTAGCCCAGCAAGTTAGGAGCACAGAGTTTTGTGGCCACATAGAAAAGTGAAAATCTCTTCTTAGAAAGGGGATTCAGATCAAGGATCTGGGTTTTCCTGGTGCCCACACCTCAAACAAAAGCTCTGTTCTCTCCTTTTCTCTGGGCTGAGTAGGATAGATTGCTAATGAGGCAAAATTATGAGTTTAATCCTGACGTGAGGCAGGTGGCTTTGTGTTTATAGATTTGAAATGTCTGAGCTAGAAAGGGTCTTAGAGGTCATCTAATTCAATTCCTCCATTTTATAAACTGGGGGAAAACAAACAAACAAAACCCAAACAAAAGTCAGAGAGGTTAAGTGACTAGCTCCTTGTCATAATTATGTCTACGGACTGCTTTTAACCCCAGATCGTCACACACCCCATCGCTTCTGGAGGAAAAAATGTCATAGCACATTCTCAAATGGTGTGCATCCAGTGTTTCATCACTCAGTAGGAAGGACAGCACATTGCTCTGGGTCAGATTTTAAGGACCCACATACAACAGACAGATTTGACAAAGCAGCACCCTGCCCCGTCAATTCCTTATCGACTCTCTTACACCTCGGTTCTTCAGCATGTCTGCTGAGAAAGTGCCTCATAGATGCCACACATTGTTTTCCTTTAATGCTTTGAGAGCACAATTATGAATAATGACAAAGAAACATGTGATGCCATGGCTGTTTGCTCTGAGGAGTCACTGGACTGAGAAATGTTCTACCATCAGCAAGCCTCTTCCATTTCCAGACTTGCTGACCTTCCCCCAGGAGCACCTGTCTAATGATGGATACTAAACTCCACAGATAAGAACCTAAGTCTTATCAGAGCTATGAGTTGATGGGACTAACTACTTTATATACTATGTATTCTATTCATACTTGTTTTCTTAAGATGATTTTAATGAGGGGGCAAGGGGGAGGGCGAGGGAAAGAGGATGGAGAGGAAGGGGAGGGGGAGGGGGAGGAGGAGGAAGGGGAGGGGAAGGAGGAGAGAGGATTTGTACAGTGGATTGGGATGGGTGATGAGGACTGGGTATTCTACTGTCCTGGTTTTGTCAGCTCTGTAATTTGGGGAATTTATTTCAGCCATTTGTGTCTCAGATTCCCTATCCATGAAATGGGACAGGTGGACTAGGTAAACTTTCAACTGCCTCTCAGTTTTATCCTTCTATATTCTTCTTTTGGAAAACAGGAATAGGGCTTCCCTGGTGGCGCGGTGGTTGAGAATCTGCCTGCCAATGCAGGGAACACGGGTTCGGGCCCTGGTCTGGGAAGATCCCACATGCCGCGGAGCAACTGGGCCCGTGAGCCACAATTACTGAGCCTGCACGTCTGGAGCCTGTGCTCCGCAACAAGACAGGCCGCGATAGTGAGAGGCCCGCGCACCGCGATGAAGAGTGGCCCCCACTTGCCGCAACTAGAGAAAGCCCTTGCACAGAAACGAAGACCCAACACACCCATAAATAAATAAATAAATAAATAAATAAATAAAATTTAAAAAAAAAAGAAAACAAGAATAGCAGCAATAAGTCTGACTATTCCATACGTGTCACTGATGATCTACAGGAGGAAAACCAACCGGAGGCTACTTCCCATTTTAATGAAGGGAAGTGCAGCTATTCTACCATCCCTCTCTACCTCTTTCAACCAAACTCTATATACATGTAGTGACTTATTTTTGTCATTTTATTATATTGCTATTCTGTCTTCACACTAGAGTGGTGACTTGGCCAATGATGGCAGCTCAACCAGATGACAGAAGAAAACTAGGGGTGACATGCAGAAAGAATGAAAACTGGGCTCTGCAGCCTCCGAAGTCCTAAAACATACTTCAAAAAATAAATGTCAAGCACCATGTGTTGGACTGCCTTGCCTTGTACATCATTCTCCTCATCATGCAGTTTTTAGCAACTGAAATGAGTTGGTCTTTTCCGTGAAACACCTGCATTTCCATATCTGTTATCTTGGCAGGCCTGAAGGATTGTACATCTGGCGAGTGGAACTAGTTATCATTTCGCCCTGTAACTATTTGTATCCACTCACATCCATGGAGACTTCTGGTCTTTGCATAAAGAAGCATTTACTGTGTTAAGCCATTGAGATTTGGGGGTTGTTTGTTACTACAGCATGTGCTAGAAATTAAACTCACTATTATAGCTAGAGTCTGGGCATGTAAGGGAAAGACCCTCTTCTCTGGCACATCAGCCCTGTCTCAGTGTGCCATCGATACCCATGTGAGTCTCACCAATTACACCTTTCCTGAGTCTCCATCCCCACCCCACTATTTTGTATTAGGTACCCAGTACAATATCCTCCTAACTGTTCTCTCCACCTCCAATCTTGCCCCACCTCTAAGTCATACTTTATGCCATCATTGGAATTATCTTTGTGAAACATTATGTCTAATGTAAACCATTGACCTATTCGGCATTGACACTCATCTAAGGAGGAGCCCGGGAATGAGGCTGGCAAGTAGGTTGAACAGGATGGTGCCCCCAGCCTCCCAACACACGCATCACCACTGCCTCTGTGAGTGCCTGCTGGAGGCCCAGCCCTCTTGCTGGTGAAGGACTTCTCTCCTGAGCTCAGCCACTGCAAATAACCCCTGCCTTGTAATTCAGAAATAGAGTTCAGACTCCAGTGGGGTCAACCAAGACAAGCTTATACTCTAACCCAATTCAAACATTTAAAAAACAGTTTCAACTCTGTCTTTATGAGTCTTTGCCGGAAGTAAATTATATTTGCACATGGTGTTTACACTTCAAAAAGGTGTTTTTACATAGTAATTTTTGGTTTTAAACCCAATTATCACGAGTTTTTCTGCATAGGAGTAGGTTCAGTCAGCATGCAGATGAGGAGGGCAACAGGTGGTGTTTTAAAAAAAATAGATGTATATGTATATATATGTATGCATGTGTATTTATGTATATATGTATGTGTATATATACATATATATATGGTGTATATGTACATATACATAATATACAATGTAGAATATATAATATACACAAGACATAAACATATATTAAAAATAAATTTAGGGGGGAGAGTGAAGATGGCAGCGTAGGAAGATGCTGAGTTAGCATCTCCTCACAACTAGGGGTGCCTGCCATCTGCTGGTGGGGAACCATGATGCCCAAAGAGACAGGAGGAAACCCCAAGTGAACAGGTAAGATGTGGGGGGACTGAGGGGGGAGGAGAAGTGGAGGCCAGACAGGATCGGTGCCCCTGAGGCTGGGGAGATCAGGAGAGGCAGGTGGGAGGGGCCCTCCAGGACCGGAGGAGGAGGACAGGAGAGGAGGGCGTTTGCCCCGCCCACTAGAGCCCAGAAGCCTGCTGGGCTCCCAAGTGAGGTTCCCTGCCCTCTGAGACCAGGGGTGGGGGGCACGCCTGGGCCCCTTCTGTTCCTTGAGCCTAAGCCCCACCACCCACAGCACCCAGGGCCTTTTCCAGCCTTGTGGGTCCTAAGCATAGGCCCCACCCTCCACAGAAAAGGCCTTCCTCCACCCTCCTTTTTTTTTTTTTTTTCCTTTTCCCTCTTCCTTTTTTTATTGTGGTACTGATGTACCTTCTGGTTGTTTATTCATCTACATTTTTGTTTTTATAGTCTTTCTAACATATCTGTTAGTTTCCTAGTCTAATTTTGTTTTTTACTTTGTTATTGTTCTCTTTTCTTTTTTTTGCCATCCCACATGGTTTGCAGGATCTTGGTTCATGAGCCAAGGGTTGGGCTGAAGCTCCTGCGGTGGGAGCTCCAAGTCCAAACCACTGGACTAAAAGAGAACCTCAGACCCCAGGGAATATTCATTGGAGTGAGGTCTCATGGAGGTCCTCATCTCAGCACCAAGACCCAGCTCTACCCAACAGCCTACAAACTCCAGTGTTGGAAACCTCAGGCCAAGAAACCAGTGAGACAGGGAACCAATCCCACTCATAAAAAAAAAAAAAAGAAAAGAAAACGAGATGGCAAAAAAATGTGTCACAGATGAAGGAGCAAGGGAAAAACTTACAAGACCAAATAAGTGAAGAAGAAATAGCCAATCGACCTGAAAAAGATTTCAGAGTAATGATGGTAAAGATGATACAGAATCTCAGAAACAGAATGGAGGCACAGATTGAGAAAATACAAGAATGTTTAACAAAGATCTAGAAGAACTAAAGAACAAACAGAGATGAACAACACAGTAACTGAAATGAAAAATACACCAGAAGGAATCAATAACAGAATAACTGAGGCAGAAGGACAAGTAAGTAAGCTGGAAAACAAAATGGTGGAAATAACTGCTGAGGAGCAGAATAAAGACAAAAGAATGAAAAGAATTGAAAACAAGCTCAGAGACCTCTGGGAGAACACTAAATGCACCAACATTTGAATTATAGGGGTCCCAGAAGACGAAGAGAAAAAGAAAGGGACTGAGAAAATATTTGAAGAGATTATAGTTGAAAACTTCCCTAACATGGGAAAGGAAATAGTCACCCAAATCCAGGAAGTGCAGAGAGTCCCATACAGGATAAACCCTAGGAAAAACACACCAAGACACACAGTAATGAAACTAACAAACATTAAATTCAAAGAAAAAATATTAAAAGCAGCAAGGGAAAAACAAAAAATAACATACAAAGGAATCCCCATAAGGTTATCAGCTGATTTTTCAGCATAAACTCTGCAGGTCAGAAGGGAGTGGCAGGATATACATGAAGTGATGAAAGAGAAAAACCTACAACCAAGATTACTCTACCCAGCAAGGATCTCATTCAGATTCGATGGAGAAGTCAAAAGCTTTTCAGACAAGCAAAAGCTAAGAGAATTCAATACCATCAAACCAGCTTTACAACAAATGTTAAAGAAACGTCTCTAGGTGGGAAACACAAGAGAAGAAAAAGACCCACAAAAACAAATCCAAAACACTTGAGAAAATGGTAATAGAAACATACATATTGTTAATAACCTTGAATGTAAATGGATTAAATGCCCCAACCAAAAGACACAGACCAGCTGAATGGATACAAAAACAAGACCCATATATATGCTGTCTATAAGAAACCCACTTCAGACCTAGGGACACATACAGACTGAAAGTGAAGGGATGGAAAATGATAGTCCCTGTAAATGGAAATCAAAAGAAAGCTAGAGTAGTAATACTCATATCAGATAAAACAGACTTTAAAATAAAGACTGTTACAAGAGATAAGGAGGGACACTACATAATGATCAAAGAATCAATCCAAGAAGAAGATATAACAATTATAAATGTTTATGCACCCAACATAGGAGCACCTCAATACATAAGGTAAATGCTAACAACCATGAAAGGAGAACAGTAACACAATAATAGTAGGGGACTTTAATACCCCACTTACACCAATGGACACATCATCCAAACAGAAAATAAATAAGGAAACAAAAGCTTTAAATGACACAAAAGACCAAATAGATTTAATTGATATTTATAGAACATTCCACTCAGAAGTGGCAGAATACACTTTCTTCTCAAGTGCACACTGAACATTCTCCAGGATAGATCACAGCTTGGGTCACAAATCAAGCCTCGGAAAATTTAAGAAAATTGAAATCGTACCAAGCATCTTTTCTGACCACGACATTATGAGATTGGAAATCAATTACAGGAAAAAAACTGTAAAACACACAAATACATGGAGGCTAAACAGTGTGCTACTAAATAACCAGAGATCACTGAAAAAATCAAAGAAGAAATTTTAAAAATACATAGAAACAAATGACAACAAAAACACAATGACCCCAAACCTTTGCGATGTAGCAAAAGCAGTTCTAAGAAGGAAGTTTATAGCAATTCAATCTCACCTCAAGAAACAAGAAAAATCTCAAACAATCTAACCTTACACCTAAAGCAACTAGAAAAAGAAGAACAAACAAAACCCAAAGTCAGTAGAAGGAGAGAAATCATAAAGATCAGAGCAGAAATAAATGAAATAGAAATGAAGAAAACAAGAGCAAAAATTAATTTTAAAAAAAGCTGGTTCTTTGAGAAGATAAACAAAATTGATAAACCCTTAGCCAGACTCATCAAGAAAAAAAAGGAGAGGATGCAAAACGATAAAATTAGAAATGAAAAAGCAGAAATCACAGCTGACACAGCAGAAATACAAAGGATTATAAGAGACTACTACAAACAACTATATGCCAATAAAATGGAGAACCACAAAGAAATGGACAAATTCTTGGAAAGGTACAATTTTCCAAGACTGAACCAGGAAGAATTAGAAAACATAAACAGACCTATCACAAGTAATGAAATTGAAACTGTAATTAAAAATCTTCCAACAAAGTCCAGAACCAGATGGCTTCACAGGTGAATTCTATCAAACATTTAGAGAAGAGCTAACACCTATCCTTCTCAAACTCTTCCAAAAAATTGCAGAGGGAGAAACACTCTCAAATTCATTCTACGAAGCCACCATCACCCTGATACCAAAACCCGACAAAGATGTCACAAAAAAGGAAAATTATAGGCCAACATCACTGATGAATATAGATGCAAAAATCCTGAACAAAATACTAGCAAACAGAATCCAACAGCAGGGAGCTTCAAGATGGTAGAAGAGTAAGATGCAGAGATCACCTTCCTCCCCACGGATACATCATTAATACATCTACATGTGGAACAACTCCTACAGAACACCTACTGAACGCTGGCAGAAGACCTCAGACCTCCCAAAAGGCAAGAAACTCCCCACATACCTGGGTAGGGCAAAAGAAAAAAGAAAAAACAGAGACAAAATAATAGGAATGGGACCTGCACCAGTGGGAGGGAGCTGTGAAGGAGGAAAGGTTTCCACACACTAGGAAACCCCTTCACGGGCGGAGACTGCGGGTGGCGGAGGGGGGAAGCTTCGGAGCCACGGAGGATAGCGCAGCAACAGGGGTGCGGAGGGCAAAGCGGAGAGATTTCCCGCACGGAGGATCGGGGCCGACCAGCACTCACCAGCCCGAGAGGCCTGTCTGCTCACCCGCGGGGGTGGGCGGGGGTTGGGAGCTGAGGCTCGGGCTTCGGAGGTCGGATCCCAGGGAGAGGACTGGGGTTGGCTGCGTGAACACAGCCTGAAGGGGTAAGTGCACCACGGCTAGCCGGGAGGGAGTCCGGGAAAAAGTCTGGAGCTGCTGAAGAGGCAAGAGACCATTGTTTTGGGGGGCACGAGGACAGGGGATTCAGAGCACCGCCTAAATGAGCTCCAGAGATGGGCGCACGCCGTGGCTATCAGCGCAGACCCCAGAGACGGGCATGAGATGCTAAGGCTGCTGCTGCCGCCACCAAGAATCCTGTGTGCAAGCACAGGTCACTATCCACACCTCTCCTCCTGGGAGCCTGTGCAGCCCGCCACTGGCAGGGTCCCGTGATCCAGGGACAACTTCCCCAGGGGAACACACAGCTCACCTCAGGCTGGTGCAACGTCACACTGCCCTCTGCCGCTGCAGGCTTGCCCCGCATCTGTACCCTTCCCTCCCCCCGGCCTGAGTAAGCCAGAGCCCCTGAATCAGCTGCTCGTTTAACCCCATCCTGTCTGAGGGAAGAACAGATGCCCTCAGGCGACCTACACGCAGAGGCGGGTCCAAATCCAAAGCTGAACCCCAGGAGCTGTGTGAACAAAGAAGAGAAATGGAAATTTCTCCCAGCAGCCTCAGGAGCAGCGGATTAAATCTCCACAGTCAACTTGATGTACCCTGCATCTGTGGAATACCTGAATAGACAACGAACCATCCCAAATTGAGGAGGTGGACTTTGGGAGCAATGATATATATATTTCTTTCCCTTTTTCTCTTTTTGTGAGTGTGTATGTGTATGCTTCTGTGTGTGAGTTTGTCTGTATAGCTTTGCTTTTACCATTTGTCCTAGGGTTCTGTCTGTGTGTTTCTTTCTTTTTTTTTTACCTAAAAATTTTTTTTCTTAATAATTATTTTTTATTTTAATAACTTTATTTTATTTTATCTTCTTCTTTCCTTCTTTCTTCTTTTTCTCCCTTTTATTCTGAGCCATGTGGAGGACAGGCTCTTGGTGCTCCAGCCAGGCATCAGGGCTGTGACTCTGAGGTGGGAGAGCCAAGTTCAGGACACTGGTCCACAAGAGACCTCCCAGCTCCACGTAATACCAAATGACGAAAATCTCCCAGAGATCTCCATCTCAACGCCAAGACCCAGCTCCACTCAACGACCAGCAAGCTACAGTGAAGGACACCCTATGCCAAACAACTAGCAAGACAGAAACATAACCCCACCCATTAGCACAGAGGCTGCCTAAAATCATAATAAGGCCACAGACACCCCAAAACACACCACCAGACGTGGACCTGCCCACCAGAAAGACAAGATCCAACCTCATCCACCAGAACACAGGCACTAGTCCCCTCCACCAGGAAGCCTACACAACCCACTGAACCAACCTTAGCCACTGGGGACAGACACCAAAAACAATGGAAACTACGAAACTGCAGCCTGCAAAAAGGAGACCCCAAACACAGTAAGTTCAGCAAAATGAGAAGACAGAGAAATACGCAGCAGATGAAGGAGCAAGGCCAAAACCCACCAGGCCTAACAAAGGAAGAAGAAATAGGCAATCTACCTGAAAAAGAATTCAGAATAATGATAGTAAAGATGATCCAAAATCTTGGAAATAGAAAGGAGAAAATACAAGAAACATTTAACAAGGACCTAGAAGAACTAAAGAGCAAACAAACAGTGATGAACAACACAATAAATGAAATTTAAAATTCTCTAGAGGGATCAATAGCAGAATAACTGAGGCAGAAGAACGGATAAGTGACCTGGAAGATAAAATAGTGGAAATAACTACTGCAGAGCAGAATAAAGAAAAAAGAATGAAAAGAACTGAGGACAGTCTCAGAGACCTCTGGGACAACATTAAACGTACCAACATTCAAATTATAGGGGTCCCAGAAGAAGAAGAGAAAAAGAAAGGGACTGAGAAAATATTTGAAGAGATTATAGTTGAAAACTTCCCTAATATGGGAAAGGAAATAGTTAATCAAGTCCAGGAAGCACAGAGAGTCCCATACAGGATAAATCCAAGGAGAAACACACCAAGACACATATTAATCAAACTATCAAAAATTAAATACAAAGAACAAATATTAAAAGCAGCATGGGAAAAACAACAAATAACACATAAGGGAATCGCCATAAGGTTAACAGCTGATCTTTCAGCAGAAACTCTGCAAGCCAGAAGGGAGTGGCAAGACATATTTAAAGTGATGAAGGAGAAAAATCTACAACCAAGATTACTCTACCCAGCAAAGATCTCATTCAGATTTGATGGAGAAATTAAAACCTTTACAGACAAGCAAAATCTAAGAGAATTCAGCACCACCGAACCAGCTTTACAACAAATGCTAAAGGAACTTCTCTAGGCAGGAAACACAAGAGAAGGAAAAGACCTACAATAATAAACCCAAAACAATTAAGAAAATGGTAATAGGAACATACATATCGATAATTACCTTAAATGTAAATGGATTAAATGCTCCAACCAAAAGACATAGACTGGCTGAATGGATACAAAAACAAGACCCGTATATATGCTGTCTACAAGAGACCCACTTCAGACCTAGGGACACATACAGACTGAAAGTGAGGGGATGGAAAAAGATATTCCATGCAAATGGAAATCAAAAGAAAGCTGGAGTAATAATTCTCATATCAGACAAAATAGACTTTAAAACAAAGACTATTACAAGAGACAAAGAAGGACACTACATAATGATCAAGGGATCAATCCAAGAAGAAGATATAACAATTGTAAATATTTATGCACCCAACATAGAAGCACTTCAATACATAAGGCAAATACTAACAGCCATAAAAGGGGAAATCGACAGTAACACAATCATAGTAGGGGACTTTAACACCCCACTTTCACCAATGGACAGATCATCCAAAATGAAAATAAATAAGGAAACACAGCTTTAAATGATATATTAAACAAGATGGACTTAATTGATATTTATAGGACATTCCACCCCAAAACAGCAGAATACACATTCTTCTCAAGTGCTCATGGAACATTCTCCAGGATAGATCATACCTTGGGTCATAAATCAAGCCTTGGTAAATTTAAGAAAATTGAAATCATATCAAGTATCTTTTCTGACCTCAATACTATGAGACTAGATACCAATTACAGGAAAAAATCTGTAAGAAATACAAACACATGGAGGCTAAACAACACACTACTTAATAACCAAGAGATCACTGAGGAAATCAAAAAATACCTAAAAACAAATGACAATGAAAAAACAATGACCCAAAACCTATGGGATGCAGCAAAAGCAGTTCTAAGAGGGAAGTTTATAGCAATACAATCCTACCTTAAGAAACAAGAAACATCTCAAATAAACAACCTAACCTTACACCTAAAGCAATTACAGAAAGAAGAACAAAAAAACCCCAAAGGTAGAAGAAGGAAAGAAATCATAAAGATCAGATCAGAAATAAATGAAAAAGAAATGAAGGAAACAATAGCAAAGATCAATAAAACTAAAATCAGGTTCTTTGAGAAGATAAACAAAATTAATAAAGCATTAGCCAGACTCATCAAGGTAAAAAGGGAGAAGACTCAAATCAATAGAATTAGAAATGAAAAAGGAGAAGTAACAACTGACACTGCAGAAATTCAAAGGATCATGAGAGATTACAACAAGCAACTCTATGCCAATAAAATGGACAACCTGGAAGAAATGGACAAATTCTTATAAAGGCACAACCTTCTGAGACTGCACCAGGAAGAAATAGAAAATATGAACAAATCAATCACAAGCACTGAAATTGAAACTGTGATTAAAAATCTTCCCACAAACAAAAGCCCAGGACCAGATGGCTTCACAGGTGAATTCTATCAAACATTTAGAGAAGAGCTAACACCTATCCTTCTCAAACTCTTCCAAAATATAGCAGAGGGAGGAACACTCGCAAACTCATTCTACGAGGCCACCATCACTCTGATACCAAAACCAGACAAAGATGTCACAAAGAAAGAAAACTACAGGCCAATATCACTGATGAACATAGATGCAAAAATCCTCAACAAAATACTAGCTAACAGAATCCAACAGCACATTAAAAGGATCATACACTATGATCAAGTGGGGTTTATCCCAGGAATGCAAGGATTCTTCAATATACGCAAATCAATCACTGTGATACACCATATTAACAAATTGAAGAATAAAAACCATGTGATCATCTTAATAGATGCAGAAAAAGCTTTTGACAAAATTCAACACCCATATGATAAAAACTCTCCAGAAAGTGGGCATACAGGGAACCTACCTCAACATAACAAAGGCTATATATGACAAACCCACAGCCAACATCGTCCTCAATGGTGAAAAACAGAAATCATTTTCACTAAGATCAGGAACAAGACAAGGTTGCCCACTCTCACCACTATTATTCAACATAGTTTTGGAAGTTTTAGCTGCAGCAATTAGAGAAGAAAAAGAAATAAAAGGAATCCAAACTGGAAAGGAAGAAGTAAAACCATCACTGTTTGCAGATGACACGTTACTATACATAGAGAATCCTAAAGGTGCTACCAGAAAACTACTAGAGCTAATCAATGAATTTGGTAAAGTAGCAGGATACAAAATTAATGCACAGAAATCTCTGGCATTCCTATACACTAATGATGAAAAATCTGAAAGTGAAATTAAGGAAACACTCCCATTTACCTCTGCAACAAAAAGAATAAAATACCTAGGAATAAATCTGCCTAAGGAGGCGAAAGGCTTGTACGCAGAAAACTATAAAACACTGATGAAAGAAATCAAAGATGATATAAACAGATGGAGAAATATACCATGTTCTTGGATTGGAAGAATCAACACTGTGAAAATGACTGTACTACCCAAAGCAATCTACAAATTCAATGTAATCCCTACCAAGCTATCAATGGCATTCTTCACAGAATTAGAACAAAAAATTTTACCATTTGTATGGAAACACAAAAGACCCCGAATAGCCAAATCAATCTTGAGAAAGAAAAACGGATTTGGAGGAATCAGACTCCCCAACTTCAAAGTATACCACAAAGCTACAGTAATCAAGACAGTATGGTACTGGCACGAAAACAGAAATATAGATCAATGGTACAGTGTAGAATGCCCAGAGATAAACCCACACACATATGGGCACCCAGTTTATGACAAAGGAGGCAAGAACATACAATGTAGAAAAGACAGCCTCTTCAATAAGCGGAGTTGGGAAAACTGGACAGCTACATGTAGAAGAATGAAATTAGAACACTCCCTAACACCATACACAAAAATAAACTCCAAATAGATTAAAGACTTAAATGTAAGACCAGACACTATAAAATTCTTAGAGGAAAACATAGGAAAAACACTCTTTGACATAAACCACAGGAAGATCTTTATTGGCCCACCTCCTAGAGTAATGGAAATAAAAACAAAAATAAACAAATGGGACTTAATTAAACTTAAAAGCTTTTGCACAGCAAAGGAAACCATAAACAAGACAAAAAGACAACCCTCAGAATGGGAGAAAATATTTGCAAACGAAACAACGGACAAAGGATTAATCTTCAAAATATACAAACAGCTCATGGAGCTCAATCTCAAAAAAACAAACAATCCAGTTAAAAAATGGGTGGAAGACCTAAACAGACATTTCACCAAGGAAGACATATAGATAGATGGTCAAGAGGCACATGGAAAGATCCTCAACGTCACTATTATTAGAGAAATGCAAATCAAAACTACAATGACGTTATCACCTCACGCCGGTCAGAATGGCCATTATCAAAAAATCTAGAAACAATAAATACTGGAAAGGGTGTGGTGAAAAGGGGACCCTCTTGCACTGTTGGTGGGAATGTAAACTGATACAGCCACTATGGAAAACAGTATGGAGGTTCCTTAAAAAACTAAAAATAGGACTACCATATGATCCAGAAATCCCATTACTGGGCATATACCCTGAGAAAACCATAATTCAAAAAGAGACGTGTACCACAATGTTCACTGCAGCACTATTACAATAGCCAGGACATGGAACCAACCTAAATGTCCATCAACAGATGAATGGATAAAGAAGATGTGGTACATATATACAATGCAATATTACTCAGCCATAAAAGGAAACGAAATTGAGTTTTTTGTAGTGAGGTGGATGGACCTAGAGTCTGTCATGCAGACTGAAGTAAGTCAGAAAGAGAAAAACAAATACCATATGCTAATGCATATATATGGAATCTAAAAAGAAATGGTACTGATGAAACTAGATTCAGAACAGGAATAAACAGGTAGACATAGAGGATAGACTTAAAGACACAGGGTGGGAGAGGGAAGCTGGGGCAAAGTGAGAGTAGCACTGACATATATACACTACCAAATGTAAAATAGTTGGCTGGTGGGAAGCAGCAGCATATCGCAGGGAGACCAGCTCGGTGCTTTGCGATGACCTAGAGGGGTGGGATAGGGAGGATGGGAGGGAGGCTCCAGAGAGAGGGGATATGGGGACATGTGTATGCATATGGCTGGTTCACTTTGTTGTACAACAGAAACTAACACAGTGTTGTGAAGCAATTATACTCCAATAAAGGTCTATTAAAAATAAATAAATAGGGCTTCCCTGGTGGCGCAGTGGTTGAGAATCTGCCTGCCAATGCAGGGGACACGGGTTCGAGCCCTGGTCTGGGAAGATCCCACATGCCGCGGGGCAGCTAGGCCCGTGAGCCACAATTATTGAGCCTGCGCGTCTGGAGCCTGTGCTCCGCAGCAAGAGAGGCCGCGATAGTGAGAGGCCTGCGCACCGCGATGAAGAGTGGTCCCCACTTGCCGCAACAAGACAGGGCCCTCGCACGGAGACGAAGACTCAACACAGTCATAAATAAATAAATAAATAAATAAAAGAACGTGAATTTCTTTTAAAAAAAAAAAAAGCAAACTGGGCTATTCATTTCAGTAACAGTCAAGTGGTCTTAGTTTGCATTCAATTTCCAATCAGTTTCTAAAAATAAATAAATAAATAAATAAATAAATAAAATTTAAAAACATATATATATATATATATATATATATATATTCTTTAGTTGTTGCTCAAAATGAGCATCAAGTTGCGTGCCATCCTATCTCACCTAACCAGGGTCCAGCCTGCTAGGTTCAGAGAGCACCTTGCTCCTCTATGGATAATTACTGTCCTACCATAGTGCTCATCCTACACTGAGTGGTATTTAGCGTATGTTTAATAGATGACTAAAATTATTGACTGTGGCCTGCCTCTCTTTGGTGCCCCTGACTGGCATTTATGGGTCAGGCCAGTGCTTGTGGCTCTGACTTTCTGTCCCCAAGAGCGTCTGATGCTTTTGCACAAAATGGCTGAAGGCCAAAGAAGCCCATCCACTGTGGTCCCTCCCCAGCTGTGTGCAGCCGTTGCCATTTGTCAAGTTGCTCAGTGTTCTACTTCAGTGCATTCTTGGACTATCCATCTGCCCCCTTTGGCTTGGCAGTAACTGGCTGTATTTTATCAACTAAATGTAGCCAGACTTTCCAGAGCACTTTACCTCCCCATCCCCGAGTCCCCCTGCATGGAAAGAAAGGGCTGAATCAGAGATGACAACACAGTTTAAGGCGGTAGCTGACTGGCACAGAACAAAGGGGTCGTGCCAGGCTTTAGGGAGGGCCCTCCTGCCTGGTGACTTGGCCCCTTGGGGACAGGCCGTTTCTTGTTTCTGAGTCAGTGACAGTTATTTTTGTTGAACCAGAGGTGTTCTATTCCGTCCCTGATGACATGAAATCAATGAATCTGCAGATTTGGGGCAGGCTCTGGGGCTTACCTCTTCAGAGGACAACACTGATTAAGGATGAATGTGATCTTGGGAACACCCAAGTCCAAACAATGGCGTTGACCCAGTGCCAATGTGTGGCTGGGTAAACCAGCAGCATTCTGGGACCCACGGAGAGCTGGGGCTCTTTGATTTCTAACCTTTGAACAGGGGGGAAGAAAAGAGTTGCTGGAAAGCCTTGATTCACGCTGTGGTGGTGGTAGCAAGTTCAGGATCAAATGGCCACTTCATCTTCAAACACTCCTGAGGCCTCACAGCACTTAAGGGGACAGGGGTAGGGAGTGTTATTTTCATAGTTGTTTGATCAAGGGCTCAAGGAACTTTTTCTAAGTCTTGTACCAAGTGGACGGTGGGCTTGTCTTCTCTGTGCAGACCCCTAAAATTGTGCTGTTGGAGAAACTCCAACCTGATATCAGAAATCATCCCAACACTCAATGGAGGAGTTTATGTGGCCATCATTGTAGAGACCGAGGGTGGCGTGTGTTCAAAGGTCTGTCATGCACACCAAAGACGCACCCTCGTATGTCAGGTGTCCTCCTTTCTTCCCTCCAGCTGCTCTCGAGATGATGCAGGATCCACTAGAAATCCATGTTTTTCTCTCTGACATTTGAGCAACTGCAAGTGAACCCCGGAAGTCTCAGAAATGGTCCTGAAGCGGTATCCAGAACAGCCCCCCTCATTCTGAGGAGGTATGTCAGTGCCTTCACCGGAGACAATTTTATCGACCTAACATTCTTCAGATAAGTTGCCCACATTCTTTACAGAAGTCTCCCAGTGCTTTTGTAATTCTTGATATTATGCCAGGAAGAAAACATCAGATAGATGCTTATGACTTTTAACATCTCCCTTTGATCACCCGCTAATCTCCTTGCTCAGATCAGGACTCTCTGTGTACATCAAAAAACAGGAAATAGTAAATACCAGGATCTGATAATTCTGACTCCCCTGCACCGGGAGACTCCAGGCAGAATTTGGATCAGATTTGGAGGCTCTTCCTTCCCCCTCTTTTTCTGATTTCATTACTTTGGGAAAGTAACTTTCCTTGTTTGGCTTTCACTCAGTTTTCTCATCTGAAAAATAAATGCATTCGGCTAGAAGGGCCCTAAGTATCTATCCAGTTCTAACACTCTTGGCATTTTTTTTCCATGCATTCCTCATCAGTTGTCACAGTTTGCAATATTTACAGTGTTCTTAAGGCAAGTAACAAAAATTGACATTGTTCTCAGGACTCTTCCATTTCAAAAGCATATTTATACATGTTATTTCATTTGATCTCCCTGTAAAATCATGTAAAGTAAGCTGGGTAGGGATTACTATGTTCCCCACTTACAGATGGAGAAACTGAGGCTCAGAGAGGTTAGGTGATTGGTCTATGATCTATGAAGCAGAATAAGGACTGAAATTTAGCTGTGGAACTGCAAGACCTAAGCTCTTCCTCCCCTGCCCAGAAACCTACTTCATTGTTTTGCACATTAACTAAAAATTGATTGTACAAAATAACATATTGCATATCACAAAGTCACTGTATAATCTGCAAACCAGTCCTGTATCATATACCTGTTCCATGCCAGCTGTTTTTGGTCCTGTTAGGAGAGTGGAAGTGGGTCGTAAGAAAGCTCAAGCTCTCATCTTACTCTCTCCCCTTTAGCAACTCCCTGCAGCCTCCAAGGCTTTCCCTTTAAAAACAGAATCATTGACAAGGCAGAAGCCATTTGTCATCCTAAGACCTTTGGAAGAATTGCTTGGAAAATGAACTCTGACAGCTCTGCAGACAATAGGCCGCTGCACTGCTCTCCTCCATCTCCCTTGCATTCTTCCGGAACAAAGCCTCAACAGTTGGAGGAAAAGGGGGCTTGAGCCAATATAAATAACCATGACCTACACCCAGGTCTCAGAGGTTAGTCTGGCTTTCTCAAAGCTTTGCCACTTAGAGAAGGATATTTACAAAAGAGGGTAGGAAAGTGGTTACACACCAGGACCCAGATTAGATTTGGGCCCCTGGTGGGTGAGCACACAGAGAATTGCCCTGGGGTCAGACTCCTGTAATGGGGTGCAAGGTTTTGTTCCCAGGCTCACTTATGGAATGTAAAGTAGTCTAAAATGTCACCAGTCTTGAAGTGGGCGGAGGGCAAAGCTAGACTCTGAAGTCAGCACCAGAGGAGTGCTGGTCAGTGAAAAGGACCTGGATGCTGGGCACCCCTCTGACAGTAAATTTATGTCTCTGGTCTTCCCTTTTCTTCATCTGTAAAATGAGGGTTTTCAAGGAGCATTCAACTATATGGCACTAACTGTATACTCTCCACTATGCCTGGCATTGATGACACAGAGATGGACAAGATGAAATTAATGCATTTGTTAATGAATTAAATGTTACCTTTTTTCATTACTGTCATGCACTTTGAATCTATATGTTTTAAATCCCACCACCATTGTTTTATGCAGTCTATATTAACCTAAAATTATCCTCATATTTTTCTCTTTTCATTGTTGTCTATTCCAGCTTGCCTTTCTGTAATTCCTTTTGTGCTCATCTTTCTTCTTCCTGAAGAAAGCTCTCTCCCTTTTTTCCCTTTCCTCCCTCCCTTTTGTAAGCGCAGCTCTGCAAGAGATGAAATTCTGTTTTTGTTTGACCGGAGAAGTCTTTTACTTTTATTTTTGAAGGCTATTTTCCCTGGTTACAGATTCTAGGGTGGCAAGATTTTTCTCTCCACACTTTAAAAGATGTCATTCTTTTGTCTTTTAACTTCCATTGTTTTGGGGGAAGTCTTCCATCTGCCTAATTTTTGCTCCTATGAAAGTAATTTGTCTTTTGATCCGGCGGCTTTTAAGATTTCCCTTTGTCCTTAGTGTTTAGTGGTCTTATGATAATACGTCTAGGTGTAGTTTTTTGGGTTTTTTGTATTTAACCCACTTGTATTTAGTTTATAGAACTTCTTGAATCTGTGGCTTGATATCTCTCAAAAGTTTTGGAAAATTATCATTTTCTCTTCAAATATTGCTTCTTTCCTATTCTCTCACCTCCTTCTTAGATTCCAATTACAATATGTTAAACCTTCTCCCTGTGTTTTATTTGTCTCATGCTCCTTTCTGTATTCTACATTCCTTTTTCTGTCTGTGATTATAAGCTTTGCTATTTCCTGCTAACTTGTAGCTAACTAAACTTCAGCTGTATTAATAATCTGTTAAATCCACTTATTGATATCTTAATATCAGCTATAGAATTCTCATTTGGTCATTTTTAAAATAGATTCCATTTTTTGGTAAAATTCTCCATCTTGTTATCTATTTTCTTGAACGTGGTCCAGCCAATGTTTGATAATTTCAGTATCTGAGCACCTATGGATCTGTTCCTCTTTTCTGTTTTCATCTCTGTCCTTCTTTCCATATCCTTAGCAAATTTTGATTGCTTGCTAGACATATTGCGTAAGAAAAATTTGAGAGGCTTTGCACGATGTTATCTTCTTCCAGAGGGAATTTACCCTATCCTCTGCAGGCAGCTAGATGAGGGACAGTTCACCTCAGTGCTATTAGGGACTAAGTAAGCCTCAGTTTACTTCTGATTTTTCACCTGCTTCTAGGGGACAGTCCTTTAGAATACTCAGATGAGATGCTCAGCTGTTTAATGTGGCCTATCCTGAACTCCAATTTTTGTCTCCCCAGGACTAAGTGACTGCTAAGAACTCCACTGTGACTTTTAGATGGTATTAACCTGGCTTTTAAGCCTTCTATCCAATCATCAAATACATTGAGGAGGAAAAACCTCCAAGTGTTGGACTCCCTTCTCTGTTTATCCCTTCTTTCAGAGTTCTGGATTATACAAGTCCTAATGCATTGGCAGCCCAAACTTAAATTTTTTTTCTCCCTAGTTCCAGAAGATTGCCAAAAGCTCAGCTAGCTTCTCAACATCTTAGATGTCAACCTTTTGCCTGGATTCTCAGCCTCTCAAACCACGTCAAAAATTAGCATATATCCTGAGGAGAAATGCAGTGTAGAATGTTGGGGTCACATCAATGAGCTCCCTTTCCTCCTGGGATCTTAGCCCCTCAAATCCTGATTTTCTTAGTTGCTCTCTAATGCCTTGAAGCAGAATTTCTTTTTTGTTTTAAATACAAGCTTTCCTGAATCATTGGTCTGCTACAAACTACTTCACAGTAGGAAAACAAATGAAAAGTAAAGCAGCACCTAGAACCTTCCAACACAAAGTTTCGTGTGTGTGTGTATGTGTGTGTGTAAAATGAGTATTTCAGTACATTTTTCTGGAAATGACAAACTTTAAGCTGGGTTTTTAAAGAAAAAGAGATAATTAAGCAAAAGTCATAGGAATCATAAGTAAAGGGAAGTGTATATGCGTATAAATATCTTTTTCATTCATTCATTTCTTTCAAGAAATATTGATTGTGATCTTGCTATCTGCCATCCACTGGGATAGGTGCTATGAGTGGGACAATAAATTTCTTGGAGCTTATAAAATATGGGGAATACAAAGATCAGGAGGAAATTTTAATTATTATGATTAAGTTCATCAGACCAGGATCTGTCTGGTTGGAACAATGGGTCTAGGTAGAGAACAATACAAAAAATGAGAAATAGGGCTGATCAAGTGTTAGAGAGAGAGCAATAGCAAGAAATGAGGTGAGATGGAGGAAACAAGTGGTACAAGACTGTGCTAGGGGAGGGTTTGGATTCGCATGGCCAGCTGTAGAGTTTCACTCCATGCTGAGCTGGGGGAGTCGGAATGTCATCGTGTCATTGGGTGTAAGGAAGACTATCCCAGCAATGGAATATTCGGATGGACTGGAAACCAAACTAGAAAGCCATCGGGATGGAGACCTTTCGATTATCAGAGTCCAGCAAAGGCACCTCTAGTATCGGAGCTTCCCCTAAGTAGATCTGCCTGAGTCTAATATTCTACTTTCAAATGACGCTACAAGATCCAGAAGCAATGGGCCTCTGCTCCTTCCCCCCTTCCCCTTTCTCTTCCACTCTTTCCTGTTCCTTTCCCTTTGCCGTCTGTCCTCACTTCCTCTTCCTCTTTTCTTCCTCATTCCTCCCTCATTTTCACTTTTGTTTTGCTTTATTTCTCTCATTAGAAGCCTCTCCATTTGAATTGTTTGGAGTCCTCTACAAAAATGAATTCTGGGGTGAAAAAAAAGTGAATTCTGGGAAACATCTTGTCATCCTTGGATCTTCACAAACCAACACAAGTGTGTTAGTTGCAGCCCTCAGAATTTGACTGCCTCTTGCACTGCATTGTGGGGCTTAGCTAAAAGAACAAATCTTTTTGTGCTGCATGTTTTCCCCCCCCGTTTTCCTTATCTTGTGTCCCTAAAGAGACAGGGAAAAATCAGAGAACCAAAGCCACACTGTACTCCCCTCCAAAGACCGTGACGGAGCTGGGGTTTGAGAACCCGTCCTTCTGGATCTGTGTCAGCAGCTCAGTCGGCTCAGCTGGAGAGAGCACACCAGGGTCATCCTCTGTGCATTAACCTCGGGGGCTCATTCTCTCTGTCTCTCATCAGCTGTTTCTTTGCCGCCAAAAGCACACATAATTCAGATAATTAAACACTTGTGAGGCATTTTACATCTTCATGAATCAATCAACAGTGAATTATTTTTGAATATGTTCATGCAGTATACTCCAAGTTTCTTACCCATAAGTTGCAGATGGGCAGGGGTGGATTTATCATGCAGCAAGTGAGTCTGGAGCTAGTTGGCCTCTTACTTGCAGGGACCCTTTCCAAGGCCCCGGGGGGAGCTCTGATAATTCCGGGTTTGTAATTTATATTCTTTGCTCTTAATTATAGTCTTCCCCATCCTCAACATCCAATTTTATAAGCTGAGATCCCACAAAATGAATCTACTCCCTGGAGAAAATAAAATATTCTTATCTGGAGATTTATAAAATGAGAAGTAGCAAGACTCTCTCTTATTACCAGGCTAAGCCTAAGGTCATTTGCAGCAGCTACTGTCCTGCCCTTATCCCTCATTTCAGATGTGTAACTTTGAGTCTGGGGGCAGTTTGTTCCTCATATGTATGTCAGTTCACTTTTTACAGAGCTCTGTTTCTTGAGTGTGGTGGTCATGAGAATGTGTCTTGCAGAATTCCAACTACAGGGAGCTTAATTGATCAAGGGGCCAGCAGTTGAGCTCTGAAACCCATCACCATATTTGCACCAAAGCCATGTTTCCCATGGGCTGCTTCCAGCTGGTAACTCAGCGCAGTGGGAATATTTGGACAGAGCTAGTCCTGGGAGACAGTGGACTCTTCCAATATCTGACTTTGACACAAGACTGCCTGACCGTATTGCTAAACCTTCTTTAGACTTCACAGTAGCTGAGAACACTTCTACCCAACTTCCCTTCCCTTTCTCCTTCACTTGGGGTCAGTCTTGTATAATGGTCTGATAGCTTTCCCAGTTTTCTCCCCATTTTCTGTCACACAGATTTTATTTCCCTTAATAAAATCCTCGTACATTGAATTCTGTTTTAATATCTGCTTCAGAGGATGCAAACCAACACATTGACTTAGTAAGAAAAACAGGACTGGGTATTGGAACCATTAATAAAAGTCCCACTGAATTTTCAGAAATCTGAGGAAAATAAATTTTGAAAATAAAAATACTCATTGTTATGCATCTCCCTGTCTGTCATTTTTGCCCACACTTGAAATTTTCTTTTCTCCTCCTCTATCTAACTCCTATCACTTGAAGCCCAGCTCCATCCTATGCCTTCCTTGAAACCTTGGTTCTCCCATCTTCTGCACTGTTACGGTTCTGGTTCTATGAACTCACATATCATGGTAATCCCCAATCACTTGGTGATGAACCATCAGTAAATCTTCAAAGGTCAAACCCCCAAAGGTCTAGCTCTGGCTTACCACCTCTACACGCCCTTCTCCTGCAAAGCTTGTAGACCAATGTTTCCTAGATTATGTTTCAGTGATAGCAAGAGGTAATGTATATTTTAGGAGAGAAAAGTTCCATTGTCATATAAATTTAAAGGAAATACCCACCGTGTACTCTGGCCCTGTCTCAGATATTTAAATGCACACCAGTATGGGAGTGACTTTGATTAACTCTGTATTCCTCACACCCATTCGACTGTGGAAACATTTTCCCATAACATTTCTATTAATAGCCACAAAGATTTTATTTTTTGCAACACAAGCTGAGAAACATGGCTGAAGCTGTCTCTTTCAGGGATGTATTTGTATCAAGCCACCATCCGAACCTAGTTAACAGGATAAGAAGGGGGCAAACCAATTGGTAACGTTGGCAGGTGGGGCACCTCTAGACCTCAGCCATGAGATACAAAGTAAGGAACTTTGTAAGGGTCAGGAACAGAGTAAGGTAGAGTGTGCAAGGCAGGATTTGGAAAGCAGGTCCAAGGGTGATGTGAGTTTATTTTTACTGGTTAGTATCGAAACAGGGGTGGCAACAGATTCTTTTCCCTTCTGCACAGGAAGCTCCTTGTCATTGCTTGTAGGGAATACCCTTCCAAGGAAAACCAAGAGCTTCTGAAGCCCTGCCTGGCTTTGCAGGCTCTCTTAACCACTCACACACTTTGCTTTCCTGCTAGCTTATACAGCAAGATAAGGGAAAGTGTCTTGCCACTTTTTAATTTGCCGCAGCATTTAGCATTCACACATTCATTCACTCATTAATCCAACAAATATTATGCCCCTACTGTGTGCTAGCCACTGTTCTTGGTGATGGGGATGCAGCAGTGAATAAGACCCAACAAGGTGCCTGTCCTCATGGAACTTACACTCTAACTGGGCAAACAGAAAATAAACCAAATAAATCAACTGAAATATAACACTATTAATAGCAAGTGCTATGAAGAAAATAAAGCAAGATAAAGGATAAGAGAGTTCACTAGGCATAGCAGATACTTAATAAATATTGATTAATTGGTTGATTAGGTATGGCCTTTTGATAGCTTCAGTGACTCTCTGCTGCTTTCAAAGAGAAGGTGACGAGAGCAAGTGCTATCTTGGCTGGCACAGATGTGATCATTTTCTAAAATGGGAGAAGACAGAGCAAGCAGTACTTCGACATCCGATCTAACTCTGTTCTTGCTCTCCATCGGCAAGCAGAGATGCAAACGTTCCATCTGCGGCTGTCAGAGCTACGTGTTTAGCACAATTCCTCTTGGTCTGAGCATCTTGAAAACACTGCTACCTTTCCCACACCCTCCCACCCATTACTCCCGTGTAATTACTGCAATGACTTCGGATTAAGATGTTAAAGTCCAAAATGTGAAAAAAAATTGGCAAGCTGTCACTTCTGAATACCCAGCTGAATTGCTGAATGAATAATAATGCAAAAATGCCTACTGAAAGAAGAATAAATAAAAGCTCATTGTTGCACAATAAATCCTTTTCTGTAAAACACCGCTGAGGAAACTGGCTCTGGGTTTATCACATTTCTCTCGAAGTATTCAGGCCATTTTATTTCATTCTTTCCCATGCTTTATTCTTTTCCAGAAACTGGTGTATGGTCCTACCCTATTGTTCCTCATGAAATGTTAATGCTACAGGAGTGTATAGGGAGCGATGCCAGCAACGGGGCTGTTGATAGGAGCTGCCAGTGACTAGACTGAGTAATTAGTTCAGAAAGTGGCAGCCACAAGGGGGAGGGGGTGGGAGAGGGGTGGAGTGGGAGTTTGGGATTAGCAGATGCAAACTTGTATATATAGAATGGACAAACAACAAGGTGCTACTGTATAGCACAGGGAACTATATTCAGTATCCTGTGATAAACCATAATGGAAAAGACTATGAGAAAGAATATATATATGTATATATATTTTCTCTCTCTCTCTCTCTCTATATATATATATAACTGAGTCACTTTGCTATACAGCAGTAATTAACACAACACTGTAATTCAATGTTTTTATACTTCAATAAAAAATAAATTAAAAGAAAAAAAAGCAGAACGTGGTAGCCAAAAGGAAGTGTGCAGTATAGGCAGAGAGAGACTTTTATTTATTTCTTTATCTTAAACCTAAAGACCTAGATTTAAGAGTATCCATCCTGCCCACAGCAGGGCAGCTCTACTTATGTGAAAGGGGAAGGACATTGAAGGTGATCTCTTTACCACACGATTCACTCAGGCCAGATTCGGGTCTCTCTGGAAGGGCCCTTGTACTGGGGCAGACCTTGGGCTACACTGTAAACCACAAGTCATTGTCACACCTGAGAACTGGCAAGGCACATCAGATAATTAGGCAATAACTATTATTCTACATATCCTACCTTGCTTGCATATGTAGGATTGATATGTATATTGTAATCTCATTTGATTCCCCAAGTCATCCTAGGAAGTAGGATTATTTTCCCTATTTCAAAGATGAGGCAGTCGAGGGGGCTTCCCTGGTGGCTCAGTGGTTAAGAATCCGCCTGCCAATGCAGGGGACACGGGTTCGAGCCCTGGTCCGGGAAGATCCCACATGCCGCAGAGCAACTAAGCCTGTGCACCACAACTATTGAGCCTGCGCTCTAGAGCCCGTGAGCTACAACTACTGAGCCTGCAAGCCGCAACTACTGAAGCCCGCACACCTAGAGCCCGTGCTCCACAACAAGAGAAGCCACCGCAGTGAGAAGCCCGCACACCGCAATGGAGAGTAGCCTCCGTGCGCAGCAACGAAGACACAACGCAGCCAAAAATAAATAAATTAATAAATTTAAAAAAAATTTTGTTTAATAAAATAAAGATGAGGCAGTCGAAATTCAGAGAAGTGAAGCAATTTGCCCCACGTCACACAGCCAGCAAGGGGCAGAGCTAGGCTTCAAATCTAGGTCTCCCTGACTCTCTAGTTTGGGCTTTAGCCACTCTTTCATACTATCCCCTCTTCTTACCCAGGCTCAGAGAAGGAGCAATAGACAATATACATCTTCTTCCTCACCCCTCACCCCTCAATGGCTCATTACTATTTATTGTGTTAACCTTCTCAAGGACTTCTTTTCATTTTTCAAATAGAAACTTGTTCAATCAAAGGAATGCTTTCCTAAGGGTGGGATTATAGGAGAGAGGTTTTTTGGAAATGTGGTGATGGGGCAGGAATCATGATGTAAACAGTGTTCCCTGGGCTGTCTAGTCTACTTGTTCAGATTTGGATACAGCGAATATTTATCACGGCCCAACGCTGCTCGTCTCCTTCCCCACCACAATCAAGATCTGGAGGACAGAGGTAGCTGTTTGAAAGTACAAAAATGTTTAGTTCCTACTGCGTTTAACAAGACCAAATTAGGGAAAAAATTCTTTATATTCTGTTGAGTGATTTCTCCATTGTTGGGAATTCTACATTTTTTAAGCCCTTGGCTTCTCTGTAGAAATCTGCCTACTCATTCCTGTTGCCCTGTGTTTGCTAATCAAGCATCTTTAAAGCAAAGAAGTGAACTCATTTGCTAAAGGTCACCAAAGTTTTTCTATATATCCAGAAAAAGCAAATCCAAACCAGAGACCATGATTTCAACTTAATGCAAACTTTTGTTTGCCTTTGGAATTAAAATCAGTATGTTCCATGTTTGCTAATAACAACATCAGTGATGATGGTAACAATGACTAAGGCATTAAAGATGATCATGATGCCAAAAGCATGTTTGTATTACAACTTCTTGAGTTTTACCGTTGTTTCCAAAACCACCAAAATTTGTCAAAATTTAGAGAAATCTTCTATCAAATGATCTGAAGCAGTATAATTTCTGATCTAATAGGACAACTGTTGAGATGCTCATACGTTGCTCTCTGTGCAATTAGAGAAGCAGAAAAGAAGAGATAAGAACCTAATAAAGAAATTAAGGTTGAGGAGATCCTTTTTAATTGAGAAAAGGATTGGAAAGCCTTTCATTGGACACACATCTGTTTTCAAACCTATTTACCATATTTATCATCTCCCTTTTTCCTTTCATCTATTTCTCCTATTGTTCTATTGTTATTTATTTATCTGGTCTGTCATTTTTTCACACTCCTTTTCAGCAAACAAAACAGTGAAAGAAACAGCCTCCTAGATAATGAATTGCATTATTAATTTGGTTTGTTTTTAGGGACTCTGGTTCTGACTTAACATATTCAATGAAGTTCCAGGATTTAATCAAGGAATGGAGGCTGTCAGGAAAAAAGAAAATCAATTCTGCCCGTGAGTAAACTGAAAATAATTTGCATTTGGAGCTGGGCTTATGGGTGTTTGATCCAAGCTCTTGCATGAGGAAATAAAATGAAAATGATATGCTTTGTTAGTTTAAAAATCATATCCTTACAATAACAGGGAGAGTAGGGAGCTTTTCTGATTTATTCTGTTGAACCATGAATATCAAGAGGCATTTGTACTCGTGGACCATTGGGAGAACATTAATTGACTAAAAGAGGCAGTAGTTATTGTCTAGGCAGCATTGCGCATCCTTCCGAAATGATTTTTCCTGACCTGGGCTCTTCATCTTGCCCTCTAACGACTCCAGCTTTTACAACACAGGATGGATCTACGTGCCAGGGGTCAAACGGTGCCAGACTGAAAAGCTTTATCAATTCCAGAACCTCACCGTACCTCTTACTAGGAAATCTAAATGTAGGCATCTTGGCTGGCACCTCAAATACATATTTGTGAGATGTTGCCTATAATTCAAAGCAAACAGAAAAATTTCTATGTATACAATTCCTACTGTGTTGCAAAAATTGAAATGGAAAAAAGAGCTGTTGATTCTAATTCCTCAACCCAGGACTTCAGATGCCAATAATTACTGCCAGGAATAAACACCCACGGAGCACATCCCAGAAACTTAATTGTTTTCTTGTTATTCAATATCTATGGCCCTCTGTGTGCACTGGTGCTGCGGGCTTATTTAAAGAGCCCTGCCTGGCCTCCTCAGTGTATCCAAAGTGATGGCTACACATGTGAAAGGTTAGGAAATGCTAATATGGAGAGTAAATTGCTTCTCCTTTTCCTCCTTTTCTGTGCTATTCTAGAAAGATTAAGCCCTCCTGGCCTCCAAGGTAAGGGCACTGGTTCCCATTCTTTGGGGTTCCATGTCTATTGGGCCATCGACGTCTAGCATGAGGAAAGGAAGAAGGGGTTTTGAGGAAGAGGTAAGAAGGGGGATACTCAAAGGAGGAAGTGCCTCAGGGAATTGGGGATTTCCATAAAAAGTCAGGGCTGTGTGGACCTTCAGTGGGCGCCCTGGAGGCAGACTGTTGGAACATTCAGGAGCTACCTGGGTGCTGAATCACGGCTCCCCTCACTTCACTTTTGCAAGAATAGATACATATACACACTTGGCCCATTGCCCGTGCCCAGGAACTAGGTAATGAAGGACTTCATTTTATTCACATCCTGTACCACACCTGATTTCATCGCAGGACCTCCCCTGTCTGTGCTGGGGACTTTTGCCGGACCCCTTCTTTCTTTCCTTCTTATTTTATTTTATGCATGCATGCATGCATGCATGCATGCCAGGTCTTAGTTGCAGCAGGCAGGCTCCTTAGTTGAGGCTCGCGGGCTCCTTAGTTGCGGCAGGCATGTGGGATCTAGTTCCCTGACCAGGGATCGAACCTGGGCCCTCGGCATTGGGAGCGCAGAGGCTTTACCACTGCGCCACCAGGGAAGTCCCTGGACCCCTTCTAATTTATCCCCCATGGACATTATCCACCCTCCCCACACCCAACTTAGCAACTTATGTATAAAGCCAAGAAAAGGAGGAGGGTCCTAAATACCAGAGGTCTGTGTGTGTGGGGCCACGTGGGGGTGGAGGGAAGCTCTGCCCCGTCGCTACCTGCCTAATGCTCATGACACCCACAGAGAAGTGTGAGTAGTCAATGCTACCCTTGTTAAAACAATGACAACGACAATAAAACAAGCCCTAGATCGTCATGTCAGCCTGGGACTTGCGCTACCTGTCACTTCTGTTCAGTAGGGATTTAATTCTGTTTGAATTAAATAAAGCACATGGCAACCACACACCTGCCATGCTCCTTGAGCCCTTGCTCAGCTCCCCATCTTACATCCACAAATCACCTCACTTCTGCCTTAGGCTTCCGTTCTATTGGCCGAGGGTGACCAGACTGAGGAGTCACACGGGCTGGCGTCTGGGGTATGGAAACCCCAGAGTGAGATGTGTGCTTCGGGTGAAACTCAGTTGGTTGAGATCCCTAGCCAGCTTAGAGCCTCTTAGAACGTTATAGGATCAGTGATTTACTTTCTATAGGTTAGTTTGAAAGTGGGGAAAGAGTCTATAAACCAGAAAATCAGCAAGGTGCTTTTTTTATAGTGATATTTGATGACCGTATTTAGGATTAGGTTTATAAGACTAGGGTTCATGAGATTTTTTAATTTCCTCCTAGACACTCTGCCTTTAAACAGTACCTGGGGTACGGCCTCACCCACAGATGCAGGCTTCCCCTGTGTGTAGTCTGAGACAAGGATGTATTTCTAATGCCTGATGTTACCTGCACTACCTTCAGCTCTCATCCTTTAGGTGGAATTTGTCAACAGCCCAAATAATGACTTGCCCTGGAGCTAATGTACCTGCTGTGGTGACAGAGACAGAAAAAGCAGCATCTGCCCTCTTCCACCAGTATCACCAGGCAACTGAGAATGTGTGGGTGAGGAATAAATGTTTTGATCCCTCTATTTCAACCCGAGCAGAAATTATGGACCTGTGGCAACAGCCAATCGCAAGCATCTGTTATCTTATTTGCGACAAATAGTCATGCTGTTTCTTAATCTTTGATAAAAACCTATTTCAAAGAGCAAGCACACCAAATTCTCAAAGACAGAGCGTTAACAAAGGACCTTCAGAAACAGTATAATTATCCAAAGACTTTCATCACAGGAACTTTAAACACTACATGGTTTTCCTTCCTTAATCAGATAGGCAGGGTGACCTCTAGAAAGAGCAGGTAGCCTTGTCACTCCTTGCTTAAAAGAAAAAAAATCAGTGTTGATTCCAACTGCTTCCACTGAGAGGGTAAAATCCTTACATGCAGGTGTCAGGAGCATAGGATTTAGGGATCCCTGTAACATACATCCCGGGGACAGTGCATCGAGTGCTAGAGGAACCGCTCGCATTGCCACCTCTGCACCCAGGGTTCAAGGGTGTACAATCTCTCATAAAATAATCAGGGCAAGTACTGATTCACGGAGAGTTTTAAGCCACACAGCCAAATTTAATGTAAGGATTCAAGGCTTTCATTGCTAGAGTTCAAATACTAAAGTCACATTCCAATTTTCCGTTCACTTGGGATTTTCTAAAAAGAGGAGGAGGAAACTATGAGATACGGCCTGAGGCCTTTTTATCAAATATGAGTAGGTTCCGTTGCGTACAGTAGAAAATCCAAGGAGTTGGGCTTTAACAAAATAAGAGTTTTATTTTTCTCTTAGGAAAAGGAAATCCAGGCCGGTAGGATGACTCTTAAGTTAAAAGAGTTCTTCACACAATTCCAATGTTGTTGGGGGGTTCTCGGGTACCAGCCAGGCACCCTACAAATGAGCTCAGTTCTGACACTATCTGCCCGGAGACAGCTTCCGAGTCCACAGGTTGAGGGCTCAGTCCTACAAGACCTGCCTCCCATCCCCCACTTCAGACGCCTGTCGCAAGCCCAGGTGCTTCTGACTGATCAGCCATAGGTCTGAGGTTCCAACAACTTCTCCTGAGGCTCAATTAATATGCTAGAGCAGCTTACAGAACTGAAGCATTTTACTTTCTAGGCAACTGGTTTATTACAAAGGATATTGAAAGGTAAGAATTCAACAGCCAGATGAAGAGATGCGCAGGGAATGGTGTGGGGAAAGGGCGTGGGGCTTCCATGTCCTCTCCCAGCTTACCAGTGTCCCCGCATCTCCACGTTGTTCACCAACCAGCCCGGAAGCACTCCAGACCCTGTTCTTTCAGGGGCTTTATGGCGCCTTCATTACATAGGCACGACTGATTAAATCATTGGTGGCTGGTGATAGATTCAACCTCCTCCCTCCACTCCCCAGAGGTCAAGAGGAGGGAAGTTAAAAGTCCCAACCCTCCGTCACAGGGTTGCTTCCCCTGGCAACCAGCTCCCATCCCTAAGGGACCAAAGGGCTTTCCAAAAGTCACCTCATTAACGTAACAAAAGACACCTTTAAATCTCTTACCCCTTAGGACATCCCAAGGGTTTCAGAAGCTCTGTGCTAGAAACAGGACAAAGAGCAAACATATATTTCTTAGTATAAGCCATGATATCACAAATTTAATGTCAGCTACCCAGACTCCTCCTATCTTTATGTTCCGCAACCCTTAGGACTTGGCTTCGAACCTCAAGATCATCTTGTGTTCACAAGACGGTCACTGTGGCTGCAGCTGTAACTGTAACGTGTGGTCCCCAGGCCAGCGGCATCAGCATCGCCTGGGAACTTGTTACAAAGTTCCTCCAGCACACTCTAGACCAGCTGCCTCAGAAAACTGCGGGGCGGGCAGTGGGGTTTTAACAAGCAACCACGGGCATTTTAACAAGCCCTCCAGGTGATTCTGAGACACCCTCAAGTTTGGGAGCCATGATCCAGAGAGCAAGGGGAAAGACAAGGGGGAAGGGGGAAGGGTGCCCATCGGCTGACTCAGGTCCTGATGAAGACGTTTCCCAGAAGCCCCACCAAATGACTTCTGGCTACTTCTCCCAGCGCCCCCCACCTCCCCAGCTCTCCCTCCCATCCCAAACAGCAAGAGAACCTGGGAAATGTAGGTTTTCATTGGCTGCATAGCTACTCCCAACAGTACGGAGATGCAGTTACAAAGAGAAGGTCAATAGATACCAGGGAGGTAACTAGGAGGAGAGTAACGTCGCTAACGCAGGGGCCTGGGCACATTTTGATTACTGTTTTGAGCCCAGCATGATGGTGGTGAAACAAATTCTCTACCTTCAAGGTGCAATTTTGTACCAAGCAGCAGTAATATCAAACACCTGTGTAAGACCAAGACGCTACAACAACATTCAACCCAGCTGAGTGAAGACATTTACAAGACTTATTAGCAACACGAAATTTTCAAGATAAACAGCATTACCTCTATTTTGAAGACTTCAGATTTTTCAAAAGTCAGAAAAGTGGTAGCCAAACTGACAAAAACTTCTAAGAGTTACTTTTGCACATCTCTTCACACTGCACTAAATACTGTTAATATGCTTTCCATATCCTGGAATGAACTAATTGATTGGCTCATGAGAATAAAAGAAAGATTCCAACGCAGAATACGCTCTACCTCCTCCCTCTTTCTTCTCAGTCTTCTACTTTTTAGAGAAAAGCACCAAATGACAAAAATCCAAATCAGGAATACAATGAAAAAAATTAACTCACCGGTTCTGTCAACTTGTCAGAATACATTTGCTGTCATCTTTCACTTCTCCGTCTACAGATGAAGATCTGTATAATGTAGTTCGTCGTTGAGAATTGTCCTTAGTTGAGTTCCTCAGTGGAGAGACTCTGAGATTTTGAGATTTGTGTGCCGGAGACTTATTGGGTAGATTCAACACCTGTGTGGCGTGAGGCAAGCAGGATTGGCCAGAGGAGACGTCGGACTGTGGTACAGTCGTAGCAGAAGCCCCAGCCAACCCTACAGAAGGCTCAGAAGCGAATCTGACCCTTAGGCTTATTCCAGTTGAGGAAAGGGGCTGAGCCTCTGTGCTCCCACGCTGACCAGTCATTGGCTGCTGTGGATGAGAGAGGGCGTGTCAGCTTGTGTGAGGCGGCTCTCTTAAAACCACAGTTCCTGGAGAGGGTCTTGGCCCGGGCCTTCAGCAGCCTGTACTCCCCTCGGCTGAGGGGAATGGCTATGTAGGTCCTGAAGAGGGATTAGGGAGTCTGGGTGGTTCAGCATAGCATCCACTAAACAAATGATCAAAATATTAGTAGATTCTAGGGGCTTCCCTGGTGGCGCAGTGTTGAGAATCCGCCTGCCAATGCAGGGGACACGGGTTCGAGCCCTGGTCTGGGAAGATCCCACATGCCGCGGAGCAACTGGGCCCGTGAGCCACAACTACTGAGCCTGCGCGTCTGGAGCCTGTGCTCCGCAACAAAAGAGGCCGCGATAGTGAGAGGCCCGCGCACCGTGATGAAGAGTGGCCCGCCACTTGCCACAACTAGAGAAAGCCCTCGCACAGAAACGAAGACCCAACACAGCCAAAAATAAATTAGTTAATTAATTAAAAAAAAAATGTTGATGACACAGATAGCACATGGCTACCTTTTGGTTGCAAAATTTTAAATCCAAACAGAAAAATAAAGCTAAAGTCTGCCTTGGCCATATGCTCCATCCTCCTCCCCACACACTGTATCCCCCTTCCCAGAGGTAACTGTTGTTAACCTTTTCTTAGGTATTTAGGCTTATATATAAAAATACAGAAAAAAGGTCTTCTTTCATGTTTTAAAGGTGGAAACATTATCATATTATGTACAGTGTTCGATAAAATGCTTTTTCTCCCACTAATATTTTTATCTTGATCAGTATATACAAATCGCCTCATTCTTCCTAACTGCTGCACATAGAATGGTTATGGGTGTCATAGTGTTTATTTAATCCATCCCTTACTAGTATTTAGGCTGCTTATAGTTTTTGCTGCTAGAGGTGACACGGCCATGAACATCCTTGTGCCCTCTAGTTTGTGCCCGAGTGTGAGTGCCTCTCTCCACGTGTTAAATTTTAATACACACCAGCAAAGTGTCCCTTAAAAGAGCTAAAGCAATTTACATCCCACCAGCAAGGTCTTTGAGTACATCTTAAATAATACTTATGATTTCATATGTTAAAACGTTTATATTTGGCATAACTTTGATATTGTTATGCACTTAGTCACTCATTGGCTTATTCAGCAAACGTGTACTGAGTCTCGGCCATCGTCTGTAAAGGTTTGTAAGACCGGCTACTTTGCAAGCAGCAGCCCGTGTGGATGACGATGGTGTCAGGAAAGGCTCCTGACAGCCCAGCCCCTTTCATCTGCCCACCACAGACACCGGAAGTGCCTTTAAAGGGGACTCAAGCTCCTGGTACCTAGTGAGCTGTCAGGGTGTCAGTGCAAAACTGCTCAGGGCGGGGTCACATTCAGAGGAGCGAGTCCCAAGGGTCCCATGGGATCATTCCTGAGACAAGGCTTGGCTGGATGAGGCAGAGCTGTCAGGGGTAAGCAAGGATGAAGATAGGGAGGTTTTATCTACTTTGAAATCTCCCCTAGAATCAACCGGATGCTACTTGGTTTGGTAAGGCTTTGGTGTGTTTTCCCTCATCTTCTGAAAATCATATACATAGACTGTTACAAAGGACCTAGTATAATGCTGCTGCTGCTAATAATAATAATAATGTTTCATTGACCCTTTATACTCTGCTGATTGTTACGTGAGCCATTATTTCGAGAGCTCCTGAGGAAATATACTGCCGATTATAACTGTAAGATGCTACTGGTCATAAGTCACATTCTGGTTTCAAAGATGTAAAAATGTAAATCAAAAGTCATAGAGTCTAGGAAACCTGGTAATAATCCACAATCCTCAAGCACCTAATGCGTGCAAGACACTGTAAAGCCCTTTAATATGAATTATATTATCTAACCCACACAAAATGTTTTACAGCTGGCTCTCCAAAAAGAAAAAGCTCTGATCTGTAGCTTTTGCCAATTTCCATGGTATAAATACTCCCACTGGTCATTCTCAACTTAATGTGAAGTCCCTGAACTTGGAGTTGGGAAGAGAAGCACAAAATCAGCCCTTGCAATCCAGAGAGAGCTGACACCAGCCCACGACTGGAGAGGTCCTATGACTTTTTCCCATTTTACAGATAAAGTAACTGAGGTTTAGAGGGGTTAGATTATTTGCTCGGGGCCATGCAGCTAGTAGCTAGTCAAACTGGCTACTTAACCACCAGATCCTTAAAACTACTCCTCACTAAGAAAGGTTTGAGCATCGTGGGTAAAGGACCTGGAATCATTCTTATCACAATTCAATCAGATGAGCAGGCGACTTCAGCTGATCCCTAATTCCCACCGTGAGGGGCTGGAGTGGTCTCGGGGGTGACAGGAACACTGAGTCCTGTTCCCACATGGTCTCTGCCGTCTTCCCTTGTGAATATGTTTGCTTAGATTCAAGGCAGCAAAAACTTATTGAGCACTTACCATATGCAAAGCATTGACCTAGACACCATCCACTTGGCACCCAAAGGGCACAGAAAGGCACCTGACTCCCCTCTCCCCTCCAGTTTCCCAGTGAAGGAGGGGGCCTAACTGCCTAATATATATTGAAACTGTCAAAAGTACAGGAAATCACCTATGAAAATCGTGAAACATAAATCAGGATTCTATTTGTGTTGAGATGGAATAAGAGGTCATTTTTAGCCACGAAAGAAAATGAGAACCTACTTTTACTACATGCCCTCCTCCTTTTCCCTAAACATTTTAATTAAGCTCTCCAGTAGAGGTCACCAGGATGAAGATAGAGCACCTCTGACTTTTCTCCTTATCCATCTCCCAGAGACTAGCATGTGATTAGATTGCTTGGCTCTTTCGAGCCCAGGAAAGTGTAGTGACGTTCATGGACCTGAAAAGATGTTATTATTAGCTGGGTGACTATCCCAAATGTGGAGCTCTACAGAGAATCCAAACTTTGCAAGCTCGCTGACATGGGATAAAAATTTCTACATCTGTGCATCTGCCACTTCTTGGATCTCTGACTGCTTCTCAGGAATAGATTACATCCAGATGGGCTTCTGTCACCTGGCTACACCTACAGCATGCAACATATTTAATTTATTTCTTTGCAGCCATGCCCTGTGACGTTTTGCTTTGCCTGGCTATTTACCACATAGTCCATAAGCAGGTGTCACGTTCTCAGTGGCCTGATCCCCTTGTAAGGACACAGCCCAGCACACCAGGGTATGACTGCCTTGGCAGCTGCCAGAAGGGGAAATCTTCAATGGAAATATTCACACACTGAAATGGTGCCAAGAGGCAGGCAGTCTTGTGAAACCAACATGGCTTTGGAGACACAATGCCACTGATGAGTAAGAGGCTCGGTGATATTTACGGAAACCCAGCTGTTGCAGATAGTGGCCTTAACTTGCCTGGCTAAGGCGACAGTCGTCTGAGTTTGGGATCACTGAACCTTAATACTGTATATAGTACTTTTTTTCTTTTGGTCCCTACTATTCTCTGCTGTTAAACCATGATCTGGGGTCTGAGCTACAGCTGTATATTTCTGAAGAAAGACGTCCAGTTCTACCAACAAGAATGTATTAAATCATATATCCACGTGTCCACTTCCAAACTGGGAATTCAACTTTAGCTGGGAACCGGCTGAGAAGGAGAACAAAGGCCATATAAAAGTTTCGAGGAAGAGGAAATCGTTCTCTCACTTGGCTGTGGGTGGTTGTAGAGCCACTCGATGAGGCAAGATGGCAAGATTCAGCAGGGAGGTTGAGTGAAAACAGAAACCATGGCTGCCCCTGTGGTCACCTAGAGCAGAGAACCAGAAAGCATAGTTAGGAGGAAGGACTGTGGGTCGAGCTTTGATCTTCCGGAACACTGTTATACCCACTCTTACACCCAAACAGCAGGAAAGCCGATGCTATTAGCTCTCTCCAGTTCCCATCCTCATTCCATCTTCTCCCTGGTAAAATGAGCTTCTCTCTCAACTCCCTTCCGGCTATATGCCTTTACGAATGATTTTTTGGATGCCTCTCCTTAAGCGTAGCGATGTGCCAGGAATCCTGAGCGAGAGAGCTATAGGACGTCCTTTAGAGGAGCACTGAAACACTGACATCTGCGTGCACTCAGGGCCTGGAATAAAGGAGAGGGGGAGAGGGCAGCACGTTTGAGTGAGATCTAGTTTTCTTACTGAAAGAGGGGGGCGGGCTCTGGCCAGCATCTTTGTCTTCGTTTACCTGACTTCCTCTGCTCTTCCTGTCTGCAGGAGAGGAACAACAACTAGACGCGTGATGCTAGGCAGGATCTAGAGAACTCCAGGAAACTGAATTCTCTGAACTGCAGTGGTGTGACTGACTGAGGTCGTTTGTCTTGCAAAATGGCCCTGCGATCGTTTTTTTAAAAAAACATTTGTTTATTTATTTTATTATTTTTGGCTGTGTTGGATCTTAGTTGCAGCACTGGGGCTCTTCGCTGCAGCATGGGAGATCTTTCGTTGCGGCACGCAGGCCTCTGTCTCTAGTTGTGGCCCGCGGGCTCCAGGCTGCATGGGCTCTGTAGTTGCGGCACTCAGGCTCTCTAGTTGTGGCTTGCGTGCTCAGTAGTTGTGGTGCACTAGGGCTTAGATGCCCCAAGGCATGTGGGATCTTAGTTCCCCGCCCAGGGATTGAACCCGCATCCCCTGCATTGGAAGACAGAGCACCAGGGAAGTCCTGGCCCAGAGATCTTAAAGCAGGCATTGGTAGACTGTGCGAATCTGCCCACGGGTTTCACTGGCTTCTCAGGTCATCCTCAGACTCCACCTACCTCCCAACTCCCTGGCTCTTTTCCCCAATGGCCAGTGTCTACATATTGCTCCCCAGCTCTCCAACGTTACTGTTTAGCTCCCATTTACTGAGCTCCACAATGTCTAGGTCCTACGTGGGTTCTCTGCGATTTTTCAGGGAGGCGGTGTCATACCCCATTTCAAAGGGGAGGAAAATACTCTTCCTGAATATCAGTAGGTGGGGGGCGGTCCTCACTGCAAATCTGGGGTTGTGTGTTCTCAAAGCCCGTGCACTTTTTCCCTTGGAGTTTCTACAGTGGGGGGTTTTGTGATAGTCTTTGGGAATGATTGATGCTACAATACCCACAGGGCACATCTGGAACTTTGCCTGGTAACTTATTAGACTTATTAGGACTTATTAGGATTCATTTGTTTCTATAGATCTCAGATTCCCAATTTATGAAACAACAGGGCTTGGACTGGGTGATCCCACTGTAGCCTCTGTTAGAGTCTGAAAGGAGTCAGGATAGAGCAGCCATATCTCCAGGGAATCTAGGAACTCTGCCTTTTAGGCTGGAGTCCTGGGGACTTAACCATTGGGAAGTAACTCAGGCTGAACAATGACCCCTATAAATGAGATCTTCCCAGCCTAGCTCACAGTATTTCAGCCCTTTGTCCCCATGAACACGTACATTCTTGGAGGTCCAGGGGAGCTGATCTTTGCTTCAGAAAATATAATATCCCTTACCCACGTAAGCAATTCTGGCATTCAGAAAGGTAAAAAGACCAAATTTGGGGTATGTCCTTGGGAAAAATGTATTTGAAGAAGTGAGTTTATTACAAAGCTTTACAGAAAGAATGCAATTTAAGCAGGACATGTAGATGAGTTCTTGGGTATTGCTGGAATATAAGCCTAGGAAAGAAAAAGTGATTTTATCTGATCATATGGAACAGAGGTAAAGGCAGCGGCACTTTTACTGCCAAGATAGTTGACAGGGAGGCTGAGAAAAACACCGAGGGCATATTACAGCAGGCTTGATGAATGTCATCCCGAAATCTAACTCAATATTTGAATGCTATAAATTGTGTTAAGAAATATAAGGCCAAATAAACCTTTGAGACTGTGACTGATTCAAGGTCCCTGAGCTTAAACTGCTGCTGATGAAATGGATGGGGGTAGAATAATGGTTTTAGCAATTTGAGAAAATCCTAATAAATCAGAGATGAAACCTGATTTCAGTTACATGGCAAGTCTTGCCAGAGCACATGGGCTCAGTCTGGCTGACGTCTGCGGTTAAGATGGGAGCTGAAAATGGAGGATGGAATCACTGCTGTTCTAGACTCCTTTCCAAGTCCCAACAAGGTTCTGTCAGATGATACAGGGAGGGCATCCACATCTATGGTGCTCAACATATCAGCAAGCCTTGTGTTTCTGTAGCATGTTCATCTCACCTGTGTATCCCATTTTGTCAACCCTCTGGGTTTGAAATCATCTCATCCATCCCCAGGTTACTACCTCACGTGCAAAGATTTCACCCCCAGTTAAGAATAGATGAGGACATCCGTGTACATTCAGTCTCCAGTCTTTAATTCATGGAATTAAACTGCTTTTACAAATTTAATCCGAAGTCATATACCCAGTAAAGAAATAAACAGATGTCTACCATCAATCCATACAAAAATAGCAATATTCGAAATTGCCAAAAACTTGAGACAAATCACTTATCGTCACCAGTAGAGTGGATACGTTCGAAATTTTCTAAATAAATTGTGGCATATTCATATGGTGGAATGCTATACAGCAATGAAAATGAGTCAACTACAGCTATGTGGGGGAAAAGATAGATGATTCTCATAAGAGTAATTTTGACCAACACATGAGCAAAAACATACTATGAAATTCCATCTTTATAAAATCAGGCAAAATGAATCTGTTGTTAGAAACAGGAGAGTCCTAAACTTTAGGGGGCTGGGAGGGGTAATATTGGGGAGGAACACAAAGAACACTACCCTGGAAACAGGGTAGTGTTCTAGTTCTTAACCTGGGTAGTAAACAAGTGGGCTCCTTTTGTAACAGTTCATCGAATGATATACTTATGAATTGTGCACTTTTCTGTCTAGTTCTTATATTTACATTAAAAATTTAAAAATAATGTCAAGGGCATCACACCTACAGGTATAATGTGGATCGACGGGACCAATCAATATCTCCCCAGCTTTCAGGACTCGGTTCAGATGCCGCCTCACCTCTAAGCTTTTCTTGTTAAAACAAAATTCTCTAAATGTGTCTCTTCTCTGGGCTCTTGACAGTCTGCTTATATTCTCACTTTAGTATCTGCCATAATTTGTTTGGACTAGCTCAATCTTTGCAAATTGGCTTTTTTTTTCCCCCCATTGATTTTAACTTCTTGATGCAGAAATCATGATTTATTTATCTGTATATCCCTTACAGCACCTGAAACACTGACTAGTACATGTTCAGTGAGAGTTTGTGGACTCAAATCAACTCCTCTGCCACACATATGTTAACCATTAAGCACAGAAAGCATTAGCTGCTTTTGCATTGTTACCTCCATCTTAGAAAGTCCTTTATTCCCACCAATGTGTATTTGTGCATCTGCTATGTACCAGGCCCTTGGTTGATGAAAAAGAAAATATCCTCAAGGAGCCCCCAGTTAGGGGAATGAAAAATAGTGAAAAAGGATACCAGAGTGCTTCAAGTTTTCTTAGGAGAAAAAAAATCACAAAAAAGAGAGATTGCAAAAAAAAAAAAAAGTTTGGGGGGGAGAATGAAGGATAAAAGAGTATAGCTCAGCTGAAAAAAAGCACCAATTCCCTGGAGTCACAGTCTTATTTGGAGCCAGGGGTGGCTGCCGAAGAGGTTGAGTGTGGAGGTTTAGATCCAGGGCTGAGAAGGGACCTCCCTGTGTCTCTCAGACCACCCCCACCCCTCTGTAGGACACTGGGGCCTGCATCCTTCCACCTCGCCTCACCTACTCCCCACCCCCAGGAGATGGGTGTCGTCCACCAGCACCCCTGCCTCACATGCTCTGCGGTGTGTGCTAATCTTATTTGCCTTCAGCCTGGGTCCCAGCATTTACTCTCTTGCTGGAGGCCAGCTGGAAGCAAACAAACCAAGTGATTCACCCACCTAATGGTCTCAGGACTGATCTCACCACTAGGTTTAGGAAGCAACAACCGCTGTGCTTTGATGGGAGCAGGGTTGCACAACCTCAGCGCTACTGACATTTGGGGCCAGATAATTCCTTGTGGGGGGGCTGCCTTGTTCATTGTGGGCAATCAACAGCATCCCTGGCCTCTCCCTATTAGATGCCAGTAGCGCGCCCTCAAGATGTGACAACCAAAAGTGTCTCCAGAGAGTGCCTAATGTCCCCTGGGGTGGAGGTGGGGGGCAAAGTCACCCCTCCCCCAGTAGAGAACCAGTGATTCAGAGGAATCACGACCCCAAGTTTCTATCCAATGAATTAACTCAACCGCCCAGCTGCCATTTGATTAATATGTATTAATTATTCATCACAATTTAATACCTATCAGTGCTAAAAATTTAATATTAATTATTCATACTTTATTAGGGAGTAGTAACATTATTACCTCTTGAGGACGGGTGGGAGGGTGAAGAAAGCTAAAGGGAGAGAAGAGCGGGGCCCACTGACTGCAGCTAATTTAGACAAAATTATTTTAGGCTGGGAGCTCAAGGCTTAGTTTTGTATGTTGCCATTTAATTGGTGAGAAGAGGGGCTGGTTTAACAGGGCAGTTAGGGAAGAAGACCAAGGATTAGAAATACCTGGATTCAAATCTTAGCTCTGCCTCTTATTAAATGTGTGCATTCAGATGAGTTATCTCACTTCTCTACATGGGAACTTTATTGCTATACAGATGGCACCATCTTTGCAGATGCCAATTCTGAGACCAGATCAACACAGCCACTCTGTGCCAGGTCTGCAGAGAGGGACATTTCCTGGGCCAGCTGCCTCTCATTGCCTTGGCTCCCTTCTGCATCCCCGCTCCCCCAGGGATCAGAAATACTTTCAAGCTTTTACCTTCACTCAGAAGCTACCTTGAAAAAGAGAAAGGAGAGAGGGGAAACTGCTCTGTTTAAAGAATTTAAAGTAAGTGAATTTTTGTCTAAAAGAGTTATTTCATATAGAGATACTATTAATTAAGTTAAATTCTGCCCCATATCCCCACTATTTAGTAGGGTTGGAAGAGAAGCTGTAATGAGAGAGAGAAGATCAATTAAAGAATATAAAGAAGCTTATTTTATTTTTGTTTTTTGCCAGCATAGTGAAGTACGTATGCATTTGCAATCCTGTTCTACCAGGTTGGTTCATAACCCTTAGCCCTTCTAACAAACAGTTCTTAAAATATTCTATTGTGATTTGTCTGATGTACCTCAAAGTCCTCTGCTTTCCAGGTAAAGAAGGGATTAATTGCTGAGTGCACACACTCTGAGACAGTAAAGTGTGAGACTTTGGGGCTGGAGGCAATCGGGAGACCACCTCATCAATGCAATGGTTTTATTTTCAGAGAGGAAACTGCAGCCCCCAAACCTTCCACTTTGTGTTTCCTAGATCCCTCTTCTGGGAGTTTTGAGTTGCCACCAAAGTAGTCCAACTACCCGCCTGCACATGCTGGAGGCCACGTGTAGGTGTCTAGACAATACCTCCACTGAGTCCAGCCTTCCTCCAGCCCCACCCAGGTGCTAAACATTGAGGGAGCTGTCTCAGACCAGACTGACTTCCTCACTAGCTGAATTCCACCTAATGACTTCGTTTGACCTCATGGGGAGCAGAAAAGGCACCAGGCTGAACCCTGCCCAAATTTGGGATCCGCAAAATCATGAGATAAAATGAAATGGTGGTTGTTTTAAGCTGACTAGTTTTGGGGTGGTCTGTGATGCAGTGATAGGCAGAGTAGTAAAGCAGTCAGGGAGTAAGAGGTGAATGCTCACTTTGGGGATCACTGGGATGGTAGCGACTGGGACTTAATATGACCTTGGGGAAGGGCAGGCCACGGCAAGTGGAGGTGAAGGCTATGGGGAGGGCGTTCCCAGTGTAGGGAGGACAGTAGGGAAGCAGGGCAGTGGGAGCATGTGGAGAAAGTGCTAAGCTTGTCGGGAGTGACTGGAGAGGCCGCTGTGGGTGGAAACAACAGCAGGAAGAGATTTAAAAAAAAAAAAAAAATCATGGATAATGTCAGGGCAATGCCTGCAATTGGAGATGCTTGTTGCTACCGAGAAGGAGGTTTCAAGGCGAAGAAGGCCTCACCTCTGGTTATTGCTTCAGTGTCAGAGGCCGTTTACTGAAATATGTCATGGTGATAAACAAATAGGTTCACTAGTCCGGGCTGAACCCTGAGGTGAGTTTTCTTTCTCCAGTGAGAGTATGAAAGGTGTGGCTTGCATTACATCCATCTCAGCTTTGGGTGCTTTCCTGGTCATAGATTAAACCTGAAACCTATATCCCAAGGCTCCCAGAAGGAGAATCTGATTGACCCTTGGTCTGGTCTCCCTGCAAGGTACCCACACAGCTGTGTGTGAGGTTCTGCAATTCCTCTGTTAAAGGTGATTCCTTTTCAACTTTCAGAGTCCTCCTATTAAGACATAACCATTCTGTTCATTCATGTGTTCAACAAATAATTCTTGGGAGCCTAGTATGTGCCAGGCACTGTTCTAGGCATTTTCCAACACTGAATAAGACAGTCCTTTCCTGGCCCTACTCCTGGGCAGCTTACACTCTAATGGGAGATGTTGATGGTAGACAGGTAAACCAACAAGATGATCGCAAGAGCTATAAAAAAAGAAACCAGGGCCTGTAACCAAAAGCGACTGAAGGTAGGAGACGATATTTGATAAGTGGTCATGTAAACCAGCAGGACCTACGGGGCCTTCCCGGGACAGACTTCTCCCCCATATCCTCTGCTTTAGCTCTCCTCTGAAGTACCTGGACAATAGTATCTGAGGCACATTTCCTGAGTTGTTTCACAGATGCTAAAACCACCCCAAACAGAAGAAATTAACTACTTGATGACCATGAGCACATAGCCCTCAGGCCTATTGGCACCTAAGGATTGACAATGTTTACCCCTGTTACCTCACCATAGGCCAGTCAGAGAACTGTGCATGAGCTGGTCACATACCCTGGGACTCCCTTCCCTCATCTTGCCTTTAAAAATGCTTTCCTGAAACCCATCGGAGAGTTCCAGTGTTTTGTGCCCTAGCTGCCCTGGACTCCTTGCTTGGTGCCTGCAGTTAAACACTGCACTTTCCTTCAGCACAACCCGGTGTCAGTAGACTGGCTTTATGTACTGAGAGCAGGTAAGTGGACCCAAGTTTGGTTCGGTAACAGTCCCAGATGGCCTCTCTGGGGAGACAGTGTTTACGCTGCAATCTGAATCCTAAGGCCCAGCCATGTGAGATCCCAGGAAGAGAGAACAGCATGGGCGAAGACTCAGAGGCTGGAAGCACTTAGTGTCTGAAGCACAGAAAGAAAGTGAGAGTGACACAGTGAGGGAAGGGGTGAGGGGCAGGAGAAGACATCAGGGAGGCAGGATTACGTGTTGATGACATAAACCCTGGTAGAGCCTGGTAAGGAGCTGGATTTCCTTTTAAGTTTCATGGGGAGGAAGAAGAGAGAGCAGGAGTTGGTTTATTTTTTATACAGATCTTTGGTTGATAGAATGAGTTCTCAATATCGGTTATGAAGTTATTGGGATGAGATCAGGGGTTGGCAAACTTTTTCTGCAAAGGGCCAGAAAAGCAAGCATTTTAGGCTTTGAGGAGGCTTGGTCTCTGTTGCAACTACTCGATCCTGCCTCCTGCGCCATAAATAACATGTGGATGCAATGAGCGTGGCTGTATTCCACTAGAACGGCTTTTGCAAAGATGGGAGGCGGGCCGGATTGGACCCCCAGGCAGTAGTTTGCAGATGGCTGGGTTAGACAAGGGGATGGAAGGCAGCTGAGTGCACCCAGGAGGAAGGTGGTGCACATTTAGTGGGGCACAGAGGATTCTAAGGTTCAAGGCCACGAGATCTGAAACGGGAGGGGTGGAAGGCTGTCAATCACAGAGCTCTCACTCTGCCTGATTTGGCAAGAGCTGGTCCTCTGAGAGCCCGTGTCTGTGTTCAGGCGGTGTACTGGGGCGGTTGGTTTCATGGGACCTGAAACTTAACAACTGGGGGAGCTTTTGTAAGGAAATGCATACAAAATGACAAAAACAAAATTAGGAACAGGCCCCAGAAAAAATCTGCGAGAGCGACAGACACTGAAGCTTGAGCTTTATTAGCTTCAGGCTAAATCCGCCTCAGCTTGTGTTTATGTTTTGTCCCCCTGAGCTCATAGCAACAATCTGAGCCTCATTATTTGAAGTCAGATTGTTTCAAAAAAGCTTCCTTTAGTGACATCTGGTGTATGACTGATACTTTGAAACACTCAGGACCCTAAAACATGGAAGGGCCCCTGCTCTGTGTTTACCAGGGGGTCCTGCTGTGTCCAATCTGTCACTACACGAGTGCCCAGACCCATCACATCCCACAGTCCTCATAACACAAAAAGCAGCAGCCCAGCACCACTCTGCTGGCTCATGTCCTCGTGCCTGTATTATCTCAAATGACACTGGAACCCAGACAGAATGGATGCTGAGGCTTTAGGTGATGAAATGGAAGCGATTTTAAGGGCTGGATCTACTGTGTTGTATCCCGAAAGATTCTGCATGTGAGGCTCAGCCCCTTCTCGGGATTGCACAAAACTTTCTTGGGAAAATACTTGGCTAAGCACCTGTACTAGGAGCTAAGTCTCCGAAGCAACTGGGTGGAAACTGAGGGGGCGGGTTGGCTTGGTGGCTTAGGAGGGGGAAGGGAGAGAGAGAGGAGAGGAGGGAGAGAGGGGGTTGGAGCGAGTGGGTGGCAGAAGGACATCCCTCTGCAATGTGCTCTCCCTTTGAATCCCCTCTCTGTCCTTTCCCTACCTTACAGTAGGGAGGAAGGAATGGAGGGAGGGAGGGAGGGAGAATGGAAGTGCTTGATGTGCATGGATTTCTTTGGAAACAGTAGAAGGAGCTGAGTTCTGCAGCAGGAATGCGGGGAAGGGTGTTGGAAGTGGGTGAGTGATAAACAAAGCAGGTAAGGACGATGGAAACCATGGAAACTTACAGAAATTATGGGAAGGTTTATGTGGTCACAAGCCCTGCAATGAAAGTTGGCTGGAAAGTTAACCACATCAGTGACATGCAGAGGGGCCTGCCTGATGGCTGTGACGGCACAGGGCACACCTGGTGGCGTCCCTGTTGGGAGTGGCAGCAGCCAGCAGGCCCAGAATGTTGGTGAGCTCAGGTGAGATAATCTCCAGAGGCCCTAGAAATATTGGGCGATTTAGCAAGGGGCTGAATTTCTGCGTGAGTAGGTGCATCCCTGAAATCAAGGAGATGTAATATGACCTCCCTGGAGACCCCAGGCAGGTGAGGCCTAGAGATAGTCGGGCTGTCTGGGGGTTGCATATTTGTCTCCCCTACTTGATTGTGTAGTCATGGAGGTCATGAACTTGTCTTATTCATTTTTATAACTCTTCCCTGTCCTTCAATCACTCTTACTTCATCCTACCCAGTGCCTCGCATAGCCGCTGACATATATTGTATTCACGTGGTGATTATATGGGTAATGAATAAATGAATAAAGAATGCATGAATAAAACACTCTTACTCAGAAGTCTGTACACTGGCCCACACCATCCTTCATTCTTGATCAACTCTAGCTTCTTTCTTGGGCTTTTGGTCCTATCTATCTGCCATGAGAGAATTAATGGTGCTATCATAGCGTCGTTCAGGCTGACATTTAGAATTATAGAATGGCAGAGCTGGAAGGGACCTTATAGATGGAGTCCAAAGCTTTCCCTGAAATCTGAGCTCCTTAAAAGAACACCTGAGGCAGATTTCAGTTAACTCCCATTTATCTGAAATGCAAACAACCAGGACATGCAAATGTCTGGAATCTTTTATACATTCTATGCCATATTTTTCTCTGTTAAGAGTAGCTTATACTCTTTGTAAAGGTCTTTGTGGGATAGGAAATCCTTTCACTTACATTATCTCATTGAACTCTCACAGTATCTTTTTAGATAGTTAATGAGTTCTCCCATTTTACAAAGGTTAAGTTACTTGCGATGAATCCTTCAGCTAGCAAACGGCAGCCAGGGGTCAAAGCGGTCTACTGATTCTAGGTTTAGTGTGCTATGCCTCACATAGGCTTACCATTCCATGAAGGACAAATAGTCAAGCGGATCCCAACCATCTCCTTGATAAGAAACACCAGTTCTAGGTTCTCTCAATCTCCTATCCCTTCTACAGCTCTAGCGCTATGTGGTAAAATTCCAGATTTAAGTTAACACTGCTATTGCAGTAATTTTCCTGAGTTGTGACAGGGTCTGAACTTGGTGTTACCTCATGTAAGGAGGCTGTACTAGTTACGCATTGCCACTGTCACAAATTCCTACACACTTAGTATTTTGAGAGTCTTACGGTTCTGGAAGTCAAAAGTCCCAAATGAGTCTAACAGAGCTAAAACCAAGGTGTGGGCAAGGCTGAGTTCTTCTGGAGGCTCCAAGGGGAATCGCTTCCTTTCCCCTTCCAGCTTCTGGAAGCTGTTGGCATTCCTTGGCTTGTGGCCCCATCACACCAGTCTCTGCTGCCATCCTCACATTGCTTTCTTCTCTGACTCTGATTCCTTCTGCATCCTTTTATAAAGACCCTTGTGATTATATCAGGCCCACTGGGTAATCCAGGCTCATCCCCTCACCTCAAGATTCTTAATCACACGTGCAAAGTCTCTTTTGCCATAGTGACTGGTCCTGGGGACTAGGGCATGGCCATATTTCAGGGCCCCCCAAAGAGGAAGTTTTTATTTTCTCAATGTATCAGGCTCAGTGACTTTTTTTTTTTTTAATTTTATATTGGAGTATAGTTGATTAACAATGTTGTGTTTGTTTCAGGTGTATAGCAAAGCGATTCAGTTGTACATATACATGTATCTATTTTTCTCCAAATTCTTTTCCCATTTAAGGTTGTTACATAAGATTGAGCAGAGTTCCCTGTGTTATACAATAGGTCCTTGTTGGTTACAGGCTCAATGACTTTTAAGGAGTGATTTAAAATTTTTACTTGCCAAGGAATTTATCTGAGGAGAGCATGGGAGGGCTATAGTACAAAAGGCCATTGCATTCCCAAGAAGGGGGAAGAAGGTATCCAGTCTTTCTCTGGGGCCTGGCCTGTCCAGGGGCCTGTGCCCCCCTCAGTCTCTGAGTTCAGAGCAGAGGTGGAGGTAGCCAGACTGGTGTCCATGAACAGAGACAAAGTTCCTTAGTCCCAGCCTCTGAGCCTCTACCACCTAGAAGTGGAAAGGATGCCAAATGCCAGTGTTTGTATGTATGTTGATCAGTCTTTGGTATCAATTTTTGTGGGTCCCAGCCTGAGAACCTTGACTGTCTCTGTCCTAGGATTCAAACCCATCTGCGCACGTCCAGGGGGCCCGTGGAGCTGACCCACCAGAGGCCTCTTTGCCTGCAGGACCCAAGAGCCTGCTGGACAGGACTCTCTCTCATGCCAGAGGAAAGCGTGGACGCTTCACGCTCGGAGCACAAGAAGTTGAATGCCACTGGGGGGCAGGGACCACGTCTGTCACTCAGATCTCCCCTGCACCAGCCCCACGGGCTCACGGCCAAGGAAGTTAAACAGTGAGTAGAAGCTAAAAGAACTGTCTCTCTCAAATCCCCGGGGGACATCGAGAGCGCAGAAAAGCCTTCGCTGACTTGGCAGCCTGGGGCCTCGGGTTTGGGCGGCCACAGGAAGTGGCACAGGGGGCCTTTGTAGTGGCCCCCGGGGTTTCCTGAGCCTGAGCTGGCAGTTAGCAGGGGGAGGGAACAACAGTGAAAGAACATTTTAGGATTTCCCCCCCTCAGAAGAGTTGAAGGGATGAAGAACTTTGAAGGTGAACTGAAGCTCTTGAAATTGCGGCTTGCAACCAACCCGAGAATACCTGCGGTGAAATAATATTTTAAAATATTAATAGTAGTCTTAATTTTCCTGTTATTTTCTGTTACCCCACAACCCCCTGACCCTTCCCCTTTTCAAGCCCAGACTCTGAGGTGTTCTTTGCCATGGAGAATTGATGTTATTGCAAAACCCGAAAAAAAGTCTTTGAGTTTCAAAAGCCTCGCCTCGTGGGTACTTAAGGCATAAACAATAGATTTGGACTGATACCTAGTGAGTGAGGGGAAGGCATTTTATCTCTAGACTAGCTCTGGCTTCCCAGAATTTGGATGAGGGGTGGAGAAAAATAAAGAGGAAGCCAAGAATGGGTGTATGCTGTGGATTGGGGGGGGGGGGGATGGGGGCGTGTTCTCAACCTGTCACTCATCTGGGGAAATCTGAGAGCGAAGATGCCTTGAGCCTCCTGCCCTAAGTAGCATACTAGGAAAGGAGCCAATGAGCAGAGAAGTGGCTGCCTGTGCGGTAACTTGAGGCACGCGGGGTCCTACACAGCCTCCGGGTCTTACCATGGTTCAGCGTGGTGCTGGAGCCCCAGAATTGCCCCCCTGCCCCTCAATGGAGCTTGGCCGCAGCTGAGAGAGCTGCACCCAAAGGCCTTCCGTGGAGATGAGGGACAACCCAGGAACTGCTTTGATGGATAAGTGAAGTCCAGATGGAAATTGAAATGTCTCAGCAGATGCCAGCTCGAAGAAATGATGATAACGAGGGCCAAGGTCTCCCCCGTCACAATGATACCATTTGAACCCTCCCCTCAAACTTACACACAACCCCAGGGAAGGCGGGAGTCCTCAAATAGAATGTGATTCAGTTTATGCTCTTCTGGCATAAAGGGAACTTGAAATAGAAATCAGATTAAGTTGTAGAAAAATAAAGAAAATCCCACTCTGGGCACATCTGAGTTAGGGGACCGCACTTTTGCATTTTCTACTTACTATAGATGCACTTGCAGGTGTCGTTTTGATAAGGCAACAGCTTACATCCTCCATGTAGGAAAGTGAGTTTTTCATCTGAAGCTACCTGATCACCAGCATTTCAATTGCTCCTACATGTGAAATTACTCTCACTGAGGGTCTGGAAAAAACATATGAATTTAATTTATATTTATCTACTGTATTGCTCAGAACGTGGGGGGAGTATGGGTGTTCAGAACAAATTCAATGCTATCGTGATTTTTGTGAATCTGAAGGATTGGAACAGCCTTGGGATATATATGGGTCAAAGGTCATCTGTGCTATATTTGCTATCCTAGAAAACTGGTTTAAGCACAGATTGTTTTTTGAACCTTATGTAAAATGTTGAACCTACGCCAAGTATGAGAATAGCATAGTGTGCCCCTGTGTTCCCATCCCCTAGCTTTGATTGGTAACATTCTGCCAGTCTCGAACTATTGAATTTTGAAACAGGCAACACTTCATTTTAAAAGTGAGGAAATGCAGGGCTGAGGGCACATCAGTGATCTGCCTGGTTCCCTGAACTGAGTATTCGGTGCACTAATCAATAGTCGATATCTGATAGTGATAACATTCCACAGCCCAGGCATTCTGGAGGAGCGGGAGGTCCCTCAACGACCTTGACTTGGCCTGACTTCCCCACAGCATAGCCTCATCTATCCTGACTGATAAAGATTATACTGTATTTCTTAAAGAAAGCATTTTCAATTCATTAGGTTGCCTTCCAGTTTGATGAGATTATGCCATGTTGTTGGTTTTTTTCTCAGGCATTTTGATCTCTGTTGCAATCAAGAAGCCATACAACATCACACTAATGGTAACAGGAAGCTTTCTCTCCTGGGTACAAATAACCATATTTCTATCTACATTGGAACACATCTCGTCAATATTTAAATCGCGCCCACATGTTATTAGCATTTCGCTTGTTTTAAACTGCATGCCTCAGTTTCCCATCAGAAGTAAGGGTGGGAAAGGAAAAGGTTTTATGGGCAAAAGTAGGTCATGTTGAATCTGGGTCCTTCCAAGGTAACCAGAGAAGCAAGACAACCATCTCTGTATAAACTTTGAAGAGATTTTACTGTGTGAAATCATCTCATCATCTGAAATGAAGTGTGAGGTCTTTCTTACTGGTGACCTCAACAGTCATAATTCTTAATCTTCTGCTTACAGAATATTTTAAAAAGCACATCACGAACTGGGGAGAGAGTATAGGGAATCATACAAACCTGGGACCAAATTCCAGCTACTGAACGGACTGGCTGTGTGATCTTGGGCAAGGGGCTTAAATCTCTATCCTTACTCTGATAGCTGTAAACATGGGGATAATGAGATGTTGTTGTGATGATTAAATGAGATGATGCATGTAAAGTGCTTAGCACACAGGGAGCTTGGCGTATACACTGCTTGCTAAGTGGTGGTAGTTGTTTTTGTTATTACTATTATTTGGCAAATTTGTGGAATGCAGGCAACTCTAAGGTAGAAAAAACCTTTGAAGAGAAGAAAGGCACAGAGCCTGGGTTGAGTCTAAACCTACTTACTACGGAGTGATTGAGATATCCAATATCCACACCAGGGTGGGTAACACGGCAATACAATTTTCCGCGATGAAATTGCTTGTTTCAGCCAGAGGGTGGGAAAAAAATAGAATGAACCTGTGTTTGCTCTTTTATTGCATCCAGCGCAACACACATTTTTTGAGCACAAAGGAGGAAGAGGTGGTGTGGTCGAGAGAGGAAAGTGTGCAGAATTCACAAACAGGTGAGGCTCAGTTTGAGTTCTCGCCTTCCCTCTTCCTGACTCTATGCAGGGGAAGAAGAGAATCTCTCTCTCTTCACCTCAGTAGCCCTCCTCTGTAGGAAGTATTGGCCATCAAACTGGGTGTGTATCCTCCCAGTGCAGCTAAGGTGGGGCTGTTGTGAGCGACAGAATAGTCAACAGAGTAAGTATCAAGACTTAGGAAGTGCTTCTGTGTATTGGTGGATGTCACCAATGAAATGAAACCATGGGGTGGGTTACAATGACGCCTCCATTAGACAGATGAGACAATGGAGGTGCACAGGGGTTGAAGCCTCACGTCTAGTAGGTGGTGGAGCTACACTTTGAGACTGGAGAGTTTCCAGAGGCTGCACTCTTAACCATTAGTCTCCACTGCCTCTCACAATAGTGAATGGCTGGGCCAAGCATCGTGTGCACAGAAGCTCTTCCAAAATTACTACATCTCTTCTCCCTCATGGGAGTTGTTCTTTGCTTCTCGTGGACAGATCCTACACATCAATGTAAAAGGTTATTTACTTTAAGAAACTTTCTCATATCACCTCAGTTCACTCAGTTCTCTTTTGTTCTTGAACCCCTGAGATACTAACTAAAACTCACAAGAGAGCTATTAGGTCTATTTCCTATTGTAAGAAGGCCCAAGATCTGAGAGTCAGAACCATTCTAATGTTCAATGCAGAACGTAAGTTTGATATGTGTTAAAAATTACCCCACCCCATTACATGTGGAGAAAGATAATCTTACAACAACAACTGAGGACTCATTTCCAACTTGAGGGGGCACCTGACGGAAAGTTCTGTGACCTCTGAAATGAGTGGATGCCCATGTCAGTTCAGGAGCCTCCAGCCTGTTCTTGAAGGCGTGATGGGTTTTTTTTTTTTTTTTTTACTTTTTATTTTATATTGGAGTATAGTTGATTAACAATGTTGTGTTAGTTTCAGGTGTACAGCAAGGTGATTCAGTTATACATATACACGTATCTATTCTTTTCCAAATTCTTTTCCCATTTAGGTTGTTACACGATATTGAGCAGAGTTCCCTGTGCTGTACAGTAGGTCCTTGTTGGTTATCTATTTTAAATACAGCAGTGTGTGCATGTCAATCCCAAATTCCTTAACTATCCCTCCCTCCCCCACCCTTCCCCCCTGGCAACCACAGTTCCTTCTCTAAGTCTGTGAGTCTGTTTCTGTTTTGTAAATAAGTTCATCTGCATCATTTTTTTTTTAAGATTCTGCATATAAGTGATATCATACGATATTTGTCTTTGTCTGACTTACTTCACTCAGTATGACAATCTCTAGGTCTGTGATGGGTTATTTTTGGAATTTTTAAAAGTTCTAAAGGAGCTATAGGGAATTGGCGGCCCTCTGACACATCAATTCCTTTTGCTTTTGATGGGAATTATGGCCACTTACTTTTCACATCAGGAGCTCTGATGGGCTCTTGACAACGGGATTTGTGAAACACAAATGATTAGTGGCATTGACAGAGCCAGGACTCGGCGTGACAGTGCCTGAGTGGCATGCCCCCAGGACGGGGCAAACTTGCACGACACCGCCAGTGAAGGGCAAGGGCAGTGTGGTGGCTACCGAGCACAGCTGGTTTGCTTACTTGACTCACTGCTAATTAGCCTCATAGCCTGGCCAGGGTTTGATGTCACCACTGCCTTGGTGTCTTAGTCTGCTCAGGTTGCTATAAGAAAATGTCATAGACCAAGTGGCTTAAACAACAGAAACTTATTTCTCATAGTTCTGGAGGCTGAGAAGTCCAAAATCGATGTGCTGGTAGATTCGGTTTCTGGTGAGAGCTCCGCTCCTGGCTTGCACAATAGCCATCTTCCTGCAACATCCTCACTTGGAAGAGAGAGAAAGAGGGAGATACGAGAGACGGGGGTGGGGGGTGGGTGGGCGGGGTATAGCTATGTAAAAACATGACAGATTTACCAATCCTTACCCGCTCGCTCACTGATAGTGTACAAGAATGCGTTTCCTCGATCAGTATTATCCATTGTCAAGCTCTTGAGTTTTTGCGAATGTGATGGGTATAGAGAAACATAGCTCTATACGGGTTTAATTTGCCTTTATCTAATTACTAGTAAGGTTGAACATCTTTTCATCTGTTTATTGGATGTTTTTCTTTTCTTCTTTTATGAATTGTTTGTTCACATCTTGAGCTCATTTCTCTGTTGGAATATTTGTCTTTCATAACAATGTGTAGGAGCTCTATACATTCTAGATATAAATCCTTTGTTTCTTATACATGTTGCAAATATTCCTGCTTGTTACTTGTCTCTTTAACTTAGTTTATGGTGTCTTCCATCACTCAGAAATTGTGATTTTTTATATGATCAAATCTGTCAGCTGTTTTTTTGTCATCTGTGGAGTTCTTGGACCTGACTTCTGAAGTGCTGCAGTATTATAACTAAGGTACCCTCAAGTCAGAGTCTGGATGTTGCCTTGAACTGAGATGTCTATGTTTTATTTTTGACCCTTCCTATCAATGGTGGTGTATTTTTGCTTGGGAAAAAAAAATACTACATACACTAAACCAAAACGGGGGGCACTAATACTTGCTCATGCCAACTCAAAAATAGAAAAACAAACAAACAACAAAAAATAAAACCAGAGGCGTCTAGTCTCATAGCAGACAATCTCATTAAACACATACACACAGAATTCGCTGTGAATATAAAATTTGTAATAAGGAAGAATGAAAGGCCATTATGAATGAAGTGTGTGTGTTTATGTAGATATCTATTTCTTAAAAAGCAAGCACTTAAAATTTACTGTGTGTTCCATCATATTCTATCAATGAACAATTGTTTAAAAACTGTTAGTCTATGAGTAGGATGTTATTTTTTATTTTTCTTAATGTAAGGCATGAAACTGTAGCTCAGTGATAATAGATAACTTTGTAAAGGTCATAGAGCTGGTAAGGGGCAAAACCAGAATTGAAACCCAGGTGTTCTGGCACCCAGTGTAGTGTCCTTCTCATTATTCTGTAGACTGCTGTTCATATAGAGTCAAAGAGGGTGGTGGTGTCTATGTGGGTGCATTTTTTTTGTGTCTCTGTGTTTGCCTGTACAAGTGGTGTAAGTATCTGTGTGTCTCTGTATGTGTTTGTCTAGATGCATGCATGTGTATCACAGACATGTATGTGTGTCTGTGTGGAGAGAGAGATTTATTTATTTTAAGGAATTGGCTCTTGTGATTATGGAGGCTGGCAAGTCTAAAATCTGAAGGGGAGGCTGGCAGTCTGGAGACCCAGGGAAGAGCTGATGCTACAGCTCAAGTCCAAAGGCTGTCCGCTGACAGATGCCCTCTTCCTCAGGGGAGGCCAGCCTTTTTTGCCTAAGGACTTCAGCTGATTGGATCATGCCCACTCACATTAAGAAGAGTCCTCTGCTTCACTCAAAGTCTACTGACTTAAATGTTAAGCTCACCTAAAACAGTACCTTCACAGAAACATCTAGAATATTGACCAAATATCTGGATACCATGGCCCAGTTAAGTTGACACATGAACTTAACCACCACAGAGAAGCAATCGGATTTTATCAAATGCACGTGTATTGTACAATTTTCTCCTCTGTCACTATATGTAATTTTATCAATAGATTTTTAATTTAATTTTATTTTTATTTATTTATTTTTGGTTGTATTGGGTCTTTGTTGCTGCGTGCAGGCTTTTCTCTAGTTGCGGCGAGCAGGGGCTACTCTTTGTTGTGGTGCTTGGGTTTCTCATTGCGGTGGCTTCTCTTGTTGCGGAGCACAGACTCTAGGCGTGCAGGCTTCAGTAGTTGTGGCATGCGGGCTCAGTAGTTGTGGCGCATGGGCGTAGTTGCTCTGCAGCATGTGGGATCTTCCCGGACCAGGGATCGAACCCGTGTCCTCTGCATTGGCAGGGGGATTCTTAACCACTGCGCCATCAGGGAAGTCCAGTAGATTTTTTTAATGTTAGACTTTCCTTGCATTCCTAAGAAAACTCATATCAGTTTTCACCCACTTGATTTCCAGTACTTTAAAAGATTCAAAATAACAAGTTTTGGCATGGATATTGGAACATGGGTATAAAGTGGTAAAGTCTTTTTGGAGAGTAATATGACAGGATCTATAAAAATTTTTAAGTACATCTCTTATGACCTATCAGTTCTAATTTTTTTACTTTGTATCCTTGAAAATACCCATGGGCAAGGTTGTTTATTATTGCATTGTATGTAGGGTGACAAATTGAAAACAATCAAAATGTTATTAGGAAGGGGATAAATGAACAATGAAACATCTGAGTATGGCAGCAGTCAAATGAATATGTTAGATCTATGTATATACATATATACCTGCTTAGAATTTTCTGACATAGATAGTTGAAAGTTACAGCAAATTTCAGAACAGTTAGCACGAAATAACATCACATATTTTTTAAAAAGCCCAAGTTTCCATATGCATATTATGATATAAATGCAAAGAAAATAATTTAAATTATTCCTATAACACTGATAATAATTGTCACCTCTGGAGGGGTATTTTCAGGGAGGACCGCTATTTATCTGTATTGTTTACATCTTTTGCAATGAGTAAGGACTAATAAATTACTTGTATAATTTCAATTTAATATTAAAAGGTAAACATTTACAAAATACACTTTCATCTCAAATATTAGAATTTAGTTTTGAACCCTAACATGTCAACTTTGTATATTAAAAGACACATTACAAAGTATTTGACATAATATTTTAAATTTATATTGAAAAATTAAATACTGAATTCTTATTTTAATCTATAAATACAATGTCTAATCTCTGGACAAAAAGGGAATGTATTTTTATATAAAGTCTGATAATGGAGCTTAAGAAGAATTTTCTCCTAGTTTGGATCACACAAGTAAAAATGAGGCCTAATTTTAGCTCATATGATAGTAATTTGAAAAGCAAAGAGAGGTCACTCTTTCACAAAACATTAGCTATGTTACAAAACCATTCCCAACAGGCTGGGCATTGGGCCTCAATATTTCACAGTCATAACCAAGGGGAGAGAGAGAGTAGTAACAATATGATTTAAGAAACATGGTTTCATATAGAAAACTAACAAACAAGTGGAAATATTTCTTTATAATTTTATTACAGAAACTAAAATGTCTTCTAGACAATCGAAACCTGAAAACTATCTTCTGATACTTTTATTACACTGATCAATAACATATACAGTTTTCACGAGAAGGTTTCTTGCTTTTGAGAGAAAATATAGCATATAAAACTAAAATAACCTCACATTTATTTTTATTCTTATGTATGAATTTAAGCTTATTTTTAATATAATAAAGAAAAAACAAGAAACTGCCTTGCTGTTGAGGGCACCTTTCTCAAGAGAACAAGCTATTCCCAGTCAGCTAGATCCCTGGACCATCGACAGGGACATTGGTCCAACAGGAAGTCAGTCTCTCTTGAGAAGGACCATGATTTCCCTTACATTTTTATGGTACTGAATGCGTGCCTCTCCCACACCCTCCGCCCACAACCCCCCACCCCCAGCCCCGTCCACCCCACCTGATTCTCTCAGACTGGAATTCCCTTTGTACCCTCCCATTTTGTGCCTCCTCATTCAAACACCCAAGTCAGAACCAGCTTTGTGGTACCTTGTGCAATTGCTCAGGTTACCACACTCAGAAGAGCCCCGTGATGGTTAGATGCTCTGCTGTCTCTGCCTTGAATGAAATAAGGCCATTTGCAGCAACATGGATGGACCTAGAGATTATCATACTAAGTGAAGTAAGCCAGAGAAAGACAAATATATCGTTTACATGTCGAATCTAAAAAAAAATGATACAAATGAACTTATGTACAAAACAGAAATAGACCCCCAGACAAAATAAACTTGTGGTTACCAAAAGGCAAAGGGAGAAAGGGATAAATTAGGAGCTTGGAATTAACATACACACAATACTGTATATAAAATAGATAACCAACAGGGACCTACTGTATAGCACAGGGAACTCTACGCACTACTGTATATAAAATAGATAAGCAACAGGGACTTACTGTAGAGCACCGGGAACTCTACTCAATATTTTGTAATAACCTATAAGGGAAAAGAATTTGAAAAAGAATATTATATATGTATAAATATATGTATAACTGAATCACTTTGCTGTACACTTGAAACTAACACAACATTGTAAATCAACTATACTTCAATTTTTTTAAAAAAGCAAGTTGTAGAACAACAACAACAAATACTTAATAATTGCATCTTTGAACTTAGGTTCTGCAAGTGAAGGCTGATGGAACAGTGGAGTATACACGTGAGCGGTTGAGATGCATGCAGCGTGGGTGCCTCTGTTCCCTGCTGCCTCATTCACATGTAGTGTTCAAAGTGCCCCCGGAGCACAGAACTCTGGGGGGCTCAGCATGCAGGAAACTTCCAGGTGAGTGAGTACAATGTAAGAGTGTTACCTCTACAACTAAGTGGGGACATTGATAGCCTGGAGAAGCCATGCTTTCTGCTCTAACCAGAACGTGCTTCCAACACAGAAAGAAGGCAATGGTGTCCTAAGAAACAAGAATGACAAAGGAATCCTATCCTATCCTTTCTTACCCACGTTATTTCCCTGGATCAGCCAACCACTTGAGCTGAAAATAATGACCTAAAGAAAAAAAACAAAAGGCAAGATAGGGCAATCCATAGTTCCTTTTCCTTTAGTCCTTTCTTCCTTACTCATCAGTAAGCTGAAGAGAGAGAGTGTTGGTAGAATGTGCATATATCAAGAAATGAAATTAAAATAGTTTGGTTAGTTTTGTACACCATTTCTACTGTTCTGGTAATCTCCGAAATATGAACTGTGTAATGTCGGTGATTCTGCATATTAATTAAATGCTTTTAAGTTTGCATTTAACACTGTCATTGCACAAATGAAGATGAATGACAAAATGTATGTAAATAATTTAAAATTTAAAATCTGTCTTTACTTAGGATGTCATTAGATAGCAAATAAAAAACCCCATGACAAGTTGAGAGACGGAGAAAGGAAAAAGCTTTATTAGCTTAATACCATTAATGACATGCTTTCCCTGCTTCTTGAACAAAGGACCCCAGATTTCTTTTGCACTGGACCCTGCAAAATATGTTGCTAGCTCTGTCTCCAATGCCTCCTTCCCGTTAAAGTCATCTTCGGTTCCTACCACTGTCCCTGTAAAATTAATTGTTCCCTGCCTTTCACTTCTAATTATTTTTAAACTTCTGCGTAGTACCGTATTTTGCCCACGTTACTTGGAATTACATTTACTATGGACTTTCATGTAGCCACTGCTAGCAATGTGTAATTTTCCCCAAATATCACCTGTGGATCACTTACATCAGAATAGCCTGGAAGTAGTTCTTGGGGCTTTCATAACAAGCTCCCCCTCAGGTTGGGGTACAACTCTATGGGGCAGTAGGTCTCCAGGTGTGGTCTCCAGGTGTGGTCTCCAGGTGTGGACCAGCATCTCCTGGGATCTTATTAGAAATGCAGATTTGTGGGTCTCATTCCAGCTCTCTGGGACTGGGACCCAGCCCTCTAGGGGATTCTGATGCCACTGCAGTTCAGGAATCGTCCACAGAGTGGGAAGAACAGGAGCTCTTGAGGCAGCAGGACTTGGGTGGAATCCTGGCTGAATCACTTACTAACTCCGACTTGTGAGCAGGTTCTCTCTCCCCAGGGACAGGCTGAGAACCTGAAACTAGACAAGAAAACTTTACCATACCTGCAAATGCCCTATTAAAAATTCTCTCTTTGTTTAGAAACTATCCCTTTTTGCCTTTTATGTTATTGTTGAAGGATAGGGGGAAACCTAATCTGAATGGGTTGAAAGAGTTCTCATTAGATATTCATGGGTCCCAGAGGATCCTCCAGGAAGCTCAGAGAAGGGAATCAGAACCCAGGCCCCTCTTGAAATGGGGACCTGAGTTGTGCTGCAGAGTTGGCTACGGGAAGGGAAACCATCTCAGAGGTCAGCACCCAGTGATTTGGTCCAGCTCAAAGGCACTGTGCTGGTGATGGAAGAATTCCAATCTTAGACAGAGGCAGGGAGGAAATCTGTCGTGTCTGATTTACTGCTTGTACTGCATGTACTAAGAGACAAAACAAACAGGGAAACTTGGCCAGCTTGATGTCCAGCAAATTCCATGTCCTTGTGACACAAGGGAAACCAAAATACAGTTTAACCCAGACTGGAGTAATCGCCCTAATTTTGGTAAGCTTTAGGAACATTTTTCAGCATTCAATTTAATCAAATGGTTGAAACTGGAATATAAGGGACAGAGATATAGAAATCCTAAGCCCTCAAGGTCCCTCTATGATTGTTTATTAATGTGTATGTGTGTGTGTGTTGCGTGCATATTGATTATGGGTTTTTATTGTTTTATTATTTGGTGATTACAGTACCAAAGCAAAATGCTAATATCAGCAATTTGGTATTTATTTTGTATAACATTGAAATACTGGTACTGATCTTAGCATTTTCTGTTCTTTAATGTAGCTAGAGTTCATGAAATAAAAAATGATACCAAATATTTAATATTTAAACTAAATATTTTTTAATAACTAAAAAATTAAATATACTCTAAAACAACTATAAATGGAAATTTTAAAAGTATGCTTATTAAACATACTTGGTTATTCTAAAGTCACTTACTAACAATACAACTAATAGCATAAAGTAATACTCAAAAACACTATATAAAAGGAAAAACTTTATCAACCATGGAAGTTGAAAATTAAATATTACTTAAAAGTTAAGTTCACATTAAAAAAACTATGGTGTCATGATGAGAGTTTACTTTGGTGCAGTGTTCCAGCTGTTGATAAATCTTTGATTCTTTATAGGAAAGATGATGGTGAAATTATTTATAAACTGACTCCAAACATTTTCCCTTGACTTCATTTCAAATAATCTCATCTCTTGTTTGACAACTTTGAGGAGGTGTTTTTTGAAAAGATTTTTCTTCTGCACAAACCATAATCTTTTCATGGACGGCAAGCTATAGCTTTGTTTCAAAGAGCATTGCCAGCTTGCATTCAACTCTTTCAATTTCATCATGTGTAGATGGAGTATCTGATGCAGAGTTCCCTGCATCAATTTCAATTCTGTCATGTTTATATTCCACTTTTTCAAAAGTCTTTGAACGAGAGTAAGAAATATTCCTCGCAATAGAAGCTTGATTTCATTGACTGTCACTTTCATTCTCCTCTTGAGGATTTCCGAGGCATAGATGAACACTTTCTAAATGAATGCGGTTTTGTTAGATTTGAAATTTTAGGGCAGTAAATAACTCTCTGGGTATATCTCAAGGTGTGGAAAAATCAGATTTCAGAATTTAAAAATATGGATACATTTATAAAGCATTCCTCCAGGAAAAATAGAAGTATTTCAATACTTAAGAAGCTTGCACTGCAATTATTTACATAGAGGACATAGAGATCACAAAATGCTTGCTCACATACAATCCAACTAATTTTTAGAAAAATTCTTGTACATTTCACAGAGTCATCTCATGATGATGTGAGCTCAGCATGACATATGGGGAGAAGCTATTTCTTCTGAGAGCAGAAAAGTTCCCCTGATGTCTGGGCACGAGACAGAGTTGATTGGAGCATCAGAAAGCTTTAAAACTTCAAGGTACCCAAATTTAGACTCAGGCACGTCCTGAAACTCGTGGCTGCACACCCTGGCCTTGGGGGCAGTGGTGGGGTGTACGGAAGACCTCTTGTGTGTGAAATACACTAGACCACCCTCCCAAAGGCCCACTCGGGGTCCCTGAGCCAGCTGAGAAGTTGGTCTACCCCCAGCACAGCTAAAGTCAGATCTGCACCCTCAGGATACTCAGCTCACAGCACGGCTCTGAAAAGCTGGACTCAACGCGGTTAAGGAACCATACACATTAAGTTTGGAGGCCAGCCGAGTGGGCGATCGAGACTGAGCAAAGCGAAGTGGGCTTTTGTCAGGTGCTCCCAATAGAGCCTGCGTCTGTTGCTCCGCCCCATAAAGCAAGTGTGAAGTTTTTTTTTTAACATCTTTATTGGAGTATAATTGCTTTACAATGTTGTGTTAGTTTCTGCTGTACAACAAAGGGAATCAGCTATACGTATACAAGTTTTAAGTGAAAACAATTCGCAGTTCTCCAGGCTCCTTGCTCTGTATTCAGATTCCTCAAGTACGAGGCCTCACTGCTGCCCACTCCAGCTTGGCCTAATTTTCAGTGGTTATCGGGCCAGCGGGGGATGGGTCCAGCATTTCCCCCTTCCCAATAGTCAAATCATCCAGGCTAATCTCTGGCAGCTGAGGACGCTAGAAAAGTTGCTTTTCAACTTCTCTAGCCTCAGCAGATCAAATCAAAAGCAGATGGGGAGAGGAAGTTCCCGGCTAAGAGGCCTGGTGATTTACAACCAAATGTGAGTCCACTCTCCCATGAGCAGAAAAATCAATCTACTGACACCAAGTCGTGGTGAAGGGAAGTGGAGCATTTATTGCAGGAGCCAAGCAGGGAGTCCAGGCAGCTAGTGCACAAAAGGCCTGAACTCTCCGATGGCTTTCAGGGAACGGTTTCTAAGGACAGGGTGAGTGGGAGAGCATTGCACGGTGCAAATCAGCTCATGGACATTCTTCTGACTGGTTGGTGGTGAGGTAACTGGGAGTCAGTATCATCAACCTTCTGATTCCAACTGGCCTGGGGTCTATGTGCTTGTGGTCAGCATACAGTTAATTTCTTCCACCTGGTGGGGGCTTCAGCATCTGCAAAACAGCTCGAAGGACATGGCTCAGAATATTATCTAAAGCCCTTGAGGAGGAACTAAAGGTCCTTGACTTTGTTTAAGGGCTAAACTATTATTATTTTGTCCTGCTTGACTGTTTTCCTTTGTTTCTGCATTTTCTCACTTCTCTGAATTACTATTTGGAACTCGGGGAAGGCCTAGGAGGCTAAAGTTTTTCTATAAGCAAGAGGCAGGTGGAGGACATTGGAAGGGGGATGGGGCAGAGGGGGTGCTCATGTCCTGGGAAGGCCCCATAGGGTACTGCTTGGTTACAGTCGTGCCCCTCTCTGTACATGGCTCTCTGGACTGAGTTCTTAACATCTTATGAATCTAAAACCACAGTATGTAACAAACTGATAAAAAAATTGGAACCCATTTGAAATGTAATTTAATAAGCATTTGTGTACCTTTATATATCAGGCATTATATTAGAAGCTGGGCTGTAAAGACAAAATAAAAGTTCAGGCATTCAAGAAGTTCATACTGCAGAGTGCAATTATTCACATGGCAATGAATGAGACACAGGCATGGCCAAGACACTTTAAGACGTAGGGGAGGTGAGGCAAGGTTTTAGGCTTCTTCACCAAGGGAGGTGACCTGAGCTGGGTATTGAGAGGCAAGCAGACTTCATCAGGTATTAATAGGGAAAAGCCATCTACATAGAGGAATTGTTATGAGCACAGACAGGGAGAAAGAAAAACGATGACTGTGTTTCAAAAGCACCATGGGATTGGATATATGATTTGAGCAGGTAAGGAATGACTTGAAATAAGGTTGGTAAGTGGGGCTGAGACTTAGCTGCAAAGGGCAATGTCTGTGTCAATTTCTATCAAATTTAATGGAAGAAAGTCCTCACTAGATTTCAAGCAGGGGAGTGCAGTCACAGTGCATGTTTTAGAAAGTTCACTTAGGTGGCAGTGAAAAAGAGAGAAATGGAGGCAGGGAAGATAGTTAAGGACACCAAAAGGAAGAAAGAGATGGGATGGTATGCTTCAGGAAGAAGAGTACTGAAGAAAGTTGGGTTTTTTTAATGATGGAGGTGATTTTAATATGTTGTAGGTTGAAGGTCAGTTGCCATTGGAGATGGAGAGAGCAGAGATAATTGACGAAGCAAGATTTTTACCCATGCCTTGCCTTGCATGCCGAGTTGCTTTCAAGTAACTGTAGGCAGTGTGTTGTATTAGTTCCTTCACAAAAGAACACGCTAAATACGCAATGCCATTGTATATGGTACGATAATACAATGAAAAGGGAGCAGACGTCAGTATAGAAATGCCTTCATCCCAGGGTAGATGGAATGACATGGACTAAAATAGTCTATCATGAAAGTGTAAAGTGATGGATTAAACAAGATCATATCAAAGGATAGTCAAGTTACCAGTCAGCCAAAGTGATGTGAAGAGTGGTGACACGAGAGGGACAGCAGCAAGGAAAGGAGAGATCGTGAACATCAGACAGATGGCACTCAGAAATAAATGACAGTCAGATGAGGAGATAGACAAGGACAAGAGAGGCCCCGTATTTGCGGAAGGGAGAACAATGACTTGGAAGGTTTTAACCAGCTCACAAATCCTGCTACTCCCCTACCTCTCCCTCCCGTCACCTAAGGTGAAGGCTGTGAATGAGATACCAGCTGTAGCTTGTAGTATAAGAGGCTGGGCGCCTCTGGAGCCTTTGGAAATGTTTTTGCAGCATCTCTGAGTCTCTTGGGTCACCCCTTGGTAAATTGGCTGTCCACCTTTTCAACCTTGCTGACCACCACCATGATGATAAAGTGTGCTGTCCACAGAGCACCTGGCCCTGAGATCCTAGGATCCATCATGACTCCCTTCCCGCTCAGTCCCTCCTGTGTCCTACACAATGAATAAAGGCCGTGCTGTGCTTCACGGGTCAAGGAGTGTTTACCTCTCCCAAGTGACAGATGGGGCTGTGATGGGCACAGCTGTCCTTACACTTATCAGTCTCCTCCATAAAGTGTGTTCAGAGCCCGGCTCAGGGCTTCTCCAATTTTAAGGTACACAAGAGTCACCTGGGAATCTTGCTGAAAAGGCAGGTTCTGATTCAGCAAGTATGCGGTGAGGAGCCGAGATTCTGAATTTCTAATGAGGCCCAGGTGTGGCCCATGAACCACACCTTACAAAAAGGGCCCAGGAAGGAGCTCCTCGGGCTGCTCGTAGCGAGTCTGCGTGGGGATGCAGCAAGATGTCGTCTCTGCTTCACTACCAGTCGAGTATCACCGCGGATCTGTCCTTGGCTCTGTGCAGCCCCACAGTGGACTTGGCCTAAGTTTTTGTGACCACCAACAAAGGAGCCTGAGCTTGAGGAAATTTGTAAGTACAATTTCCCCTTCTTTCTTAACGGCCCAGAAAAGACAGGACTGGTGCTCGTGGGATTCAGCCACTTAGCAGAGCAGAAGAGATGAGCCCATAGAGAAATCAGATTTCCAAATGACTTTTGCTTATGACCTGATTTTTGTCTTTGCAAAGAGCTAGGGAAATGAGTTCCTTTCCCCATCTAGGCCCTACCTCCTTGCTGAACACTGCTTAGGGGGAAAAAAAAACAAAAAACAAACCCAAACTTGAGGATTTGGGCAAGGTACACTTAACCAGCAAGACGGATGATGGCAAACGTTTCCTAGGATGTTTATATTTAGGTTCTGCACAAGGGGAGTTCTTTTTATCACCTGAATGTGTCACTTTAATTTGATAAACAGAAGGGGAGGAGAGACTGGTATTACAAAAAACCTTAAAACGCTGTGCGATGCTTCACTTAGTTCTGTTACAATGGATTCTTAAAAGAAGGAAGTTTCCTTTTAAGTTCTGTTTTAGTTTTGTTCAGTTCAACAAACATGCATTGAGTGTCTGTTGATGAGAGCAGGCACTGTGCTGGGTACTGGGCACACAGAGGTAAGTGAGGGAGGGCTTGGGGAGAGACAAGCAGAGAGAGAAGACCTCTGCAGTATTGTGGTGCAACGAGGTAGGTGCACGGTGTCTGGAGCTCTGGTAAGGTCTCCTTAACCAGCCGGAAGGTGGGGGAGATGGAGCAGGGAGGCCGCTTTGAATGGATGACACCTGGCCTGAATCTAGAGCAGCGGTCCTCAACCTTTTTGGCACCAGGAACTGGTTTGGTGGAAGACAATTTTTCCACGGCCTAGGTTGGGGGGATGGCTCAGGCGGTAATGCCAGTGATGGGGGGGGAGTGGCATATGAAGATTTGCTCGCTTGCCCACCACTCACCTCCTACTGTGTGGCCCAGTTCCTATCATGCTGCCAGACTGGTACCAGTCCGCGGCCCAGGTGTTGGAGACGCCTGATCTAGAGGCTTGAGTAGCAATTAGGCAGGTGAAGAAGTTTTAGAAATGTGAGTCATTAATACTATTCCTTGACTATTTCTGGTTCTTAGCTCTTTGGCACACAGTAGAATAGCGTGTCCTTATCCTCTTGAACTTAATTGTGGCTACTGGTTGTGCTTGAGCCAATGAGATGTGAGGGAGAGTGGCGTGTATCACTTCTAGGCAGAAGCTTTAAATGCCAGTAGTGATTGACCATTTTTCCGTCTCACTGCTACAGAAACTGTGGAAACAATATGTTAAGATAAAGCTGTCATCAGTCTTGGCTCTTGAGTGGTGACAATGAGCAGAAACAAATCTTTGTTGTTTAAAGCCATGAAATTGCAGAGTGGATGATATGGCAACATAAGGTCATCTGTCCAGAGTAACGCAAAAGGGCCTTCTGGGCAGGGGATTTTATTTACAAAGGCTCAGAGACGTGCAATGTCTTTGATCTGGAAAGTGCAAATGGTTAATAATGCCCGAATATGTAATGCAGACTGAGGTAGGTGGGGATTGCGGTGGTGTTTAACTTGTCTTGGGTCTCAGGATAATAAAGACTTGGGGGGATTGAAGTACATTGTTGACCAGATGAGCTCTTGAGTTTCCTTTCTAACTGAAGACTTTGATTTTACAAAATTGAATGCTATTCATGGTTGTCTCTGGGAACACCTTTGCCAAAATTCTTAGGCATGGTTGAACATCCTCCTCTGGAAAGCTATGGCATTTAAAAAAACTCATGGTACAGTACTAAACATTGTGCAAAATGTTTATTTATGTTATCTTCACTAGACAAAGTTCCTTGATGGCAGAAAACATTTCTGTTTTCCCAAGATCCTGTACAGTGCCTAGGAGTATAATAAGTATTTGTTGAATAAGTGAAAACACCGAGAGCTTCTTTGTGGGTGTATCTTAGACACCTCTTGAGATTCTTTGGCCTCACCTGTCTCCCAGTCCACAGGCAGCATGGCTCCACGTAAGCCACTGTTATGGCCAGTTGACTCCCTGTGAACCCATTTAAATGGCTCTGCTGCCTGCGGACAACCAGCTACAGAGCCTTTGGCTCTTATGGCCACTTCCAGAGACTCAACTACATGCTGCAGTTTCCCAAGTACCTGCTGAAAAGGCAAAGACAACCCAAGTAAATCTTTGGGCAAATGTTTACCAGTGGGAGATGGGAAGGAGCCAGCAGATAAATTCTTTCCCTCCCTACCATGGCTGTAGCAAAGAATAGCCTATATGACGGTGTCCCACACAGCTGAGCCAGTGAACCTGCTGCGTGGCCAGCTGAATCTCTTCACAGCTCATTGTGAACCAGTGTCCACATGGTAACACATTACCTTTCATTGCTTCCCATCCTCTGTACCTAGCTCTGTTTTCTATTCTTACTGTCTTGAGCTCCCAAAACATACTAGCATATAGTCTTTGTCTCAGGCTGCAATTGGTGACTATGGAATCTAAGAGCTGTGTGGATGGACCCATGCGAATGAGCGCACACATCAGTGTGCACCAGATGCCATCGACTGCAGATAAGTCTACCAACTTAGCTGGCACCATCCCTGGGCAGACCACCCAGACAGCTGGTGGCAGGCTGATTTATTTTGCATTCCTTCTGTTCTGGAAAGAGCAATGGGTTACTTACTAGAACTGGCATCTACTTCAGATGCAGATTTGCCCTCCTTGTCCACAGTGCATTATATCCTGTACGACATTGCCTCAGACTGATGGACACAACTTACTGCAAAGGAGATGCAAAAATGGACTCAAATCACAAACTTCACTGGTTTTTATCATGTACCCCATCATCTCGGAACCTCTGTATCCTCCTGCTACTTCCAGCTTTGGATGAAGAGTTAAGCTGTAGGACATAGATCAGCAGACTGTGACCTGTGGCCCAAATATAGCCTACTGCCATTTCTTATAGAGAAAGTTTAAAGAAACACAGCCATGCCCATTTGTATATATATTATTTATGGTTTGGCACTCTGATGGTAGAGTTGAGTAGTTGTAAAAGAGACTGTATGGCCTGCAAACACTAAAACTGACTATTCAGTCCTTTACAGAAAGTTTTCTAACTCCTGCTGTAAGACATGGTCTCTTATTTGCCAAAGGGTTGCCAAAGGAGCTGGGAAATTTAAAAAATAATAATAATATATATGGTAGTTTGCCCTTGTAGGGCAAACTTTGACCCATGGGACACAGGAGATAAGAGGGAGCAAGCAATTAAGTTCCCTTCCCCTCCTCCCTACTCTGAGTGTGCTTTACCTCATGAAGAATAGTTATAATTGCTACTTTAAAGTTTTTCTCAGATAATTCCAACATCTGGGTCATCTCAGAGTTGGCATCTCTTACTTGAAAATAGGTCATATTTTTCCTCATCCTTGGTAAGTCGAGTAACTTTAAATTGTATCCTGCACATCTTGTAAATTATGCTGTGAAGCTCTGGGTTTTACTAAGATCTTCTGGAGAAAAAATTTTTTTTCTGTTACTTTTAGCAGGTAATCAATCTGTCTTGCCTTCTGAGGGCAGTGGTTCTGATGTCAGGTCAGTTTTCGAAGGCTTTGCTATGCTGTCTGGGTCTGTTCCTGCATACACCACTAAAGGGTAGTCTGGGACATGAGGAGTGGCTTATATGGTAGTTCACTCGTTGAAGCATATGCTTCTTTGGGTGTGTGCTTCAAATTTACAGCTTGGGTGAACCTGAGATTTGTATCAACTCATATATAGAATTAGGGGGTCCCTTTCTTCTCATTCTATCCTCTGCAGTATTTCCTCCATTCTTTTTGGTTCCCTAAATCTTCCTTCCTTACTTATCTAGCTGGAAATATGGGGTTTCTCTTAGAGTTGTGGCCACCATGACTATTACGCTTGGGGAGAAATGAAGAGGAAAAGAGAAAAATAACAGGAATTACCTCCATACTCTTTGCACAACAGGGACCTATTTTCCTAATTCCTTTATTTGGAGAGGTAAAACCTATCTCAGAATTTTTAGATGTTCATGCTATTGTGGCAACTATGTGACTGGCCTTGGGGCAGGCTGGTAGAGAAAAAAGAGAGGAAAACAGTAGGATTTTCACAATACAGCTTTTACTAAGCCCTTATTGCCAATCCTTTGGCCAGAAAGATTGGATTTTGTGAGTTTAGTTTGTATATGTCCACTGTGCGGTTTCCCTATTTGGCTTGCCTTTTGGTCAAAGCCGGAAGACCCAGGTAGAAAGAAAAACATAAAACCAAGAGAGTCATTGTTGCCACATTAGTTGTTCAAATTTTCACTTGTTCCCCAATTCACCCACCTGCTTCTGTTGACTATTCAGAGTCCTTAAGTAGTTGCTGTTTTTATTTCATCTGGAGTTTTACCTCTGATAATTCAGAGCAAGGTCTGTACCCCTCCACCAGCAGCTTTTCTATTTTTCTTGCCAGATCAACTTGAGGTTCCTTTACTTTTTGGTGGAGAGCTCACACAGCTTATGGAAGAATGCACAGGAAGTCTGCAAAATGGAACGCAGACTGGAACACATAAAAACAGTCTTGTTTTGAGATCAACCTGGAAACTCCAAGTTGCCCCGGAATTTCTAAAATGATGAGTGTCTAAATGAAAAATCAGTCAGGATATAAAACAGAAGTCTGCCACAAAAATGTTATTGACACAACCTGCTGAAGAGCTAACATACTGCTGAGGGGAAGGAAGGTTTCAGAAGGAGAGCTCGGGAAGTACTGGGTTGGCTGAAAAGTTTATTGGCCAAATGACCTTTTCGGCCAACCCAATATACGCCATGTACAGGGCCCAGGGGGATGTGGAAGATGTGGTACCCTGAACCTAGGGCTTAGGTGGTTCTGAACTCTAAAACTACCCCGTAGCTGAATGATCATTTTTAAAAGCCTGAAAGGTAGATTCCCTCCCCTCAATCGCCAGCATCTCTAAGGGCTTGGAATCTAAAATCAAGGTCTGTTTTTCAGTTCCCTGCACAAAGCAGGCCAAGGCAAGGAGTTGGGTTCCTCTGTGGCCAGTCGCTAATGCTCTATGCCATGGTCATGGTCACGCCTAGCCTTGGCCTTCTGTCTCACTAATGGCTACAGAGCAAGGGGAACTAGGCACCGGGGTGAAGAAGACGAAGGGCGCGTGCCGTGTCGTCAGCACATCTGGGACGTGGTTGCTTACTGCGGGGCGAGACTTGGCTCGGCCCCTCTCTGCCTAAGCCTCCACTGCATTGTCTGTAAAGTGGGAACTCCGATGCCCATGTTGAAGGGCTGTGGGAGTTGATCGTGCCCCATCCTGCCCCCACTTCTGCCTCCTCTCCCCTCCGGGCTCCAAATGAGACTTGGGCTGCAGATTACATTATTGGAAAGAGGTTTTTGTCTTCAAATGTTACACTCTGCCTATAAAGTATTGCATAGTAAACACCTAAAAGCGCTCCCTTATAGAACCGTCAAGCATGATCAAAATCAACATGTATCCTTTACACATAACTGGTATTTCAAAAATGTTGACGCTTACTAAGGTAGAAGAAGACAAGGCATTCCCTGTCTCTATTTTATGTAAATTGTTGGTATTTATAGTCTCTCTTCTCAGAAAACCTTGAAATTAATAGGGCTGGAATGATATTTTATTTCCTACTCTAAAGGATTGGGTTACTTTTTTATTCAACTTTTAAAGCATAATAATCTCTCTCCTTAGAAAACCTTGAAATTAATAAGGCTGGAATGATATTCTATTTTCCTACTCTAAAGGATTGGGTTACTTTGTTATTCAACTTTTAAAGCATAATAATCTCTCTTCTTAGAAAAACTTGAAATTAATAGGGCTGGAATGACTGATTTTCCTACTCTAAAGGACTGGGTTACTTCGTTATTCGACTTTTAAAGCAAAGTCATAACTTTTACTCATTTTCTTCAGACCACACACAGAAGCCAACAGTATGCTTTGCACTTAGCAGGTACTTAAATATTGGTTAAAGTATTGATAATTACCAATATCTGAGTCTTGACTGCTTCATAAATTGAATTGAGAGGATCCACTCAACTCAAATATTAACATCAAGAAAAAAACAGAAGAGGCTGAAAAACATGGGTTTATTAATTTTCTATATCTTCTAAAGTTCGATCACTTGGAAATTCAAAATTTGTCAACATAATTGTTCGTTTGCATCCAATTGAATCCCTGGGATTCCTCAGCTGTGTATATAATTCCACTTCCAGCCAAGCTGTCAAGACCAGGTCTGCAGTTTCCAGTTATTAGGGAAGTTCATTGTAAGAAGGGTGAACAGCCTCCAAAACAAGTAACTTATCACTATTTCCAGTCTTTAGCCTTTTTTTCCTTTATGATGACATACTGCCAAGAAAGATGATTCAGGAGCTTTGAGCAGACAGGGAACATTGGCCGGCAATGAGGCCTATCGTGAGTTGAGCTACAGGAGAATTGGAAGAGAAAGGGAAGGAAGGACATGAATATTTACTGAGCACCTGCACCCGCAGCTTTAGGTAATTTATCTCATGGGCTTCTCTCCACAACAACTTGTGAGGGAATAAGAAGTGGTATTTCTTGAGGACTTACTCTGGGCCCGACCCCTTGCAGTCATTACCACAATGAAGTCTCAAAACAACTCAGGCTGAGCTATTACATGCATGTTAGACGTAAAGCTTTGCAGGGTGAATATCACACAGCTGCTCAGAAGTGGAACCGGAATTTAGAGGCACTTAATCTAACTTCCAAATTCAAACTTTGAAGTTTCCTTCTCAAAATAAAAATACGTTTTTCTTGTTCAAATAATGTATGCTGATGGCAAAACAATCAATACAGAAAAACTCTCAAATATTTAATTTTTGAATATGCAATGGCTTTACATACTTAGGAAAGCAAAAACTCTTTCAAAAGAAGCACTGTCATTAATCTATCGACTCTTTCTGGAGGCTTTTTAATGCGTGTATGGATGTATTTCTCCCTTTGTATAGTCATGACAGCGTGGACACACTATCCCATAAGTTGCTTTTTATTTTTTCACTTAACTATCCTAGAGATCTTTACAAATCGGAGTGTGAAGTGTTTTAAAGTCTTTTTAAATAGCTGCATTGTGTTCCACTTTATTAATTTATAAAAGCTAATTCCATAATTTAACTTGATTAAAGCGCTGAGGTGGTTCTCAATTTTGTGCTCCTACAGACAATGGCGAAATAAATCAGCCCTCAAGTGGGTCATGTGTCTTTCCCTAGGAGTGCTAGTGTCTCTGTAGGACGTATTGCTGAATCAAAGGTAAAGGGAAGCAGTTGTAATTCTGGAAGATACTGACCAATTGTCCTCTCACCCACAGAGTTTAACATGCCTGTTTCCCCATAGCTTTGCCAACAATTTTCATCAAACCTTTGGAGTTTTGCCAGTCTGATAGGTGAAACCTGTTAGGTCAGTGTAGTTAAAATTATTTCTCGTTTGAAAAAGTTGACCATCTCTTTATGTTTGAGATGAGACACATTTGTATCTCCTTTTCCATGCATTACTTATTCATTTTTACTTAACTCTATCCATTTTTCTATTGGGCATTCTTCGTATATTAGGGAGGTAGCCTTCTGTGATATGAGTTACAAATAGCTTTTCTTAGTTTCTCTCTTCCTTTGACCTTACATATGGTGTTTCTCCCCATGGAGAAATTTCTATTTTAAGTCGAGTTTACCAGTCTTTTCCTTTATCACTTGTAAACTTGAGTCCTAATTAGAGAGCTCATCATCACTCCAAGGTTACAACTGCCCCATGTTTTTGTCTAGAACTTTGATGGTTTCAGTGCGTTTAAATCTTTAATCCATTTGGCAACAATCCCACAGCTTCCATTGAAGCATGCATCCAACTTTATATATTTCTAGATAGTCCTCCAATTATCCCAATATCATTTATTGAACCATTTCATGACTGATTTGAGATGTCTCTATCATACTGACTTCAAGCCTCTCTATAGATAGGTCTGTGTGTATGTGTGTGTATATATCTCCTTTGGACTTCCTATTCCCTTCCATCAGTCTATTTATATATTATTACCATGATATTCTAATAATTGAAGGTTTTAAATATGTTTTAATATCTAGTGTGACATTTGCCACCTCCCTCATTCTACCCCATTGTTCTTTTTTCAGAGTTTTCCTGGTTATGTTTTCATGTGAGCTTTAGAATCACATTACCCAGTTGTCTTTTTTTTTTTTTCCTAAATAACCTTTGGGGTGTTTTAATTGGGAAGCATTAAACTTATCAATTAGGTTATGGAAAATTCACATCTGTGTCATGGTGTGTGTTTCCATTTTTTAAAAAGTCTTCTTAGGTCTTCAGGAGTATTGTAAATATTATCTTAGGAGACCTACATATTCTCATTAATTCCCATTTTGGTTGCTATATTCACGTAGTCTTTTCTTATATCATCTATGGGGTTATGTATGTGAAAGCTGATGTTTCTATTCTTATACACCTAATGTCTTTCTGAGTTCTCTTATTAGTTATGGTAACTTTTCAGTTGGTTTCATATGGTCATAGCACCTGCAAATAATTTTTCATGTTCCTTTCCAGCTTTTAGAATTATGATTTCTTTTTCTTAACCAGTTGTGTTGCCTATATTTCTAGCACATCATCAAGTTCTATTTTTGACTTTAACGGGAATGTTTCTAGTGCTTCCCATTAGGCGTAATATTCCCTTTGGGGTTATGACAGAAGTATTTTATCTTGTAACAGACTTATTTATCTAACATTTCATTGCAATTGCAATTTCTAAAGATTAAGAATGGGTATTGAATTTTGTCTGTAATATATTAAATACCTTTTTTCCTTTCTTATATAATCTCAAATAAGGAGTTTTGTCATTGATTTCTAAAACTGGGATTGTTATATATCTGTATATATAATGCACACACATCTGTATATTGTATTTTCACTATGTAATATTTTGTAGAATTCTCCATTTACCTCGCATAGATCTAGCTCACTGTTCCAATGGTTGCATAATCCATAGTTTGGATATAGCTCATTAATTCAGCCATTCCCATAAAGTAGGCATTCATTTTTCCTTTTGTCCCCGTACTATAAATATATCTGCAGTAATCATCCTTGTATGTATAGTCTTAAGTGACTTGTTCTTTTATTCCTAAGGACAGTATTCCCAGGGTTGAGAATGCTGAGTTGAAGGTTGTATATAATTTCAATAGCCACTTTGCTATGCTATTCAAGATCTTGCAGCTAGAGCTGGGATTCAATGAGAGCTCTGACCCCAAAGCTCACTAAACCAAACTGCTGCCCAGATGAGAGACATATAGAAAGCAAATCATAAAAAATGACTGTGCTCGTAGTGAGATTCCTGCTGTGCTTCATCTAGTGGACAGAATATAAACATCAGGATACTCACTAAAGAGAATCTTTACCTTGCAAGTGTTTGTCTTGGGGAGCCTTTGTAGTTAGGTGGGCTTTGGTTTCTGTGACCTTGGATGAGTAATTTTGTCTCTCTTTTCTCTTCTGGTAAATGGGAGTAACAGTACCTACCTTACACAGTTGTGAGTTTATAGCCCATAGCATAGCATCTAAAGCCCATATCAAGGTGTCTGGATTTTCTTGAAAGAAATAATGTATTTGAAGTCATCAGTCAGGCCCAAGCCGGATTTTCGCTGTGTGTGTTGAACATATCCAGGCCAACAGGAGGCATGAGGCAGAAAGTATAGGGGTTACTCATCATTTGGATTCTTGGGCCTGGGGAGGCCTTCAGAACTGTGACCGGGGTGAGAATTCTCAGGCTATAGGGACCCAAAAGCACTTCCTCAGGGCAGCCCCTGCTGATTCATAATTGACAGAAAGCCAGTGAGGGTGGGGCTGGGGTGGAAAAGGAAGAAGAAATGGGCAAGGGAACAGAAAAGAGACAGATGTGCTCAAGACATTGTATTGGTTTCCTATTGCTGCTACAACAGATCACCACAAATTTAGCGACTTAAAGCAGCACAAGTCTATTATCTTACCGTCTGGAAGGTCAGAAGTCCAATATCAGTTGTACTGGGGTAAAGTGAGGTGTAGCAGGGCTTGTTCTTTCTGGAGGCTCTAGAGGAGAATGTTTCCTTGTCTTTTCTACCTTCTAGAAGCTGTCTGCCTTCCTTGGCTCATGACCCTGCCTTCAAAGTGCATCATTCCAACCTTTGGTTCCATTGTCACATCACCTTTTCCTTCCACCACCCTACTACCTCCCTCTTCTAAGGACCCTTATGATTCCATTGGGTCTACCTGGATAACCCAGGACAACCTCCACATCTCAAGACTCATCCCCCTAATCCCATCTGTAAAGTCCCTTTTGCCTTGGAAGGTGACTGAGTCACAGGTTCTGGGATGGGGACATGGGCATCTGTGGAGGGGTGCATTACTCTGCCTGCCACAGACATACATGTACGTAACCTGAGGCACCAACACACCCGCTTACTGCTCTTGGAGGCTCATCTTAATGCTGAAGAGCAGCGGGTCTCTTCGTCTGCTTTCTCTCTTCATCCCTAAAGAACTTCATTTTTGCTTGGCTAAATCCTCCTCTTCTGCCCACAGAGAAAAAATATGATTCATTCTGTTGCCTTCTTACTGTAAGAAGGAAAGTCTGGGAAGAAGATGGTCATCCTCCTTAGCCTCTAATTCCAGAAGTGGCCACATTGAAGTCCTGAGTAGCAGAAATATTTTCATTTTCAACTCCTTAAAATAGAACGATTAAGGAGAAAGGGAAAAAGGAGGGGAAAAAAAAGAAACAAAGCTTTTAAAATCATAAATGAGAAAGAACTTGGGTTTCAAGAGGGTTTCTAGAAAAACAAAAACAAGGCATAGATTCATTGATTCTGCCTCAGGTATTTTCTGTAATGCAGTAAAACCATCCCAGGTGTCTCCTAAGTGCACTTACCTGTGGGCTAGAAAGCTCACAGGCAGGGTAGGGAGGGTATATGTTCCCAGAGCAGCTCTGCTGACTTTAAGAGTTACCCTGAGGCAGGGATTAGAGCTAGCTCCCTTGTCCTTGCCTTCACCCCTAGGGAAGGTGGCTTCTCTGTTTCTCTCCATGCCTTGCAGCTTGTTTGAGTAGGTCGAGATCAGTCAGGGGCCCAGTGAGATTCTGGGAGAGAGATGAGAGAGAGTGGGAGGAAAAGAACTATGAGAGAAAGATAAATCTCTTGGCTCTAGCCCTCCTGCATGTGTAGAAAACATCTTTTAGACTGATCTTAATTAGAACTCTTTATCTTGAGGAAGAAACTTAATACAATTTCCAAAAACCATAATCTTTTCCAAATGATGTTTGTTCTGTGGCCTTCCCCAAACAAGTTTCCATGCATTTACTATCAGAATAAAGAGATTTCCTTTTGAAACAGTGCACCTCAGATTGGGACTTGAGCCCACTTGGCCGGGACTCAAACCCGGCCCAAACCCACAGTCTTACAACTGAGATCACACACCTAGTTTCAGGACTTAATGAAGCTCAGGTTCTTGATGTCTCACTGCAGAAAGAATTCAGTGAGAAACAAAGTGATAGGTAAGAAGTGGATTTATTTAGACAGAAACACACTCCACAGACAGAGTGTGGGCCATCTCAGAAGGTGATGGGCCATCTCAGGGTATGGGGTTGTCAGTTTTTATAGGGGTAGGTAATTTCATATGCTAACGAGTGGGAGGAGTATTCAAGCTATTTCGGGAAGGGACAGGGATTTCCAGGAATTGGGCCACCGCCCACTTTTTGATCTTTATCATCGGTCTTAGAACTGTCACGGCAACTGTGGGTGTGTCATTTAGCTTGCTGATGTGTTACAGTGAGCATATACTGAGGCTCAAGGTCTAGTGGAAGTTGACCTGTCCTCCATCTTGGACCCATTTAGTTCTAATCAGTTTATGTCATGTCCTTGGGCTATGTCATTCTTTCAAAGGTTGTGCCCTGCCCCCTTCCCTCCTGTTTCACTTTTTTCCCCTTTCTCAGTGTAAATTTTTCACATTTTCTTGATCTTGTTTCCTATGGCCCTTTTACCCTGCAACACGGTGTGTACCTGTGCATATGTGTAAGAAATGAAGAAAAATTAATAAACTAGCAAGAGATTTGGAGGGCAAGTTGAAAAAAAGAAGGTGAAGAGCTAAATTTACATAACCTAGAAAAAGAAAGCTCTGGAGAAACAAGATAAAGTTACACTTCACAGAAACAATATAAATGAAGGAAGGGAATTATTCAGAGTCTCAGAAGATGGCAGGACAGAAGGGCTGGCCCCAAGCCAAGGCTGGAAATTTGAGAACAGGAGTCATGACGGATGATCAATGCAGGAGACCCGAGGGAGCTCGTGATGTAGAGACCACTGCTCACCACCCCACCGCCCCCCATTTCCAACTCGCATCAGATGGACATGGGGATCCAGCAAGGTCACATGTTCAGCTGAGCAGGTCCACATGGAGCTTTCCCACCCACAGCTCCCTCCTGGACTGGCAAGGACTCTGGCTCTGATAGGGACAGTGGGGTCAGAGAGAGGGATTTTTGTCTCCAACTTCTTCTGAAAGTAACTTTAGAGAACCAGACTTCCCTCCCTGAACACAGAAATAATTGCCAGCATAACACTCCAGTGACTTGCGTTCATTTTTATATTCTATCTTGCTCCGTTTAATTTCTGATCATTTGCAGCTGTTTTAATGCTTGTGAAGTTTTCTGTCTAGCCAAGAAATGAGGACAACCCTTTTTACTCTGAGCTTGATAGCGTGGATGTCTGCTGGCTGGTTAAAGGGGCTCAGTGCTGCCAATGCCTGTGTGGGGCATTGAGTGGTGAATGAAAGGCAAGGGGTCGAGGCTCTACTTCTTACTCTGCCATCATGTAGTTCTCTGTAGCTGCTGTGATATTGTGGTTTGTATTAAGATAAATATTGATTTGCAACTTCATTTCTGGCATAGAGCTCCTAAAACACTTGGAATTTACTCAATGAAGAAAGCCATAAACGTGTCTTTGTTATGTTAATGAGGTGACTTTTGGACCCCACCTTAGGATGGGAGCTGGTTGCCAGGAGAACCAATCCTGTAATTAGAGGGTTGGAACTTTCAGTCCCATCCCTGACCTCCAGAGAGGGACTAGAGGTTGAATCAATTGCCAATGGCCAATGATTCAATCAATCATGAGTATGTAATGATGCCTCTGCAAAAACCCCAAGATCCAAAAGGACAGGGCTGGGAAGAGCTTCCAGGTTGGTGAACACGTGGAGTACTGGGAGAACTGTGAGCTTGGAGAGGGCATGGAAGCTCTAAGCCCTCTCCCCATACCTTGCCCTACATTTCTTCTGTCTGGCTCTTCCTGAGTTATATCCTTTTATAATCAACAAGTGTTGTAGTAAGTTAAAAATGTTTCTCTGAGTTCTGTGAGCTTCTCTAGCAAGCTAATCAAACTCAAGGAGAAAGTTGTGGGAACCTCTGATTTATAGCCAGTCATTCAGAAGCACAGGTAACCTGGGCTTGTGACTGACCTTGAAGTGGTGGAGGGAGGGGCAATCTCATAAGACTGAGCCCTGGACCTGTGGAATGTGTTGCTGTCTCTGGGTAGGTAGTGTCAGAATGGAGTTGAATGGTGGGATACCCAGTTGTCCTGGAGAATTACTTGCTCTGTGGGGAAAAACCCTCCCCAGAGAATTGCTCATTGGTGTGGGGAACCCCACCCACACTCCTCCATTGAAATTGGTACCAGAACACTTTCAGCTGTGTAACAAATGACTATAAACTTAGTGACTTAAAGCAACAAACTTTATGTTAGTTTCTGTGAGTCAGGAATCTGGGCATGGCATAGCTGTGTCATCTTCTTCTGGGTTTCTTCATAGCTGCAATCGGGGTTAGCCCAGGATCTCTAGAAGACTGTAAATCAAGGTTGGGTCTGGCCACATCATCTCAAGGCTTAAGTGAGGGTGGGATCTGCTTCCAAGCTTCTTCAGTGGTTGTGGGCAGGACCCAGTTCCTCACCAGCTGTTGGCCTGAGGACTACAGTTCCTCGCTCGCTGTTGGCCAGACGCCACCCTCAGTTCCTTGCTACATAGGCCTCTCCAATGTGGGAACTTGGTTCATTAAAGTGAACAAGCCAAGAAGGCAAGAGAATGTGCATGGGTACTAGAGAGAGAACGCAAGCAAGAGAGAAGTCAGTCTCAGATAACCTAGTGTAGGAAGTGACTTCCTTCCATTTTTTTCTGTGTTGTGTTTGTTAGAAGCAAATCACTAGATCCGCCCCCCACACAAGGGCCACATATTATATAGGGAGTGGACAGCAAGAGGTAGGGACCATTGGGAGCAATTTTAGAAGGCTGACTGTGACAACCTTCCCCAGGTGAGTGGCCTTGGCTCTTGGTTTAATATCATAACACAAGGAAAATTTTAAAGGAGGTTGGACTCAATCAGGGCAGTAAATTCAACTGCCTGCTAGAGCCTGGGAGGTCACATTAATCTGTGAAATGGGTCACATGTGAGATGTTGGGCGCTGATAGGAGGACTCCTGATGAGCTATACTTGCTCTGCTAGGCCTATAGTATTTAAAATCCAATCTCTTAAAAAGATAAGTACTGATCAGAAAAGAACTCAGTCCAGATTACATCTGCAGATCACCAGTCTGACACAATTCCAGCTAGCAGGTTGTTCTAAATGGACGGCACATAGTAGGGATGCTATTTTTTTTCCCTTACCCTCTCCTATCAGAGCACCTTCCATCTGGCCAAAGCAAATGGTACAGGTTCTCATGCAGGTCATAATTCCTGGCTCTTGTGTAGAACCAATCAGTAATAATGACCCTAAAGAGGAATGTTTCATCAAAACACAGAGTGGTTCTTGTTAAACAAGTGAGCATTGGTTACCAAAGGGAAGGTAAGCTGGCCACCTGGTTCTCCTGGTCCACATCCAGCCCTAGTTGTCCATTCTCACCAAAATAACCAGCAGGTGCATTGTCTAAAAGAAGGTTGAGTCAAGACAATACTTTTGGATGATAGGATGTTCGATAAATTATCATTGCTTCAACAAATGTTAAGTACCTGCTCTGCCTGGAGGTGCATTAGCTCTGAAGATGTCAAGATGAGCAAGACCTTCTTCCTCAAGTTCTCCCAGTCTGTGGAGGACACACTGACAATACAGTGTGACTTGTGCCATAGAGAAGGACAGATGGGAGGGGACAACTAGGTCTGTGCGGTGTAGTTAGTGATGGCTCCAGAGTAGACAGTGATGGGTCTCTCCCCAAAAGGCGTAACCCTTAGCTCCCATTTTTGCTTTTGATGTCAAAATATTTTACAGTGGGATTATCTCATTAATCCTCCTAACACTCTAAGATTGCAGAAAGACACAGGTATTATTCTGCCCGATAGAGAGCTGAGCAGGGACCCAACAATATAAAGTGAAAGTCCCCCTAAATACCACCACAGTGCCTAAGAAGACCCCAAGGTAGGGGTCTAATCAGTCTCTGGCAGGAGTCGGTTTGCTTAGCCCTGCTGTTCTCACTTGAGCTGGTTTGAAATCACATTACTCACAGCATTTACACATTGCTGCTTTGGGATTAACTGGTATTGAAGTGGCTAGTAGTAAAAACAATTGTAACAGGGCTGTACTTTTTTATACAGTGTTTTTAAAATTTCTTATTTGATAGCAACAAAGAGGTCTGAGTTTAGAAGAACGCATTATATTCTTTCATCTAAGCCTTAAAGTGGTCCAAATTCAAAGTCCTTATACAGATCCTCTAAATATTACTGAAGCACTACATCTAAGATACAGTGCTTATATGGAATGTATGATTACTCCATTTTACATCTAAGAGTCACTTTCTCTTCTTGTAATATGCTATTTGAAAAATGTAAAAACAAACAAAAAAAAGAAAGTGTTCTCTCTTCCCTTTCTCCTGCCCTCAACTCTTCCTAACCCAGGTGCTATTTGTAAAGCTACTGTTCTGTCATTACATACCCGGCTATTTCCCAAAAAATGTGCATATTAAAATTAGGTAGGAAATTGCTTCACTTCTCGGCCTCACTTTGTGTCTATCAATGAATCCAAAGTGCTGCTTTTCTATGATCAGAGGGAAGGAAAAAAGTGCTGTGTATTTATTCATCTGGGAGCTGTATAATCGGTCACTCTTTCTATCAGCCCTGAAAGGCAGTTCAAACAGCATCTATTTAGATTGGAGACCAATTAAATAATTATCAAAAGCATCAGGAAGACAGCAAGGATAAGACTCAGAGGAGCACATGGAATCTGACAGGAAAATATAATTGCCGTTTTGAATTTTTCCCTCTCACCATTTATGAAACCAGGAACTTCCATTAACCTCTGCATATCAAACAGGGCATTGGGCTGCTACTTTTGAATGCACCAACCTCCCTGAGCACAAAGGAGTTTCCTGGGGGTTTGCAGGCTTAGGAGTAGATGCATTTTTTTTTTTTTTTCCCCAAGTTAAGCTGCCAGGCCATTCGGACTTGCAGAAACGAGCCCTTGGTTCAGGCCTGGGTGAGTCCTGCATTCTGGCTGCCTATATATGAGGAGTTTGCTCCTTTGAACTCTGCCTACCAAACCCCTTCTTCCAGGCTGATATGGCTGTCATCTTCCGGATGCTCGGGTAGAATGGTAAATTTGGTCCTTGGTTTCTATAGGTTTGTTTCTTTGCTTTGATTCCTCTTCATTCTGTTTCTGCCTTGATCCAAGAAGCAAACCGGGGAAAATCTGAGCCAGTACATTCTGAAAATGAACTAAAACCAGCCTCCTCCATCTTGTGCACCTGGCTGGGGGGGTGGGGTTCCTCATGGGGCTGCCCCTCAGGGCTGGCCATTATCTTGCCTCCTCCCCACTATCAAGGTAGAAAGCAGGCAGAGTGCAGCCATCCTGCTGCAAACAAGCCCCATACTTTCACCCTTGTTCGAGAAACAAATGGTCAGCAATTGGCTTATTCAGAGTGGGTTTGGAACTCATCATCTGTCTCCAAAAATGGGAAATCTCTGAGGTGGCCCAGCACAAAAGGATGCAAATGATAACGGGTCAACAGCAGATGCCGAACCATGGAGTGGGAACAAAGAGCTTTCATAAGCTTTGTGTTCTGGTCTCTCCTACACATGGTGCCTCATTCTTCCCACACCGTTTTCCATTTCAGCCATTCCTATTTTCACGTCCGCGGGAGGCATGCAAGGGGCATCTGGACTGATTTCCGCTTGAGGTTTTCTGTCCTTGGATTGAAGAGGGCCTCTTCTGTTTCTTTGCAGAATAGTGACATGCGTCTACAAAGCTTTGTAAGAGCCACACCCTCCTGCCCTGTGTTGCAGAGATGTCTATGTTTTCATGCTAAGTGGGAGTGATGGCATTGATGAAAAGTTTGCAGAACAACTTGGAATCCTAAACAAAGAAAATGTGGGCTTGCCAGGGTTGTCACTGACCCTGAGCTTGAAAGCAAGATGCTAGATCTATGATTTTTATTAAATTGAGATCATTCTCTGGTGTCTGAAACCAAGGGGAAACTGTGTATACAAATACATACTTACACCTCCCTCCTCTCTCAAGTGAGGGGGAAGCAAAGTTTAGCAGCTGGGAGGTCCAGCCTCCTCTGAAATGCAAGAGGAGAAAAGTGAATCTTGGGCATTTAAATGAAACTGCAGATACAGCAGCAGTGAACGTGTCCAACTCAGTCAATATAGGGACAGGTTGTCTTTCACATGTAATAATAACAAATATTTAATGAAGACGGTGTTCCAAGGACTCGTCTAAGAGCTTCATAGTATTACCTTATTTGACCCTCTTATTACTGTGAGACACCTGCTCTGATTATCCTGTTTCTCACGTGAGAAAATTAAGCACAAGGAGCTTGAATGAATTGTTCGAGCACACAGACATAAGCATGGGAGAGCTGGCACAGGACCCCAGGAAAAGTTGCTCCAAACCTAGCTCACAACCAGGGGGCTTGATCAGCTAGAACTAGACAGAGGCAGATATTAACAGAAAACAGTAAATAACAGGAGCCAGTACACACGTAGATTTCTTTTCTGTTTCTCTCTGGTACTAAGACTCTGGAAGTAGCCAATCCAGATATAACTACTCCCTGTCTTTGGGGATCCGGTTTCTTCTTACATTTCTGGGTCACCATGCTAACTTCATGCCCACCTTTGATCCTTAAGTTCACTTTATGATACAAAAATGTTTTTAGGACCTCAGCCGTCATATCCCGTTCCAGAAAGTGAAGAGGAAGGGAGAAAGATCAAAACGTACTCGGGCAGCTGTCTGCTCCTCCTTTAAGGAGTTTCCTGAATCCCCCACACCTCCCCACACCCCCCGCTTCCACTTAGGCTTCATTGCTTGGAACTTGTCAGGTGGCCACACCTATCCACAAGGGAGTGGGACGTTTGACTTTCAGGGTACATTGTCACCTCGAATATAATTAAAACTTCATTTTCAAAGAAGGGAAGAATGGATGTTGGTAACCAGCAGAATGAGCCAAAGGGCCCATGGGCTTTACCTCGAGATCTAGAAACAACAGTCGTGGAGACTTGGGCTCATCTCTACTGTCTGCTTGTCTCCTTGCTCCTCTGATTATCACGAGAGCTGAGGAGGCTCCTGGGAATACATCATAGCATGTCCCAAACTGAGCTTGAGACCCCTGGGTGGGGTTAAGTGTGGAGGACCTCAGACGCCTCTCGGAAAATGGGAATTCACCAAGAGCAGGATGGCATCTGTGAGTCTGGGTGGGAGGTGGGCACGGCAGCTGGTACTAAGATCCTCTCTGACTTGCCTACTCTGTAGGTTTGTCCATCTTGGGGACAAAGAGGTTTCTGCCTATAAACTCAAGCGCAACTGTATTATTAAATTCAAACATGTCGGGATATAAACAGCTCTGCTGTGGAGCTCCGTCTGAATGTAAGGCAGAGGGAGGAAGCTATTATTTTTCAAGTCACTGAGTTGTTGAAATGACTTGAGGATTAAGCATATGGCAGCCAGGGTTATCTACAGGGATGTGCAGCCATGGAGGCAGCTATGGAAGGCGACATGATAGGCATCAGGGGGACAGAGGACAATGTCAAGTGATGGCTAATCCTCGATGCCCTGTCAAGTTACCGGCCGGGGGCTCTTTTCATGGGGCTGGAAATTATGTCTTGGTCTGGTATTAGAGTTAGTAACATGAAGACTTAACTGTTAATGTCATTTATTCATAAGCATACTGAGGCCTGGGGATATTCGAGTTACACTAAGTTCACACAGGCTTCAGCTGAGTTATTTTTCGCTCAAACACCAAATCCTGAGGCTGGAAAACACAACTCAGGTGAAACTAATGTAACCCCCTTTCTTCCCCCCTTCTAAATTCCCCTGCTCGATTTCATCCAAACTCAAATGGAAAGCAGTCCATAGAGGGAAAAAACAGGAGAGAAAAGACAGAAAAGTCAGACAGCAAGAATGCAAGAAAGGAGAGAGGGAAAGATGAAGCAAGAGAGGGAGAAAGAAAAGGTGAAAACAGGCAGGAAAGACAAGATCCAAACTCTCAAAATTGTAGTCAACAGTAGAAGTAGCAGTCATGGCAGTAATAAAAATACTGAAGGTCTTTTATTTTCAGGATGGGCATTTATGTAACTTGTGAGAAAATGGGCTATGGTCGAGTATTAGAAAGCATACTCTCATTCTCACAGATCAATTAGTGACATCGGAATATTAGGCAGTACGGCTTTGAAAATGTCGTTTGGTGACTGTTGGATGTTAGAGTTCCAATGACACTGAGCGCTATAGTTGAAGAGCATTCAATAAGGAGAGAGAGTCCTGACTCTCAGGTCCCACTCCAATATCTTAGGGTCCTAGCTAACTCCCTCTGTGAAAGAGCAGTAACTCTTCCTTCCCTGCTTAGCTCCCAAGGATGTTGTGAAGGTCAAATTAGGAGGTGATGGTTAAAGTGCTTTATAAACTTAAGTTTCATAAACATATCAGTTGCTTAGCAGAGATTTGAAGACCCAAGCTGAGTGCAGTGAGGCTCAAGTCCTTAGAATTATCTGACAATCATTTTCACTTCAGGATTGTGTAGACGGTATTGATGAGCTTTACCAAAATAAAGGGACAAAGCATGTTTCCTGACAATGCCACATTCTGAAAGGTAGTATTTGAGGACAAAGAAGGTGGCCTTGTTGACTTCAAGCCTGACAAATGGGCCCCAGAGTAATATCCTTTGGTCATTTTAAATTTATTTATTTATTTTTGGCTGTGTTGGGTCTTCGTTTCTGTGCGAGGGCTTTCTCTAGTTGCGGCAAGCGGGGACCACTCTTCATCGCGGTGCGCGGGCCTCTCGCTATCGTGGCCTCTCTTGTTGCAGAGCACAGGCTCCAGACGCGCAGGCTCAGTAGTTGTGGCTCACGGGCCCAGTTGCTCCGCGGCATGTGGGATCTTCCCGGACCAGGGCTCGAACCCGTGTCCCCTGCATTGGCAGGCAGGTTCTCAACCACTGCGCCACCAGGGAAGCCCTCTCTGGCCATTTTAGAATACATCATTTCAGAGACTGTCTCCTAACCATACTGTACGGGGCATCTCTAAAACACGCATACATACACAGATTTCTGATTCCAAGAATGGGAAATTAAGTTATTTGGACCAAAACTTCAGGTGAAAACAACTTAAATTTTTAAAATTTCTTTAACAAGAAAAACCTCCTGTGACTTGAAAGGAACTACCACAACACAGTTTAAATGAAAATGGAACTTGAAATTCAGAGCCTTAGCATCAAAGTCACTTTTCTAGGCATTTAACTGTTCTGGCCATTTAAAAAAATACTGTCACAAATCAAGAGGGAGAGAAGTTAAGGTGGCCACATCCCTTTTGGACCCCAAAGGAAAACTCTCAGTGTAAGTGTGAACCGGAAGTAAACCACCTCCTGCTGCAGTGTTGCAGGAGATAATGCCTTGATGATAGAGCAAGAGGGAAAAAATGTCCATAAGTTGTGGCCACACCCCATTCATGCACAGATTTGCAACAGGTTGATCCATGGAATCTCAAGTCATCAACTTATTTTACATGATTGGTGACAGATAGTACCCCCAAATAGGAGTAAATAAATACAAGTTCTCTTTAAATAGAAGACACTTATTCTAGGCTTCAAAAAAAACCCCATAGAGAAAATAATTCAAGGGCAATGAACATTACACAGTCAAATATAACTGAGCACCAAGGAAATAAAGCATCATAAGTGAGAATCAGAAACACAGCAAATGAAAGAAACAGCCCCCTAAAGACTTGGTATGTTGCAATTATAGAACACTGTAAACATAATTACTTGATAACCAGTGTATAAATAAATAAAAGGTATACTTAGAAGTTTCTACAAAGAACATTGAATTATAAAAGGGGACCTACCATATTAGGAAAAAAACACAAATAGGCCTTCTGTAAAGAAAAGATAGAATAGACAAAAATAAAACCTCAAATGATGGGTAAAAATTAGAACTGAAAAAAAGCTGTGAAGAAAATTGCCAGAATGCAGTACAGAAAATAAAAAATGAAAAATATGGAAGAGAGTTAAGAAATCAGAAGGATAAAGTGAGAAAGTGTAACCTATGCTTCATCAGTTCTAGGACAGGAGAAAAATAATGGGGAGAGGGCAATATTAAGACGTAATTGTGGGGCTTCCCTGGTGGCTCAGTGGTTAAGAATCTGCCTGCCAGTGCAGGGGACACGGGTTCGAGCCCTGGTCTGGGAAGATCCCACATGCTGCAGAGCAGCTAAGCCCATGTGCCACAACTACTGAGCCTGTGCTCCAGAGCCCGTGAGCCACAACTACTGAGCCCACGTGCCACAACTACTGAAGCCCGCTCTCCTAGAGCCCATGCTCCACAACAAGAGAAGCCACCACAATAAGAAGCCCGCGCACCACAACGAAGAGTAGCCCCAGCTCACAGCAACTAGAGAAAGCCCACACACAGCAACAAAGACCCAATGCGGCCAAAAATAAATAAAAAATAAATTTATTTTTTAAAAAAGACCTAATTGTAAAGGAGTTCCTCAAACAATGGCACCAATCTGCATTTTCAAGAAGCCCACCAAATCCAAAAATGGTAATAAAAAAGCTCTATACTTAGGTATACCACGGAGAAACTGCAGAAGACCAAAAACGAAGAGAAGCTGGTAGGCGGGGGGAAAGGAAAAGTCATCTTCAAATGAGCAACAGTTAATGGCCACAAGGGAACCCAAAAGTCAGTGCAATAATATCTCTAATGAACAGAAAGAAAATATCTCCAACCTGGAACAGTAAACAATATACAAAAATCTTTGAAGAATGAGTGATGGTAATAAAAAATGTTTTTAGACAGACAAAATTAAGATCACCATTCAAAGATTCTCACTAAAAGAAATTTTAAGAGAAAGTTTATTTTTATTGAGATACAGTTGACACATAACATTTAGGTATAAAGCATGTTGGTCTGTTATGTTTATATGTTGCAATATGATTACCACCATTAGCTAACACCTCTATCATGTCATATCATTTCTTTTTTTATGGTGAGAAGAATTAAGATCTAGTCTCTTAGAAACTTTAAACTTCATAATACAATATTGACAATAATCAGAATGCTGTTCATTAGACCTCCAGAACCTATTTATCTACTAGTTATAAGTTTGTACCCTTAAACAACATTTAACCCTCTAGCACCTAGTAAGCACCATTCTGGTCTCTGTTTTTATGAGTCAACTTTAGATCCCATTCATAAGTGAGATCATATGGTATTTGTCTTTCTCTGTCTGACTTGCCTCATTTAGCACAATACCCTCAAGGTCAATCCATGTTGTACCAAATGGCAGAATTTCCTTCTTTCTCATGGCTAAATAATATTCCGTTGTGTATGTATGTATATGCGTGTGTGTGCATATATATATATATGACTTTTTTATCCATTCCTACATTGAACAGATGTTTAGGTTGTGTATGTATCTTGACTGTTGTGAATAATGTTGCAATGAGCATGGTGTGCAGATACCTCTTCAACGTAGTGATTTCATTTTCTGTGGCTATACACCCAGGAGTGGGGTTGCTGGATCATATGGTAGTTCAGTTTTTAATTTTTGAAGAAGTATCATACTATTGTCCATATGGCTGTACCATCTTACATTCCCACCAACAGTATATAAGGGTTTCCTTTTTACCACATGTTTGCCATTTGTTATCTGTTATCTTTTTGATGATAGTCATCCTAACAGATGTGAAGTGACATCTCACTGTGGTTTTGATTTGCATTTTCTGATGATTAATGCTTTTGAGCATCTTTTTATTTACCTATTGGCCATTTGTATATCTTCTTTGGAAAAATGTCTATTCAGGTCCTCTGCACCTTTTTAAATTGGATTATTTGCTTTTTGGCTATTGTATGAGTTTCTGTATACATTTTAGATATTAACCCTTTATCCAGTATATGGTTTGCATATATTTTCTCCCATTCTCTAGTTTGACTTTTCAATTTATTGTTTCCTCTGCTGTACAGAAGCTCTTTAGTTTAATGTAGACCCATTTGTTTTTGTTGTCTGTGTTTTTGGTGTCTCATCCAAGAAATCATTGCCAAGACCAATGTTGAGGATTTTTTCCCTATGTTTCCTTCTAGGAGTTTTATGGTTTGGGGTCTTATATTTAGATCTTTGATCAATTTCAAATTTTTGTGAGTGGTATAAGAAAGGTGTCCAATTTTATTCTTTTGTGGATATCCAGTTTTACCAAAACTATCTATTGAAAAGACATTCCTTTCCCCATTGTGTGTTCTAGTATCCTTGTCAAAACTTTGCTGACCACATATGCATAGGTTTATGTGTGGGTTCCCTATTCTGTTCCACAGATCTACTGGCCTGTTTTTATTCCAATATCTTACTGTTTTGTTTACTATTGTTTTAAAATACAGTTTTATAATATAGCTTTAAATCAGGTAATGTGATGCTTCCAGTTTTGTTGTTCTTTCTTAGAATTGCTTTGGCTCTTTGGAGTCTCTAGTGGTTCCAAACAATTTTTTTAAACAGTGTTTTCTTTTTCTGTGAAAAATGCCATTGGACTTTTGATCAGGATTGCCCTAAATACTAGATCACTTTGGGCAATATATTTTTACAATATTAATTATTTCAATCCAAGACCGTGGAAGACTTTTCCATTTATTTGACTTCTTCAGTCTCTTTCATCAATGTCTTATACTTTTCAGTGTACAAGTGTTTCACCTCCTTGGTTAAATTTGTTGATTTTGATGCTGTTATAAAAGGGATTGCTGTCTTAATTTCTCTTTCAGATAGCGCATTGTTAATATATGAAAATGAAACTGATTTCTGTATGTCAATTTTGTATCCTGCAACTTTACTGAGTTCATTTATTAGCTCTAAGAGTTTTTTGGTGGAGTCTTTAGGGTTTTCTACATATAGAGTCATGCCATCTGCAAACAAAGATAATTTTACTTCTTCCTTCCTGATGTGGATGCCTTTCTTCTTCCTTAATTCCTCTGGCTAGGACTTTCAGTACTACGTTGAATAGAGATGGTGAGAGTCGGCACCCTTGTCTTTCTTGTTCCTCATCTTAGAGGAAAAAAAGAATTAACTTTTCACCATTGAGTATGATATTAGCTGTGGGCTTGTCACCTATGGCCTTTATTATGCCAAGGAACATTTCTTCTATACCCAATTTGTTGAGCATTTTTACCATGAAAAGATGTTGTATCTTATCAAATGCTTATCCTGTATCTATTGAGATGATCATATGATTTTTATTTTTTATTAATATGGTGTGTCACATTTATTGATTTGTATATGTTAAACTATCCTTAAATCTCAAAGATAAATACCACTTGATCATGGTGAATGATCCTTTTAATGTGCTGTTAGAGTCAGCTTGCTACTTTATTAAAATGTTTTGCATCTATACTCATCAGGGATATTGGTCTATAATTCTTTCTTGTAGTGCCCTCATCTGGCTTTGATATCAGGGTGATGCTGGCCTTGTAAAATGAGTCTGATAGTGTTTCCTCTTTTTCAGTTTTTTTGGAGGAGAAGGACTGGTATTAACTCTTCTTTAAGTGTTTAGTAGAATTCACCAGTGAAACCATCTGGCCCTGGGCTTTTGTTTGTTGGGAGGCTTTTGATTACTGATTCAATCTCTTTGCTTGTTATTGGTCTGTTGAGAATTCTATTTCTATTTACTCCAGAAATGACAGATCAGAGCCACAACCTGGGATCTAGGGAGCAGGGCTCAGGGCCATAGAGGCTGCCGTAGTAATGGTAAGATAAAGCCTTGACGTAGGGCAATGTGGGGCATAGAGCAGTAGCAGCTCTTACCCTATAAATGGTGAGGTGCTGTGGTGCCCTAAACCTGGAGAGCAGGGCACAACAGCAACTGGGGCCCCTGAGGGCAGATCTCACCACAGCTACAGTTCTAGCGTCAGAGAGTAGATTCAGTCAGTGGGACTCCAGGGCAGCTCCATCACCTGGGATCAACACTGGTGAAGACTGTGGTAGACTTCTGTGGCAAAGGTTGCAAGCATTCACCGTGGTGAGGTTTGCTGAGGTTCTCTTGCTCTTCTTTTCCCTGTGGGGTGAAATTCCTCTGAGGGAATCCTGCCTGGTACAGGGCTGTTCTTGACTGGAGCATGGAGTGATATAGGTGATATACCTCCTGCACTTTTCTATGCAGCCATCCTTGATTTTTGAGCTCTGTGGAGTTTTTGCTACCGCTTCTTTGTAGTCCAGGGCTTTCCTTGAGTTTGTTTTTTTTTTGGCTTGTATTTTATTTATTATTTTGTTTGTTTTGTTTTTGTATTTGTTTTTGTTTTGTGGGGGAGACAAGTGTTGGGACCTCCTAGCCCTCCATATTGCTTAAGAGATAACCTTCTGACAGAAGGAAAATGATCTAAAATGGGAAGTCTGAAATACAAGAAAGAATAAAAAGAAATACAGAGAAAAAAATGTAAATATATGATTATACCTAAAAGAGCTCAGATTGAATAAAATAATGACATTGTCATATAAATTTTAAAAGAAACAAGGTACAAGTAAAATACAGACAACAATAGCATATAAGGAAGGAGGGAAGAGAATTCTTCATAGATTTTGGGAGCATAATAATGCTATTAACTTCACATTTTACTGTTAGTTATTTAATATTTGTAGCAAGCACAAAAAAATGGAGAAATAAAATATACAACTGCCATTGTAGCAAGCAGGAAAAAAGTGGAATGAGAAAAAAAAAATCAATCCAAAGAATAAATGGTATGAGATTAAAACAAACCATAGAATAGGCACACAAAAAAAATTGAAATCACAAAACAAAATGATAGATATAAAACATGTGTAACTAATTACATTAATATAAGTGGATCAAATCTTCCAATTAATAGACAAATATTGTAGGCAGGATAGAAAATGAAAATAACAGCAATAAAGTCTAACTATGTGTCATTCTCAAGCCACATATCTAAAATATCAGAACCAGGAATGTTAAAATAAATAAATAAATAAAAGGATATGTAAATACTAAAATATAGTTGATTATGCTACTTCTATATTAAATAAATTTTAAGGCAAAATATATTGCTAGAGATAAATAGGATCCTTCATAAAGATAAATGGTTCAATTCATCAGGAAGTTATTCTACACTGTTTAAAATGTACATTTATGTAATAATTTTTTTTAACAATGTCCTTTTTTATTTATTTTTTTATTTTTAATTTTTATTATTTATTTATTTATTCATTCTTGGCTGTGTTGGGTCTTCATTTCTGTGCAAGGGCTTTCTCCAGTTGTGGCAAGCGGGGGCCACTCTTCATCGCGGTGCGCGGGCCTCTCACTATCGCGGCCTCTCTTGTTGTGGAGCACAGGCTCCAGACGCGCAGGCTCAGTAGCTGTGGCTCACGGGCCCAGTTGCTCCGTGGCATGTGGGATCCTCCCAGACCAGGGCTCGAACCCGAGTCCCCTGCATTAGCAGGCAGATTCTCAACCACTGCGCCACCAGGGAAGCCCTATGTAATAATTTATCTTCAAAATATAAAGCAAAAGTTGACAGAATTACAAGAAGACATAACAAATTAACAATCACAGTGAGAGATTTTTAACACATTTTTCTAAGGAACTAATAGAAAAAGCAGACCGAAAAACTCTGTGATTATATAAAAGAGTTAAAAGAAATGATTAACAAATTTGACGTATTGAACTTATATGGAACACTATAACCAATAAATGCAAAATGTACTTTTTCTAAGTATATATGGACTTTTTACAAAAATTTATCATATCCTGGGCAACAAGGCAAGCCTCAACAAATTTTTAAGGATGAAGTGATACACACCATGTTCTCTGACACATTGGAATTAATATAGAAATCCATAGCAAAAAGATAATTAGAAAACCCTTATTGATTAAGAACTCTACTTCCAAATAATCTATAGGTCAGAGAACAAAGCATAAACAAAAAATTAGAAACATTTTAAACTGAACATTGAAAATGACTTTATTTCCTGTCTTAAGGGGACAGATATAACAGTATTTGGAAATTTATAACTGTAAATGCTTATATTAGAAAATAAAAGCTCAAATTAATAAGTTAAGTTTTTATATAAAGAAATAAAAGCCAAAAATTCAAAAACAGTAAAAAGAAAGAAATAAAAATAAGATCAGAAAGTAACTTAACAGGAGACACACAGAAAATAAAGATAATTCACCATGTCAAAAGCTGGTTTTTTTGAAAAGACTAATAAAATTGAGAAACTTCAGGCAAGATAGATCAAGGAAAAAAAGGGGGACACAAATAGTGAAGATAAGACATGAAAACACTGATATCCCACAGATGTTGCAAACACTTTAAAATGTAATGAGGGGCTCTTGGAAACAATTTCATGTCAATAAATTAGAAAATTTTGAGAGAAGTATCAAATCCTTTAAAAACGTAATTTATCACAACTGACATAAGGAGAAATTGGAAACCTGAACAGCCCTACTACCATTAATGAAATTGAATGAGAAGGTGTAAATCGTCCTTCAAATAAAACCATAGGTGAGCTCTACCACAAATCTAAAGGAAAACTCATTTTACACAAGTTATTCTGAGAACAGAAAAAGGAGAAATATACTCCCTATTCGTAGTGGTAGTTAACGCTGTGTTCTGTCCCTCCACCGTCTTGTAATTACATAATCTGGAATGCCTGTGGCCTCCAGGAGAAAGTATGGAGAAGGCACGACCACTCCTAACTGACTTAGACTATAAATGCGTGTCCTTTTTACCCATATTTCTCTCGGCCGCTGGAACTGCAAAGGAGGCTGGGAAATAGTCTTATATGTAGAGGATGTAGAAACGATGTGTGGTATAAACATAGCACGTCTTTGCCACACACAACTCACTTTTTATGCGTTAACATAACGCCCTTACTAAAACTCATAAGGACAGTAATAAGAAAGGAAAACTATAGGCCACTCTCCCTCATTAATATAAGTGCAAAAGTCATAAACAAAATACTAGCAAACTTAGTCTAGGAATAGGTAAAAAGGACAATACATTAAGACCAAATTGGGTTTATTCCAAGAATGCAAGATTAGTTTGAAAATTGGTTTAGAATGCCAATTAATATAATTAACTACATTAAGATATTAATGGAGGAAAAAAATCATATCAATGGACAATGAAAAACCTTATGATAAAATGCAGTATCACTTATGATTTAAAATATTTCTTAGCACACTGGTTGTAAAAATGGAACTACTTGATTCAGATTAAGAGTGTCTATAAAAACACCACTTAGCAGATGTCATGTTAATAGTGAAATGTTGAATACTTTCCCTTTAAAATCAGAAGCGATAAAGTTATTGTTATTACTGTTTCCATTCAGCATTGTACTGGAGATCCTAGTCAGTGCAATAAGTCAGAAAAAAAATTAACAATTGAAAAATAAAACTCCCACTTTTCACGGATGACATAATATTTTTGTTTATTAAAAATACACCAAAAATTTATTAGAATTAATGAAAGTCCAACAAATTTCCAGATACGGAATGTAATAGAGAATAATTATAGTCCTATGTATCAGCATTAAACAGAAAATTTTTTAAAAATACAAAGCTCTTAGGAATAAATCTAACAAAATATATGAAAGACCTGTAGAGAGAAAATGATTAAACTCTTTTGAAAAATTTTAAAGATGACCTAATAAGTGCAGAGCTAGAATGTGTTTGTGGACTAAAAAGTCTCGATGTTATTTATTTTAAATATAGCAGTGTGTACCTGTCAATCCCAAACTCCCTAACTATCCTTGCCCACTGACCCTTCCCCCTCTAGTAACCATAAATTCATTCTCTAAGTCTGTGAGTCTGTTTCTGTTTTGTAAATAAGTTCATTTGTATCTTTTTTTTTTTTTAAGATTCCACATATAAACATAAGATATTTCTCTTTCTCTGTCTGACTTACTTCACTCAGTATGACTGTATAGCACAGAGAACTCTGCTCAATATTATGTAACAACCTAATCAGGAAAAGAATGTGAAAAAGAATAGACACATGCATATGTATAAGTGAATCACTTTGTTGTACACCTGAAACTAACACAACATTTGTTAATCAACTATACTACAATATAAAATAAAAAGTTAAAAAAATAAAAGTAAAAACAAAAATAAAAGTCTCAATGTTGTAAAAATTGTAACATCTCCCCAGCTGAGTTATAGATTCAGTAGGACCTGTGGAACTTGACAGGTTAATTCTAAAATTTATACACTAGTACAAATGGCCAAAAATAGCCACACATGCCCTTGAAGAAGAACAAGGTGGGAAGAATTGTTCTACCAAATTTCACAACTTCTTTTATAATTAAGACTGTATAATATTGGTGTGGGAGATACACAAATATGCCAGTGAGACAGCAAAGGTAACCTGGAACACACATCAATGCATAAATGGCCACTGTGTATATGAAAGACAGGCCCTGAGGAAGAGCAGAAAGTACCTGCAGTCAATGGTGTTGGGACAAATGGGTAGTAATACGGAAAAAAGTATTGACCCCGAGGTCACACCATTCAACTAGAATTCACTAGTGAATTCTAGTTGAATTAAAGACCTCACGTAAAAGGCAAACTATAAAGCTTTAAGAAGGTAATGAAGGAGAGTAACTTAAATATGGGGAAAAATTTCTTAAGACAAAAAAGACTTAACCAAAGAGATTGATAAACTTGGCTACATTAAAAATCTAGGACTTCTGTGCATTAAAAGACAACATAAATAGAGTGAAAAGGAAAGTCATCGAGTGGGAAAGCTATTTATGTTACATATAACTTACAAAGGATTAGTATCCAGAATACTACTAGTATCCATATTCATATCAGAATATGAAGTTAACACCTATGTTATGACCCAGCAAATCTACTCCTAGATACCTACCAGCAGAAACTCATGTGCATGTGCACCAGGAGACATGGAAAAGAATATCCATAGCAGCATGAGTCATTATATTGCAATAGTCCAAATTTTCATAAATAGTAGAAGGAATAAATAAATGGTGTTATACCCATAGGATAGAGTACAGTTTGATGATAATGAACAAACTACAGCTAAACGTAACATGGATTAATCTCACACATCTAATGTTGAGCAAGAGAAACAAAATGGAAAAAGTCATATGGTATGACTCTATTCTTAAGAAGTTCCAAAAAACAGCAAAACTGAAATATACAGTTTAGCAATATTTAGGTTCTAAACTTATTAATTAAAAAATCATGATCACAAAAAGCAGGATAGTGATTATTGACAGGGTTATGAGTGGGGAAAGGCATATAGGAGTCTTCCAGAGTACTGGCAATGCTCTTCTGCTTGATCGAGGTCAGGGGTCAGCAAACTTTTTCTGTGAAGGACTAGACAGTAATTAGTTTGGGCTTTGTGGGCCATATGGTTTCTGTCACAGCTACTCAACTCTGCCGTTATAACCTGAAAGTAGTAGACATAGACAATACGTGAAGGAATGGGCATAGGTGTGTTCTAACAGGACTTTACCAAAAAATAAAAGGATTTACCAAAAAAAAAAAAAAAAAAAAAGACAGCAGAATGGATTTGGCCCATGGGCCATATTTGCTAACCCCTCTTCTTATTTTTATTTTTATTTTTTTTTAATTTATTTATTTTTGGCTGTGTTGGGTCTTCGTTTCTGTGCGAGGGCTTTCTCTAGTTGCGGCAAGCGGGGGCCACTCTTCATCGCGGTGCGCGGGCCTCTCACTATCGCGGCCTCTCTTGTTGCGGAGCACAGGCTCCAGACGCGCAGGCTCAGTAGTTGTGGCTCACGGGCCCAGTTGCTCCGCGGCATGTGGGATCTTCCCAGACTAGGGCTCCAACCCATGTCCCCTGCACTGGCAGGCGGATTCTCAACCACTGCGCCACCAGGGAAGCCCCAACCCCTCTTCTAAGTGATGGCTACAGGGATGTTTGCTTTATGATTATCTGTTTATGCGTTTGGGGGGTATGTATGTCATAGTTCACAAAAAAGAAGGATTCAGACCCAAGAAAGAAGTATAGCTTAGGTGTTGAGCTTTATGTCTGTGGAATCAGAAAGCTTGGGTGTGATTTGTGCCTTACTCACAGGTACTGGGGCTTGGGCAACACAGGTAATGTATACCCATAAAACTAGGGTCATGATAATACCAACCTAATAGATTTGTTCTGAGAATTAGTGGCGATGGTCAGGTTAGGTGCTTAGTAGAGCTCCTAGCACATTTTCAATGCCCAAGAATTTTCTTTTCCTCTCATATAATAGGGTCTTTAAGGCATGTTCAACCACTTTTACCAGGACTTGACAGAAGTTCTTGTTGCTATTGATGAAAATTATCTACTAGGAAAGGAATTTATAAAAGAATAGGAAATATACATAATCTCCTCTACAGATAACATGGAAAAATGAAAAGTAAACATGGTGTGCTGCCTACTATTTCTTGGAAACACTTTTCCCTTAATGTACTTTTGGTGCTAAACAGAGGACTGGTAAAAAAAAAAATATTTTTAACTGTGTTCCAAATGTAAATTATAAGATGAAAAAATAGTGTGAAGGAAAAAGTTCATTCCTGATTCCCCAAACAAGAATGACTATGTTTTATACCTCAGGGAAGTCTTATTGAAGGGATAGAAACCTGATTTTGTTTACAAAAGGGTAGACAGATTTTTCACATCCTAATTCCAAGAAACTGTGGAGATGTTACCTTGCATGGCAAAAGGGACTTTGCAACTGTAATTGAGCTAAGGATCTTGAGGTAGGGATAGTATCTTGGATTCTCCAGGTGTTCTCAATGGAATAAAAGGGAATGTAGACCTCTAGAAGCTGGAAAAGGCAAGAAAAGGATTCTCCTCTATAGCCTGCAAAAGAAATGCAGCTCTGCTTTCACCTTAATGTTAGCCCAATAAGACCCATTTCAGACTTGTGACCTCCAGAACTCTAACAAATTTCTGTTGTTTTAAGCCATTGTTTGTGGTAATTCGTTACAGCAGCAGTTGAAAACTGATAGAACTCTCAAATGGGTAGAATGTCGAATTGGGCCAAACATAACTCCTGAAACTCATCCCACACACTTTTGTTAGGAATTTTTATTATATAATCCCAAAAGTGCTTATTGATGACCTCCTGGGTACCAGGGTTAGTTACAAAGATGAATAAACATGGTCCTACTGCCAAAAGAGCTTACAGAATAATAATATTGGGAGCCAATCTCTTATGTTTCTACACAACTTGTGAGCAGAGGCACACAACAGATTGCCTCCATTCAAGACTATCTTTTCAAGGATACCTGTCTGTATAATGAACAGGTTTAAAAGACAGAGTATCTACCTCTAGAGCAAAGGGCAGACATGCTCACAGTCTAACACAAAAGATTCAGTTTCCCTAAGCTCAGAGTTACTCTCTTGTAAGGCAAACCTGGGTGTGCCTGCATCATCTGCCCCCTTAGTGCCACTGTGTGAGAACCGGGGTTGGAAAACCAGCTCAAGAAAATGCTGATGCTCTGGCTACTGCTATTTCTGTGAGTCATAAATGGTCCTTTGTCTCTGACCCAGTGGTTTCATGGCTTCTGTCAGCATCCATAAAACTGAAGTAAGCTAACCTGTGAGCTTGCAAATAGTCTCAGCCCCTCCACAGTTCTGGACATGCAGTAAAGAGAACAGTGTACAGACCTCTGGGATCATCATGGGTCATGGTCTACTAAGAATGTTTATAATAGAAATGGAAAAGCGAGAGGCAGTATGTCTACCAGGGACCAACTACTCTGCCAGCACTTTACAAATACTCTCACTGAGTTTTCACACTGCTCTGTAAGAGAGATGTTACCACCACAGATGTCAGCTAGGATAACCTGGTCGCTTCTGAATCAGAGAAAATGTACTCACCATATCCCTAATTACCTCACTTATTACATGCCCTTAAGAAAATCCAGTGTCCCCCTAGAAGATTCCAGAGCAGTGGTTCTCAAAGGGGGTTATTTTTCCCTGTTCTGGCAATGGGTGAGGACATTTTTGGTGGCCAAAATTTGGGATGTGTGTATTATTGGCATCTCGTGGCTAGAGGCCAGGGATACCACTAAAAGTTCTACAGTTGATAGAAGCCCATATCATAAAGAATTATCTAGTCTAAGATATCAGTTATGCTGAGGTTGAGAAGCCCTGCTCTAGAGTATAGTCATCTCTGGCTTTGATTTCCTGAAATCCACTGATTTCTTAACCTCACCTTGGTGTATATCCAAACTGCCATCCCTCCCTTCCTAAAACAAGATCCCACTCATGCAAAGTTATTGCATGCAGGAGAAAGATTTAAATATTTGTAGGCATGGGGAAGAAGGTACAAAAATCACACTATACAGCACAAGAGCCAAATCGTGTATTAGGCAGGCCTGCTCTCAAAGTCCTTTCAGCCACCACACGGCTGGGGCTTTCTCACTGCCCATGTGACTTCATGCAACCTGTCACCATCTAGGCCTCCCACCATCCTGCTGGCTCCATTCCTCTTATACCCACTTCCCAGACAGTACTGGGGAACTCCAGCTTCCTCTTTATAATGTAGAGCAGTCATTAGTTCTCACAAGCTCCTACATCTAAACTCAGTTCCAGGCCTTCCTTTACCTACACCAGTGGTTCTCAAATTGGAGCATGCTAGGGCCATGATCAGAGTCACCTAGGGGCCTCATGACATAGCTTGCTGGGTTTTGAGACTGTAGGTATGGGTGAGAAGTTGGCTTTCTTCCAAGTTCTCAAATGACGTTGATGCCACTGGTCTGGGAACAACCCTTATAGAACCACTACATACAAAAAAAAAAAAAATCCACACAAAAGAGCCACTGATTTCTGCAGCAGTACAAAGGACCTACAGAAGCCCTGAGTTGAGGGTCTTACTCTTACCTTGATCTGTCCCCTTCAGAAGGCAGTGTAGATCTGTAGAGCATTCCCCAGCCTCCTCAGTTACACACAGAAGAGGAAATTGGGGCTCAGAGACGTTAAGTAACTAGGAGACCATGACCCAGAGCCCAGGTCTGTCTGATTCTACAGACCCTGTCTGTAGTGGTGTTCGGTGGGAAGGAAGCAACAGAGCCCTACAATTTGTGCAACATTCTGGGGCAGGCTTGGGGAGTAGAATTCACAATCTCAAGAGTGCATTTAAAAATTGTTCATGTACCAGTAATGGTGATGTGAAGTCACTGCCAGTTTTAACAGTACCATCAAATGAATGGCACTTGGCAAGAAGCTCTGAGGTAGTTTTTAATGACAGACACTAGATCTATACATGCCAGTGTTGTGTGTAGGAGAGACCTGGCCTGAAATGTCTCAAATCCCTACAAAACCTTTGAGAATTGAGCATAAATGACTTTCTGAGTGAAGACCGAACAAATTGTAGGATGTTAGGACATTATACAGTTGACCCTTGAAATGCATTTGAACTGCACGGGTCCACTTGTACGTGGATCTTTTTCAAAAGTAAATACAGCACTACCCTACCTGCGGTTGGTTGAATCCACAGATACAGAACCATGATACAGAAGAACCTCGGTTTGGAGGATCCACAATAAACTATAGGAATATTTTCACCTGCATGGAAGGTGGGCACCCCTACACCCCTTGCATTGTTCAAGGGTCAACTGTACATAATTTTCAGAGAAAACAGCCCACTGATGTTCCTTCCTCTTGTCCCCCAAAGAAAACCAGTTTAAGTTTATCATCGGGGTCACTGGAATACTATAGTCTAATCCTGGCTGGGAATTCAGCTTCTAAGATCCAAGGTTGGTAACTCAGGGCACAGTACTTCTTGGAAAGTGCTGTTTTCTAGGTTGCCTGGATATGTTGCTTTCGTTTCTTTCATCTATATTCTTGACAGGTTTCTACATCAAAAAGCAAGCTCATCCACAGTTATGACTGCCAAGACAAAAATCAATCCCTGTAGTCATGAAAAAAATCTATTTAATTATTAAATAAGCAGAAAGTAAAACAAACAGCTCAGAGATGCTTGATTATCATAGGCGATGGGCAATAATTGATAATATGTATGGAGTACAGAATTCAATTCTATTTGAAGACATTCTGTGTGCTCCTGGTTCTTATTTAGGAGGTATTCGAGCAGGTGTAACATTGGACGTGCATAAGATACTACATGGAGTCGAAATTTAAGAAACGGAGCAGACATGCTGGCACTGGTAATGCCCAAAGTGTAAATTATCCAAAAACAATGACTAACCCAGGGTCCTTCAAACAGGCATTTCTCTTCTTTCGCGATTTCTTGGGGTCTGGCTTATTTCATTGAACACACTGACCACATGTTTGACCAGCCAAAGCAACCAAAGCAGAGAAGTGACATAAAGATGGGTTTCCTGGGACAAGAAGGTGAGAGAAAGGAAGACAGGAAAAAGCCATGGAGTGAGAGAAATGGAGAGCTTGGGGCGGGGGCAGGGCGTTTATTCATTTTCTAGAGCTGCCGAAACAAAGCACCACAAACTGCGTGGCTTAAACAACAGAAACTTACTGTTGATGGCTCTGGAGGCAAGAAGTCTGGAACAGGGTCTCGGCGGGGTCGGTTCCTCCGGAGGGCTGTCAGGGAAGGATCTGTTCCAGGCCTCTCTCCTAGCTTCTGGTAGCCTCCAGCATTCCTTGGCTTGTAGATGGTGTTCTTGTGTCTTTATATCCTCTTCCCTGTGTCCAAATTTCTGTTTCTATAGGGGCCACCCAATGACCTCTTTTTAACTTAATTACCTCTAAAAGACCCTATGTGCAAATAAGGTCACATTCCGAGGTACTCCAATATATCTTCTTTCTTTGTTTTTTGTAAGGAGTCCGGGAGGTGCAACTCGATCAATAACAGGAATCGTGGGTAGGAGAAAGAGACTAAAAAATGAGCAAAACAGTTGTGTGAAGTGATGAAGACAGAGTGATTTCCTTACCAATTAGAGGTAATCTGGGTGCCTCCCAGCCCCTGGCCAGCTGCTGGCACTCAGGGCTGCTGGTAACCCACGTCCAGCCATTGTGCAAGCTAGAGGCCAGCATCCCCTTGGGGTTAATACGCCACTGCAAGTGCATGACACATTTGTGCTGTGCCCTATCTGTGCAACTGAACATTACAACTCTATCAAAGCAATGCTGTGAACCCCATTCCCTCAGTGGCTTAAAGGACAGAATTCTCATTTTTGAAAGCCAATAAAGGAAAATGCTATGCAGAATTTGCTAGAGCTTGGATTATAAAATTACCGACCTCTGTAGATTTTGGTTCCGCTCTGCATGTGGGACACATGAAGACACAGCTAACTGAGATAAACAGTGCTATTCATCCATCACTTTAGTTTCCAAAAGCAAAAATGCAAGCCATATGGACAGCTTTTTAATATTAATAGGTCCTATCACTTCCTGTATAATATAAATTGAAGAGAAATCTGAGTTTTCAAAGTAACTCTTCCTGGCTCCCTGATTTTCAAATACACTGCAAAAGTGGGGAGGATTCCATAGAAAAATATTTATTTCTTTAGGAAGCATTTGAAATCGTTTAAAGGGCTAAGAACCTCAGTGAGAGCCAGAGCTGAATAGTGGAACTCTACAGTGGGAGAAACATCCTCTCTAGGTCATAAACAAAACATACGTGAAAGGGTGCAAAGAAGCTAGCAAGACAATCTGGGCTTGTCAAGATTTTCTCGTGCAGTTTTCTAATTTCTTTTGTTTTTGTCAAAATTACTGAAGTAATACACATTTGTTGCACAAAGAAACAGTATATTGATGCCAACAAAAAAAAAGCTTTCCTTCCTCTCTCACTTCTAATGCATCTTCCCACCACCCCACACAAGAAAATAAGAATCACTGTGCTAGTATATAATGCTACTAAACATTTCCCTGCAAAAACTATATATTATATAGGTAGGCAATTTCATTTTTTATGAAGTGGGATCATGCTATATGTACTGTTTTCCCATGCCCATTTTAGGAAGTTTGGAGAATACTCAGAACACAAGTGGAAACTTACTCATCGCTTATAATCTGTCCCAAAGACAACCACTTGGAATAGTGGATATATTTTCTTGTAGTCCATTCTCTTTTCACACATGCTTTGTTTCACTTAATTTTGACCCTATTGAGTGTTATCCTTTCTTTTTGTTGTTAAACAATACATGCTCGTAGTAAAATGCAATTAAAAAGCAGGAGCTACAGATGAGCAAAAGACCAAAATAAAAATCACCTAAAACTCTGCTGTTCCTAAAGTTCATTGTTTACTTTTTTAGGTATGTCACAAAGGAATTTTTAATGTATTTTGATTTCAACAGAAATGAAGCCATACCACCAACAAATCTCGATAGAATTATTAAAACCTCAATGTAGGTTGGGTTACTTATGTAAGACAACTACATATGACTCTTATTCTTGTCTTGACTCAAGGGAGGAAAAGGGTTAGAGTAGTTTTCACCTATAATTTTTAGAGTCAGCGTTTTGGGAAAGCTCCCTCTACCCACCCCCCATCTCCCCACCTCCCAGCACCATGGTCACTGGCCTTCCCCCATCCAAGAGCCTTTTCAGAGAATGTAACACTTGCTGCCTTTTCATCCCTTAGAGTTGTTGTTTAGGTATTTTTGCTTGTTTGTTTGTTTGTTTTTGTCTTTTAATCATATCAAAGCAAAAAGAATAATCACCCTGCCAGGTCAAAGTGGAATTTCTTACTTGAAAACAAGGTGTTTGCTTTCACTGACATTTAAAGAGGTAGATCTCTGTTCAAGTCTCTTCTAGCACCCAGAATCATCCTGAATTTTCCACACCTCATTTCACATGCATTAGCCTCTTCTCCCTCCTCCCCACCCAGGCCTTGTCACTGAAGTGTTTAAGCTACATTAAGTAATTATTATTTTTTAAAAATATTTTTCTGTCAATAAACATTAATTATTTAAACATTATTAAATAATTCAGTATTTAAAATGAACTCTAAAATTTATTATTTAAACATTCATTAGTAAATTGTTATTTAAAATAAAAATAAATAAAAATCACCCATAATTTTACCTCCTAGGGATAACCATTGTTAGTTGATATTTTGGTGCATTTTCTTCTATGCACATACATATTTTTTATCACAACGTATACATGGCTTTAATTGCTACATAGGTTTTCACCATGTAGTAACTACCATGTTTTAATAGAAAGTCAGCTACGTTTTTTAAAAATCTGTCTCACTGAACATTAATATTTCTTTCATCAGTTTATTCCCATCCTGAGGACCTTGATTTGGTTGAACTTAGGTTCCTCATATTGGCTCTTAGCCAAAACCCTGGCGAGTCCAGTTACGGTTTAAAAAAACCTCCATGGACTTTCCTTCCCGCCTTCAGCTCCAAGCTTTGACAAATATATATATATATATATATATATATTTTTTTTTTAATTAATTTATTTCTTTATTGAGGTCTTATTCACAGTGGTTTTGTTTAGTTTTGTTTCTGAGCTCTGGTTTTGGCAGCACCAGCTAGCCAAATGTGAGTTTGCCTCTATATAGGTGTCCTGTTAAACTTCTAGTTCTAAAATGGACTCTTCCCCCTCCGCCCCTCCCTGGAAGGTTGCAGAATACTCAGGAGCCTAACTTGCTTCTGGTCTCTTCACCTCTCAGTGGTCTATTTCATCCCTCAACAAATTTTGTTGAGCACCTATAAAGTGCAGGCTTTCCTCTAGATGCTGGGCTATAGCTGTGCCCAGATACTAGGCACCCTACCAGCCTGGTGCCTCCAGCCTGAAAGGCTACCTGCTTAGTCAACCGTAACTTGCTTACAAACAAGATCTATGTCTGCTCTATCTGGGTATCCACCAGCTCCGAGCAAAGTGCCTTTGTCACAGTAGTAACTTAATACTGTAGCTCGTTGCTAAATGAAGGTATGAAAAGTAAATTGCTTCAGAAAATAAATCAGTTTTGCCACAATCTTTGCAGATCTATTTCTTTGCATGAGGGCAATCCATTCTAGTAAAAATAAAAAAATCTCTAGAAGGAATAATATAAAACACCTCCAGCCATCAATAGGTTAGTGGGAATAAATTTTCCAACCAAATGACTTCCAAATTTGCACTGGGAGAGAATAGAAGGGAACACCTGCTCTGGATCATCCAGGATTACTTAGGACAGAGGTGGGCGTCACTGGAGGCACCCAGGGATCAAGAGGGTCAAAATAAGGGTAGGAAAACTTAGAAGACAAACTTTGTTAATCTCACAATTAGAAGCTACTCAAAATTCTTACAAAGAGAAAGGTATCCGACCCAGGGAATATTTAAAATGTTTGCAAAGAGCCTCTGGCAGTAACTATGGAGGTGACAAATCATGTGCCTTGTCCCATTCAGGGGTCGGTAGACAAAGGTGAAACACGATTCCCTCCCCTCGTAACCCACTACAGGGAAAGATCCTGCCCTGCAAACACATACTCAAACTGATTTATTTTCAGATTTACAGAAAGTAACCTAGTGGGAAATTCTCTTTTGAGCAATATTTAGCTGCTTGAATTCTTGGTTTTGTGAAAGCTAGAATGTCAGCAAATTCAGAAATATGAGCAATGGAGGTAAAAGCCACAGCTTTGGAGGTACGCTAAAATGTGACATCCTTATAAATAAGCCCTGTAATCTCTCCTCATTGAGAGCTTATTTGTTAATTATTCATGTAAATCTTAATGGAAAACATGAGGAATCAATTTGCAAGAACTGACATTTGTTAAAAAATCTATAAAGGAACTTTTACTACAGTGACAAAAACACAATTTTAAAATTTGGAGCTGAGTTGGCATGAGATCTAAGAGGATAAAAAGAAGTGGATAGAACAAATTTCAGGTAGGATCTGGTAAATTTCCATAGGACTTACTGACTTGCCAATTTGAAACTTGGGCGTCTTGGGTTTTATTTTCCTTTTGGAAGCTTTTGACTGTCTTTGGCCAAGTTGCTTTATTTCTCAGTGTCTAGAGCGAGAATGCAAATAAAATAATGGAAGGAAAAAGACCATCTACCGTTTTGTCAAAGCACACATGCATGTACATTTCACAATTGCTGACAGACAAGCATATGGAAATATTTCATCTCGCATCTATTAAAATGTCTTAGAATAGTTTAAGTAGGGTATCTATTTAGAGAAACAGACTAACTTTTTAAAATTCAAATTTACTTTATTTCCCTCCTTAAAAAAATCTTCTAGGGATCCCCATTGACTTCAGATTAAAGTTTAAATTCTTGGCATGTTATACTCTTTATAATCTATTCCTTAGTCTTATCTCCTAGGCAACCCTCACCCCCACCCCAACCATGGGCCCCAGCTGCCTTTCTTTCCCTGGCACAAAGAGTACCTCCTCTGGAAAGCCTTCCCTGAGTCTCCGCATTGTGCCAAGTACCCCCTCTAAATTCCCACAGCACCCTCTGCATAGTTCTGTCTTATCTGATAGTGATCTGTCCACATGTCAGTCTTCTTCCCTAAACAGTGTGCCCCCTAAGGATATCCAAATCATCCCGGTAGCACTAGGATATAGCCCAACACAGCATAAGTTCAATATGATGACTTCTTAAACTGAATAGAGGTGCATTGATTAAAACACTTACTGTATGTAAGCGTGGCTAAAAGTTACCCAAGTAGAATGGAAGCTCAGTTGACTCTCCTGACACTGGGCAAATTCCCATCTGGACAGGCAACATCTCAAAGAGAGATAGCCCTGCGCTAGAATAAAGGGTTGGCTACAAGGTGGAAGCAGAGCTCACAGGTTCCATCTTTTCCCCTCTGTTTCCTCTCTTGCAACTTGCCCTTTCATTTCTTCCTCTCTTCCCTGCCCATTTTTCCACACACACATGCACTCACAGGCACCCACCATATAAAATGGTCAACTGCCTGCTAGACTAACTCTTGGCTGGAGAATGGGAAGGGTTTAGAGACTGACTGGCTTGTATGGAGAGCTGGCATAGAGTAGGGAACACTGATTTAAATGCCTTCAAGAGCCCAGCAGTCAGTGTTAACTATGTGAAGAGCATTCAAACTGAAATTAAAAACAAAAACAAAAAACTTGCTGACCAACTGAAACATGGCTGACTGATATATTTCACTGACTGGTTTGCTAGTTTGGGACCTATGGCCTAGACTCTTGGTGAAAATTTAAATAGTAGTCCCAGGAACCAATGCTTGGAACTCAAATCACAAATGCGAAGTATTTAAAGGCAGAATGTACTGAAAGAAAAAATATGGGGCCTCAGCATAAACATTGTTGGAAGAATGTGCCTCCTAAATACAAAATGACTGTACGTGGCAGCTGGTCACACAATGCACAAACATACAACACTTCAGAGATCAAGGCCTCCGGACCTTCATGTTTGTAGGTCCAACCATGCTGAGTCTCTACTTTGTGTGTTCTTGGTTCTCTATTTGATTTTATTTACCATCCATAAGCTAAGCATGGGCCAGATATTGGGATGGAGAAACGAATAGACTTGATCATTATCCTCAAGGACTTACAGGGTAGTAGAGGAAGGCAGTCATCTATATTAAAAAGTGTACTGAAATGTCACAGGAAGTAGTGGGGTCTGCAGAAGAGAGTGGCCATTCCCATCTGAGGAAGTCAGGACAAGTCTCCACAAAGGGACAGCCCTTGAGTTGAATCTTTACAGGTGAATGAATTGGTGTTTCCTGGGGGAGATGGGGCCACAGAGAGAAGCTTGAACACAGTCACTTAAACATGACAGTGCCTCAGAAGAACATGGGGAGGGATTATTAATAGTTCTGCAGGGCTTGAGAGATTGAAAGATAAAGACTAGAAAAACAGGCAGGATCCGTATTATGGAGGCCTTAGAGGTCTGGCTAAGAATTTTGAACTCTATTCTGGAAAAAAAAAAAAGTATTTGAGGGTGTGGCAAGATGATTTATTGTGACTATTGATTTACATTTTCCATATATAACTACTCACCCCACCCTACTCTTCTTTCAAGAAGGTAGCCTGAGCTTTTCTCTTCTCTCGCCCTAGGGCGTTGGCAGGGCCCAAAGGAGAAACTGTTGGAAGAACAACATTCTTTCTTTTGTGTTCAAAGACTCATATTTTAGAGGAGATTATGTTCAGCATCTTGGGTGGGGAGGGGAAAGAGGAGAGGGCCTGGGAGAGAAAGGCTGAGGAGGGAGAGAGAGAGAGAGATTCCCTCTGTCTGGGAGGAAATAGAGACTGTCACCTTCCCAGAGGGTCAGAGACACAAACCTGATGACCTGGCTGGCAAGAACTCAGGGAGTTGCCTCAGAGAAGCCAAACCCTGGCACTGCTGTTCCCCCCTAGGCAGATACCTTAGGAGCTCAACTGCTGAAGAGATGCCCATACTTCAGGGCCCATGTAGGTTTGGAAAACGAGGCTATCAGTGGCAGCCATTACAGACTGAATATTGGAAGCCATCCTTTTTTCTGGGTACCATGCTTCCTGGAAAACAGCTTCCTGCTTTCTTGGACTACTCTAGGGAAAGAAAAGGACCTCCTTTAAATACTGTGACTGAATTTCCTGCCAACTGTAAGAATGGGGGCTTAGAATTAGATTTAATTGGACTTTTAAAAAATGTGATATTCCTCAAACACCCAAATCTGTGGAGTAAAATTTACGTATGCACCACAAAGCATTTTATAAAGGAAAATAACATGACCAGAGTTGTGTTACAGAAGGATAATATTTGAGAGAATTTCTGGCATTGATGAACTTTCTTGCAAATGGGGAGTCAGATCTTTCCAGAAAGTAGTAAAAAGGAGACAAGGGACCAGAGGGAAGGTATATATAGGAGACAGAATATGAGTCTTCTAGAAAAATAAGCCCTTCCCAGAGAGAAGGAGCACATCCTAAAGTCTGTGCCCAAGGGATGAGAGATCAGAGCTGGAGGCCAGCATTGGATATACTCTCAACAGCTCAGGAAATGGTAATATGATGCAACCTGCCCAATTCACTCTTGAAGATATATGTGTCTAGTAGAACATATTTTTTAATGTTGGTCAAAGGGTACAAACTTTCAGGTATAAGATGAATAAGTTCTGGGGATCCAGTGTACAGAATAGTGACTATAGTTAACCATACTGTATTGTATACTTGAAATTTGCTAAGCGAGTAGACCTTAAGTGTTCTCACCACACACACACACACACACACACACACACACACACACACACAAATTCTAGCAGTGTGAGGTGATAGATGTGTTAATTTTATCGCCGCCATTATTTCACAACGATACGTATATTATATCATCATAATGTACACCCTAATTATATACAGTTCTTGTCAATTATACCTCAGTAAGGTTGCAAAAAATAAAAGTAAGTTTTTAATAAAATTTTGATGTTAAAAATACATGTAAAATATACAAAACAAGTTTTTGTTGAATATATATTTCAAAGTCTCACACGTGATCATAGGTCTGAAAAAAAGAACTTCAGCATTATTGGGTCCAAGTTCATTCCTTCAGTCATAACGTATTGTTTTTCCTATTTTAAAGATAAAAATCTAAAATCTCAAAGAGATGAAGTTCATTCATTAAAGCATTTATTCAGTGTACATGGTCTGAGCACCACTCTTATCCCAGACTCACGGCCGAGAACTGCCTTGGAGAAGCCCAGTGATGGGAAACAAATTATAAGTAAAAGTTGATAATACACATGTTGATAAGTGGTACACACTGGTACATTTTCTTTGGAATATCTGCCCCCCACAATGACCCATTATCTCTGAGAACTCTCCTCCCTCTCTCTCCCCTCAGTACTGACCCCTGGCAGATGTGTTTTGCAATTTAATCCAACACTCTGGTGTTAATTAATTGTATCTGGTGTGGTCACTGGACTAAAGAGTGTCCAATTAAATTCTCTCTTCAGGGAATTTATTTATTTGTTTATAAACTTATTTGCTTTATTTATTTATTTTTGACTGCGTTGGGTCTTCGTTGCTGCGCGTGGCCTGTCTCTAGTTGCGGTGAGCGGGAGCTACTCTTTGTTGCGGTGCACGGGCTTCTCATTGCGGTGGCTTGTCCAGTTGCGGAGCATGAGCTCCAGGTGCACGGGCTTCAGCAGTTGTGACTTGCAGGCTCTAGAGAGCAGCCCCAGTAGTTGTGGTGCACAGGCTTAGTTGCTCTGCTGCATGTGGGATCTTCCGGACCAGGGCTCGAACCCCTGTCTCCTGCATTGGCAGGCGGATTCTCAATCACTGCGCCACCAGGGAAGCCTCTTCAGGGAATTTAGAATTGGGCTTGAGAAATAGTCTCTTACTCTGAGCTTGTCTCACAGGTCAAAGACAGTTTTAGTGGATTACGTATTTCAATGAATTTCTTCAAAACTTTCTAAATTATTCACAAAAGTTGTTCAGAATAAATTATCTTTTTAATATCTGCAGCATCTACAGTGGTAGCCTCTTTCATTCCTGATATTGGTTATTTGTGCCTTATCTTTTTTTTTTCCTAGATCAGTCTTGCCAAGAGGTTTGTGAATTATATTAGCTTTTCAATAAACCAATATTTGGCTTTGTTAATTCTCTCTATTTTATGCTTGTTTCTATTTCATTAAATTTTGCTCTTGATGATTTTCTTTCTTCTACTATTTTTAATTTTATGGTTCTTTCCCCAAATATCTTGAGATGGATGCTTTGCTCATTAATTTTTAACCTATTCTCTAATCCAAATATTCAAGGCTATAAATTTCTAAGTACTGTTGAAATTGCATTCCATATGGTTTATAACTATTTTGTTACAGTTAAGCTGAAAATCTTTCTAATTTCCATTATGATTTCTGTTTTGACCCCTGGGCTATTGAGAAGGGTATTTCTTAATTTCCAAACATATAGGAAAATTTCTAGGTATCTTCTTGTTATTGACTACTAGTTTTATTACACTATGGTCAGAGTGCACAGTTTCAATCCTTTGAAATTTGTGTCGCATTGGTCCAAGATGTGGCCAATTTTTGTGAATGTTTCATTTGCTTGGAATAATTTTATATTCTGCAATTCTTGAGCACAGCATTCTATAATTATCTATTAAATCAAATTTGTTAATCATGTTGTTTAAATCTTCTATGAGAGCTTTGCTTTTTGTTATTTGGTTCTTTGTATTCCATTAGTTCTTGATAGAGTGTGTTAATATCTCCCAATGTGATTGTGGATTTGCTTGTTACTTCTTGGAATTTTTCTTTTTTCTTTATATATTTTGCTTTTTACTTTACATATATTTGAGGCTATATTATTATGTATATATAATTTTAAAATGTTATATCTTCTTAGTAAATTTAACTTATTATAAAGTGCTTGCTAACATAGTTCTTTAAGCCTTAAAGTTTATTTTGTCTGATATACATATATACTTCCATCTATTGTTAGCATGATACATCTTTTTTCTGTTCTTTAAATTTTTAACATTTTGATGCTGAAAACTTGGGCTCTATGCACTGGTACCAAATCGAAGCTTGGACACGGAGTTTTGAGTGAAGTAGAAAGAATAGCTTTATTGCTTTGACAGGCAAAGGGGGACACAGTGGGCTCCTGCCCCTCAAAAACTGTCCCCCAACCTGGGAGGATTTGATGAGGAGTTTTATAACAATGATTCAAGGGTGGGGTTGCTGATAAGATTAAGAAGCATGCAGGGCCTGCATTCCTTTAATCTGGCCTCAGGTGGTCTCCAGATAAGTTTCTCTGGTTCTTGAAGCTATCAAACTGTGACCTTCTCTCTGGAGTGAGGATTGCTTCATCTTCCATTTATTGGGGGTTTTAGTTCTATAAAGAGCTCAAAAGATATTGTTATGTGTATCCCTGGAGCCCCACAGGGTCCTGCTTGGTTTCACTTTCTATATTCTTTTATTTTATGTGACTCATAAATAATATGTTGTTGGATTTTTTTTTATCCAGCATGATAATCTTTATCTTTTAACTAGAGCACTTGGTTCATTTATAATTAATATAATTATTTGTATATTTGGATTTATTATTTACTATCATATTTTGTGTTGTCTCTTCAGTTTTATTTCTTTTTTGACCCCGTGCCTGTTTTCTTTTGCATTGATTAAGCATTTTTTCTTATTTCCTTTTGTCCTTGTACTTGTTTGAAAGTTATATATTCTGTTTATATTCATTTAATGGTTAACCTGCAAATTACAACACATATTTAACTTATCACATCTTTACTTAATACATTTACCATCTGCCTTACAAGTTTTTAGACCTTATTAACTCTATTAACTGCCACCATCCTGCAACAGAAATATCATTTATAGTCAATATTTGTTTATATTTCCCAAGTATTACTGCTTTCTTTTCTCTTCTTCCCTTCTTGCACCTCAAACTTACCTTTATAGATCACTTATTTTTTTTTCAACCAAATGCACATTCTTTAAAATGTCCTTTAGTGAAGCTCTGGTAATGGTACACTTTCTCAGATCTTATTTCTTGAAAATACTGTATTTCGTGACACTATTAAAATATATTTGGATTGGTATAGAATTCTGGGTTGGACATTATTATTTCTCAGCACCTTAAAGATATCACTACAGTATATTATATTGATAGCTTTCATTTTTACTGTTGAGATGTTGGCTTTCAATCTGTTATTCCTAGAGAACAATATATCATTTTTCTTTGTTCAGACTTTGTCTTTAGTGTCTTACAGTTTTTCTATGCCATGTCTTTGTGTAGGTTTCTTTTTGTGTATCCTGCTTGGGATTCATTGGGATTCTTAGCAAAAAAAAAAAATCTATGGATTGGGCACTGCATCTATTGTCAGAACTATCTGGTTATTATACCTTTAAATATTGCCACTACCAGATTCTCCTTTTCCCTCCCTCCATGAAATCTAATTAGCAATATATATTTTAGACCTTCTTTTTTTTTTTTCTTCAAGTCTTTTAAGCTCACTTTTATTTTCCATTGTATATTGTTTTGTGGATTGTGGATAATTTTTGAGACTTCAAATTCATTAACTCTTCAGCTAAATTAATTTGCTGTTAAACCTGAGTTTTAAAAGTATTAAAAATATTATTTTTTTGTTTTTGTTTTATTTTGTGGTTTAAAAAATTCTGCTTGTTTATATTCTTGTTCCCTATAGACAATTTTCACTTTGTCTTTTATAATGTAAACATAGTGGGTGTAGTTATTTAAATTCTGTGTCTGATAATGCCAGCATTGAAATATTTGAGGGTCTTTTGCTGTCTTTCATTGCTGCTCTTTGTGTTTGTGGAGCATTACTTCTTTGTGTGCTTGAAACGTTTGTGTTTGTTGTATATTTTCCTTGGAAAAATTATTTCTGGAAATTCTTTGAGGATTGTGATAAAGGTGCATTTATCTGGACAGAATTTGCTTTTTTTTTTCCCCCATGAACCCATGAGTACTACAAGTTTAAGTTTCTTTAATAATACTTTTTTAAAAAGGCTAATCATTTCTGTTTGTTTGGACTACTTGGGTGATGTGAATTTGGGCTGCAAATCCACATGAGATTGTTTACTTGCCTGTTCTTATATTAAAAGTACAGCCATTTGGAGTGTTCCAGACTTATGAGAGATTATATATTAGAGTCCCTACTTAGGGGAAGTCTGGGCTTTATCTTCTATCCCGTATGCATATGATCCTATGAATATTTAGACTCAAGCTTATCAGATTTGATAAATGCCCTCAAGGCAGAAGCAACATCTGTGTTCCTCTTGCATCTATGGGTTCCCACCTTCACTTAGATTTTATAATGATAAAATCTCTTATCTCCTTTTTTCCTCTTTTTCCCCTCTTAGATAATTTTAAAAGGTGTTTTCTATATTTTATCATTCATTTTAGTTCTTTTTTTTAAAAATTTATTTTTTATAGAGCAGATTCTTATTAGTTATCTATTTTATACAAATTAGTATATATATTGCCAATCCCAAACTCCCAATTCATCCCACCACCACCACCCCAGCCTTGCTTTTCCCCCTTGGTGTCCGTACGTTTGTTCTCTACACCTGTGTCTCTGTTTCTGCCTTGTAAACTGGTTCATCTGTACCATTTTTCTAGATTCCACATATATGTGTTAATATACAATATTTGTTTTTCTCCTTCTGACTTACTTCACTCTGTATGACAGTCTCTAGGTCCATCCACATCTCTACAACTGACCAAAGTTTGTTCCTTTTTATGGCTGTGTAATATTCCCTTCTATATATGTACCATATCTTCTTTATCCATTCGTCTGTCAATGGGCATTTAGGTTGCTTCCATGACATGGCTATTGTAAATAGTGCTGCAATGAACATTGGGGTGCATGTGTCTTTTTGAATTATGGTTTTCTCAGGTTATATGCCTAGGAGTGGGATTGATGGGTCATATGGTAATTCTATTTTTAGTTTTTTAAGGAACCTCCATACTGTTTTCCATAGTGGCTGTATCAATTTACATTCCCACCAACAGTGCAAGAGGGTTCCCTTTTCTCCACACCCTCTCCAGCATTTGTTGTTTGTAGATTTTCTAATGATGCCCATTCTAAGCAGTGTGAGGTGATACCTCATTGTAGTTTTGATTTGCATTTCTCTAGTAATTAGTGATGTTGAGCAGCTTTTCATGTGCCTCTTGGACATATTGAGCTGCATGAGCTGTTTATATATTTTGGAGATTAATCCTTTGTCTGTTGATTTGTTTGGAAATATTTTCTCCCATTCTGAGGGTCATCTTTTCATCTTGTTTATAGTTTCCTTTGCTGTGCAAAAGGTTTTAAGTTTCATTAGGTCCCATTTGTTTATTTTTGTTTTTATTTCCATTACTCTAGGAGGTGGGTCAAAAAAGATCTTGCTGTGATTTATGTCAAAGAATGTTCTTCCTATGTTTTCCTCTAAGAGTTTTATAGTGTCTGGTCTTACATTTAGGTCTTTAATCCATTTTGAGTTTATTTTTGTGTATGGTGTTAACGAGTGTTCTAAATTCATTCTTTTATGGAGTTTCTGCTCCTTCCCCCTGGGTCCTGATGCACACACTACTTTGTTTGTGCCCTCCAAGAGAGGAGTATCTGTTTCCCCCAGTCCTGTTGAAGTCCTGCAATCAAATCCCACTAGCCTTCAAAGTCTGATTCTCTGGGAATTCCTCCTCCCATTGCCGGACCCCCAGGTTGGGAAGCCTGACGTGGGGCTCAGAACCTTCACTCTGGTGAGTGGACTTCTGTGGTATAATTGTTCTCCAGTTTGTGAGTCACCCATCCAGCAGTTATAGGTTTTGATTTTATTGTGATTGTGCCCCTCCTACCATCTCATTGTGGCTTCTCCTTTGTTTTTGGATGTGGGGTATGTTTTTTGGTGGGTTTCAGTGTCTTCCTGTTGATGATTTTTCAGCAATTAGCTGTGATTCCGGTGCTCTGTCAAGAGGGAGGGAGCACATGTCCTTCTACTCTGCCATCTTGAATCAATCTCCTCATTTTAGTTCTTAACATTAGAAAGGTTAGTCCAGACACTAAGCTAAATGTATTACCAAAAAGAGAAGTCCATTTTACTTTTGAATGTTAATTTAGCTGTTAATCCTTGAAGGTAATTTTCTGATTTCTAGAATTCTAGGGTGACTGTTATTTCTCCTCAAAATTTCAGATATTATTTACTATTTACTTATATTTATTTCTGGTACTCTATTGTTGTTTTTTAGTGTACTAGTGTTTTAAAGTTCATTTATGCATAGTTGTTTTCAAGATATTTTTCATTCTTTTTGAAATTTTATCACTGTGTACTTTTAGCTATATCCCACAAGTTTTGGTATGTTCTGTTTTCATCATAATCCAGTTAATAAATTTTCAAAAACTCATTGATTTTATTTTTCCTTTGGTCACTGTGATATTTAGAATTATATTGCTTAATTTTGAAACATTTGTAGATATTCAGATTACCCTTTATTAATTTCTAGCTTACTTCCACTGTGATAAGAAAACATACTCTATTTTTCAATTTTTAAAATATGTCAACACTTCATGACCAAGCATAAGGTCAAATTTGGTGAAAAGTCCATATGTGTTTGAAAATAATGTATTTTATAGTTGTTGGATGAATTATTTTATACATGATCAAGTTTGTTCACCTATTTCTTCTATTCTTAACTAATTTCTGTCTGCTTGTTTTATTAGTCATTGAGAAATGTTGCAGGCAGCTTCTAAGATGGTTCTTAACAATCCCCATCTCCTAGTATTTATATCCTTCTCTAATCCTCTCTCCTGAACTGTGGACTGTACATAGGCTTGCTTCTAATGAACAGAATATGGCAAGCATGGTAAAATGTCATTTCCAAGATTAGATTATGAAAGACTCTTGCCCTCTGATGCTTTCTTGCCTGCTCACTCTGATAGAAGTCACCTGCTATGTGGTGAGCTGCCTGATGAAGGTGTCCTTATGGCAAGGAACTGAAAAAGTCTTCTGGTAAACAACCAGAGGAGAACTGAGATCCTATGTCCAACAGCTTGTGAGGAAATGAAAATCCTGTTAACGACCACGTTGGAAGTAGATCTTCCCAAAAGTGCACCTTCAGATAAGAGTGCCCTGTTTGAGATCTTAAGTCAGAGGACCCTTAACAAAGCCACACCTAAGTTCACGATCTGCTGAAACAGAAATGATAAATGTTTATTGTTTCAAGCAGCTAAATCTTGGGCAGTTTGTCATGCAGCAATAGATAATTAATACAAGAGAGATTTCACTGTGGAGTTGCCTGTCTTCTTTTTAATTCTGTTATTTGTAAAAAAATTTTAAATTTCATTGTGGTAAAAATATACATAATGTAAAATTTCCTATCTTAATCATTTTAAAATGTACAATTCAGTAGTGTTAAGTGCATTCACATTTTTGTGCAATCAATGTCAAGAACTCTTCATCTTGCAAAACTGAAACACTATACCTATTAACCAGTGACTCCCAATTTCCCCCTATCCTCAGCCCCTGGCAACTACCATTCATTCTACTTTTTGTCTCCATGGATTTGACTACTCTAAGTAGCTCATATTAGTGGAGTCATACAATATTTGTCTTTTCGTGACCAACTTATTTCACTTAGCATAATGTGTTCAAGGTTGATCTGTGTTATGGCATTGGTCAGAATTTCCTTTTTCCATTGTATGTACATACCACATTTTGTTTATCCATTCATCTTCTGGTGGACGTTTGAGTTGCTTCTCCTTTTCAACTATTGTGAATAATGCTAGTGAACAGGGGTGTACAAATATCTCTTTGAGACACTGCTTTCAATCTTTTGAGTATATACCCAGAAGTGGGATTGCTAGATTATATGGTAATTCTTTCTTTAATATTGTTTTAAGAACTACCACGCTGTTTGCACTATTTACATTCCCACCAACAGTACATAAGGGTTCTAATTTCTCCACATTATTGCCAACATTTGTTATTTTCTTTCTTCTTCTTCTTTTTTTTTTTTTTTTTTTTTTTTGATATGTAGCAATCCTACAGGCTATGAGGGTAAATTCTGTTACTTTTTTGCTTTTATACATTTCGAAGTTAATGTTTAGAAGTGCACATTTAAATTTTTATAGAGGACTAATTGACCCCTTTATAATTATAAAATACCCATCTTTCTCTTTAATGATATTTCTTGCTTTTAGAGTGTATTTTTTTCTGATAGTAGTAATGCCACATTGGACTTATTCCCATTGGTGTTTGCATGTGTATATTTTTCTAGTCTTTTACTTTCAAACTCTGTGTCTTTATGTTCAATATGCAGCAGATAATCAAGTTAAAGATTTTTAAAAATCTAATCTGATAATCTTAGTCTTTTATAATTGGAATATTTTGTCCACTTACATTTAATGCAATTATTGATATATTTAGGATTTTAATCTACCATCTTCTCTTTCCTATTTGTCCATTTAGTTTTTAATTTCTGGAGGAGGGTTGATATTATTTTTATTTCCACACATTCTATTTGGTTCTTTTTCAAATCTGCATTGTTTCTTTTTATAGTGTATTCTTCTTTTGCTATGTTTTTTTCCTTTAACTTTGTTTTCATTATTAAGAACATGTTTATTTCATAATTTCTTGAAACTTATTACCTCGGTAATAGGTACTACCAATCCCCCCTTTTTTGTCATTGATTCTGCCTTATGGTAGATAGGTTTTTTCATCATGTGTTTTCTAAATTTTATGTTGAGATTATCAGCTATTTCCTCCTCTTTCCTTTAGAAACCCCATATTCATTGAATTGAAAATACCTTCTTTCAGATGAAATTTGCATTTTCTTTAATCAGGACCCTATGTGAGACCTTATTATCCCAAGACAAATTTACCCATTGACATATCTGCTTAAGATTTCTATACAACATGAGCAAATTAAATTATGATATCACACCTCTGTATTTTTCAAGTTTGGGATTTTTATGTCTAATAGGAAGTTTTTTGCCCAACCCCAAGGCCAAGAGAAGAGAAGATTCCCTAGACCAGAATATAAAGCTTTTCTAATTTTCCTTCTGTGAAGGGGAGAACCATTTTCGACCTTCACTTTATGCAAAGTTTTGGTGCTTGCGTCATACTCCAGTTCGGCCTTAGACCATGTCTTGCATATTTGCATGTATGTCAGAACTCTAGGCTCTTTCCAATAGGACCCATATCCCAGTTTAATGTCACCTTGGGTATCCCAGTATTAGCATCTATGCTCATCATTCTGGTGATATATTCTGCTTTTTGGAATCTAAATATTTCTCATTCTTTTTATCAAGCTCAGTCACATTCACTGAAAATTTTTCATCTTGCATTTGTTCATATTTGTATCAGGAAGGAAAACAGAGAAATCCACATTTAGTTCACAATAATGCTGGAACTGTAAGGTCCCATGACAATAAAACAAGGGATCTAGGTGATGTCCAATGTCCCTTACATATTTGAAATTCTATTATTTTCAGTGCTAACATTGACTTTATCTAATGCATGTACATTATATTAAATTCCTATAGTCCTTACCTGTTGCTGATTTCTTAAATATCAGAAAATTTTATCATAAAAGATTCCACAAGAGAATCCATTTTATGATTGTATATCCATAAAATGCTGGGCTCAAGCAGATTTCTGTAAAAGCCTCTTAGTGAATTTATGACAGTGTGACTGAATTCTTTGACTAATTTCCTTTCTAAAATGTAACCTCCATGTTGGTTGTCATAGTTATTGAATATGTTCACAGTTATTTCATCTCTTTCTTCTTTGAAGCATACGGTAAGATTACCATTCTTCTCCCTCTTAAATTTAGATGTAGCAATATGACTTGCTTTGACCAATGAAATGAGAGATGATATGACTTCCTGGTGGAAACTTTAATAGTTAATATGTGTTTCACCAAATTCTCTTTTCCTTCTCCCATAGAAACTGGCAATGTCCCAGATGGTGTTGCTTTTTTAGCATAGGTCCCAGAATGAGATTTATGCAAAGTAGAGTTTCTAAATGACTGATAATTGACATGGAGTCTGACTGAGAAATAAACCTTTGCTGTCTGAGATTTTAGGGTTGTTTGTTACTGCAGCATAACTTAGTCTTTCCTGATTGACTCAAGAATAGATGGGGCAGCTTATTTTTCATTGTACTTCCCATATCCTAGCACGGTAAGTATTTGTGAATTGTTGAGTCAGATTTTAAAATTAGAGCTCTCTAACCCCTGTGGTAACTGTGCAATGATGGGGATTCTCCAATTTTCTGTGAGACTTGGTCTTGTATCCTTAATATATTCCATCCATTTTTTTCTAGCCAGAGGGAAGGAGAATTACATTCGACTTAGTCACAGCTAGAAATCATACTGTTTGGTACAAAGCCCATTGGGAAAAAGAATACAAAAGAATTTTTTTCCCAGGAGGTAACCTGCTACTGCACTGGCCTGTGAGAAATGTTGCTAGGTAGGAGAAGAAGCAAGGTTTTTTTTGTTAGTTTGTGTCTTCGTTCAAAATAATTGGGAAGGAAACCTCTCTGATCACAGAATTGTGTGCTTGGGAAAGACTTCAGCATTCACTGAGTCCACTTCATTCCCTACAAATAACCTATCTCAGAAAAAAGTGTTTTCTCCTCAGAGGGTATGAGGTCATTTTTGTTCTATGAAGTTAGATGTATCTACCAAGATCTCTTGGTCAGATAAATATTTTATGGATTTTTTTCCAAATAGGTGGAGTAGCCATATTATTTATTGTCCAAACATAAAGACGTTTGAGAATGAAAGAGGCTATTTTTACCAATTAAAACAGGGCAACTAGCATACATTGATATTCACCTGGGAAAACTGCATGAACATCTTATAAGTAGAGACAATTATGAATGTGAATTTCATAATATAGAATCAGGGCATTAAGTCCTTTGTTCTCAGAGGACTGAACAGCCAAGGGAAGGAAATTTCATCCCCAATCGGGCACTTTGATAAGTAACATCATTTTTCCATTCGCTGATTATCATTAAACTTTCTGCAGATATACCCCTAGTGGGGACTTTGATACCTCTGTGCAAATGCATGAACTATTTGCCTGGCCTGGAAGACCCATTTCTCCCCAGCAATCCTCCACCCCAAGACACACATTAAATGTTATTTCCTCTGGAAATAACATCCCTAGAGGTGGCTAGTCTTTGGCGACTAGGTTTCCCCAGCACGGTGTACACACTTCTGTAGTGAACTTAGCTCACTGAATTCTAATTCTCCATGTCTGCCTTCCCTCATGGGCTGCTCAAGGGCAAAAACCATATCATATTGTCTATTGTATCTTCCTAAGAAAAACCTTTTTTGACCAAAAGTAACTGCTCAGGAAATTGAAAGAATCAATGCAGAGAACTACTTATTTAGAAAAAGATTACACTTACGAGGCTTTGACAGCTTGAGCATGAGATAAAAGGAATAGAAGGAATGAACTGGTTTACCAGCTGTTCGCTGCTTCACATGGGAAGAAGGAAACAGTGATTCAGAGGTGGAGGCAGGGGAAAAACAAAGCCCAGTGCCTCCATATTAATTACATTCGGCTCTGGCACCATTCAGGGGGGAACTCACAAAACTGTAAGTGCTAGAAGCTGGGTGTTTATTACTTGTGGGAAAACAAGGTAATATAGTAATCTTTAAGGGAGTTTTAAAAGGCTTTTCTGGTACAGCTTCTAGGAATGAAACTTAAATGTAGATCAGATCCCCCAAGTGGCAATTATAGAAATTAGAGATGCAGAGAACTCATCTGGTCAACCCTCTCAGCACAGCATGCATTTTAATGTAACTCCTGTCACTCCCCAGAAGTGGGCAGAGTTCCTAACAGAGCAGAGAACACTGCTTTGAAAATAGAAGGCAGATCCTTTGATCCTAATGCTATATGGCCTTGGTGAGGGATTGGTAGTTGAGAAATAAATTAGCAGCAGAATTCTCCAAGCCAGGAGTTAAATCTGAAGGCTGAACTACTAAGAAGTCATATATATATGTATAGGGGAGAGCCCTCTCTTCTGGGGCAAGAAGTGGATGGAGAAGGAGGTACATTTGCTTTCCTAAGCTGTTTTATAGGATTTGAAGGGCTGGATCTCCCTGAGGCACATGCAAGACAGGGCAATTGTTCTCAGAGTCAGAAGTAGTACTGTCTATGGAGAATAGCACAAGGCACAGAGACTTTTGAAGTTCCTTTGGGTTTTAACTTTGAGCTGACATTTGAGTGCGTTAGAAGCATTAAACATTGGTGTTTCTCTCCAGAGCTAGAGTTTTCATAGCACGAGGGTGTAAGGAAGGGGTCCCGGGGACTGTGGGAGGTGGCAGCAGAAGGAGATGGTGCAGAAAGTGCATCACATCTCTCCCTGCACCAAGTCTACCTCAGCCCTCACCTTCCTCTCACTCCGCTCCTTCAACAAGTGTATCCTGGGGCTCCACTAAGTTCACGGCACTGTGCTAAGCAATGGTAAAAATGACAGCCTTGGCTGTCAAGATCTCCCAGTCTTGTGGGGAAGGCAGCTACATAAACAAATCGTCATCATTCACTGTGACGGTTATGCTATCAGAAATGTGTATAGGAGGCTGTGGGAATATGGAGGAGGGAGTTGCTGATTCCGTGTTGTCATAATTACGGAGAAATTGAAGTTTGGGGAAGGGTTCCCATATGGCTCCCCACTGTAAAACCCAGCCCTCTTGGTGTGGGATTCTGGGGTCTCCAATATATGTGTCTTAGCCAGCTTGGGCTGATGTAACAAAATATCATAGACTGGGTGGCTTATAAACCACAGGAATTTATTTCTCACGGTTCTGGAGGCTGGGAAGTCCAGGATCATGGCACCAACAGATTTTGTGTTTGGCAAGGATTTCCTGGTTCACAGAATGCTGTCTTTTCCCTTTGTCCTCACGCAGCAGAAGGGGCAAGGGATATCTCTGTGGTCTCTTTTAAAAGTGTACTGGTCCATTCATGAGGGCTCTGTCCTCATGACCTCATCCCCTCTTAGAAGCCCTATCTCCTCATACCGCTACTTTGGGCATTAGGTTTTCAACACATGAATTTTAAGGGGACACAAGCTTTCAGTCTATAACAAAGTATCTCCACTAGTCCAGTCTCACCACCCATCATGATTGACACCATCGCACTGCTCCATCCTGTTTGTTGCCCGGCTGGAAAGCTCTACTCTGTACTTGTCTGAATCTTATCTGTCGAAGATCAACTGAAGTCGCGCCTTCTCTGTGAAGCCTTCTCTGATTATTATAGCCCGCAGTGGTCTCCTCATCCTGGTCTTACTGTTTGGAATTCTGCTTTGATGCTTGATTTTATCCTGCCTTGTGACATCTCTTATATTGTTACACAGCTCTTCTATTATTGATTTAATACGCAGACTTTTCTCCTCAACTAAAATTAAAGGCATTTAGTGGCAGAATCCATTATCTAACATTCCACATAGATTGTAGTAAAGTGTAGGGCACGGTGCTCAGTAAACACTTGTTGAATGAATGAATGGAAGATATAGGCATTTTGTTCCCTGGAGGGCTTTCAACATGAAATTGTCTTTTCCCTGAGCACCCAGATTCAACATGGAGAGCCTTCCTTTCCTGTGGCTACCACTTGGGTAATGGTACTTTTTTCCTGAAGGCCCTCCATACATTCATCCAACCACTAAATATGTACTTGAGAGTTCACTATGACTCACTACTTGGTGCCAGAGAAACTGAAATTAACATACCCTAAGAATGTTAATGTTAACTGCCGTCTAAATGGGAAGGCCAGCACGTAAAGGGATAAGTGGGATAGTGTTAGGAGTTTTCTATCTGTTAGGCTGGGGGCACAGAGGACTGAAGGTCAATTCTCTCCCAAGGGTAAGAAATGCTTTCATGAGGCAGGGGCTGCTTATTCCCATGTTCACCAGGGAATGATGTGGATGGGTGGGGACTTTAAGGGGGAGAAGCATTAGGAGCAAAGGAGTAGAGCTCTATAGAGGTCAAGGCAGCCCATTGTAGCCACACACCCCACAATTTTTACATCCAAGTGAGGAGCCCGGAACACTAGCCGGTTATTTTCTTCTGTCTTGTCCCCTTTGTGCACTCCTGACCTGATTCCACTGTGGCATTGCATATTTGAACACATCTTTATACTACCCTCACAGATGATTTGATTGCTACTTTGGCAGGAGATAAGAGTTCTTGGCTGGAAATTATTTTCCCCCAAAATTCTGAAGGCATTTCCCACTTTTTTCTAGCTTCCGGTGTGGTTCAAGTTAGATGCCATTGCTGATTCTTGATGTTTTTATGTGTGACCTTTTTCTTCCCTATTGGCCCCAGAAGTTTTTAGGATCCTCTCTTTGGTATCAATTATAACGTACCTTGGTACGTTTTGCTGTTGTCAACTTGTGACTTCAATTAAATTAAAAATTTTAATTCTTTAACACATGATGGGCCCCCTCAAAATTGAGATTCGTGATCCTGTTTTATTTCTTTAATAATTTTCTACTCTCCATTTTTCTCCTTTCTCTCTTTCTGAAATTTCTGTTAGCTAGATGTCTCAGCTTCCGAACTGCTTCTCAAATTTTACATCCTCTCTCTTATTATCCATCTCTTTGACCATTTGTTCTACTTGCTGAGGTTTCTTTAACTTCATCTTCCAGTTATTTTACTGAATTTTTTTCTGAACATAGTAATACATTTTTATTAGGCATAGTAAGGTTTATCTCTTCTTTTTTTTAATTGAAGTATAGTTGAGTTACAATATTGTATTAGTTTCAGATGTATAGCATAGTGGTCCAGTATTTTTACAGATTATACCTCCATTATAACTTATTATATAGCTATAATTCCTTGTGCTATACAATATATCCTTGTTGCTGATCTATGTTATACTTAGTAGTTTGTATCTGTTAACCTCACACCTGGAATTTGTCCCTCCCCTCTTCAGTAACCACTAGCTTGTTTTCTAAGTCTGTGAGTCTGTTTCTCTTTTATATATACATTCATTTGCATCATTTTTTAGACTACACATTTGAGTGATATCATACAGTCTTCATCTGTCTGACATTTCACTAAGCATAACATTCTCTAGTTTCATCCACGTTGCTGCAAATGGCAGAATTTCATTCTTTTTAATGGCTGAGTAATATTCCATTGTATATACATACCACATCTTCTTTATCCATTCATCTGTTTATGAACACTTGGGTTGCTTCCATGTCTTAACTATTGTAAATAGTGCTGTTATGAACATTGGAGTGCTGAATGTTTTCTTTCTGTTATTATATTTTGATTTTCTATTATTTCTTGTTTTGAGTGATTTTTGAATAGCATCCCATTGTTTCATTGAAGCAAAATGTTCTCTTAATTTTCTGAAAATAATATATATAATTTTCTTGAAATTTCTTGTAAGCCCTTTATTTTTTCTCCTAGTAACTTTTATCTTTTTTGGTTTACTTGAGGATCTCTCTCCCATTTTAGGGGTTTTCCTTAAACATCAGCCACCCCTGGCTATCTGTTCATGACTTAGAATGTGCCACAAGGAAGCTGAGTGGATGATCAATTTGCATAGGCAGGGTTGGTTGATGGTTGGGTAGCATTTTTAAATGATCAGTCAGAGACCCAGTAATTTCCTGGTGAATTTCTTGTACATATCAATGGGTGTTTTCCCTTAAGCTATGATGTCAGCAATCTGAAAACCAAGCCAGAGAAGGAAGGGAGTAGGATCTCACTGTTTACCATGTAGACTCTTAGTTATTCTGTTTACAGAACACTATTCCACTTTTTTCTGTGCTTGATGTACTTAACTCTGGAGGCTCTCATGTCATCAATCATCAATCATCATCATCATGTCATGTTTCAATCATCTCCAGTAAATCAGCTCCTCTGAGCTTGGGGCTGGAAAGGCACCTGGATGCTACCTGCTTCTTATACACACTAATCCCTCCCCACCCCAGTGTCTTCTGATGCCCCTGGTACCCCTAATTCCTGAGCCTTTTCAGATTTTTTGCAGGTTAATCAGTTTCTCCCTCTACAAGGTTTCTTCATTATGGTGTCAGTTACCACTTATCTATTGCTTTGTATCTCTGAAATTTTTTTGAAATATTATCACTTACTGTCATGTCCTATTCCCATTTTCTTCATAACTTATAGGTTTTCTTTTTTATTCTCTTACTATCACGTTGGAGATTTTTCTGGTTAGAGTTGAGCTAGACCTGTGTGTTTAATCTGCCATATTTAATGAACAGTCATTTTCCTTGTGTTGGACACTTAGATTTCTCATACTGTCTTGGGAGGGTCCCCTCACCTTCCACCCCATACCAAGTGCTGTGGTATAAGGTTGCCAGATTTAGCAAATAAAAATATAGGATGCCCAGTTAAATTTGAACCTTGGATAAACAAATATTGTATAGAACATATTAAACTAAAAAAAAATAATTCATTGTTTTTCTGGAATTCATATTTATCTGGTCATCCTCTATTTTACTTGGCAACTCTATTAGGATAGAAACTTCTCACCTTGACATTGGCCCTGTAGAGCCCAATCCACCCATCTCACCACTGAGCACATGAGCAGCCTTCCTTGTTCTCCTCCTTCCACAAGAGGGTGGTGCTAGGCCTACCTGTGGTTCTACACTCTGTTGAAACAAGATGGGTAAGATGTCTGCTCTCTACATTTTGCTTCTCCCTAAGCTAAAGAGTTTGAATTTCATCCTTAAAAGTTTTGGAGAATTACCAAATATTTTTACCGGTGAAATGACATGATCAGATTTTGAATTTTTAAAAAATCATGCTGTAGCATAGAGGGTGATAAGTCTTTGGGTCACTGTTGTCACGAGTAATTCAAGCAAGAAAATATGGCATCCGGGACCAGGACAGAACACGTGAGAATGGAGAAAAAATGCAAGGAATATTAAGGAGGTAGGAACCACTGGCCCGGGAAATTGAAAGCTGTAGGGAAGGGAAGGGAGGTGTTGAAGATATTTGCTGAGTTTCTGACTGAAGCCAATGAGGGCGAGCTGAGCCTTTCACCAAGACAAGAAATTCAAGAGGAGAACAGATTTCAGGGAAGAGGTTCCTATTAGTTCTCTCATAAAGACTTCTCATTTACACAGGGGGGAGGGGGTGTTCTTCTGGGAATCATGAGTGTGTTTGGCCTTGTCTCAAACTCCAGCAAAAAGAAACCACAAGGACGTATCCAGCTTACTGAAGTTGCTTGCAAACTCTCGCTCCTGCTCTGGCTGTGAGCTCGGCTGATAGAGGAAAGCCTTCCGTTTCCCAAATACAAGCAAGGGAGGGGCCTTTTCACATGATAGTTCTGTCCTTTCAACTGGGGGGTGATAGCTGGTGGCAACTGTCAGCTCAGCAGCCCTGGAAGTAGGCTGTCCTCATTTTGCTCCAACCCATGATGACAAACGAGAATGACAGGCGCTGTTTTGTGTTCACCCTGAATGGAAATAACCCACCCTGGACAGAGACCTGATAGAATACAAGAGGACTTACTCTCTGAAGGGACCATTTTCTTACTGCTTTGGGAGCTGCCTTCCTCACTTTCTTTCTTAACTTTCAGATCATATTATTTGCATCCAATTCTCTTTTTGCACTAAATCATCTGCTTGGAATAATTATGTCAGGGGTAGTTTATTAGCTGCAGTCCACACATGTCACTTCCTGAGGCCCTGGAAATAATGTGGACTCCTTTGTTGTTGTTAATTTTTGGCTCCCACTAAATCTCATTACTGAATTTAGTTGGTTGAGAGTTTAATATCAACTTCAGTGCCAGTTCTTTGCCCTGTTAATTGTCAAGCCAGTGAAGGCAACTGCTATCTCTGTTAAGCTAATGAGGCCGGGTAAGGATGGAGGATGGCAGGTGAGCCCATCCCATCATCCCTTGAGTCTCTGGTTGCCCAGGCAACTTTTCCCACGACTGTAAATGGCAGTTCAATGCTTTTCAATGTTGCTTCCCTCTATCCTGTGTTAGCAGACCACCTGGCCTCTCCCTTTTGTTTTCTCAAAGCATGTGTGGAATGAACACAAATAGTCATGGTGGCCACTCCAGACATGCCTTCTCTGTCAATTTTTATTGCTGTCGATTTCTATTGCTGTCGATTTCATGTCTTTTTGAAAAAGTTGTACAGAATTGAAAGCACAATTTTGCATGTGAAATTACCAGCACAAAGCAGCAAATGGCTATAGTGCCTGGGAAAAGGAAGGTGGATATTGAAGGATACATTTTAAAAGTTGGGGGCCGAGGGGGAGAGGAATTCTGAAACTGAGATCTTCAGCTGAGTAACTCTGATGAGTCCATAGAAAAGCAGGAAAAGGGACCGCAAAATTTGAAGGACCACAAATTTGAACAAACATTACTGAGCCTAAGTTTGCCCTGTTGGACAGATTGTTAACCTTCAGCCAAAGGACAGTGAAATAATAGGGAATCAACAGAACAGAGTTTTTTAAATGGATAGCCTGGAAAACAGGACTTAAGTGGAAGCAGAGGGAGACACTGCACCGTAGCTTACAGAAAGAAGCATTCATCAGCCAATAATAGGCTTGCTGTTGGTTTTTTTTTTTAACCAGCCCACATTTCATGAGGTAACCATGGAATATGATGGATTAAATTCAGTGTTCAAATTCTCCTAATGCACATATACACGCTCGTGCGCATGTTCGCCTGCAGGCACACACACCCCAGCATGGCCCGAAGCTACTCCACTAGTTTTCAAGAAGTACCGTTATGCAGTGGTTAAGCATCTGGTCTGGAGTGAAAAGCCCAAGCGTCACATACCAGATCTGTAAACCGCTAACAGATTTGGTAAAAATGATTCAGCCTCAGAGTCCTCTGAAAAAGGGGGATGATTAACAGAGAAAAAGCCACAAGGCGCACCAGCCTAGTGCCCGGCACACTCCAGCTGCCGCATAGTTGTTATTTTGGGAGACTTGCCTACAAAGAGCGCGTCCTTTCCATTTCTTGGGTTGTGCGACTGAAGCACAACACACGTGTTCCCACTTCCTTTGGTCCCTCATGGGAGGCGCTTCCTCAGTCTCTGTCTCCCTGTGTGTTTTTGCCGGCCGGTTGCACAGCCTCTTGGCTCTGGGGCTGCAGAGGAGGTCTGGCTACTTGCCAGGCTGCGAGGAGGAGTCTCCCCCTTGGGGACTGTGTCAGAGAGAGATACTAATGAGATCTCTGTTTAGGCAGGGCTGTGAGCTCCCCTGGCAACTAGGGGAGGGCAGGAACACCTTGCACAACAATTAGTTTTTCACAGCCATTAGCAATTTCTAGTCATTAGCACCTAGAAATGCTGCAAATAACACTCAGGATGCAAATACCACTCTGAGTGGGAACAGAGCTTCTGAGCAGCCTCAGCCCCCAGCGAGGCAGAGGTCTATTTTTTTTTTTTTTTAACATCTTTATTGGAGCATAATTGCTTTACAATGGTGGGTTAGTTTCTGCTGTATAACAAAGTGAATCAGCTATACATATACATATATCCCCATATCCCCTCCCTCTTGCGTCTCCCTCCCACACTCCCTATCCCACCCCTCTAGGTGGTCCCAAAGCACCGAGCTGATCTCCCTGTGCTATGCGGTTGCTTCCCACTAGCTATCTATTTTACATTCAGTAGTATATATAAGTCCAGAGGCAAGGGTCTTAGAGGGTGAGACCCCCTGTCTCTGCCCACTCCAGCAAAAGGGATGTGTGACCCAAAGGGCCTCTGTCCCTTCCCATCGTATCTTTGAAGAGGGCTGCATTAAGCCTGTTATTAGTTTCAGTGAAACATAAATCTTTCTGAAGGAAAGTCCAGAAGATGCAGTATGTAATAAGGCGATTCTGAATTCCTTCACAGACCAAGAAACTTCTTAAACTGGGTATGAATAATTGAAATGTGAATTGAATGAAACCCCAGGGCAGGGCAGTGATTTAGCCCCAAAGCTGTTCATAGCAACACTGCTAAATACTGAAACCATCTATATCTCTAATGGTAAGGACTGGTTAAATAATTGTTATACCCTTTCAGTGGAATATAACACAGCCTTTTACAATAATATACTGGAATTTATAGGTAGATTATATTTTAAAAGGTTATAAAACAGTATTAACATATGACTTCATTTTTTGTAAAAATGATACACAACTTCTAAAATTTCAGCATTGGTTGTTCTTGGGTGCTGGGAATGGAAATAGTTTTAAATTTTCATTCTTCTGCTGCTCTGTTTCATATTATTGTTCTAAAATGACTATACATGTGTAAGTCTTGTGAATTTGAGAAAGAAAAAGAGCAGAGAAAGTAAGCCCTGCCTGACTAAGTGGATTTAACATAAATGCAACATTTTAAAGTAAATATTTTATTGAAGTATAACCTACATGCAGAAAAAAGACACAAATACTAAGTACACAGTTTCATAACTTTTCACAAAGTGCATAAACCCAAATGCAAAATGAGTCTTAAAAACAGTGATGCTAATCATTAGAGAAATGCAAATCAAAACTACAATGAGGTATCACTTCACACCAGTCAGAATGGCCATCATCAAAACATCTACAAACAATAAATGCTGGAGAGGGTGTGGAGAAAAGGGAACCCTCTTGCACTGTTGGTGGGAATGTAAATTGATACAGCCACTATGGAGAACAGTATGGAGGTTCCTTCAAAAACTAAAAATAGAACTACCATATGACCCAGCAATTCCACTACTGGGCATATACCCTGAGAAAACATAATTCAAAAAGAGTCATGTACCACAGTGTTCATTGCAGCTCTATTTACAATAGTCAGGACATGGAAGCAACCTAAGTGTCCATCGACAGATGAATGGATAAAGAACATGTGGCACATATATATAATGGAATATTACTCAGCCATAAAAAGAAACGAAACTGAGTAATTTGTAGTGAGGTGGATGGACCTAGAGATTGTCATACAGAGTGAAGTAAGTCAGAAGGAGAACAACAAATACCATATGCTAACACATATATATGGAATCTAAAAAAAAAATAAAGGTTCTGAAGAACATAGGGGCAGGACAGGAATAAAGATGCAGACATAGAAAATGGACTTGAGGACACGGGGAGGGGAAAGGGTAAGCTGGGACGAAGTGAGAGAGTGGCATGGACATATATACACTACTAAATGTAAAATAGCTAGCTAGTGGGAAGCAGCTGCATAGCACAGGGAGGTGAGTTCGGTGCTTTGTGACCACCTAGAGGGGTGGGATAGGGAGGATGGGAGGGAGGTGCAAGAGGGAAGAGATATGGGGATATATGTATATGTATAGCTGATTCACTTTGTTATAAAGCAGAAAATAACATACCATTGTAAAGCAATTATACTCCATTAAAGATGCTAAAAACAAAAACAAACAGTGATGGTTTTGCTTGTGGTTCCACAACCAGGAATCTGGATGATGAGCGATTACAGTAGGGGGTCAGCTAAGAGGAGCTCAGTGATCCAAGCTGGCAAATTGGAAGCCCTTGATGGTAACTCTAGAAAGAAAGGTGGTAAATCTTTATTTTATAGATGCAGCAATTGGAACAACGGGAGTAAGAGTAACTTGAATCCCACAGCTTCTAAATAGGGAAGCTGAGATTCATTCCCAAGCGGTCAGGCTCTGGAATCAATGCGTCTCCAAGAAGGAAAAATATAGCTGCGACAACAAGCAGAAGGCCGGGGCGATCCCTCAAGGCTTCATGACTGGGCATCAGCAGAGGGGGAAAAGTCATCCAGGAGAGTTCAGGAAGGCTTATGTTAGGAAGGGATAGAAAAACCAGTTCTGGCAGTTCTACAAAAGGCAGACCAATGGAGAAAGCAATACTCCTGGTCTGGTACCTTTGTGTGCTTATATTCCATGCAGAAATGAAAGATGCCCTTGAGGCTGATGGGCCAGGTATGCTGAGCATGAGAGCTCGCTCAGGAGGACGGAATCCGATTTCTTTTTCCTTACATTTGCTGATTCAAAAGGAAGCAAGGCATAACTCATAATCCCCTCCACCTTAAACATGGCCACTCCCCCCCCCCCCCAAATCTTCACTAAATTATCAAATTTGTTTGCCCCTTGAAATAACTGCTCTGGGTGAACCGCGCAGAGGGTGCGCTTTGGGCCAGGAATAACTTTGGAGAATAGAGGGTAAATGTTGAGGATGTTGGATGATGACAGCAGAAAGTCACCTCCCAGAATAAACTCAGCTGGGGAGGACCAAGCTTGGGAAGCTTTCATGGACAACATTTTGTCAGCGATATGTGCCTGGGAACGTGGTTTTCCTAATTAACTCAATGGTAGTACTGTGCTGTGCCAAGAGGGCTAGATATGATACCTTGTAAATACCTCTATTCACGTTGTAACATTCTGTTTTGTCACTGTAAGCTTTTCAAGGATAAAAGGGTTATGTGGTCCATCTCTACATCCCCGATGCATCATAAAGTGCCTGGTAGATAAGGGATGTTAAATAAATGCTTACTAAATGTATAAAATACACACCCTAGATTTTCTAGGGCAATATCAATTTAAATATTCCATGGATTATTTACTCCAATTTAAGTTCAGAAACATTGATCACCAGAGAGTTAGGTCTAAATGTGGCTCATGGGAATTGCTGGGAATTCTGAGGAGATATTTCTCAGCAGTGGCTGCAACAGCCATCATTTTTCATAGTGTTTCTCAATCATTCTTTGGCCCCAGAAAAGGTAGGATGAGACAGAAATCAAGAAGTCCTTGGCAGGGAGGGAATCAAGACCTTTATAAAACTTAAAATTGGATCCCAATATTCATACCTCAGGAACTTCAGAGGTTTTTATCACTTACACACCTTTTCAACAGGCATTTATTGAAATCTTACTAAGTGCCAGGATAATAAAAATACAATGCTAAAAATACAAAAATTAATAAGACAGAATCCAGACATAACATATATAAATTACAACATAAATTGGATAGTGTTTATATCACAGAAGATGTCTTTGGCTGCAAGTAAGAGAAATGAAATAGTGGCTAAAACAAAAGAAAATTTTAATCATCTCACAAATTATCAAATTCTGGAAGAAAATGGTTGCAGATTAGTTCAGCAGTTCAACAATATTATCAAAATTCCGTGTTCTATCTTTTCACTGTTTTATCCTGTGCCCTTTGGCTTGTTGCCTCATGGTTACAAAATGGTTGCTGTCACTCCAAGCACCATGTTCTCACACAGTCGCATTCAAGTCAGATAGGAAGGAACTTACTGTTTCTCTTTGTAACAGACAATAAAAATCTTCTGAGAAGATCCCTTCAACAAACTGCCCCTTTGGTCTCAACGGTCAGAACTGGGTCACATGCCCACTTCCAATTCTATCACCAGGAGAGGGGAAGGGAATTGCTACGTTTGGTGTGAGCCAATTATGCTTCATTCTCTCAGGCTGGGGGAAGGGTTCCATTTTCCTTAAGTATGTTGCCACACCCAGAAATGGGGATCCTATAACCTAAAGAAGAAGATGGAAAGAGAAGGTAACCAACTATGCTTGCCAACAGGTTAAGTAGAGCTGTGCCTATTTTGTACCTATTTCCCATGAGTTGTGCCATGTACTGTACCTATTTTCTCTTATTAATGACATGTGTTTAGCTCCACATGCCTTCCCTAGCATAATGGCCAAAGCCCTGGCCTTTCACTGACTCTGCCCTGGCCTTGACCGCCCCAGTGCAGGGAGTAAAATAAGCTGTCAGACTCAGCTGTGGCCATATCTTGAGCTCCCATAACCTTGAGCTTTCACAAGTCTAACCAACTTCACAAAATGCAGTTTGTTAATGTGAGTGGGAGTTAGGAATGCTGGAGGGGAAGGGTGAAAGTCAGGTCAATGAAAGAGACTTGAAGTGGATTTCCTTCCTCAGACAGAGGGCTCCTGTGAGGACTTGGAACTCCAGTGGCTTCTCCTGAGTGGCCTGGCCCAGCCACAGGTGTCGCTGAATGTCATTTTAGAGGAAGAACAAGTAGATTTTTCTCCCTGAAGAGCACTGGGTATTGCTTTTAGAATGTACATGAGGGAGAAATAAAAAGTGGTCTGAGTCTGGGGAAAAAAGAAGGTGACTGGAAGAGATCTCTACGGGGGGATGTGATTTTGGTCAACACACCCATTGGCACTGGTTTTACAAGGCTACACTCTACACTGCTGCTATATATAATGTGATATGATACAATACTGTATATAGAATATCATGTAATATAATGTAATACAATATAACCTAACAAAGAGTAACTAAAACTTACTGAGCATTCCCTGTGATGGACAGGTCACAGAGTACTTTCCTTGTATGATTACTTATGATCACATTCGTGGTATAAGTTCCATTATTATCCAGAGGTTGGTAACTTGCCCAAAGCTACTGCATTAGATGGTGGACTCCAGGGTTCAGGGCTGTCTGCCCCCAGAACCCGCATCCCACGCCCCACTTTACCACTTTGCTGTCTGCTTCCAGTTCGGCTTTTTCCCACTAGGGTGTGAAGGAATATTGTGGCAACAAGGCCAGGTGTTAGCAAAAGACAAGACAGAGAGTTTCAATGAAAAATAGTTCATTTGGACTCTGGATTGGGAACAAATGTTCAACTGGTTAGAAAAATAAAAGAAATGACACCAAAAAGTTATTTTAATCCTGCCCAAATGTTCAGAGAACAAAAGAGCTAAGTTAAATGTTTCTTTTTCTACAGAGTTCAGGGGAGTAAAGAACAGAAGTGGAAATGCCCTGCTAATAGGAATTAGATAAACAGATGAACCTCTTTCTCCAGCGTAGAATTCATGCAAATTTATTCATGCATCATCGAGGTTTTGGAATTCTCTTGTGCATTTCCACAATCATTCTCTACCCAGATAGTTCGTTCATTAACTCAAACACTCACTTTTCCTTCCTTCCTTCCTTCCTTCCTTCCTTCCTTCCTTCCTTCCTCCCTCCCTCCCTCCCTCCCTCCCTTCCTTTTTTCCATTTCTTTCTTTTCTTTCTTTCTTTTTTCTTTCCCTAGTCATTTGTCAGATGTTTATTCAATCTCTTCCATGTACTGGGTACCAAGAAGGATAATGGAGGCTTAAGAATAAAAGAAAAAGGAAAAAAAAAAGCACTGTTTCCTGCCTTGAATGGAACTTAAATATGCTCACAAGAGATGGCAGTTTTCCCCTTCGTATCTACTTTCAGCTCCGCGTTATCCGTGAATGGTTCTCTGCTATAGACAGACCTCCTTTAGTCCTCCGGCACGGCACTGCTATACTGGAGAGAGTTGCCTGTCCCTAATTTAGGACTGGGATACTGTAAGGAATGGAAGACATTAGATATGTCCTCTGTTGAGCTGTCTGATGGGAGCAAATCCTGGTTCAGGGACCTCCTATGAGGTTCTGACACATCAATATCCTATGGGATTTTGAAGACATCAAAGGTTCCAGGAACTGATCAGCCCAAAGTGGTCCCTTTAAGATTTCCCTCCCACCTGTGAGGGGGCTAGGCCGTGGGTAAGGCAGGTGCTTGGGGGCAGTCTTCATTCTCCAAGTCTAGTCAAGAGATAACCCCTGCAACTGGATGGCTAATAGCCGTTCCCCCTGGTCTGGCCTTTCAGCTTGACTCACAGATCCTAAGGAAAGTCTCACCTCTCCAGCGCCTTTCTCTGTACACTGAAAAACCAGCGATGAGCACCGTTCCTGAAACAGCTCTAGAATTGTCCACACCTCTGTACGGCCTCTTAGGCCTCCTGCTATACAAAGCCCCCAAAGACCGGGATCCCAGCCTAACTACCCCATCCTGAGGAGGAGTTACAGATCATTGAAGATGACCTGTATCAAAAAATGCTCGCCATAGTGATGGCAAACGTCCTAAGCAGTTTCCTATGTCGGAGGCAGTTCATGACCATGAGGGGAACCCAATTGTGATAATGCTTTAGAAAGACCCCCCCAACCCCACCAAAGCCTAGATATTTGTTTCTGCTCATTTCTCTGCCCAGATTTTCTCCTTTACAAAATAAATAGTTCAGACTAAGACGGGGCCTCAGGTCCTATCAAGCTTGGACAATCTATGACTTCTGAGTACTTGATGTATCTGCTTTGGCAGTTTGCACTGAGAACTGGACTTCAGAGACGTAGCACGTCCTGAGGTTCACTCAAGTGGTAAGCATATTCAGTTTCCCTGGTATGCATCTACCAGGCATCTCTGGCATCTGGAGTGCCGGGGGTAGCTGGCATTCCCAGCCCAGTCCCGGGGGAGATGCAGCAGCTACTCCACTAAAGGACACTTTGGTCTCCATGGGAGCTGCTCTGTCCTCTTGGCAGAGGGCAGCCTGGGGAGAGGAGACACATCCGTGTGTGCTGCAGCTTGGGCAGAATGCCCTGGGGGCCGCGATCCCAAGCACCCATGAGTGGAGGCAGGGCACAGCCAGTCCCTGTGTGCCTGTGTCCTGTTTGATCTTAGAAACTTGGAAGCCTTTAGGACCTGGCCCAGAGGCCACACAGTGTGGTGGAAAGAGACCTGGCTTTGCGATCAGAAGTTCTGGTCTGAGTCTCAGCTGTGCCCTTACTGGCTACGTGACTAGGAGCAGGTCTCCCCACCCTGCCGAGTGTGGGGGTTTTCTTGTCTGTCCAATGAAGAGAATTAGGTCTTCCCTGATGACCTCATGGGCTGACCTTTGTTGGTTACTTTTCCTACACACAGTGTACAACACTCCCTCCACCACAACCCGTGATGTCTTCATCACAATCTAATGACAATATTGCAGCAGGATGATGATAAAATTAATATTAATATTTGTAGCAAATAGAAAAATAACTATTGCTACCAGCTGAGCTCTTATTATGTACCACACACTCTGCTAAGGACTGTAGAAACATTAGGTCACTGGCCAAGGCCACATGGCTGGTAAATCTCACTGCAGGACTCAACCCAGACATCCCCAACTCTAGAGCCAAGATCTTAACCCCACTAGCACTTCGCTTCATTCCTTGCGCCCAAACAGCCTGGTTTCTTTAAGCCCTGGCTGGCAGAGAATGAGTGAGATGTGCTGGCTTGTCTACTCACCTTGATAAATGAACTAAATTAATTAAATCCTTTAAAACAGCCAAACACAGCAATTTTGGAATGCATATCTTAAAAGATATTTAAGGTGCATAGTTGAATAAATGCATGCATTTTAAAAAGCGTATTTTCACTAATAGTCAAGCAACATTGCTTACTGCCTTATGTCAAACTTTTTCATAGGCTTGGACAGGGTGGCATCCATCCCAACCATCCGACACCCACCTCCAAATTCATTCTTTTAAGAACAATTTTTCAAGTGCCTACTCTGTGCCATGCACCCGAGAGGTGCTCAGATTCAATGATGAATGAGGTGTTCGTGCCCTCAAGGATCATTCTGGTGAAGGAGGCTGATAGTCAGACAAGTAGAGCGTGAAAGTCCTTTGGGGTGGGTTGGGGGAGGGCAAACAGAACCTAAGAAGCTAATCCAGTCTGAGAGCACCAGAGAAGCCTTCCCAGAAAAGGTGACAGCTAAGCTGAGTAAGGGTCAAGCTTTTGGAAGGGAGGGGGGCAAGGATATGGTGGGGAGGAAGGAAAGGGGCAGGACAGTTCAGGAAGTGGGAATGTCCTATGCGGTGGCTAAGAGGCAAGAGAGGCATGACCCACTCAGGGAACCAAAAGGAGTTCAGAACGGCTGAAGAACAGAGCCCAAAGATGGGGGGTGAGAGCTGGAAAGGAAGCCATATCATGCAGGGCCATATATATCATGCAAAGGAGATTGGACTTTATTGTAATCACATTGAGAATTAATTGAAAGGGTTCAAGCCGGGTGGTGGGGAGGTGGGTTCTAATCTGCTTTGTGTGTTGCAAAGATGATTCTGGCCCTAGCATGGAAAATAGATTAATGAGGGGCAGGTGGGGGAGTGCAGCTAACAGAAGATAGAACTAATTGTTTCTGGAGTAATTCAACCAAAAGCTGAAGATGACTCAGCCTGGGGTACCGGCAGTGGGAATGGAGAGAAGCAGGTACTAAGAAGAATGTTTAGTGAGGTGATGTGATTGAGTGATTGAGTGAAGACGGGGGTGGGGAAGGCATGGTGTCAGGGATGTTGTGTCTGTGCCAGCCCTCACCATCCCTGAAAATAAGGGGTGGTCTATCTTGTTCCAGGCTCTTCCCAGTTAAGATGGAATGGTTTTGTGTCCCCCAGTTTCTGAATCCATCATCCCATGCTTTTTGACGTCTCTCATCTCTTCTTTGGCCCTACATTTTCTTTCATTCTTCAGTGTGATAACTAGGGCAATGTGAACTGTGCCATCAAACCCAGAACTTTCAGTGGCTTAGCACAATAAAAGTTTATTTCTTGCCCATGGAAGAATCTTCCCAGGTGGGCCAGTGGCTTTCCTCCATACGCACGTTCAGAAAGCAGGCCTCCTATTATATGGCTTGGCCATTCCCTAGGGGAATCCAGTTTAGTAGAAGGAGCAAGAGAGATTGAAGAAAGTAACCTTGGTGCATAGAACCTCATTTGTATGTCCATTAGTGAGAACTCGTTGCATGGCCACATCTGGTTGCATAGTTTATACCTACACACGTACATGACGGAGGGCGCATGAAGGTTTGCTAGACAGCCGCCTCTGTCACACCCAGCAGGCCTGGGTATTAACTCATTTTTCCCCTTATTTTTATTTAGCTGCTTCTACTCGTTGACATTTCCTGATCACCGGAATGACACATTGAACTTCTCTGGTTTAGACTTGGAACGAGGATGACACTCCTCTAATGCACCAAAAAACAAAACAAAAACAAAAACAAAACCTTAATGGTTTTTGGACCCTTGGTTAGTTAACAGCTGAATAGTTCTAATCTTTTCTGTTTTCATTGCCTTAACCACAAATTGTGGTGCTTTTTGTATATTTTACATATAAATCACAAAGTTGAATTCTGACTATTTTTAAGACAAAAGTCTGTTAAATTTTTTTATTGTAAAGAATATTTATTATGCGAATCTATTATATTTACTGCAAAAACTGTTGAAATGTATTCATGTCTGAATATAACAAAATATCAATACATAACAGACAATAAGGTGACCCAAAGAAAGTACATATGTTAACTATAATACAGAAAATATATTAATTAATGAAACTATCAAAAAATTTTTATTTTATTATTTTTTTAAGTTTCAAAATATTTATTGAAAAACAATTTACCATGACATTCCTATACCACAAACATACCACAGGACTCTAAAAAACAGAAAACAAAACAAAACAAACAAAAACAAAACAAACAAAACAGAGAAACGACAATTCACAAGCTGTCCATCCCAGGTAAACCCATGACTGTTGTGCTGCCACTGAGAAAAGTCCACCTGAGAAATGGGAGATCTGGGTTCAAGTTCTGGCTCCATCAATAATTTATTGCATAACTTAAGCAAGTCACTTTGCCTCTCTGGGCCCCAATGTTCTCATCAGTAAAAGGGATGCACTGGGCTACGCCAGTGTCTCTCTGTGTCCTATAGAACATTAGTTACATGAAAAATTCTGGGAAGAACTCTTTTCTGGCCGAATAAGTTTGGGAAATACTGTGAATTTTAAACCTCTCCTGGGACATTATAATAACCTCAAAATAGAATTGAACGTATTTCATACAAATTAAGCATGTTATAATTACCTTTTATATTTTATACAGCTCTATTGAGATATAATTTGTATGCCAGATGATTCACCTAAAGTATAAAATTAAATAATTTTTAGTATATTACTTCCAAAAGAAACCCCATACTCATTAGTGATCTCCCCATTTCTCCCCAAACCCTCAGCCCTAGTCAATCACAAAAGTACTTTATGTCTCTATAAATTTGCCTAAACTGGAAATTTCATATGAATGGAATCATACAATAGGTGCTTGTTTGTGATTGGCTTCCTTTACTTAGCATAATGTTTTCAAAGTTTATCCAGGTTGAGATATGTAGGGTACTTCATTCTAGTTTATGGATGAATAGTATTCCATTATATAAATACACCACATTGTATTCATTCATCAGTTGATGGACATTCGAGTTGTATCCATTTTTTGGCTATTATGAATAATGTTGCTATGAATATTCATGTACAAGTTATCGTGTGGACATTTGTTTTCGTTTTTTCTTAAATATATACCTAGAAGGTGAATTGCTGGGCAATAGGATAACCCTATGTTTAACCTTTTTAGAAACTGCCTGAGTACTTTTCAAACTGCACCGTGTTACATTCCTATGAGAAGTGTATGAGGGCTCCAATTTCATCAACATTTGTTTTTCTCTGTCTTTTTATTGTAGCCATCCTAGTGGGCGTAAAGTGGTATCTCATTGTAGTTTTGATTTCCATTTACCTAATAAGTAACGATGTCAAGCATCTTTTCATGTGCTTATTGAACATTTGTATATCGTCTTAGGAAAACTGTCTATTCAGATCCTTTGCCACTTTTTAATTTGTTATTTTTCTTTTATTATTGTGTTGTAAGAGCTCTTTATCCTTTATCAGATATATGATTTGCAAATATTTTCTCCAATTCTGTGGACTGTATTTTAACTTTCTTAATGGTATTCTTTAGAGTGCAAAAGTTTTTAATTTTGATGGTGTCCAATTTATCTATTTTCCTTTTGATGTTTGGGCTTTTAGTATTATATCTAAGAAACCATTGTCTAATCCAAGGTCATGAAAATTTATGCCTATGATTTTTTCAAAGTATTTTCTAATTTTAGCTTTTACATTTAAGTTGTTAATTCAGTGTGAGTTAGTTTTTATATATAGTGTTGTGGTGTGTGGGTCTAACTTCATTCTTTGGCTTGTGGAAATCCAGTTGCCCTAGTACCATTTGTTGAAAAGACTGTTCTTTCGTCTATTGGATTTTCTTGTCATTCTTGTTGAAAATCAATGGATCATAAATGTGGGAACAAAATATGGACTCTCAATTCAGTTTACTTGATCTGTATGTCTAGACTTAAGCCAGTGTCACACAGTCTTGATTGTTGTAACTTTGCAGTAAATTTTAAAATTGGAACGTTTCAAGCCCTCCAATTTTTTTTTTTTTTTCCAAGATTGTTTTGGCTACGCTGGGTCCCTTAAATTTCCATATAAATTTTAAGGTCAACTTGTCAATTTCTATAAAGAAGGCTGTTTGGATTTAATAGGAATTGCGTTGAATCTATAGATCAGTTTGAGGCATTTTGCCATCTTAACAATATTGTCTTGCAATGCATGAACACAGGATGCTTCCCATTCAATTGTCTTTAATTTCTTGCAGCAGTATTTTGTAGTTTTCAGAGTGTGAGGTTTGCATTTCTTTTGTGAAACTTATTTCTAAGTATTATATTCTTTTTGAAGTTATTGTAAATGGAATTATTTTCTTAATTGCATTTTTTGGATTATCCACTGCTCTTGTGTAGACATACAATTGATTTTTGTATATTGATCATATAGCTTGCAAGCTGGCTGAATTCATTTACTAGTTCTAACAGCTTTTGGTGGATTCCTTGTGATTTTCTATATACATGATCACATCATCTACAGAGATAGTTTTACTTCCTCCTTTACAATCTGATGCCTTTTGTTTTACTTTTATTTTATTTTTTTGTCTAATTTGCCCTGGTTAGAACCTCCAGTATAATACTGAATAGAAATGGTAAGAGCAGTCATCCCTGATTTTAGAGGGCAGCAATGAGATTTTCCCCTTTAAGGATTATGAAACATGGACCTAAAGGTGGCTCACCATGAGCAAACTGGAAATGCCAGACATGACTTGATTTAATGTAGAGGAGAAAGGATTCAAAGACGTAGGGAGATTGGAATGTTAGAGTGGATTTTTCATTTAAGACTTAATTACCTGCAATGGGAGGGTCCAAAAGATATACCTTTCACCAATACCTTGAGAAATAAATTTGTGAGGGGAGCTTTGTGATTCCCTCTTCTCTGTAGGTCAGACCTCACAGTGGGAAATGCAATCACTGAATTGGGAAACCTAAATGCAATGGAAGAAATTGGATCCCAGGGTGGCAGTGTCCACTCAGGCACCAAAGACAATGGCGTGGTTACCATGATGAACAGCAGTCAAAGCAACAATCAGAATAGTCTGACTTGCACAGAGCTTTGGTGCTGGCTAATTAATCATGGTGTTCCTAGAAGTCAGAGAGATAGGCTACTTATTCTTGATCTGTATAAGCAGAAAATTTCTAAGTCAAGTGAACAAAAAAGTCTAACCTGAATCATAAAACACAGTCATGGTCCTTCAGTCAATTCCCAGACTTGAGCCAGTTTACAGACCCTGAACTCCTTGGATGAAGGGGAAGCCAAGTCCCCTTGAAGAAAAATCTCAGTACTGTCAAGTACTTGTATCTTGTATCTACCAAAAATTTATAGAGCTGACCCTTAAACAATGTGGAGGTTAGGGGTGCTGACCTTCCATGCAGTCAAAAATCCGAGTCTAACTTTACAGTTAGCCCTCCATATTCACAGTTCCACATCCATGGATTCAATGAACCTCGGATTGTGTAGTACCGTACAGTATGTATTTATTGAAAGAAATCCACGTATAAGTGGAACCCATGCAGTTCAATCTCATGTTGTTCAAGGATCAACTGTACTGTTAACCTTTCTCCCAGACTTCCCCCAAAGGAACCTATGACTTTTTACGAGGGTAACTGCATATTGGGGAAAAGGAAATAATCAGACCTTTCAGATCTGAACACTGGCTCCTAACTGACATTAATTCCAAGTGACACAATGTCAGCTGTGGTGCACCAGAGTAGCGGCTTATGGTGGTCTGGTGATCAATGGAGTTTTAGCATAGGTATCTCTCACAGTGGTTCCAGGGGGTTCCTGAACCCATCTGTGGTTATTTCTCCAGTCTGAGAGTGCGTAATTGGAATAGACATAAATAGCAGCTGGCAGAACCTTCACGCTAGTTCCTTTTAGCTCTGGATTTTTCATAGGTGTCCTTTTTCAGATTGAGAATGTTCCTTTCTATTCCTAGTTAAGCGTTTTTATTATGAAGTGGTGTTCTGTTGTGTTAAATGCTTTTTCAGCAACTATTGAGATGATTATGTGCTTTGCCATTTTTTTATTTGTATAGCATTGATTGATTTTTGAATGTTGAACCAATCTTGCATTCCTGTGATAAATCCCACTTGGTCATGATGTATAGTCTTTTTATATCTTGATCATGATTTATAATCTTTTAAAATGTTGCTCAGCTTGGTTTGCTAGAATTTTGTTGGTTTTTGTGTCTATATTCATAAGAGATAATGGTCTATAGTTTCTTTTTTCTTGTGATGTCTTCATATGGTTTTGGTATCAGGGTAATACGGACCTCATAAAATGAATTGTTTCTTTCTCTTCTATTTTTTGAAAGAGTTTATGATGTATTGGTGCAAATTCTTTAAATATTTTGTAGAATTAACCAGTGAAGCTGTCTGGTTCTGGGCTTTTCTTTGTGTATAATTTCTTTTTAAATTTTTACTAATTAATCTACTATTATGTATCTATTCAGATTGTCTTTTGCTTCTTGAGTCACTTTTAGTAGTTTGTATCTTTCTAGGAATTTGTCTGTTTCATCTAGATTAATTTGTTGGCATACAATTGTTCATAGTGTATCCTTATAATTTTTTCATTTCTGTAAGGTTGGTAGTTCTGTTCCCTCGTTCATCCTGATTTTAGTAACATGACTCTTCTCTCTTCTTTTGTTAGTTTAGCTAAAGGTTTTGTTGAGTTTTTTCAAAGAAAAAAATTTTTTCTATTGATTTTCTCTTCCCATTTCATTAATTTCTGCTGTAATCTTTATTATTTATTTCCTTTTGCTTGTTCTAGAGTTAGTGTGCTCTTCTTTTTCTAGCGTCTTAATGTGGATATTAGGTTACTGCTGTGAGATTTCCCTCTGCTACAAATTTCCCTCTAAGCTTTATTCATATCCCATAAGTTTTGCTATATTGTATTTTAACTTTAATTTCATTTCAGGGTATCTTCTGATTCCTTTGTGGACCTATTGGGTGTTTAGGAGTGTGTTTTTTAATATGAACATATTTATAAATTCTCCCAATTTCTTCCTTTTATTGACTTCTAAGTTCATTCTATTGTGGAGATCATCATTTGTATGATTTAAACCGTTTTAAATTTATTGAGGCTTGTTTTATTGCCTAACATATGGTCGATCATGGAGAATCTATGTGCATGTGTGAAGAATGCATATTCTATGACTGTTAGGTAGAGGCTTCTATTAGGTCTAATTGGTTTATAGTATTGTTCAACTCTACTATTTGTTCATCTTCTGCCTTGTTGTTCTATCCATTATTGAAATTGGAGTATAAAAGTCTCCAAATTTTGTTAAATTGTCTTTCTTCCTTTATTTCTGTGAGTTTTTGTTTCATGTATTTTAGGCTGTTTTTAGGTGAATATATGTTTATAATTGTTATATCTTCCAGATGGATTGACCATTTTGTCATAAGAAAATGTCTCTTTATCTTTATTAACATTCTTGTTCTAAAGTCTATTTTGCCTGATATATGTATAGTCAATCCAGCTTTCTTATGTTTACTGTTTGCAAGATGTATCTTATTCTATTCTTTTACTCATAATTATTTGTATTTTTGAATCTAAACTAGGTTTCCTGCAGACATCATATAGTTGGGTGTTGTCTTTTTATTCTGTCTGACAATCTCTGCCTTTTAATTGAAATGTTTAATCCATGCACACTTAATGTTATTGTTGAAGTAGTTAGATTTACATCTGCCATATTCCTTTGTTTTCTATGTGCATATTAGTTTTCTAGGGCTGCCATAACAAAGTACAGCAAAGTGGGTGGCTTAAACAACAGAAATTTGTTGTTACACAGTTCTGGAGGCTAGAAGTCTAAGACCAAGTTGTCAGCAGGGTTGGTTCCTTCTGAGGACTGTGAGAAGAGGATCTGTCCCAGGCCCCTCTTCTTTGCTTGAGAATAGCCATCTTCTCCCTGTGTCTCTCTTCATATCATCTCCCCTCTGTGTTTGTGTCCAGATTTCCCATTCTTAAAAGGACACTAGTCATATTGGATTAGGGCTCACCCTAATAACCTCATTTTAAATTGATTACCTGTGTAAAGACCCTATCTCCAAATAGAGTCACATTCTGAGGTACTGGAGGTTATGACTTCAACATGTAAATTTTGTAGAGACACAACTCAACCCATAATAATATTTTGTTCCACTAGTCTTCTTTTACTACTTGCTTTTGCATTAATGAATATTTTCTAGTGTAACATTTCACTATACAGTTGACCTTTGAACAACACAGGTTTGAACTGCACAAGTCTACTTAAACACAGATTTTTTTTTTTTCAACAGTGAATACTACAGTACTACACAATCCATAGTTGGATGAATCTGCAGACTCAGAACTTCAGATACAGAGAAACCACAGATACATAGGGACAACTATAAGTTATATGCAGATTTTCAACTGTGTAGAGGGTTGGAGTACCTAACCATTGTGTTGTTAAAGGGTCAACTGTATATTTTTTGAGTTATTCTCTTAGTGTTTACTCTATGAATTACCATACACATCTTAATTTTCAGATTCTACTTCAGATTTACCAACTTTATTCCAGTGAAATATAGAAAAGTTGCTCCTTTTAGTTCTATAATCTCTTCTCCCCTTTTGTGTGATTATTGCGTGTGTGTGTGTGTGTATCTCACAAACCCAACAACACATTGTTGTAATTATTACTTTATATAATTTTACGTGTTTTAAGGAGGTAAGAGAAGAAAAAAGAGCAAGCATATACTTACAGAGTTTGTTATAGTAACTGTCTTATTTGCCATTTCTTGTTCTCTTCATTTGTTCCTGTTTTTTTTTTGTTTTTTTTTTTATTTTTTTATTTTTTAAACAACTTTATTGAAGTATAATTGCCTTACAATGGTGTGTTGGCTTCTGCTTTATAACAAAGTGAATCAGTTATACACATACAATATGTTCCCATATCTCTTCCCTCTTGCATCTCCCTCCCTCCCACCCTCCCCATCCCACCCCTCTAGGTGGTCACAAAGCACCGAGCTGATCTCCCTGTGCTATGTGGCTGCTTCCCACTAGCTATCTATTTTACATTTGGTAGTGTATATATGTCCATGACACTCTCTTACCCTGTCACATCTCACCCCACCCCCTCCCCATATCCTCAAGTCCATTCTCTAGTAGGTCTGTGTCTTTATTCCCGTCTTGCCACTAGGTTCTTCATGGCCTTTTTTTTTTTTCCTTAGATTCCGTATATATGTGTTAGCATACTGTATTTGTTTTTCTCTTTCTGACTTACTTCACTCTGTATGACAGACTCTAACTCCATCCACCTCATTACAAATACCTCCATTTCATTTCTTTTTATGGCTGAGTAATATTCCATTGTATATATGTGCCACATCTTCTTTATCCATTCATCTGTCGTGTGTTCCTGTGTATTTTAGTTAGCATATGATGTTATTTCCTTACTACAATATAGCCTTGCTCCCACCCACCTCCTTTGTGCTGTTATGATCAAGTATATTACATTTCCATTATATAGTCCCCCAAATACAATTATATACATATTGCTTTACACAATTGCTTTCTAAATAAGAGAAAGGAGAAGAAATATGCACTTATACTGTCTTCTGTAACTACATAATTACCTCTATCAGTGCTCTTTGGTTTTTTCACATAGATTTAAGTTACTATTTGCAGCCACTTGATTTTATCTTGGAGAACTCTTTCTTTAGTATTTCTTGTAAGATACTCTGATAGCAATAAATTCTCTCAGTTTTATTTATCTGGGTATGTCTGATTTTTGTCTTTATTTTTGAAAGATTGTTTTACTAGATTTAAGTTTCTTAATTGTCCATTTATTAAAAATTTTAGCACTTTGAATATGTCATCCCACTGCCTTCCAGTCTCATTGTTTCTAGGGAGAAGTCAGCTATTAATCTTTATGGGATTCCCTTGTACATGATGAATCCATTTTCTTACTGCTTTCAAGATTTTCTATCTGTCTTTATCTTTCAATGCTTCAATTATGAAGTGTCTGGCTGTGGATCTCATTGCCTGTATCCTCCTTGGGATATGTTGAACTTCTATGTATAGATTACTGTTTTTCATCAAATTTTGGGAATTTTCAGCTATTATTGAATATTTTTTCTACTTCTCTTTCCTCTCATTTTGCATCCATATTCTGTATATGTTAGTGCTCTTAATGATGTCTCACATTTCTCTGAGCCACTGTTAATTTTTCATCATTTTTTAAATCTCTCTGTTATTTGGATTCTGCAACCTGTATCAAACTATCTTCAAGATCATTGATTCTTTCTTTTGCCAGTTCAAAATCACTGTTAAGTCCCTTTAGTGGATTTTTCATTTCAGTTACTGTATTTTCAGCTCTAGAATTTGCATTGTGCTCATTTTTTAGAGTTTCTATCACTTTGTTATTATTCTTTATTTGATGAGACATTGTCATCATACCTTCCTTTACTTTTTTTTTATACATCTTTATTGGAGTATAATTGCTTCACAGTGCTATGTTAGTTTCTCTTGTACAACAAAGTGAATCAGCCATATGCATACATGTATCCCCATATCACCTAACTCCCTCCCTCCCACCCTCCCTACCCCACCCCTCTAGGTCATCGCAAAGCACTGAGCTGATCTCCCTGTGCTATGCTGCTGCTTCCCACTAGCTATCTATTTTACATGTGGTAGTGTACATATGTTGATGTTATTCTCACTTCGCCCCAGCTTCCCCATCCCCTCCCCGTGTCCTCAAGTCCATTCTCTCTGTCTGTGTCTTTATTCCTGCCCTACCACTAGGTGCATCAGTACCATTCTTTTTTAATTCCATATATATGTGTTAGTATACAGTATTGGTTTTTCTCTTTCTGACTTACTTCACTCTGTATGACAGACTCTAGGCCCATCCACCTCACTACAAATAACTCAACTTTGTTTCTTTTTATAGCTGAGTAATATTCCATTGTATATATGTGCCACATCTTCTTTATCCATTCATCTGTCAATGGACATTTAGGTTGCTTCCATGTCTTGGCAAATGTACATAGTGCTGCAATGAACATTGTGGTACATGTCTCGTTTTTGTTTTTTTTTTAACATCTTTATTGGAGTATAATTGCTTTACAATGGTGTGTTAGTTTCTGCTTTATAACAAAGTGAATCAGTTATACATATACATATGTTCCCATCTCTCTTCCCTCTTGCGTCTCCCTCCCTCCCACCCTCCCTATCCCACCCCTGTAGGTGGACACAAAGCACCGAGCTGATCTCCCTGTGCTATGCGGCTGCTTCCCACTAGCTATCTATTTTACATTTGGTAGTGTATATATGTCCATGCCACTCTCTCACCCTGTCACATCTTACCCTTCCCCCTCCCCATATCCTCAAGTCCATTCTCTAGTAGGTCTGTGTCTTTATTCCCGTCTTGCCACTAGGTTCTTCATGACCTTTTTTTTTTTCCCTTAGATTCCATATATATGTGTTAGAATACTGTATTTGTTTTTCTCTTTCTGACTTACTTCGCTCTGTATGACAGACTCTAACTCCATCCACCTCACTACAAATAACTCCATTTCGTTTCTTTTTATGGCTGAGTAATATTCCATGTATATATGTGCCACATCTTCTTTATCCATTCATCTGATGATGGACACTTAGGTTGCTTCCATGTCCTGGCTATTGTAAATAGAGCTGCAATGAACATTTTGGTACATGACTCTTTTTGAATTATGGTTTTCTCAGGGTATATGCCCAGTAGTGCAATCGCTGGGTCATATGGTAGTTCTATTTTTAGTTTTTGAAGGAACCTCCATACTGTTCTCCATAGTGGTTGTATCAATTTACATTCCCAGCAACAGTGCAGGAGGGTTCCCTTTTCTCCACACCCTTTCCAGCATTTATTGTTTGTAGATTTTTTGATAATGGCCATTCTGACTGGTATGAGGTGATACCTCATTGTAGTTTTGATTTTCATTTCTCTAATAATTAGTGATGTTGAGCATCTTTTCATGTGCCTCTTGGCCATCTGTATGTCTTCTTTGGAGAAGTGTCTGTTTAGGTCTTCTGCCCATTTTTTAATTGGGTTGTTTGTTTTTTTGATATTGAGCTCTATGAGCTGTTTGTATATTTTGAAGATTAATCCTTTGTCCATTGTTTCATTTGCAAATATTTTCTCCCATTCTAAAGGTTATCTTTTTGTCTTGTTTATGGTTTCCTTTGCTGTGCAAAAGCTTTTAAGTTTCATTAGGTCCCATTTGTTTATTTTTGTTTTCATTTTCATTAAGGAGGTTGGTCAAAAAAGATCTTGCTGTGGTTTATGTCAAAGAGTGTTTTTCCTTTGTTTTCCTCTAAGAGTTTTATAGTGTCTGGTCTTACATTTAGGTATTTAATCCATTTTGAGTTTATTTTTGTGTATGGTGTTAGGGAGTGTTCTAATTTCATTCTTTTACATGTAGCTGTCCAGTTTTCCCAGCACCACTTATTGAAGAGGCTGTCTTTTCTCCATTGTATGTTCCTGCCTCCTTTGTCGTAAATTAGGTGACCATATGTGCGTGGGTTTATCTCTGGGCTTTCTATCCTGTACCATTGATCTATATTTCTGTTTTTGTGCCAGTACCATACTGTCTTGATTACTGTAGCTTTGTAGTATAGTCTGAAGTCAGGGAGTCTGATTCCTCCAGCTCCGTTTTTCTTTCTCAAGATTGCTTTGGCTATTCAGGCTCTTTTGTGTCTCCATACAGATTGTAAAAATTTTTTTTTAATTCTGTGAAGAATGCCATTGGTAATTTGACAGGGGTTGCATTGAATCTGTAGATTGCTTTGAGAAGTATAGTAATTTTCACAATATTGATTCTTCCAATCCAAGAACATGGTATATTTCTCCATCTGTTTATGTCATCTTTGATGTCTTTTATCAGTGTTTTATAGTTTTTGGAGTACAAGTCTTTCACCTCCTTAGGTAGGTTTATTCCTAGGTATTTTATTCTTTTTGTTGCGATGATAAATGTGATTGTCTCCTTAATTTCTCTTTCTGATTTTTCGTTGTTAGTGTATAGGGATGCCAGAGATTTCTGTGCATTAATTTTGTATGCTGCAACCTTACCAAATTCATTGATTAGTTCTAGTAGTTTTCTGGTGACATCTTTAGGATTTTCTATGTATAGTATCATATCATCTGCAAACAGTGACAGTTTTACTTGTTCTTTTCCAATTTGTATTACTTTTATTTCATTTTCTCCTCTGATTGCCATGGCTGGGACTTCCAAAATTGTGTTGAATAAGAGTGGTGAGAGTGGACTTCCTTGTCCTGTTCTTGTTCTTAGTGGAAATGCTTCCAGTTTTTCATAATTATATATGATGTTTGCTGTGGGTTTGTCATATATGGCCTTTATCATGTTGAGTAGGTTCCCTCTATGCCCATTTTCTGGAGAGTTTTTATCATAAATGGGTATTGAATTTTTTTCAAAAGCTTTTTCTGCATCTATTGAGATGATCATATGTTTTTTATTCCTTAGTTTGTTATATGGTGTATCACATTGATTGATTTGCATATATTGAAGAATCCTTGCATCCCTGGGATAAATCCCACTTGATCATGGTGTATCATCCTTTTAATATGTTGTTGGATTCTGTTTGCTAGTATTCTGTCCAGAATTTTTGCATCTATGTTCATCGGTGATATTGGTGTATCATTTTCTTTTTTTGTGAAATCTTTTTTTGGTTTTGGTGTCAGGGTGATGGTGGCTTTGTAGAACTAATTTGGTAGTGTTCCTCCCTCTGCAATTATTTGGAAGAGTTTGAGAAGGATGGGTGTTAGCTCTTCTCTAAATGTTTGATAGAATTCACCTGTGAAGCCATCTGGTCCTGGACTTTTGTTTGTTGGAAGATTTTTAATTACAGTTTCAATTTCATTGCTTGTGATAGGTCAGTTTATGTTTTCTAATTCTTCCTGGTTCAGTCTTGGAAAATTGTACCTTTCCAAAAATTTGTCTATTTCTTCGTGGTTGTCCAGTTTATTGGCATATAGTTGTCTGTTGTAGTCTCCTATAATTTTTTGTATTTCTGCTGTATCAGTTGTGATTTCTCTTTTTTCATTTCTAATTTTATTGATTTGCATCCTCTCCCTTTTTTTCTTGATGAGTCTGGCTAAGGGCGTATCAATTTTGTTTATCTCCTCAAAGAACCAACTTTTAGATTCATTGATCTTTGCTATTGTTTTCTTCGTTTCTATTTCATTTATTTCTGCTCTGATATTTATGATTTCTTTCCTTCTACTGACTTTGGGTTTTCATTGTTCTTCTTTCTCTAGTTACTTTAGGTGTAGGGTTAGATTGTTTATTTGAGATTTTTCTTGTTTCTTGAGGTGAAATTGAATTGCTATAAACTTCCCTCTTAGAACTGCTTTTGCTGTGGCCCGTAGGTTTTGAGTTGTCATGTTTTCATTGTCATTTGTTTCTATGTATTTTTTAATTTATTCTTTGATTCCTTCAGTGATCTCTTGGTTATTTAGTAGCACACAGTTTTGGTTTTTTTTCCTGTAATTGACTTCCAATCTCATAGTGTTGTGGTCTGAAAAGATGCTTGATAGGATTTTAATTTTCTTAAATTTACCGAGGCTTGATTTGTGATTCAAGATGTGATCTATCCTGGAGAATGTTCCTTGTGCACTTGATAAGAAAGGATATTCTGCCTCTTTCAGGTGGAATGTTCTATAAATATCAATTAAATCTATCTGGTCTATTGTGTCATTTAAAGCTTGTGTTTCCTTATTTATTTTCTGTTTGGATGATCTATCCATTTGTGGAAGTGGAGTGTTAAAATCCCCTACTATTATTGTGTTACTGTCAATTTCCCCTTTCATGGTTGTTAGCATTTGCTTTATGTATTGAGGTGCTCCTATGTTGGGTGCATGAACATTTATAACTGTTTGATCTTCTTCTCAGATTGATCCCTTGATCATTATGTAGTATGCTTCCTTATGTCTTGTAACAGTCTTTATTTTAAAGTCATTTTATCTGATATGAGTATTGCTACTCCAGCTTTCTTTTGATTTCCGTTTACATAGAATAACTTTTTCCATCCCTTCACTTTCAGTCTGTATGTGTCCCTAAGTCTGAAGTGGGTAGCTTGTAGACAGCATATATATGGGTCTTGTTTTTGTATCCATTCAGCCAGTCTGTGTCTTTATCTGGGGTATTTAATCCATTTATATTCAAGGTTATTATCGATATGTATGTTCCTATTACCATTTTCTTAACTGTTTTGGGTTTGTTATTGTGGGTCTTTTTCTTCTCTTGTGTTTCCCGCCTAGAGAAGTTTCTTTAGCATTTGTTGTAAAGCTGGTTTGGTGGTGCTGAATTCTCTTAGCTTTTGCTTGTCTGAAAATCTTTTGATTTCTCCGTCGAATCTGAATGAGATCCTTGCTGGGTAGAGTAATCTTGGTTGTACGTTTTTCTCTTTCATCACTTTAAGTATATCCTGCCACTCCCTCTGGCCTTCAGAGTTTCCACTGAAAAATCAGCTGATAACTTTATGGGGATTCCTTTGTATGTTATTTTTTGCTTTTCCCTTGCTGCTTTTAATATTTTTTCTTTGAATTTTATTTTTGTTAGTTTGATTAATATGTGTCTTGGTATGTTTCTCCTAGGGTTCATCCTGTATGGGACTCTCTGCACTTTCTGGACTTGGGTGACTATTTCCTTTCCCATGTTAGGGAAGTTTTCAACTCTAATCTCTTCAAATATTTTCTCAAACCTTTCTTTTTCTCTTCCTCTTCTGGGACCCCTATACTTCGAATGTTGATGCATTTAGCATTGTCCCAGAGGTCTCTGAGATTGTATTCAATTCTTTTCATTCTTTTTTCTTTATTCTGTTCCTTGGCAGTTATTTCCACCATTTTGTCTTCCAGCTCACTTATTCGTTCTTCTGCCTCAGTTATTCTGTTATTGATTCCTTCTAGTGTATTTTTCATTTCAGTTATTGTGTTGTTTATCTCTGTTTGTTCTTTAGTTCTTGTAGATCTTTGTTAAACATTTCTTGTATTTTCTCAATCTGTGTCTCCATTCTATTTCTGAGATTCTGGATCATCTTTACTATCATTACTCTGAAATCTTTTTCAGGTAGATTGGCTATTTCCTCTTCATTTATTTGGTCTTGTAGGTTTTTACCTTGCTCCTTCATCTGTGACATATTTTTTTGCTGTCTGATTTTTTTTTTTTTTATGAGTGAGATTGTGTTCCTGTCTTACTGGCTGTTTGGCCTGAGGCTTCCAACACTGGAGTTTGTAGGCTATTGGGTAGAGCTGGGTCTTGGTGCTGAGATGAGGACCTCCAGGAGACTTCACTCCCATGAATATTCCCTGGCGTCTGAGGTTCTCTGTTAGTCCAGTGGTTTGGACTCGGAGCTCCTACTGCAGGAGCTTTGGCCCACCCCCTGGCTCATGAACCAAGATCCCGCAAGCCATGTGGTGTGCCAAAAAAAAAAACAGAAAGAAAAAAGGGAGAACAATAATGAAGAATAAAAAATAAAATTAGACTAGGAAACTAACCGATATGTTAGAAAGAATATAAAAGAAAATAGATGAAACAACAACCAGAAGGTAAAAGAGAACCACAGTAGTAAAAAAAAAAAAAAAAGAGGAGAAAAAGAAAAAAAAAAAAAAGGTAGAAAAAGTCTTGGCTGTGGAGGGTGGGGCTTATGCAGTGGTGGGGTTTAGGCAGTGGGCGGGGCCTATGTTTAGGACCCACAGGGCTGAAAAACGCCCTGGGGTGGGTGTGGGGTGGGGCCGAGTCTCAACGGAACAGAAGGGGCCCAGGTGTGCCTCTGGTCTCAGAGGGTCGGGGACCCAGCAGGCTTCCCTGGGCCCGAGCAGACAGAGCAAATGCCCTCTGCTCCTCTCTCACTCCTCTAGTCCTGGAGGACCCCTCCCGCCTGCCTGTCCTGCTCTTCCCCAGCCTCCTTCCTATGTTCCTGGGACCAATGCGGCCCAGAAGGGGACCTTGGAGGGTGGAGGACCTGGCCTGGGAGCTCAGCAGTCTTCCCAGGCCGATTGGGCAGGGGAAATGCTCAGTGCACTGCCCCCAATCTGAGCCCCTGAGTGTCCCTCCAGGCATGGGAACCCCTCCCCCCTCCCAGCCACCTCTCAGGGGCACCAGCCCTGTCCGGCCTCCACCTCTCCTACCCCCTCAGTTCCCCCACGTCTTATCAGTTTGCTTGGGGGTTCCTCCCATCTCCTTGGGTGTCAAGGTTTCCCACCAGCGTCCAGCAGGTGCCCTAGTTGTCCCTTGCTTTACTTTTTAATGCATGGTTTCCTTTAGTTCTTTGAACATATTATGATGGATGTTGTGAAGTCTATTAAGTCAGACATCTGGGCCATCTTAGAGGTGGTTTCTCCTCTTCCACTCCCCCAGCTGCCATATATTGGTCATACTATCCTGTTTTACATTTCTCCTTTTTTTTTCCCCCTGAAAACTGAACATTTTTTATAACATATTGTAGGAACTCTGGATCTGATTTCTTTTCCCCCAGCCTTCTTGTTGCTATTTGTTTGCTTATTTGTTTAGTAACTTGGCTGGAGTATTTTAGTGATATCTATTTTTCATGCATTGTGAAGTCTCTGATGTCATTCTTAAGAGGATGCAGGCTAGGCATGGGCACAGTTGCTCTGGGATGACTGGTTTTAGTAGGGCTCTCTTTGTCTATTTTTCTGATCTCTCTGTTAAGCTGTTTGTCTCTGTTGGTATTACATCCAACTGTTAGGCTCTACTAATTCCTGGTTGATTTTTGTTATTGATAATGTCCTAGTACATACATTGCTCCCCAGTCTGATACAATTAAATTTGGACCTCTTCATAGGGCCAGTACTTCAGGTGTTTTTTGACTACAGGACTGCTCATCTTAGCAGTTCTCTCTTTACCTCATTTTCTCTGGTAATCCAGCTGGCCTGTAGTTTTTCTTCTTGCTTTCATGGAGCTACCAACCTCCTCTGAATTGCTTACCACCAGAACCTCCATTGTTCTTTGAGAATGCACTTAGGATCGAACTTCTCCACATTCTGTTCCAAATCAATTCAAATTCATATTCTTTTGGCCTGCCTCTCCCTCTAAGCAAAATATCAGAGCCACTGCTTTGGATCTGAGAGCAGGGACAATGACCCATTTCTCTTAGAGTACCATTCCTGCTCTAATGAGGAAGGCAATGGGAAGGGGCGGTAGCCTCTGGTCCTCTCAGCTTTCTTCTCCCAGTGTGAAATATTCTCTCTATGAGCAAACTGTGGTGAGGGTAATTGGCCCCAGTATTATCAGCCCTCTTTGCCTGGGATAGAACCAGTGGGGCCACAAAAGGAGCTGGATGGAAGAAGGGAGCCCCTGACCTCATGACCACACTTGTCTAAAAATTAGCCTTTGCAGCAGGTGGCTAGGGGAGGGTGAGAAATGTTGGCAGCCTGTCGATCCCAGAGAGATACTCTAGTGCTTGACTGGTAGCTTGGTAGACAGGGAGCCTTCTCTGAAGTGGAGTCTCCATTGTGCTGAGCCATGGGGGAAGGGCAAGAGAGGGACTAGATCCTGACTCAAGTGACATAGGTGCTCACTGTTCTGTCCAAGTTTTATTAGATTTTCTTAAGTAAATGTTTCCTCAATTTCTGTATTTCCTTGGGCATTTTACAGAGATTTTTAAATAGTTACTGTTTTTTAAAATAATTTTGACCAATTAAGGTTGTTTTTTTGGGGAGTGAGTTTGCAGAACTCTTCATATTGCCATTCCAGAAGTCATCTCTCTCCAATTATCTTTAGATGAAACTTAACTGATTAGGGTAAAGGAAATAAATTAGTGTAAGTACAAAGAGTTAGAACAAACCTGAAGTCTAACTAATTTGTATATTAGTAGTAATTATTATTTACAGATAGATTATTTGTAGCTCATTAACTGCAAACTTGCTTCATTTGTGTTGTAACCCATTAATCAAAAAAATATGTTGAGTGATGATACTCTAATGTGGTTTGACTTTTTAAATAAATTCCAAGATTTGGATATCAAATTCCAGTGGAGCATTAAATAAGCACTTTAGAGGATTGAAGAATTAGTGATTATATACATCTTCTATAATGCAAATACTTTAGTATCTTAAATGTCAGTGTGCTTATCTACCTTGAGTCTGGGTAGGTTGTAATATGTCTGCTCTACACCATATCTCATGTTTGCCGAACTGGCACAGTAAGAAATTATTTTATCTTATAGAACACATAATCTCTGATTTAATTAGCCAAGAAATATTTATAGAGTATCTACTACCTCAAAAGTCACTGTGCTACAAGATACAGCAAACTCCACAAATGTAGTCTAAGATACCTGTCTCCAAGAAGCTAATTACTGAGTTGGTAAGGTAGTCTCTAAACACAAGAAAAAATAATTTCTAACTCAAGATAGCAGAGTTCAATGACAGATGAGTGGTACTGAGGGATTCAGAGGACAGTCAGGCCCTTTAGAGTTAAAGCCATATAGTTTAGTTAAAACAGTGGCTTAAAACAATAGCATTTTTTCCCTCTTCCTCATAAATCTTCAATTTGGGCAAGACTCCTGGGAAAGGCTTGTCTCTCCTCCATGCAGTGTTAGCTGGGGAGTAGCTGGTGGGTAATGATGATTAGCAGAGGGCTGGAGGATTTGCTTCCAAGATGGTGCCCTCATGTGACTAGTGAGATGGTGCTGGTTTTTCAAGGTGCTGAGATGGTGCTGAGAGCCAGAGATCTTGGTTTCTCTCCTGGGAAGTTCTAAAGAGGGAGCAAGGAAAATGAGGACTTAAAGAGGTCATTGGAATCACCTACATTAGAATCCAAGAATATTAGAATTTGGGGGAAAGAAATCAAATTGCAAACAGATGAAATAGGAGAATTGAAGCAGGTTCATCTCTAGTCCAGAATGTAAATGCTAAAAGGCAACAGAGAGATTGGTTGGTAACCAGAGAGACAGTTCAATCAAATAAAGGCTTTCTTTTAAGCTAAGAGAGATCATTTATCATAGAAAGCTGAAGAGAAAGAAGAACATTCAGTATGTAGCCTGCATTAGACTGGGTTTCTAATAGTACCGCATTTGAATACTACCTAAGGAATTTCTTGTACTCTTTTGGGGTCTTGATTTGTTTAGATGCTTCTGTGCCTCCAAGAAAAGAGAGTCAGATTTTTACAGCAGTCCATCTTTAAATAACCTGAATCCAGTACTTCCAAAAGAGAGTAAGTGGTTCTCTATTCCTCTCTCCTTGGAGAATAGTTCCCTTTGGAGATTAAGAGAAGGCTGAGTACTTCTTGGCCTCAAGCAAAATAGAATATGGCTGAAAGAACAACCAAAAGTATAACACTGAGTGGACATTTGCATTGAAATTGCAATAGCGTTCTCCAAAGAGCTATGTGACTTTATTCATAATCACTTATTGGGTAGTCATGGCTACCTGAGACTGGAAAGCCCATAGAGGACCCTGATGATAATTTGCCTATTCACTGGCAAGAGGTCTCATTGCTAGGAGAGATGGCTAGAAGGCAGCTTAAGCGACCTACAATTGGAAGCCACCACTTCTAAGAGCAACTGCTGCTGCTGAGAGTTCCTGCTACAGAAGGCTCCAGGGTATACTATTCAGTGGGAACCAACTTCAGCTCCTGACAGTAGGCATTGATGGGAACAGGCTCAATTGGGCTTTTCCTAAGGACACCACTAATTTGGCTGGTGCTGTCAATAGATACTGCTGTGAGCCACTGAGAGAAAACTCTCCAGGGAGCTGAATTTAGATTCAAAAATTGGGAGCATTCTTTGCAGGCCAGTGGTAAGCATTGGCCTTAACATTGGTAGGAAGAGCAGATAGTATGGTTGAAAGAGTGTGAGCCTTGGAGCCTATTAGAGTTGGGTTTGTATCCTTGCTCTGATACCTACTTTTGTGTCCATTGATGATTTGTCTCAGTTTCCTTGTCACCAACATTTAGAAAAATCATGTCAGGATGTTATAGAGAGGACTGAATGAGATGAGATAATACAGGCGGTACCACTGGTGCATGGTATGTGCTCAGATTGTGATAGCCAGCAGTGTTCTTTCCTATCTGAACCCCATGTGAAATGGAAAGCATGAAACTCTAAGGCACCCGGCCAGTTATTGAATCCTTGAATTATAACTTGTTTCTTGTATTCCTATGGAAATAATCTAGAAGAGTGTTGTTTGGGAAATTTGTTAAATAAAGTATGAGAAGCAGGCCCTGTGCCTGTGAGAGCTAGCACTCTGTTATAAGGAGGTGGACTTGGGATTGATCCTAGAAATTTCATGTGCTATAGAAGCCAGCATACCCATTCTATTTTTCTTTCTTTCTTTCTTTTCCTTCCTTCCTTCCTTCCTTCCTTTCTTTCTCTTTCTCTCTCTCTCTCCCTCCCTCCCTTTCTCACTCCCTCCCTCCCTCCCTTCCTCTCTTTCTCTTTTTTCTCTCTCTTGCTCCCTCCCTCCCTTCCACCCTCCCTTCCTTCCTCTCTCTTTCTCACTCCCTCCCTCCCTTCCTCTCTCTCTTTCTTTCTCTCTCTCTTGCTCTCTCCCTCTCTCCCTCCCTCCCTCCCTCCCTCACCCCCTTTCTTTCTTTCTTTCTTTATTGCTGCGTTCGGTCTTTGCTGCTGTGCATGGTCTTTCTCTAGTTGCAGTGAGCAGGGGTCACTGTTTATTGTGGTGCACAAGCCTCCCATTGCGGTGGCCTCTCTTTGTGGCACAGCATGGGTTCTAGGCACGTGGGCTTCAGCAGTTGCAGCATGCAGGCTCTGTAGATGTGGCTCACGGGCTCTAGAGTGAAGGCTCTGTAGTTGTGGTGCATGGGCTTACTTGCTCCGTGGCATGTGGGATCTTCCCAAACCAGGGCTCAAATCCATGTCCCCTGCATTGGCAGGCAGATTCTTAACCAGTGCTCCACCATGGAAGTCCTCTATGTATTTCTAATGATGACTTCAGGGCAATTATCATTAAACTGTTGAAAGAATTATAGTCACAAAGGATTTTGTTTCTGGAAAATGTTTTCAACATAAGTTTCCTTCAACTCATGTATAAAAGATGCAGGCCAAATTTCCCCTTTAAAAATCTACTGCTTGATTAATTTCCCCTTGCCCCAGTTGTGTAATAGCTAGATGATTTGGGTATCACTTTACAATTCAAAATCTGAGCCTTGCAAAGATGCTTCTTGATTTGATGTTCTAGGTGGCTGAGAGAAATGGACATTAAGTGATAGCTCGTGGCTTCCTTCAACAGGGTGGAGAATGTCAATATGCACCTGAAATTTAAGACTCATATTTTTCTGATTATAGATACAAATCATGTGACAGTCACAAGTAACTCATTCTTACACATATCCAATGCTCAATTAAGTCAGGGCTCAAAGCTGATTGGTGCCTCTGTGACGGGCATTTCAGAGGTGTATTAGTTTCGGTCCTATATTGCCTTTCTCTTTTAACTCCAGCCTCAAAGGAATTTAAACAATTTGGCTGGTGGGTAAAGGGAAAGTAATCACTCACTTTATATATAATTATTTACACATTCAGAACCCCCAAAATGTGCCAGTTTTTCACAACTCGAATTTTGCACATAATTCATTTTCTAAAGATAAAATGACACATTTCAAAAAATATTGCAAAAATTATGGATGTGAGCATTTGAAACATTGTTATATAATAAATATCCATAAAGTTCCTACAAGTACTGCTATTTTCGGATCAAATCACTGATCCACCAAGGCACAGTTTTGAACATTATGAAATATTTTCATCTAGTGCTTGGTACAGATAAAAATACTTTACAATTAAAATGTTTTTCACATATACTGCATTGTTAATACACTTGAGCTCAGTGAATTAGATTCAGATATTTGTTTTGCAAATATTTATTGAGTCCATTTTGTGCCAAGCCTTGAACTGGCACTGAATTTTAAAAGGTCTCATTATATCTGGATGTACAAACAATAAATTTTAGACACATACAAAAATAAAATAATTACAGTGTTATACATATTATAAAAGAAATAGTGTGTAGGGATGGTGAATTTTATGAGGTTTTAGACTGAACAGTCAAGGAAGGACTCCCTAGGATTTAGGTGAAGTGACATTTAAGGTGAGTATGCTGTGTAATATCACAATTACTAAGCATCTCACCTGAGGCCAGGTGGGATGGGATACTGGCATTTGCAAACTTGCTAATACTTGAGAGATAAAGTCCAGTGGTAACTATAAGGGCTGTGGAGTTGGCAGGCTCAACCAAACCAACCACTTATTCAGGGCATAATGTGCAACTCAAGAGGCCTCTCTCACAGACTTTTAAAGAGATCCTGCACTACCACAGGCAGAAGGCAGATTGGGCTGAAAATCAGGCCCAGGACCTGATTGTGAAAAACAAATTACAGAGAATCACTAATATGTAGCCCCACCAAATCTCATATGCTAAAGTCAAGGTTTGATAGGGAATGCATGGGATACTGGGGCATAGAATGGGGACATCTAGATGGAAGAATTGAGTACTCTGGGTCCTCAGAATCCCTTGAACCCTCTGGGCCTTCAGAAGTGGTCCATTATTCCTTGCCTAAAAATATTACAAAGGCTTCCCTTGAGGCAGACGCCTTGCAAGTTGGAAACATTTCTTTCTCAAGATTTGTCTCCACCTCCTTCATGACATCCATGTCAATAACCAGGATCAACTCCCCAAATTGCCCAACTATAAAATAATGTTGTGAAGGATAAAAGAAAACATATATAGGTTTTAGTTTTATATTGCTGCTGTAACCAGTTACCACACATTTTAAAAATTAAATAATACAATTTACTGTTTTACATTTCTGTAGATCAGAAGTCTGGCAGAGCCTCAGGGGTTAAAATCAAGTTGTCAGCAGGGCTGCAGTCCTTTTAGAGGCTAGAGGGTAGGATCCATTTCCTTGTCTTTTCTAGCTTTTAGAGGCCACCCACATTCCTTGACTCAGGGCCCCTTCCTCCTTCTTCAAAACCAGCAATGGCAGGTTAAGTCCTTCTCACTTAACATCACTCTGATCTTCTCTTGCACTTCCATCTTCTACTTCCTGGACCCTTGTTATATTGGGCCCACATAACCCATATAATCTAGGATGATCTCCCTATTTTGCAGTTGGATGATCAGCAACCTGAATTCCATCTGTAACCTTAATTCCCCTTTGCCATATAATGTAGCAAATTCACAGATTCCAGAGATTAGGAGGTGGACATTACTAGAAGGTCATTATTCTGCTAACCACAATATGTAGAGATGCTAAGATAAGTTTCAGGTACATAGAAAATGCTCAATAAATGTTTGCTATTATTTTCTGCCTCTGTTCCTGGGCTTCTGCTTGCAGGTGGAAAAAATCACAACCATGAAAACCAGAGGCATCTCAAACCCAATGCGCTCCCCTGCCATCAGTGATATTTCTCCTTCTACTTACTTCTCTGATGTTCCCAAGCTACCATTTTCCCTCAGCCCTTTCCCCAGTCTCAGTGTCCTTACTACCAGCAGATGTGACTTTGTAACCTACTTCAACAAAAACTGAAGCCACCTGGCTTGAACTATACCATCCTGTGGTGTTTCCACCTCCAAGTTTACCTACCGCTGCTCCCATTCTTGGATCTTTCCCTATTGTCTTGGAGGATTAGTGGTACTCATGGTCAACTCTTCCGACCCACACACTTGGCCTCCCATCAGCGTGAGGACATTGCTCCATCCTCTCTTCTCTCTACTTTTTATTTAAAATTTTACTGAAGTATAGTTGGTATACAATGTTGTGTTAATTTCTGCTGTACAGCAAAGTGACTCAGTTATACATATACATATATATATATTCTTTTTCATATTCTTTTCCATTATGATTTATTATAAGAAATTGAATATACTTCCCTGTGCCATACAGTAGGACCCTGTTGTTTACCCATCCTATATATAATAGTTTGTATCTGCTAATCCTTCCCTCCTCCACCCACCCTCCCTCTTGGCAACCACAAGTCTGTTCTCTATGAGTCTGTTTTTGTTTCATAGATATGTTGATTCGTGTCATATTTTAGATCCCACATATAAGTATATCATATGGTATTTGTCTTTGTCTTTCTGACTTACCTCACTTAGTATGATAATCTCTGTCCATCCATGCTGCTGGAAATGGCATTATTTCATTCTTTTTAATGGCTGAGTAATAGTCCATCATACACACACACACACACACACACACACACACACACACACACCACATCTTCTTTATCCATTCGTCTGTTGATGGACATTTAGGCTGTTTCCATGTCTTGGCTATTGTAAGTAGTGCTGCTATGAACATAGGGGTACATATATCTTTTCGAATTGTAGTTTTGTCTGTGTATATGCCCAGGAGTGAGATTGCTGGATCATGTGGCAACTCTATTTTTAGTCTTTTCAGGAATCTCCATACTGTTCTCCATAGTGGCTGCACCAATTTACATTCCCACCAACAGTGTAAGAGGGTTCCCATGTCTCCACACTCTCTCCAGCATTTATTAATTGCAGACTTTTTTAATGATGGCCATTCTGACCAGTGTGAGGTGGTACCTCACTGTAGTTTTGATTTGCATTTCTCTAATAATTAGCAATGATGTCTTCTCTCTACTTTTTCTCTGTACTTTACTGTTGAATATTACCTTCTCCTTGAGTTGCTGTCTATAATTTCTTGCTTTCCACAACAGGCTTCTCTGGCACTATTTTCTCCCGGTTCTATTTCTACCTCTCTCTCATCACTTCTTGATCCCCTTCCAAGTCTCCTTTTCTCCACCTACCCCTTAATCTATGGGATATCCCAGATCTTGTCTTTGGTCCCTACTGCTCTTATTTTATTGTCATTTTTTCTCCATCTGATAAATGGTGCTCACTTTGTTCATCCTTCTAAGACTCAGCATCTTCAGGAAGCCTTTCTTTGACCTCTCCTCAATGCCTTTCCTCTGAGTTTCCATAGCACTCATGAGTACCTGCATCTTAGAATTTATATAATATAATGTTGAAATTGTACCTTTGCTGGTCTGTCTTCCCTAATGTACTATAAGCTCCACCTGGATAGAATATTTCAGTCATCTTTCTTTCTCTGGTACCAACTACAGAGGCTGGCACACAATTACCTCTCAATATAAATTTGGTGAGGTTTTGAAAATAGAAATAGAAAAATAATGGTGAATGTATAAGGTCCTGGACTTAATCTTTCTTGTCCACTAGATCTACCTTCTGCTGGAAGATGTATGTTCTGTTATATTGAACATCCTCTATAAAGTAAAATAACATTTTCTAACAAATATTACTAGTGTCATTCTACTTTGAGTATATACTTAACAAAGCAAAAGAAACTTTGTTAGGCTAGTGAGAGTATAAATATAAACAATTTGATGTAAAGTAAATTCCAATACTGGTTCTGATTTCTGTATCTAAAATGCTTCCATTGCTTGCTCAACACATTTTTGGAACCCCATTTATGGAAACATTCTCATATTTGCACAGTGTTTATGTGGATCCGAATGGCCACAATATGGGTTTTTGTAATGGACGGCTGATTAAATGCTCTGGAAGTCCAGAAATAAGGTCAGATTTGCACAATGCTTACTGTATACAGCCTCCATTCAATAGCTTGTTTCATTGACAATGAAATTTGGTAACTTAGTTCTTAAATTTCCTATTCATGTCAGGAGATCATGGAGGAGTAGACAGCTTTTTAAAATTTCTGACCCTCCTCTTAGCTCTGCTGTAAAATTATTAAGGTCTCCTGGGATGGTTGCTCTGTTTGACTTGTAAGGGGCATATGTTTTATTGGTGGATGAAGTGATGTATCATTATGCCGAGTGTAATTTTCCAAAGTTCTTTAGCATCACAGATGTTACACAAACAAAAGAAGGCACTTGGAATAAATAGCAACATACAAGTGCAGCTTCCTTTGGAGCTTTTCAAATCTGGGAAATACTGAGTCAGGAAAAATAAGAGTTCAGTAGAATCAGTTTCTGTTTCAACCTATTTACTGGGTCATCCTTTTCTAATCAAGCCATATTGAGCAATCCATCTACACAATACTGGATGGCTTCAGAGAATAGTGGAAACATATTTGGGTCACCATGGAGTAACTCATGTTTTTTTACTTAGTATCGCAGGATGGAAATTGTCCCAGCTTTGTCAGTACAGGAAGCACTCAATAAATATTTGATGAAATAAATCCAGGTCAGACTATGTCCCCAGTGCTAGGATAAAAAGTTAAATAAGACACATTCCACCCTGGAGGAGGTCACAGTTCGGCAGAAAAAATCAAAGAAGCTAACAAAAGGGGATAATAAAATATGATAGAAGCAAAGTGCTATGGAAGTGTAGTAAAGGGTAAGATTAATTGTTAGGTGGAATCAGAAAAGGTGACATCCTTCAAGCCCCAGTAGGCAGAGAAGCCAGGGGATAAGGGAGAGAAGAAAGGATGTTTCAGGAAGCATCTATGAGGTCTCAGTGAGTGAGAGCATGGAGTATATTCGTGGAACTCTATGTAGTTTGGGCTAAACAAAGATGGTGAAGGGTGAGGGGTGGGAATAAATTAGGTCTCGAACAGCAGGTTGAGGTTGGGTTGTGAAAAGCATCATAAATCATGCAAAGGAGTTTGCATTTCATTTTCCCCACTGAAAACCTCAATTTTTAAAGATTTATGTTGCCTGTACAACTAGGTTTTCCAAAACCTGTTCCTAGGCGTGCTAGTTTTACAGAGTGTTAATAGGTGTTAAACCAAAACTCCTTTTCAGCTTTTAGTTGAAGGTGGAAAGGTAATTGTCTGGAGCAGATAGTATGGAGCCCACTTGAGAGAAAATTTCCTGAAATGTGTACAGTCTATGAATGTCTTAAACCAAATTAGACTGCATAGCTAGACCCTATAGTTCTGTCTCTTCCTCGAATGGATTTTACCATTCTGCCCTTCAGTAAAATGAGACTGGCCTGCACTGAGAATTGTAATAGGAAATTATTTGATGTGACATTTATGTGTGCTTCCTCTGAATAGCTGGTTTGTCTTTATCTCAAAGGCAATATGAGTGTTGTAATTGATTGTGTGTCCTTTTTTGTCATAAACACTAGGAGGCCTAGAGCCAAGTTTGTGGTTCACCTCCAAAGGAGGGTCCTCAGGGCATGCATTCTTGGGTAATGACTGAACCCAGGATTCTGTTTGACTTCCTGCATTCATATTCCTTTTGCTAAAACGCCTTCATCTACTTATTTGATCATTTTGCAAGCATTCTGCAACCTCTCTCTGATCTTTGAGGGGGAAAAAGCTGAGAAGAAAGAGAATAAACATATATCACTTATCACAGTACCTGACGTACAGTACATATGAAATGAGATCTTTTTTCTTTTATTACGATTTTTTATCAGTCTCACCTACTCCACTGCACCATCCTCCATGTTGACAGAAATGGAAAGGTAGCATATATGACAGAAATTACTTTCAAATGCTATTTCCATGATCTCAAGTCCTTTAAGCACAAAATTAAATGGACAAATATGAGGTGAACAATTACCAACTGCAAGTCCCTAAGCCTTGTGCTGAAAAAGAGACAAGTCAGTAAGTCAAAGAGATGGTAAATGGAGCTTCTAATCTGATAAGGGAGCTACGATAGCACTATGGGCCCTGGGATCCTCATCTGTAAAATGGGAGTAATAATACAGTCTAACTTATGGAGTCATTGTAAGGATTCTGCCTTTATATCAGTAAAGTGGCAAGAATAATGCCTGGCGCACATAAATACTCAGTTAATATTTATTATTGCTGTAAATTATATTTCATGTGGGCACCCCCAGAATGTACAGTCATTAAGGGATCTAAAAATTTAAACAAGGGGGAAATCACTTCTAGCTGACGTCATCCTGGAAGGCTTCCCAGAGGAGGTGAGATTTGAACAAGACCTTAAAGGATGGAGATAATTCAACTAGGCAGAGAGGAGTAAGGGGAGTTGATCCCTTGGGGAACACCCCCCCCCCCCAAAAAAAAGGTAGAGAGGAAGGATATATCCCATCAGGAAGAGACCTCAGGAGAGCAGAGGACTCATGAAGGGGGTTCATGAGTGGCAGGGCTGGCATAGGCCCCTGGCCTATTGTATCCTCGTTGTCCACAGAGTCAGCACTAATGCCCTGCCTCGCGATGGGCTCCTCCCCAACTATTCCCCCAAAAGAAAATCCACGCTGTTCTCTGAGAGACACTTGGAGCATCCTTCTGAATCCTTTATCTACCTCGTAGCCAGTAGGAAAATTACTTCAGGGTGTGATAATTCTAGGGAGCTCCAGAGACCCTGTCCATTCTCCCTGTAAATTCCTACACATGGACTTAAAAAACGGTGATTCTATTTTGGGCAGTAGAGTGCTTAGGAAGAAAAGTGCAGGAAATGTGAAACGAGAAGGTGGCATAATTCCCATCTGTGCAGACACTGAAAGGCCTTTATTACAGAACTTGAGAGAGAAACTCGGTGAGTTCCCGCACTGATGGCTGGAGGGGCTCCAGCGTGGAGGCTGCAGAAGGCCACAGCCAAAATGGCTGCAATGATTTCAGAGACAAGGGTTCAAGGCTCCGTTCCCACATTGATCTGCTTAAAGAGAAGAAAACGTGTTTTTAAAGATGTCCCATAGTCTGGGATTTCTAGAGCCCTTAAGATTTGGAAGGGAGGGAAAAAACCCTCTCAGCTCAAAGATGTTAATTTCGATAATTAAGCACAATCCTTACACCAAGAGGAAAAAAACCAATTTTAAACTGCAGCAGCGAACTGTGAATCAACAAAGTATACGGAAGGTTTTTGACTGATGTGTGCATGCCAATAAGCTTATGCCTATCGGTGACAGAAGCCTTAAAAGCAGAAGGATGAAGATAGCCAGCAAAGAGTGAAATTCCAATTATAGCTATTTATTTATACCCTGACTCATGCTAAAATTATTTGAGTTTGCCGAAATTCAAGTGGCGAAGTCAAACTATCCAAATTAACACCTGCTGACACCATTGAGTATCACATTTAAAGCAAATGCTAAACTCTGTATGGGAGAGATTTTCCTTTTTTTTTAAAATTTTCCTTTCTGCCACGAAACACTGCTCTGAGTGGGGAAAAGAGCATCAGTCAAGCTGGAAATTCATTTGAGTCAAACCTACACTCCCCATTTCTGTCAGTGCCACAGAGAAACATGTTTCACAAAGGGAACTTTTCTAAATTAAAATTTGTATTAAAATATGAGAGACAGATACATGCACAAATCATAAACATACAGCTGGATGAAAACTCCACAGCCAGCACCCAGATCAAGAAGTAGACACTACTGGGGTCCCAGATGCCCCTTCTATCAGTTACCCTGTACATTTGAGAGTAACTATTCTCATGATTTCTAACACCATATATAACTTTTACCTGCTTTTTGAGCTTATATAAATGGAATTATACATCATTTATTTTTGGCTTCCTTCACTCAACATTACGTTTGTGAAATTCATTCACAATATTCAGTCAGTCAGTCTCTCTGTTGCATAGGATTTATTTATTTAAAATGCCGTGATTTACTTACCCATTCTATGGTTACGAGACATTTGGGTTATTTACAGTTTGGGACTAATCCAGAAAATGTTGCTTTGAACATTCTTGTACATGTCTTGCATATGTTGGGATTATACCCAAGAGTGAAATTTTTACTGGGTATATTTTTGAGCGCTTGCTATTGACTGGAAACGATGAAAGTAGGCTAGGCACTGGAATAAAGTCATAGAAAAACCCAGCCCTTAGCTTGCAAGGACCTCAAGACCCAATCAAGGACAGAGATGGGCCAGCAAATACTCTTAGTTGTTTGTAGGGGTCATGTGTGAGAGAGCCTTGGACTGAATGGGGGGACAAGGGAGGTGAGAGGGAGGGAGGGAGAGGCAGAAAAGGTTTCTCTCAGTCGAGATGACACTCAAATTGAGTTCTGAAAGACAAGGAGGCATTGACGGGGGGACCAAGCGGAGAAGGCAAGGGAACAACCTGTGGAAAAGCAGAGGCAAGTGAGAAAGCAGGTCAAGTCCAAATACAGTGTGTTAGAGCAAGAGCGGAAGGTGGGAAGTCTGTGGTGACAGTGAGGGCTAACTAGGTAAGTTGGGGGCATATCACGAAGGACCCGGCTAGCCATCCAAGGAATACATATATTATCCTGAATGTGATGGGAAGCCACAGAAGGTTCGAGGGCCATGGAGTGACAAGATCAGTTCATTCAGGTGGCTCTGCGAAGGCAGGACTGGAGAGGAAGAACCAAGGAGTTGGAAAGGGACCAGAGAGCGTGCTTTATCTGGAAAGGGGAAAAGAAATATGGTATCTTAGCAGATGGAAACTTGGTGATTCTTTGAAGAAGGTCTGCCGGTGGCCCAATATCGTGGCCAAATGGAACGGGCTTCTAATGGAATACAGAGTGTATGTCGGGGGGCGGGGGCAGGGAGGTGTGGACGTGTGTGGGTTCCATGTTTCAATGTGTAGAAACCACACACAGTAATTCATGCAGAAGGCTGTGGGGGCCAGCAGGCCACCTGCTGACATCCAGGCTGGTGCAGGCGAGGAGCCCTCTGCTGGATCGCAGAAAGGCAAAGCATATGTGTGAGGAGTTCCAGCCAAAAAGCCAATGCACTACAACTTGGGTCTGGAACCGTGGTGCCAGGATCTCATCACTCCCCATCCGCTCCGGAGACTAAGATGGAATGTTGAGTGGAAACCAGCCAGTTCTAATCCCACCCAGCTCCCTGCTAGACTCCTGAGAGGATTCTAGAAAAGTTTCCAAGCCTTTGTTTTCAGGATTCAAATCATAAATTCAGTAGTAATATTTGTATGTAAACTTACCTAATGTGGTGGCCTGGTTGGAGCCCAGAAACTCGGCATTAGGACTCAGTATGGACATTTGACAGAGCAGAGAGGTGTGTAAAATATGATGGAAAGATGCTGATTACTTTATTAAGTTCAATTTTATATTTAAAAAATAAATTTCCTACTCGTTCTTCGAAGAATAAAATTGGTAATATATTAGAAAGTATGAAAAAGTCATAAAAGTAGAAAACATTTGCCCCATGTTTCACTGGCTGAAGAAAACTGCTATTAGGAGAGAGTTTTCAGTCCTTCCTCCTTTTTTCCTTTATTTATATCCTTTATTCTTTTAATTTATACATAGTTGTAATCTTTTTTGCCATAATCGGTATTATCTCAGTAAAAATTTTTATGAACAAACCATTGTATCTTATTTTTGTTAAAAAAAAATAAAATTTCATTGCAAAATTTATAAGCAATACTATGCAAAAAAGAAAACTAACCATAAGTTCCAACCACCCAGAGATAATCATTACCAATTCTTAGTACAACTCTTCCTTGGCATTTTATGTGTTCTGATCTATAATTTAACAAAATTATAATATTACACCTATTTTTCATTTTTTATTATTACCTATATATTATTATTATTTTTGCTAACTATATTCCATTGTATAGCACCATATTTTATTAGTTCCTATTTGGGGATATTTAAGTTGTTCCCAATTTTTTCATAATATAAACAATGTTACACTTGTTCAATTTTTTTAAAAATATATTTCTATATGGATTTTCTGAGCAAAAAAAAAAAAAGAATTAAGACTTTGATTACATATTACCAACTTTCTGTCTAGAAGCTATGTACCAACTTATGCTACCAACGGCAAAGTTATACCCATTTCTCCACAATTTCACCAACACTGGGTATTATCAATCTTTTTTTCTTAAACTAATTTTTATCAGATGAGTGAAAAGGAAATTTTATTATTTCCTTTAATACTAATAAGGTTAAATATTTGTGTTTGTGGTACATTTTTATTTCTTTTGTAAACCATCTGTTCAAACATAATTTTTAAACTGGCATAGTTCTGTCATGTGGATATAGCATTATTTATCTAAGCATTTTCTATCGAAAAGGGAAAGACAAATATATGTGTAAGGAGTTCAAGCCAAAAAGCAAATGCATTTCTACATGTGTCTGAAACAGTATGCCAAGATCTTAGTGCCCTCTGTCCCTTCTGGAGACTTGCAGATTTCCACATATATCTATATAATGCTGGAATGAATATCTTCGAATATATAGGCTTTTTAATTTAATTTTTATTTTATATTGATTTACAATGTTGTTAGTTTCAGGTGTATACCAAAGTGATTCAGTTATATGTATACATATATCCATTCTTTTTCAGATTCTTTTTCCATATAGGTTATTATAGAATACTGAGTAGAGTTCCCGGTGCTATAAAGTAGGTCCTAGTTGATTATTTATTTTATATATAGTAGTGTGTATATGTTAATCCCAAACTGCTAATTTATCCCTCCCACCCATGTTTTCCCTTTGGTAACCATAAGTTTGTTTTGAAGTCTGTGAATCTGTTTGTTTTATAAATAAGTTCATTTGTATTTTTTTTTTAGATTTCACATGTAAGTGATATCATATGATATTTGTCTTTCCCTGTCTGACTTAGTTCACTTAGTATGATCATCTCTAGGTCCATCCATGTTGCTACAAATGGCATTATTTCTTTCTTTTTTATGGCTGAGTAATATTCCATTGTGTATATGTACAACATCTTCTTTATCCATTCCTCTGTTGATGGACATTTAGGTTGTTTCCATGTCTTTGCTTTTGTAAATAGTGCTGCAATGAACATTGGGGTGCATGTACCTTTTCAAATTATGGTTTTCTCCAGATATATGCCCAGGAGTGGGATTGCTGGATCATAGGTAGTTTTATTTTTAGTATTTTAAGGAACCTCCATACTGTTCTCCATAGTGACTGTACCAATTTACATTCCCACCAACAGTGTAGGAGGGTCCCCATTTCTCCACACCTTCTCCAGCATTTATTGTTTGTAGATTTTTTGATGATGGCCATTCTGACCCATGTGAGGTGATATCTCACTGTAGTTTTGATTTGCATTTCTCTAATAATTAGTGATGTTGAGCATCTCTTCATGCACTTTTTGGCCATCTGTATGTCTTCTTTGGAGAAATATCTATTTAGTTCACATGCCCATTTTTTTGATTGGTTATTTGTTTTTTTTGATATAGAGCTGCGTGAGCTGTTTTTATATTTTGGAGATTAATCCCTTGTCAGTCGCCTTGTTTGCAAATATTTTCTCCCATTGTGTGGGTTGTCTTTTCATTCTGTTTATGGCTTAAAAGCTTTTAAGTTCAATCAGGTCTCATTGGTTTATTTTTGTTTTTATTTTGATTACTCTAAGAGGTGGATCCAAAAAGATACTGCTGTGATTTATATCAAAGAGTGTTCTGCCTATGTTTTCCTCTAAGCGTCTTATAGCAGCTGGCCTTACATTTAGGTCTTTAATCCATTTTGAATTTATTTTTGTGTATGTTGTTAGAGATGTTCTAATTTCATTGTCTTACATGTAACTGTCCAGTTTCCCCAGCACCATTTATTGAAGAGACTGTCTTTTCTCTATTGTATAGTCTTGCCTCCTTTGTTGTAGATTAATTGACCATAGGTGTGTGGGTTTATTTCTGGCCTTTCTGTCCTGTTCCATTGATCTATATTTCTGTTTTTGTGCTAGTACCATACTGTTTTGATGACTGTAGCTTGGTAGTGTAGCCTGAAATCAGGGAATCTGATTCCTCCAGCTCCGTTTTTCTATCTCAGGATTGCTTTGGCAATTTGGGGTCTTCTGTGTTCCCATGCAAATTTAAAAATTTTTTGTTCTAGTTCTGTGAAAAATGCCCTTGGTAATTTGATAAGGATTGCATTGAATCTGTAGATTGCCTTGGTGAGTATAGTCATTTTGACAATATTGATTCTTCCAACCCAAGAACATTGGTATATCTTTCCATCTGTTTGTGTCATCTTCGATTTCTTTCATCAGCATCTTATAGTTTTCAGAGTACAGGTCTTTTGTCTTCTTAAGTAGGTTTATTCTTAGGTATTTTATGCTTTTTGATGCCATAGTAAATGGGATTGTTTCCTTAATTTCTCTTTCTGACCTTTAGTGTATAGAAATGCAACAGATTTCTGTGAATTTTGTATCCTGCAGCTTTACCAAATCATTGATTAGCTCTAGTAGTTTTCTGGTAGCATCTTTAGGATTCTCTATGTATATTATCATGTTATCTGCAAACAGTGACAGTTTTACTTCTTCTTTTCCAGTTTGTATTCCTTTTCTTTCTTTTCCTTCTCTGATTGCCGTGGCTAGGACTTCCAAAACTATGTTGAATAATAGTGGTGAGAGTGGACATCCTTGTCTTGTTCCTGATCTTAGAGGAAATGCTTTCAGTTTTTCACCATTGAGAATGTTAGCTGTGGGTTTGTCATATATGGCCTTTATCATATTGAGGTAGGTTCCCTCTGTGCCCACTTTCTGGAGAATTTTAATCATAAATGGGTGTTGAATTTTGTCAAAAGCTTTTTCTGTATCTATTGAGATGATCATATTCTTTTTATTCTTCTATTTGTTGATGCAGTGTATCACACTGATTGATTTGTGGATATTGAAAAATCCTTGCATCCCTGGGATAAATCCCACTTGATCATGGTGTATGATCCTTTTAATGTATTGTTGGATTCGGTTTGCTAGTATTTTGTTGAGGATTTTTGCGCCTATGTTCTTCAGTGATATTGGCCTGCAATTTTTTTGTGTATGTGGTTTTTTTGTGTTTGGGTATTTAGGATAAATTCCTAGAAGTTGTGCTATTAGTTCAAAAAGTATGGCTACTGTAACTATTCTAATTACACTCAGTATTACTTTAATGTAGAGTTAGCCTTTATTATAAGAGTTAAACAACCACTAATCTGAAAACAGATGTCCATAAAGGTAAAGTAGGCTAAATTTCTTATATTGGTGGGTTAAGGTTTCTTTTGTATTTAATATGATATACCAAGTAAGAGAGAAAGCATATCTTGCCAAACACTCTGAAAATTTGGAACATTCATTAGTCTCATCAAACACACACCCAGGATTCTGAAGGTATGAGGCAGAATGATGTGTCCTCTGGTTCTAGTCATATGTACACTGGAGAAGACAGAAATGGGAAAAGACTTCGGAGGTCAGAGACACCTGTACTAACTCCTTTGCCTTGTTCTTTTGGGATCATCTTCTGGCACCATTTAGCATGGATTCTTAGTTATGGATCCAACCTCTCCATTTTTTTTTTTTTAGGGGTAATCTCACTAAAATACAGCAGAGAACAATGTGTGTGAGCATACGAACGTATGTATGTGTTTATGTATTATGTGCTAAGGAAAGAGGGCTTTAAACATACTGGATGACCTGAGAAGCTTTTTAAAATGCACATTCCTAAACAACATCCAAAGCATCTGGGGTAAAACCATAATACTGTAGTTTAATGTGCTTCTCAAGTGATTCTGATGATAAGTGAGAATTGTCTTCTGGTCTCTATTTCATTGATATCCTCTATTATTCTAATGATTGTTCCTTTGCATGTTATCTGTCTTTTCTCTCTACTTGCTTTTCAACTAGAGTTTGTTTTTCTTCAGTGTTCCAGTCTTCACAGGATTAGCAGTGGATTTCTATATTGTGCAAGACTCAGTGTGGTTCTTCAGTCTGAGGTTTCATGGCTTTTCTTAGTTCTGAAAAATTCATAGCCATTTTCACTTAAAATATTGCCCCTTCCCCATTTTCTCCTTCTGAAATTCCCATTAGACCCAAATTGAAACTTCTAATTTAATCCTCCATTTCTCCTAACCTCTCTTTTGGGTTTCATGTCTCTTTATCTCCCTCTGGGTAATTTTCTCAGGTACATCTTTCATATCATCAATTGTCTCTATAACTGTCCCAATCTGCTCTTAAATTGGTCATTGTGTTTAATTTTATTCACAACTTTCCATTTTGAATCGTTCTATTGGGTTGTGTTTCATATCTGCCTGTTCTTTTTTAATGCCCTGGTTTTCTTTATGAGGGTTTTTATTTCTCCCTTTATCTCTTCAATGATTGTAAATATACTTACTTTACAGATAGCTTTCGATCATTATATCTCAAGTTCTTGTGGTGCTGTTCCTTCCACATGTATCTATCTGCTGACTCTCCCATGTCGTGAACCACTTTCTTATTTAATCTGTACTTTTTAATTGTGAGCATATTTTCGGCTAGGTTATATTTCCCTGTGGAATCCCTGTATGTACTGTAAGATTTAGTGGTAACCATTCAGAGAAGTCTTACATTTGATTTTTCTGAGGATTCCAAGAGTTTCACTGGACTGAAATATTTCCAGTATCTACATAAACATCTCCATCTGGGATTCCTATACTATGAAAATAGTCTAAAATTTGGATTCTACACCTGTGCATAACATAGATTTTTAACTTGCCATTTATTGTGCAGAACTTTTTCCCACCCAGATATCTAATCAGTGAGAATTTTGCCAGTTGCGTTTGTAGTAAGTGAACGATGTTTCATAGTCCCCTGATATGGTGGGAGCAGCTCTTCCTCGGTCCTAGCTTTATGCATGAATTTCAGTTCCGACTCCTCACCTTTCACTGGCCCAAAGGCAAGTCTTTTGTTCTAGATATGTGTTTAAAAACCACAACCCCTAGCTGTTAGGTCATATAGCCATGTCTGATATCCTCTGTTTTGTTCTGGCGTCAGCTCAGGCACTTACCATATCGGTTATGAGATTCTTCTTTATTTTTGGCCTGTAAGAATTTCCTTTCTCTCTCCCTCCTTTTCTTCCTTGGCAATGTGTATATAAAATAGTTTAGTTTTGTTATATTTTATCCAGCATTTCTATGTGCATGTAGTACACAGAAGGATGTCAATATGCTAAGTAGTTGAAACTAGAAACCTGCATTAGTCAGGTTTGGAGACCACCAGCAAGTGCAGTAGAGAATATGTGATCTTTGAAACTGGAACCAGAGTTTGAACTGTTTAACTTTTTCTACTTGAGTAAGCTCTGCTAAGTCATATAATCTCGCTAAGCTTTATTTTTATCATCAGGAAAATATGGATAATACTATTACTAGTTTTCCTTATATGTTCTTCCTTATTGCTCTAAATTCCTTCCTTTATAAATTCAAGCCATTTCTCCATTCTCCATTCCTACAAAGGTTGGAGCAGATTGCAAGTTTCTTGGAGGCAAGAACCATAGACTGACTATTCACTATTTTCTCTTACAAAGCAAATAATGAAATAGTAGTTGATTGAAGGACCTTGTTAATTTCCTTTTATTAATGTACTTTTCCATACCGACCGACTGAGAAAAACTGGTTAAAAAAAGACAGACCTGGGATTGGAAGAAATGAATTTCATTTCTCAAGTAGTTTCCAAGGGTGAAGTGCGGGGTGGACTACATTTCTGTGGAGTTTCACTCCTTAGAGCTCTCCTTCTCTCCCTAGCGTGCATGGGAGTGAAAACGTATATTGGTTTAGAGGTTCTGCTTGGATAAATGTTTCAGAGCCAATAAATCTGTCACAGTAGCTCTCAGGCTGAGCCAAGGTGAACAGTCACACAGTGATTTCTCCAGAGCCTCGGGTACAAGGCAGCACAAGCAGGGAGGTCCCTGGATTCCTGCTCAGCCTACGCCCAGGAGCAGAGACATCACCCCACAGGAATATGAGGAGCTTTCCCCAAATGCTATATTTACCATACGGTAAAATTCCTTGTCAAACAGCAGAGCAATGAGATGTAAAACACAATTAGAGAAAAAAACAGTAGCACATAAAAATAACCAGTTGGCTCAGTGATTCTGGTGGTTGCTAGACTCCAGGTGAAAATCAGTAATCATTACAGAAGGCAACGTGGTGGTGTTGCTCAAAAAGTTTAGCGTACACGTCCTTTGTTTCAGCTACTCACTTCTAGAAATATATGCCATAGACACACTCACACAAAAGTATGAGGCTGTCCATGGCAGTTTAATTTTTAATTTTTAGCAGTTTATTTCTCATAATGAAAAAAGTGGAAGAGAATAAAAATTCTCATCAATTGGGAGCTGATAAGCTCCATCACACAATAGAGTGTTCTGTAGGTACTAAAATTACGCAGTAGATCTCTATATACGCAAATGGAAAGGTGTCCGAGATATACTGTTTGTTTATAGTGACTGAGAGCGTGAACTTTGGAGCCAGTCTGCCTGAGCTCAAATGCCTGTGTGACACTAGGCAAATAGCTTCCCAGCTCTGTGCCTCAGTTTGCTCACGTATAAAATGAGGATAACAGTAATATTTAAGCCATAGGGTTATTGTAAGCACCAAAATAAGTTCATATATAAAGTGCTTATAACAACATCAGACTCACAGTGAAGTACTAAACTATTATTATGTTAGCTATTATGACTAGTAATAATAGTAGCTAAAAATAACTAATGCTAACTGCTTATGTCTGGGGCTTATACTTGTGGAGTTTGAGGTGAAAGACAGACTAGACTTTTCCATTTTCATTTTATACCATTTGGATTAGTTACAGTGAACATAGTACTTTTATTAAAAAGAATAATTAAAATTATTATTCAAAAGTATACTGGATAAGAAGACACTTGTTTTGAAAGTTTGACATGTAACAGGGACTTAACCAAAATCACAATTACTGACAGCTGTATATTTAATACATTAGAAACTGATTAATGTAAGCAATCCCTTACATTTAATCCCTTGTATCTGTAATGCATTTTACACTTAGCAAAATGTTTTCACATTCATGAGCTGATTTAATCCAACTAACTGGTTTATTAATAAGTTCACTTAATCCCTGTGAAGTGAATTTTCATATTTATTATTCCAAATAAAGAAGTGAAGAGAGGGACTTCCCTGGCGGTCCAGTGGTTAAGCCACTGTGCTTCCATTACAGGGAGCATGGGTTCCATCCTTGGTCGGGGAAACTAAGATCCCGGAAAGATCCTGCATGCTGTGCGAGCAAAAAATAGAAGAAAAAAAAAAAAGAAGAAAAGGAAAGAGAGAGTGGTTATTGGTTTTTTTGGGTTTTGTTGTTGTTGTTTTTTCCCTGCTCATGGCAAAGCTGGACAGGCTACGAAATTGAAGCTTAGAGTATTAAGGACTTGCTTAAGCTCAGACAGCTTCTGAGCAATAGAATGGATGAAAAACCAGGTTTCCCAAGGCAAAGGTCTTTCTGCCAAACCACGATTACCCTGTAAACTGGGCCACTAACATGATGACAAAATAGATTTATAATTCTACCCTACACATAAACACTATCAGGTATCTAGCTTGGTAAAAAGGTGGGTTTTTAGTGGGTCAGCAGGTGAGAACAGCCAAAAAGTCAGTTCTTTAAGTTTATAAACAAAGCTTATAACTGCCCCAGGAAAAATATGACCTGTGTTAATGGCAACTGACACAATAGAACGTATAGTTGGCTCCTATCCAAAACACCCTTGGGTAGGATAATGCTAATAAGATATGCCCCTAAGGTGAGATGATGAACTAGTGAAATTGGTGGAGCCAAGAGTATAAAGATAGTTGCTTTGGGATGTAGTTGAGGTCACTATAACAACAATGAACAAATTTAAAACAATAAGCCAAATAGCCTGATAACTACATCATCTTTGGCAAGTCGCTTTTCTCTCTGGTTTTCTCACCTCTAAAAGTGAGGAAGTTGGACTAGATGTCCTCTAAGGCCATCTGTTAATCCATTCACTCAACAAATAGGAACAGAGTGATTTTTTTTTTTTTTTTAGTTCCAAGCACTGATGATACTAGTTGGGTAAAGATGGATGAGGTCGCCTCTCTCAAGGAGTGGTGGGCATTAGACAGCCAATAAGCAAACAAGTAAGAAAAATATTAGAGAGTAATAAGTGTTATCCATAGAATTAAAATAGGCTGATGGTAGAGAAAATGACTGAATAAGTACTCTAGGTGGGTACCCTGGGAAGGATTCTCTGAGGAGGTGACTTTTTAGATAAGATGAGAATATTGAATGTGCCCTGTGAGAATGAGAGAGAAGCTCATTCTAGGCAGAGGAAGAGCTGGTTCAAAAACTCTAGGGAACGAATGAGCCTGGTGTTGTGAGGAACGAAAGGAAGGGTTGGTAGACAAGAGCCAGAACATGTATGGTTCTGTAAATCATAAAGACTTGGAGGATTTTAAGCAGTGGCGTGATCTGATTTATGCTTCTAAAAGTTTACTACAGTTGCTATGTGCAAGCTTGGAAGCAGGGATTCCAGGTAAGAAGCTACTGCAGTAGCCTAGAAGAAATATTATGATGTCTTTGTCTAAGGTAAGAGTCAAGAAAATGCAGAGAATTGGACAGATTCAACGTATTTATGGGAGTAGAACCCATAGTGTTTGTAGATAAATAGCTTTTGTGGGTAAAGTGAAAGAAATGAATCAAGGGTAATTGTCAGATTTGGAGCTTGAGCAAGTAGCTGGATTTTGGTGCCCTTTTCCAAAATGGGAAGAAAGAGGTATGTAAGGGGTAGTTAGGATGTTATCCAGACAGCAGTGACTCAAGAGTTCTGTATGGGTCATGCTAAGCACTAGATGTCTACTGAACATTTGTATGAAGATGTCAAGTAGGCAACTAGAGTCAGGAGTCCTGGGGATACAACACAGTTAAAGATAAATGTCTGGGAGTCATTAGCGTAAAAATATGGACTAGATGGAATCACCTCAAGAGACCTGGTAGACAGAAGAGAAGAGGTGAGTACAGGATCCTGAAGCACTCTTACATTAGAGGTCAGCTTGAGGAGGTGGACCTAACACAGGAGGAGAGAAAAGAGTGGCCAACGTGATAGGAGATAGCAACAATATTGGGAGAATGTGGTATCCAGGGAAACTTTAAGAAGCAGAAACCAATCCAGTGTATTAAATGCTGCTAGGAGGTCAAGTTACAATAATACCAGAAAAATCAAGTATTTGATTCCACACAAAGGAAATCATGTTTAAGGATCCAGCTCTGTCTGCAACTAGTTTCTATAACCTTGAGGGCTTGGGGAGGAACTCTCAACAATAGGTTTGACGAGAGGTCTAGAGCGTTAAATTGAAAGTCCGGGAGCAGGACATTCTAGTGTGACTGTCCCAATATGGAGAAAATCTCAAGCATCAAGAGGATAAAGAAAGATGTGGTTTCAGCAGAGTCACTGAAATGTAATTATCTTGATGCGTAGAATGGATCTACATGCATGCAGTAATTACAGAAATAAGGATTATGTGTAAATTGGCACCAGTCCAGAAGTCAAGCTTATTGATAGCTATCATGTAACTACTAGAGTTTTCACCTCTAACAGTTGGGTATGTGACACAAACTTAAGAATGATTCTTCTTTGGGCTAGAACTGTCTTCATGTAGGAAAAGAATTCGTAAAGCTGATTAGGGATAGAAAGAGAATTCTGAGGACATAGGTCAGCATGAACCTAATAGCTCTACCTTAAAATGAGTAAGAGTTTAATAGTGCGGAGAGGAGACCATGATAAGCAATATGGTGGGGAGATAGAGTCCAAGTTGCAGAAATAGCAGGAAGAGCTTTAGGAACCCACATATCTCACAGTGAATTTTTTTGTTGTTTGTGCTGCTGTAATAGAAATTATCTCAATCTTCTCAAGACTTCAATACAAATTTACACAAATAAATACCGCATGTGCTTAGAGAACACTCTGTAGGTCCTGACATGTAGGAATCTCCCAATTAAAAAGCCAACTCATCACCCAGTTACTCTACAGTGCACTTTACAGTTGATAAGCCAAGTCTAAGCACACAGAGCTTCCAGCATTCTACCTTTTAAAATATGAACAGAAAACCAGTGCTTGCTTGACAGTTGAAGAAAGCCTCTAACATAAAAGAGACATCAAAACAGAAGCAAGGAGGAAAGAAAACTCAAAAAAAAAAAAAGAGAGAACGCACTAAAAAGAAGGAAATTTTTAAAAAATTATATTTAATGACCTCAGAAAGAGAAGATAAGCTATCGTTAAAACAAGGTCAGGATGCTATTAAGAAAAAGGAATAAGCAGACATTATTATTAGGATAAGAAAGCGTTCTTAGAAATTTAAATATGATAGCTAAAATTACATGGATAAATATATATTTATATGCATATTGTATATATATGGAAAACAGGAAAATACCTCAAAACCTTTAAAAAAAAATGGGACAGAAAAAAAGATGAAACTAGAAGGCCAATCCAAGAGGCCCAACAGCCTACCCTGAGGATCCACAAGAGAAAAATGTCAAGAGAAATCGTACAGGAACATCTTCTGGACCTGCAGAAAAGTCCTCCTGAGCACCCAGCACAAAAAATAAAAAATACCAACCACTGTTGTAAAATTTCAGAATACCAGGAAGATTCGAGAAAGGGAAAAAGACAGGTCACATATAAACAATCAAGGATAAGAGGACAGTGAACACTATACCCAGGGCTATCAAACTAGAATACACTTTCTAAGATCTAAAAATTATTTGTCTCCCATTCACCTTTTCTCAAGAAGTCTTCTAAAGGATTGGCTTCCCCCTAAAGCAATAAGGTACACCAAAAAGAAGAAGTGATATGCAGAAAATGAGGAATCAGTACAGAAAGGCGCTATAGGAAATTCCCTTGACAATACTGAAAATAAATCCTACTAGGACAGCAGGTACAGGTATAGCCAACAAGCAATCCAGATGAAAATGAGAGCGCGGGGACATGCAGGAGAAAAGAGTTCTAGTGTAAAAAAAAAAAATTAACCAATTGCTTATCGGGTAGATTTGCTTGTGTAGAAAGTTTTCTCAAAGGCTGTGCTGCTTGAGTTTGGGAATGTGGATACAAAAGCCAGACGGGCCGGGTTCAAATGCTGCCTCTGCCACAATGATCTTACATCTCCATGAAGCACAGGCAGCCTCGCCGTGCTTCATGTTTCCCATCTATAAAATGTGGATTGTCATGTACCTACCACACAGAGTTTCTTAAAAAATTAAATCCATTACTCTACTTAATGTGTTAAAATAGTGTTTTGAATATTACGGGCTCTCAGAGGGGCTGAGAAAACATTAACAACGTGTACAGAGAAAAGTAAGCACATTTTTAAAACATAAGTAATTTATCAGCTCTAGGAAAAAAAAAAATTAACAATTGAGTAAGAAAGGAAACGTAATGATAATAGACTCCTTGGCTCAACAGTGAATATTCCATTGTCAGATAGATAATACAAATAGTAAAAACTGCAGTGTAAAAAATTAGAAGGATGGAGGAAGGGTAAAGGGATATGAGATAACTCTTTACCACAATAGGAAGTGAATTAGAGGTAGGCATTCTATGTAGAATGAGGAATTAAATATTAAAATGAACGAAGAAATATGTTTAACATAGTCCTGAAAGAACAGGACATGGGTAATGATGGCCCTTTGGGTACCATGATAAGTGACTGAGTGAGTGAGACAGACGCAGGGGGACCAGGGGCTGCTGCTGGGCTTCCAGAGCACCAGCTTCCACGAGGGGCCTGAGGGTTAGGGGTCCACCATGGGGTTGGCACTGCTGGGAACAATGCTAGGAAGGAAGGGAAGAGTTCCCTCCTTAGCGTTCCATCGCACAAACCCCGAACATGGGTCTCGCCTATTCTGGGAAGGTTCTTTTCCGCTCTGGGATAGGGCCTGAAGGGCAACCTAATCCTAAAGATTCATGGGGGAGAGCTTCCCTTTTTGACCTCCACCGCCTAGGACATAGGATAAGCTTGGCTCGACACTACCACCATTCATTTAAAAAAAACAAAAAAAGTACATTTTGGTTTGAAATCGTAGTTTCTAAAACAGCAAGTCATGACAAAATTGATATTTGAAGGCATCTGACCAACACATAAATAAAGCAATCAACATCCCTGTTGTGCTCTGAAATTAAACAGATGAAAAGGATTGTGTCCATGACAAGTAGAAGAATGAGAGAGACGGCGTAGAGGTTGAAGCTTAAGTGAGACCTGAGATTGCCTGGGCGCCAGCTGACGTTTCAAAGCCGAGCCCAGCGGTGCGTACCCTGACGACCGCCCCCAGGTATCAATGCTGGCTGGCACGCTTCCACCCCAGTGACCCATCCCTGGGCTTTGCCTTCATCCCGGGTACTCAGGTATCCTTGTGGTACTCAGCTCCCACACTGTCTTTAAGGGCTGAATAAAACCACACGACTAGCCAGCATGGAGGAAGTCACTTAATAAGCACTTTCCTATCTGGGGGGACAGATGTGTCTGGATTTCCGTGAAGGAACTGAAATTTCAACAGCTGAGTTCAAGAAAGCTGCTCCAGCAACCCAGAGGGAGACGTAGGGGTCTTGTGTTTCGTACCGTATCTTGGCAACCCTCCTGGCTGCTGCTGACCCATGGCAGAGGCCCGGCTCCTTTTGCAGTGGGCCTTGAGGTGCTCATATTTCCAGCTGTGTCAAGAAGAAAGAGTGTGGTAAAGTCACGGGACTCCTTGCTTGGGTCACAGAAACACCAAGACACCACCTGAGAATGAAATCCCACAGAAAATAGAAACCAACAGACATTTCACGGCACCCATGGGAAGCGAGGATTCTTTAAGAAACAAAATAAGTGCAGATGAATTTTTTTAGAACATCTGAAATCCTGAGTAAATGGCCTTGGATTTACAATGCCCATGGATTTCTGGTGTTTTAACAATAAGCAGGAATTTGGGTTTTAATTCCTTTAAGCATTTTCCTATAAAAGGAATTCACCCCAGCCATTTTTTCTAGACAGTATTTCACTTTCTCACTTTTTCCCCTCTAGGTTAGAGCTATGATAAAAAGAAGGGAGACTGAGGAAGGGAACAAATATTTATAAAGTGCCCATCCTATGCTGGCATTGGCCTAGAAGCTTTGCCTGTATGCCATGTTCCTTCTCACAAATCCAAACACAGACCTTTGCTTCCTCTTATGCACTGCCACTAACAAAGAGATTCCATTCATTCATGGAATTCATCGAGGACAATTACATTCCATTTATTCATGGAATTCATCGAGGACAATACCATCAATTCAAACTGTACGTGAATGCGCTCATCTCTTGGTTATCAAGATTCTTGCTGCGACTCATTTCTCTATTTTGCCCAGTATTTAAAACCCTTCATCATTCGTTGCTTCTTACCTTGCCCAGTGAAAGTGGGCAAGCACTGTTACCCTCACTTAATAACCCACGTTACCCAGGGAATAGCCTGGATTAGAAGCTACGATACTCAAAGCTCCTGGATAAGCGCTCTGAGTCTCCTGTCTAGACTTGATGAATAATTCACAGGTCTAGTTGGTGGATGTCCAGTTAGGAGTCTGGCCGAGCTGATTGCTTCAGAGCCAAGACATCCAGGGCCTTACTCTTGCCTCATTTTCCTCCTTTCTCTCTGATTGCTGCTGCTTAAGGGAAATCCTCTTATTTCCCTATTCTTTTAAGAGTTGGTACAGCACAAGGTTCTGGTGCCAGCCCTCTCCTTGGTTATTCTCTTCACTCATTCAGCCAAAAAGCATTTGAGCTCCTAGCACATGGGCATGTCAATTGCCTGTTGGCTTTGAGGTCTATTGCTGGCTCTTCCCCTGTTCTGCTGTGTATTATAGGCTCCTTTGCCCTCTAGCGTCTGGTGATTACTTACAACTTATGGGAGGTACGGTGTAAAATTGGAGGGAGGGAAAAAGAAAGAAGACCTCTCCCTCTTGCCCACCCTTCCTGTGAGCTTCAGGTCCTGGATCCCTCTGGTCACCCCTCCAGGCAGCCCCTACATGGTTCTAGCTCCTGTCAGATGATGGGCTCGCTTCCTCCACTGCCCCTCCAGCCCTAGTGGTGGTAGCAGCTTCCAGCTATTACTGACCTGTGGGTTGCTTCATTTCTCCTTGTTTGGCTTGCCAGCTTTTCCATCACCCTTTTAACCAATTATCTGTATTAAATCCCATCTGCTTGCAAGATTTAGAGGACTGTTTTCCTGGCTCTGTCCTGACTCACACAGACACCCTTCTTAGCTACAAGCTACAGAAACCAACCTTGACACGTTGGCAGAAAAGGATTTTATCACGAAAGCTATTGGAGAGATCAAAGAATCTCCGAGAGGACCCCAGAACCCGGCTCGGAGACTACAAGGGAAGGAGCAGTGCTCGAAAATCTCCAAGCGACACTGTGTGGGGGAAGCCATGCTCGATGTCTTGGGTCGTGCCATGTGTGCCACCAACACTGGATGCTGCAAGGTACCATTCAAACTGTTGTCTCTGCTACCGTCTGTCAACAGAATCAAATCTGGGCATCTCCTACTTCTTCATGACATTAGCTTCCAATTTAGAGAGTGTGGAGATGGGTACATCTGATGCTCAATGTCCAGGTCATGTGCCCAACCCTGGCCACAAGTGTATCTGACATTTTCCCTTCCTGTCCTGGGAGATGGGCTCTTTATAGGCAGAATTCCCTAAATATACGATAGAGATTTGGATGCCTGAGTAGACCTTGAGACAAGGATTCAAGTGTAAGTGGTTTCTTTGGGAGTTGTGAAAAATCCTAGGAATCACTGGTAAGGAAGTGGGGAAAGTAAGATAAGGAAGGGAGGGTAACTTATCGATCAAGTTATTGCTATGAGGTAACTGGATCTAAATCCTCTAAGGGGGACTTGGAGCCAGTGTAGAAGATATGTCTCAGAGTCACCCCAGCGCCTAGGAGCTGAGCTATTTATACACCAACTACACCCCAAGCTGCTGAGAGCAGCTGGGGTGGGCCTTAATTCTCCTGCACTCCCAGCTTCCCTCCCCTACTAGTGAGCTGAGTGGACCTCATCAGCCAGAGCAAACCTTCAGGCAAATAAAAGCAGTGGGGAGAGCAGTTGAAAGTTGGGCAGGTGTAAGCTGAAAAGGTAAGGGAGAGATGATGAGACAGGGAACCTACCACCTCAGCCACGGTGGATAAGAAGAAGAGCCAAGGTCCACTAGGAACTGCTCAGCGTTGAAGATATGACAGTGGATAAGAGAGAAGCATTCCTGGCCTCACTAAGCTCATGGTCTCATACTCAGACATGAGAACAGGCAAGTACAATATACAGTGGGACAAGAGCAGTAATAGAGGCAGCCCTACGCAGCTAGAGGTAGACCCCAGGCCTCTAAGACCCAGGAGCACAGAGCCAGCATCCTACTCATTTTCACATCCCCATTGCCTAGGATGGTACCTATTCAATACATGTTTTCTGGCCCAATACTGACCTGCCAGGCACAGTTCTGGTGTGTTATATTCATGGTTTCTATGTAGGTGTGTCCCCATTGTACAGGGAAGAAAGTTAAGGCACTCGTGATTATTCCTCACCACCTGACTACCCCTAGTGATTATTTGCATTTCAGCTTTGGTGTAATTTCTCCAAAAGTTTTGCCTGCATTTCCAAGCCTGGGCTACCCCTACCGGAGAACTTATGTCCTGGTTTGTCAACTCATTCTCAAGTATCCTCCTGAGCTAAGCTCTTAGAGAGCAGGGACTATATGTCTGTTTTGTTTAGCAATGTACACTCAGCATCCAGGCTAGTGCTGGCACTTTATGTGCAAGCCTCATTTATACTGATGATTTTTTGAATGAATGAATAAGGCTCAGAGAGGTTGAGTAACTTGACCAGTCACACATCTAAGACATGGCAGAATTGAGGCTTGAACTGCAGTCTGTCTGACCCCCAAATATCTCCTCTGCTTTGCTGAGCATTAAGCAACTTATCTGTCTATGGCAACTAGAAGATTTAACTTGGCTTAAAGGTTGCTACTCTAAGGTCAGAAGTAATGGGGCAGGAAGTGTCTAAGAACTTCCCATATTCATGAGGCTGAGGAATTATCAAGCAGAACTCTGGACCTAAAGCTGGAAGAAGGTTTTTAGAGGATATGGCAGGATGGGACAACCTTTAAAATTCCCTGAAATTAGAACACTCCCTAACACCATACACGAAAATAAACTCCAAATGGATTAAAGACCTAAATGTAAGACCTGATACTGTAAAACTCTTAGAGGAAAACAGAGGCAGAACACTCTGACCTAAATCGCAGCAATATCGTTTTGGATCTGGCTCCTAGAGTAATGGAAATAAAAACAAAAATAAACAAATGGAACCTAATTAAACTCAAAAGCTTTTGCACAGCAAAGGAAACCATAAATAAGATGAAAAGACAACCCTCAGAATGGGAGAAAATATTCGCAAACAATGCCATGGACAAGGAATTAATCTCCAAAATTTACAAACAGCTCATGCAGCTCAATATCAAAAAAACAACCCAATCAAAAAATGGGCTGAAGACCTAAATAGACATTTTTCCAAAGAAGACATACAGATGGCTAGATCCTCAACATCACTAATCATTAGAGGAATGCAAATCAAAGTTACAATGAGGTATCACCTCACACTGGTCAGAATGGCCATCATGAAAAAATCTACAATAAATGCTGGAGAGGGTGTGGAGAAAAGGGAAACGTCCAGCACTGTTGGTAGGAATGTAAATTGGTACAGCTGTTATGGAGAACAGTATGGAGGTTCCTTAAAAAACTAAAAATAGAGCTATCATATAATCCAGCAACCCCATTCATGGGCATATATCTGGAGAAAAGCATAATTCAAAAAGATACATGCACCCAATGTTCATTGCAGCACTATTTACAATAGCCAGGACATGGAAGCAACCTAAACGTCCATTGACAGATGAATGGATAAAGAAGATGTGGTACATATATACAATGGAATATTACTCAGCCATAAAAAGGAACGAAATTGGGTCATTTGTAGAGACGTGGATGGATCTAGAGACTGTCATACAGAGTGAAGTAAGAAAGAGAAAAACAAATGTATATTAACGCATATATGTGGAATCTAGAAAAATGGTACAGATGAACCAGTTTGCAAGGTAGAAACAGACACAGATGTGGAGAACAAACGTATGGACACTGAGGGGAGAAAGCAGGGGCAGTGGGTGGTGGTGGGATGAACTGGGAGATTAGGATTGACATATATACACTAAGATGTATAAAATAGATAAATACACTAAGATGTATAAAATAGATAAGTAATAAGAACCTGCTGTATAAAATAAATAAAATTCAAAAACAAAAGATATGTGCACCCCAAATGTTCATTGAAGCACTATTTACAATAGCCAGGTCATGGAAGCAACCTCAATGTCCATCAACAGATGAATGGAAGATGTGGTACATATACACAATGGAATACTACTCAGCCATAAAAAAGAATGAAATAATGCCATTTGCACCTGGAGATTATCATACTACGTGAAGTAAGTCAGACAGAGAAAGACAAAATATATGATATCACTTATATGTGGAATCTAAAAAAATGGTACAAATGAACTTATTTATGAAACAGAAGCAGATTCACAGACTTAGAAATATGGTTACCAAAGAGGAAAAGTGGGGGGGAGGGATAAATTGGAGTTTGGGATTAAAATATACACACTACTATATATAAAATAGATAACAAACAAGGACCTACTGCAAAGCACAGGGAACTATGCTCAATATCTTGTAATAACCTATAATGGAAAAGAATCTAAAAATATATATATATAGCTATATCCCTATATATAACTGAATCACTTTTCTGTACACCTGAAACTAACACATCAGTATAAATCAACTATATTTAAATAAAAATTTAAAAAACATTTTTTTAAAGATCATACCTGTTTTTCTGAAAATTGGTGATCTCACCTGAATGGAGAACACTGGAGGAAGAACATTCTCTGCAGGATAGTGAATGAACACAGGCGTTACCTGAAGTGTCCTGGAGAAGGATGCAGGACGTCTGGGCAGTGGCAGTGGGTATGCAGGAGCCAGAGGGGCAGAGCGTGTACACACTGCCATATATAACATAGAAAACCAACAAGGACCTGCTGTACAGCACAGGGGACTCTGCTCAATCTTCTGTAATAACCTAAACGGGGAAAGAATTCGAAAAAGAATGGATACATGTATATGTATAAGTGAATCACTGTGCTGTACGCCTGAAACTAACACAACATTGTTAATCAACTGTACTCCAATATAAAAATTTTTAGAAAAGACTTGACTTAACTTTCTACGGTTTTTAATCTCTCTCTCTAGGTAAAAATGTTCCCTCTAGCACCAGCAATGATTGACGTCATTAGCTTACTAAACCAATTTTAAAATATTGGAAATAAAGTGATTGTAAGCAGCTGATCCCTCATTTTTTGCTCCTTTAAGACACTGCAGAAAAAGTCATGCCCAACCTCCAGCTTTCAGATGTACACGGAGCCACATTCAAAACGCAGGGGAAGAGGGAGATACGGTTTCGAAATCTCCAGTCAAAGCAATTCTTCTTCGGCCTTATTTATCATGTTCTCATTCTCTCCTTTCGGCAAAATCAAAGAAAGTCATCCATCCTCCACGCATGCACTTTCCACACTTCCTCGATTCTAAAATAGCCAAGCAGCATAGATTTATTAACAGCTTTTTGGTATGGGGAGGTGGGAGAAGGAAAAGACAGGGAAAATGCGACATGAAATGTTCACAGAGATGACAATGCACATAGCCCGATTTTAGAGTCTTAAAATGTGGCCCCAAGAAAGTCTTAGAAGTGAAAACACATGCTAATTAAATATAAAGTCTTCAAGTAATATTAACGAAGAGCCTATATATTTTGTCCAAATGAGACTGCTAGATATAACCAAAAGAAGTGGGAACAACAAAAAGAGCTTTCACAGAAATTAGTTTTGAAGAAGTAAATATGCATTTTAAAATTTCCTTGCAGCACGTAAGGTATTCAGATTTGTTTCTGAAAACTGGTAAATTGATTAGATCAATCAATATTTACATGTATAATAATACAGGTGCTTTGACAATCAGTGTAAACTTTCTTGGTAAAACTGAAGTAGGACCTAATTTCTATGTTAGCTCTTTTTCTTCTGGAGAAAAACATGTCTGTGCCCCATCGGTTTTTAAATAGAAATCCATAAATGCAGCCAATTAGCTTAACAGTTCATCAGTCACCCTTTAACTCCATCACTGATTCAGAAATTCAGAAGCGAACACTGGGTTGTAGTCATCTAGTTCTCACCACTTCAATATGTTCCAGCAAAGTCCACTCACAGTGCCCACCCACAGGGTTAGAAGGGAAGCCAAAGACAAAACAAAACACCTTTCTCAAAGGATCAGTATTTCATGAACCCCTCAAAGATCAATATATAATCTAAGATACCACAGGGAGAATTAAAAGCAGGACAAAGACATTGAATGTATATACCAAATTAAGAGAAAGTGTGGAAGAAAACACTAAGATCAAGAATACATGTCCAAAATTTACAGCACATAGACTAGGAATAGAAAATACACTGATTTTCTGTTGCCCGGTCTTCTGGCCACAGCTGAGCCCTAATCAACCTCAGAGCCAGATGCATCCTCAGAATCCATCTTAACATACTTTTTCAAAAAGCCACTCCAGACAATTGGAAATAGAACCGAGATAGAATTCTTTGCCCCCACCGCTGAAGATTGAATATTTTAAGCCATGGATATCTCCCATTATCTTGTACCCTGGCTACACTTAGCTACACATCTTTGAATGTGCCAGGCAACTTCAAGCATCTGTGCCTTTGTTTATTCTGTTTCCTCTATCTGTAGAAATCTTAGGTATCCTTTGTGGCTCTATACAAAAATTTCCACTTTTATGAGGCATGTCCCATTCATATCCTCTAACCATAATTAATTGTTTGTAGTTCTTCATTTATTTCATGAGCTCCAGCTAGAGGAGCCTAAAGGATGTAAAAGAAAAATTTTACCAGATAATGATAGTAATTACTATTATATGTAACATTATTTACATATAAAATATATTTCAGCCCAAATACAAAGCTAAAGAGGGAAATAATGATGAGAGTTATGAACTAAATCTCCCCCCCCCCTTTTTTTTAATAAAGCTGTAGCTTCTACTATAAAGTCAATATATAAAAGTTTAGATAAAGCCTGGATTCCTATTGTAAAATGTAACAAGGATAGAAATTCAAACATAATATCACTTTGTTTTGAGCTGTAAAAACTCTATCAAGGCAAAACATCTTACTTCACAAAAGTTACTTTAAAAGTTAGCAAATTCTCATTCAGTCATTCCCACCATGGGCTGACACCCAGAATCATAAGAGGAACTTTTGTAGAGTATGGATTCCTTGGCCTCATACTTGGCCTGTGAGCCAGCATGTTTGGGGAGTGGAACAAAGAACCAGTATTTTATAAAAGCTCCCCTAGGTGAGCTGAAGAACAATCATGTTTATTGTCTTAACTGATGGTTCGCATAATTGTCTGAGCTGGACATATCAGTAAATGTTCTTTACAAGGATACATCAATGAACATAAGAATTTGGGCTCACAGTATCTGAATTCGATTTATGCTGTCAGTTTCAGGGAAGATACAGGCACTGACCTTGCTCCTTTTGTTACTTTGGCGTTGTAGTGATGGGAGAGAACGGACTGGAAAAAGTTTCAAGTCTTTAACAAATTTCTGAAGAACAAAATGTTGACTGAGCTAAAACGAAATGTCTCATGGTTGTCTTCAGTCTAAGCAAGAAAATATTAGGAGGCAAAACTTTGTTAAAATTCAATTTGACTGATTATCCAACCATGAATACAAGCTGGTTTTCACACTTTAAAAGGCAATGTGAAAGTCTGGTTTTTTTCTTTTTTCTTTTTTGTTTGTTTTACATGTCAATCATCAAAAGAGCTTAGTTTTTAAGTCTTTGGTTACATGATGACCACATCTTCTTAAATGAGGAAAGAACTTGGTTATGTTCAAAGAAATAAAAATTAACAGTAATAGAGTTTTTAAAAATTAGAATCCCTGCAGATCTAATCCTGCAGATCTAATTTACAGCTGATTTGGGGATAATTCACACTATAAAGTAAAAGGAGATTTGAACTTAGTAGACTCCATTAATTGGATGTTTTCTGACAATTCTCTAGGTGCCACTCTAAATATGTAAATATGTTTTCTATGCACGCATGCCCCAGTGGGAACCAAGGACACTAGGGATACAAATGAGTAAGTTGACTCAAACCTTAACAAAAAATGAGAAATGCATCTGACTCTCAACATATTAAACTTAACATAGCCTTGGGACTTCCCTGGTGGTGCAGTGGTTAAGAATCTGCCTGCCAGACACGAGTTAGAGACCTGGTCCAGGAAGACCCCACATGCTGCAGAGCAACTAAGCCTGTGTGCCACGAGTACTGAAGCCCGCGCGCCTAGAGCCCGTGCTCCGCAACAAGAGAAGCCACCGCAATGAGAAGCCCGCGCACCGCAACAAAGAGTAGCCCCCGCTCGCCTCAACTGGAGAAAGCCTGTGCGCAGCAACGAAGACCCAACACAGCCAAAAATAAATAAATTTTTAAAAATAAACTTAACATAGTCTTGAATAGTGTGGCTGGTAGGTAATAACACCAATGTGCATCTAAGAAGAATATGTGAAATTCCATTGCAAACCATTCATTTTCATGAATCTCTCTTCTGTGTGCTTTTGTTGTATTTGACAAGCTCAGAGATAAAAATAATACAAACCCACCAGCTTCCTGGGTCCAACCAATATAGGTAGACTTTCACCATCCCTGTAATGTGTCAATCTCCCTTTTAGGTTAAGACAAATTTGACAGTACACAGGGAAATTGTTTTAAAAACCATGGTTGTGCTAAGCGTGGGAAATATAATCTTATAATACTAAAATTCTTTTTGTTTCTCACATAAGAATTTACAGCTTTCACAATGCAAGAATATGGTTTTTGGAGTAAAGGTGAAATTGTAATACTCACATTCAGCTGGGCAGCCAAGAGGATCTGGGCAATTTTCCGTATTTGCTCTGTAGATACGTAGTACAGACCACATCAGAAAGGAGAGGACTTACTGGGGCAGGTTGTATTTTCCAAAAATGGCCACGTTAGTATTTCCAGTCCCACATGTTCTTGTACAACTTGCTACTTACCCATCAAGAGATAGAGTCCATTTTTCCTCTCTTGGCACCTGGGCAATGCTTTGCGGCTACCTTGAGTAAGAGAATGTAAAGAAAGTGATGCTGTGTGACTTTCAAGGTTAGGTCATAAAAGCTGATACAGCTTCCTCCTGGCTCTCTCTTGGGACACTTACCTTTGGAACCCAGCCACCATATTGTGGGGAAGATGAGCAGCCGTAAGAAGGGCCACATGTAGGTGTTCCAGCCACAGCCCCACGTTGGTCCCAGCCAACAGTCAGCATCAACCACCAGACAAGCGAGTGAGTGCCCTTCAGATGATTCCACCTTCTGCTTTCCAGTCACCCCACCTGATGCCAAGTAGAGAAGAGACAAAATGTCCCCGCCCACCCCACCCCACCCAAATTGCAAATCTGTGTGTGAAATAAACACTCATTATTTTAAATTGTTGTTTTGGCGTGGTTTGTTCTACAGCAACTGGAATACTTATCAAGTGTCTTGATTCTATTTCATCTTCTGTCAACAGCTGAAGTCACTTTTCACCAGGAAAACAACCTAACAATCATTTAACAATGACTCCATCTACAATGATTCATATATTATGGTATCTGACTCTCCCATAATAACCGCCCTTTATCTACTATGCATTTGGTCACTGTGGGACTGGCATCATGTGAGAGAGCTATGCTTGTTTAACTTGGACAGTGCAAATTTTCTTTCAAAATTATAAAATTAATTCATACTCATGAAAATTCAAACTGTACAGATTTTTAGTAAAAGAAAAGAAAAAAAGTCCCACTTTGTTAGTTAACTTCCACTCAATCCCACATCTTTTTGAGGTAACCATACCAAATCCAGTGTGTATCCTTTCAGACCCTTCTCTGCTTTTCTTTACCTTTATACACACACACTCACACACTCCTAAACACAGGTCTTGGACATTTTCCTCCAGAGATCATGAGTTTCTTTTTAGTATGTTGTTAAAGCACAATCATCATACATAATATTGATGAGAATTACGATCGAGACAGAAAGATGACGATGATGGTTGCCATGTTTGAGTTCTGACTATGTGCCAGGTAATGCAGAACATGGAGACCTTGAAACTGGCAAATACTAAAAAACAGGGCTTTTGTTTCTGGAAAACCAGTTGTTAAACATGGTCCTTGCTGGTAAATTTGTCTTTGCTTATTAATACACCTCCAGCATCTAGGACACTGTCTAGCACATGGAAGGCTCTCAATAAATATTTGTTGAATGAACAAATGAATGAATGTTTTAATCACAGCCTCATACAGTATTCTAATTGATGTACTTCTGAAATGAATGTGACCTACCAGTTTTATGAATGAGCTTAATTCCAAAATATAACTGCTATTTATTCTTTGTTTTCAGACATTCCTTTACATGGATAATTGGATTACCTTCTCTGTGGGTCACCAGAGCCAATGGCATGGCTGGAGCATGCACTTCACAGGAAGGCACAGTTCCCCAATGGTCAAGTGTTCATGCAAAAATAAATTCATACCTCATAACCAAAAAGTACCATCCTTTCTTCCTTCATATCTTTTGACAGCTTTTGTTATATTAATGGTTTCTTAGGAGCGACCTGGTCAAGGAAAAAAAACATATTGAAGTACACTTGTACTGTGGGTATATGTGTATTTGCACAAGCAAACCTGGGCATAGGTAGATCTTTCTGGAGGAAGCTACATACATACATAATAAATAATATCTTCTTTAAACAGAACTGGTAGGAGGGTTGGTAGGAGATCAGGAAGAAAGCATGAATAATGAAACATAAAAAGGATAAGAATCCAGGCTTTGTTCTCTGTCAGCGGAAGAAAATCATACCTGCAAGGTGGTTATCTCCAAAATTAACCAACTACCCAGATAAATATAAGCAACTTATGTACTTTAGGCCTAAAAGACTCAAGGCAGTGTGGTAACGATCAGGTGGGGGACAAAAGCATTCCCGGAGAGCAAAACTATGGACATTATTTAACCCTCATAATATGCTCCAGGTTTCAGGTCACTGACAATAATTATGATTTGTAGAATGATAGACGTCTACGGGGCACTTCCCCAATTCCATCTCTCCTTAAAATACAAATGCTCCCCAAAGCATATTTATCTTTTCAATTAATCTTCTTGTGGGCTCCAAGAAATTCTTTTGGGTCAGGCTGATCTGAAGGAGATGAAGGATAGTGGTATTGGTGTGGGTTTACTTACCAATTATTCTTTAAGGTTGTTCCCTTCCAATGCTGGGCTAACAAACGGGCATGTAGTTGAATTTTTTCTTCTTTCCCTTTTCTTTGGGAAGTTCCAAGAAACATTAGGAATCTCTGTTCTGTTTCTATGAAAAAAACTCATTAGGGTGTTATAAATGATGGTGTGGCTTTCACTTATGAGAGTCATATATCACCACTGGAAAGTAGATATCCTGTGATTCCTTGCTTCTGAGACATAGCAATAATTTCCACCACTGGAAATGCAGCCATCATTCTGGTAGTACTTTCAAAATCAAAGGCACTGGAAAAATGCAAAGAAGTGAGGAGAAAGCCATGTATTCCCCCTGTAGAAATCAGAGAATGAAATTAAGGGAATATCTAAGAAAATTTCTAGCATGTCAAGGCTTTTTCAGATGAGCAAAATAAATTAACTTATCAAGAAACCTTGACTTACTTCACTTAGTATGATAATCTCTAGGTCAATCCATGTTGCAGAAAGTCAGACACAGAATGATGAATATCATATGATCTCACTCATATGTGGAATCTAATTTTTAAAAAAAGATACAAATGAACTTATTTACAAAACAGAAACAGACTTACAGATATTGAAAACTTACAGTTACCAAAAGCGAAATGTGGGAGGGATAAATCAGGAGTTTAGGATGAACAGACGCACACTACTATATATAAGATAGATAACCGACAAGGACCTACTGTATGGCTACTGTCAGGGAACTCTACTCAATATTCTGTGATAACCTATATAAGAAAAGAATCTAAAAAAGAATGAATATATGTATATGTATAACTGAATCACTTTGCTGTACACCTGAAACTAACACAACATGGCAAATCAACTATATTCCAATAAAATTAAAATGTTAAAAAAAAACTTATCAAGAAATCTTAAATGAAAGAGTAGAAAAATCAAAGCAGGGCACATTGCAAAAGTCCAAGGATGGGTCAATATTAGAAAAACCTATTAGTATAATTCTCTAAATTATAAGTCAAAAGAGAAAAACAGCTTTCTCCTCCTCCTCATCCTGTCCCCCTTCCCTTCCTGACCAATTCAATCCAAAAGCCAGTAGCTAGGGCCAAGAAGAAATGGGTGTGTGTTAGAACTTGAGTGTGGTTAGAAGGGCAAACACAGGGGAGAGAACAGTGGTGGTAAATGGAAGACTGGTTTTACACAGGGTTTCATCACATAGGTAACGCTCTTACTGATAACAGAAGTCAGATTTCTTACTCTCAGAGGAGGGAGCTACAAATGTGGAAATGCAGAAAACTCAAACTTATGGAGATGGATTGGGGTAAAAGTATCTCTATAAAGTCATGGTTTTTGACATATGGGTGGATGGATAAACACAGAAAATATAGAAAATCACATACATATAAGTGTGTGTGTAGGTACACAGAAACCTACATATATTCTTTAGCTCAGTCCACTGAGAGGGGTTTGGAGCAGTGAAACCCCAGAAGTAGCGAGCATACCTAAGAGATCCACTCTGAGTTTCTAAATAACATTTTCTCCTAAGAGGAACCGGGGCTTCTTGGGGAAATGGCTGATTCTAGGGCTGGGGAAGGCAAAGTACAAAATGAACTAGAGCATCTTCTTATACCAGAGAGTAAGGGATCATTCACGGAATGAAGGGGATACACTAAAAGGACACAGATACCAGTTTGACGGGCTCCCGTGGGTCAAATCTGGGATAATTTGACATCAAAAATGAATTTGAGTAATGGATCATAACATGACAAATTAAATATGAAAGCATGGGTTCACACTAATATAATAAATGAATACACCTTTGATAAAGAATGGGATTTTTATACCCTTTCAAGGTATCTTTCCACAAAATAAAATTATTTAAAAGGGAAAGGAATAACTCCACAGGAGAGAAACCTGACAGATAACACCTTAATCAACTGATCAAATTGAACGTCATCAGTAATGGGACAAATCAAAATCATGTACCACCTGATAAGATACAAGGCGAAGAACACAACCTAAAATTGAGGAACAATCTACAAAAAAACTCGCCTACAATTTTCAAAAGTGTCAAGGTCAATAAAGCCCAGAAAAGACTGAACAACTGTTCCATATTGAAGGAGACCAAAGGGACATGAGAAGTAAATGCAACATACAAGTCTTTTCTTTAATAACAGGTTTATGAAGATAAAATTCACAGCACATAAATTTCACCCTTTCAAAGTATACATTTCAATGTTTTTTACTACATTCACAGAGATGTGCAACCATCACCACCATTTAAGAACATTTTCATCACCCCAAAAGAAACCTTGCACCCATTAGTAGTCACCCCCATTCCCTCTCCCAACACCCCCCAATCCCTAGGTACTACTAATCTACTTTCAGTCTATGGATTTGCCTATTCTGGGCCTTTCATATAAATGGAATCATATCATATGTGATCTTTTCTAACTGGTTTCTTTTGCTTAGCATAATATTTTCAAGGTTCATCCATGAACCTTGTATCATGTATCAGCACTTCAATCCTTCTTTTCTGGCTGAATAATATTCCATTGCATGGAGATACCACATTTCGTTTACCTATTATCAATTGATAAACATTTGAGTTGCTTCCATTTTTGGACTATCATGAATAATGCTGCTATATTTTTTGTATGGACAGCATGTGATTCTGAACTGGGTGTCATTGCGAAGCGGCTGGGACATCTGGCAGAACTTGATTGGGATCTACAGATTAGATGATAGTAATGTTTCAGTGTTCAGTTTTGGTGGTTGTATTTTGGTAATGCAAGAGAATATTTCTTGTTTGTAGAAAATATACACAAAAGTATTTAGAGCTGATGGGTATTATGTCAGCAACAAACTCTCAAATGATTCCGGAAAAATAGTCATTTGTACTGTACTCACAACTTTTCTCCAAATTTGCAATTGTTTCAAGAGAGACAGAGAGCTCATGAGAGAGAGACCACATTCATATAAACAGATGCTAAAAAATATTTGATAAAATTCAGGAATTACTGTTAAATTTTAAAATTGTAAAAATATCTGAATAAATGGATATTTACTTAGCAAATACATATTTGTTTTGATACATATCTCAAACCAAAAGCCAGTATGTTTAATAATTAAACTTTAAGGTATTCCTAAAGTCAGGAACAAGGCAAGAATGCCCATTACCACCACTATTATGTAGCATTATTCTTGAACTTCTAGCTAATACAATAAGGCAAGAAAAAGATATGAAATTCAAAATTAACTTAAAACACATTTCAAATGAATATGAATGTTTAGCAAACTTACCAGTTAAATAACACATACACACACAAAAAAACATATAACTTTTCTATAAATCAAGAATAATCTGGGCTTCCCTGGTGGCGCAGTGGTTGAGAATCTGCCTGCCAATGCAGGGGACGCGGGTACGAGCCCTGGTCTGGGAAGATCCCACATGCCGCGGAGCAACTAGGCCCGTGAGCCACAATTACTGAGCCTGCGCGTCTGGAGCCTGTGCTCCGCAACAAAAGAGGCCACGATAGTGAGAGGCCCGCGCACCGCGATGAAGAGTGGCCCGCACTTGCCGCAACTAGAGAAAGCCCTTGCACAGAAACGAAGACCCAACACAGCTAAAAACAAATAAATAAATAATAAAAAATAAAGGAAAAAAAAAAAAGAATAATCTGATAGAAGACATAATCCAGAACACATCCAGTTATAATGAAATACAAAACTAAAAAGCAAATAAAACTGAGAAAATTGTCTGGGATAAATATTCTTTGCACTAAAATAACTACTCCAAGCCATCAAGCCATTAAGAAAAATAAAAATGCCCTAATAGAAAAATGAGCAACAGATATGAATAGTTAATTCTCCAAATGATAAAGTTAAAATGGCAATAGACAAGCAAAAAAATGTTCACTCTCACTAGTTATTAAAATGCAAATAAAACAAGAGAATATCATTTGTTTTTGTTCTTCAAACCATCAGAGACTTTTTTTATGATTATGAGTGCAAGTGTGTAGAAAAATCGGTGTTCTTATTGTTGCTGGTAACACATCCATATTAGTACAATGTTTCTAGAAGACAATATGACATATACAAACAAACGAAACAACTTCAAATGTCATATCTTTTAGCTCAGTAATTTCACTTCTAGGAATTTACCTTAATAAAAAATGTATATATGTTTAGGTTCTTGACTCACAGACACAGAAAACAAACTTATGATTACCAAATGAGAAAGGGCGGGGAGGAGGGATATATTAGGAGCTTGAGATTATCAGATACACAGTACTATACATAAAATAGATAAGCAAGAAGGATTTACTGTATAGCATAAGGAACTATATTCAATATCTTGTAATAACCTATAATGGAAAAGACTCTGAAGAAGAATATATATATAAAACTGAATCACTTTGCTGTACATGTGAAACTAACACAATATTGTAAATCAACTGTAATTCAATAAAAAAATAAAAATAAAAAAATTTAGGTTCATGGATGTTTATTAAAGTGTTGATCACAATGACAAAAAAAAAAAAATCAAAACCTAAATGTCCAACAGCAGGGGACCAGTTGAATAATCTACGAAGTTTTGATATGATTAAATACGTAGCTAATAAAAATGTTGTATGAAACATGTTCACAGAGGATGGTTCAGTGCCATTGCAAAATGCCACGGACAATACATATGCATCCCTGTGCATAAAAACAATTGGCTTATATACATCAACATGTTAATAATGGTCATTCTGCTTGTTCACATTTTCCACATTTCCAAATATTTATTTCATAACCAGAAAAGAAGTCATCACAGCTTCTTTTGTAAAAATAAAAATAAACTCCAGAAGTGCTAGGTGAGTCAATAGCAACCAGTGAGAAAAAACAGGCCTTTTTCTTATCAACCAAGTTCATTCTGAATCTAAAGTCTCACGTGGCTGCCAAGCAACCAAGACTGAGGACTCCGGCAGAAGTAGAGAACCAACAGCTAGGTAGCTAATAAGCCCATTTTACATTTTGATGTTTGGACAAAGTTTGGAACATGGTGTTCAGTTAGGAGAGGTACACTTAAAGAACACTGTTTCCTGGGAGAGTCCAGAGGGTTCTATGATTAATAGCTAAAGGAGATGAGGAGATTTAACCCATTGAAGAGTAGAGTTCAGGGGAAGATACAAATGCTCTTCAAATTTCCAAGTGGCTATCATGAGAAAGAGAGATTAGATTCATTATTGTAGTGGTTCCGAAAATAGATCAAGGACCAATGCACAGAAATTTCCCAGATAGCACCTAGGGACAAGGCAAAACTCTTCCAACAATCAGACTCACTCCACAAAGGAGCAGGAGGTGAGGCACACCAGAGGTCTTCCTGCAGAGGCTTCCAATT